>NC_064642.1:126538995-127163995 GCF_023864345.2 Schistocerca serialis cubense | reverse complement strand
AGCCGACTGTAGTAGCGAGTGGGCGGTAGTACTGAGCGGGCGTCGGCATGGGTCGGCGGCGTGCGCCCTTTACATCTCTGGTCAAGGTTCGGGACGAGGTATATTGTTAAATAAGGTAATGAAGCAGCATTGCGCACATCTGATAATGTAATGTATGTTAATTGTAATTAATTTGTTCAAGAAATGCCCCAATAATAGTTTTGTTTTCAAAGCAATCGTTTTTAAGAAAAGAATCATTACAATTGAAACAATATTTCCTATGGTTTTCCTCACAGAATCAATGTATCAGATTAATTATTGCACAGGGCCTAAGGTCAGCGCTACTGCCCTATTATTGTGGGTTTAATGATCAATCTTCATTTCTTAATTTTTGTGTCGAGTTTACATTGGGCCATTATTTTTCAATATTTTTGTAGCGAAGGTACAGTCGCTTTTATTTCAATTTAACGATGTTTAGTGGGAGCTCAACAACATTTGCCTCTATTTCGATTAACATTCAATTATAGTCATTTACATTATTTGCGGAAAAATTATTGTCATTTATAACATTTGCGGGGAGGTTACACTTGGGCCTATTCACATTAACATTTGTATTGTCTTGTAAAAATTTGTTGGGAGGTTACGTTTAGCACGATGCCCATTCACATTTAATTATTGTCTTAAAAATTTCTCCGGGGAGGTTACAAACGATACTATCAGCTATGTCCATGTAAACCTCTAAGGACTGCTGAATTATCAAATTAAAGAGAAGGCTCAGAAAAGTACGCGTAACACCAGCTCACTTGCCTAGGTGCGTGTTAAGTTTGACTAGCTGACAGCATGAATTTAGAAAAGCAAGTGGCAACCTCGAAACAAATGACTTCACAGTTCCCTTGCCACGATGCTCAAAAATGTGTCTCACACTTACCATGGCTCCAGAACTCGGCTGCAGAGGATGGTTGCAGTGACAGCTCAGAGTTGTAAGTTCGGCCCTGGCATCTATAATCAGCTCTAGACGGGAGTCCTCCATCTCTGCAGCTCTAACATGAAGGGATCTCTCCTTTTGATGATCGAAGACAGAGACATCCACTTTCTGGACATGTAAGGTGTAGAGAGTATCTGCTCTCCTCTTCAAAATCTCTGGTTCTGCCAACACCGGATTATCGTTAGCCAGTCACTATAGACCTTTGAAGTTCCGATCAATGAAATATTTATAGCAAAAGCAACAATCTCCCGTCTCCAAAAGAATGTGCTGTGATTAACCAGTAACACTCATTTACCTCTTAGAGTGGAGCGGAAAGCATAACTCCTCTCCCAAAGTAAGAGAGGTTTCAAGTTTCATCCAATCATAGGGGCTGCACGTACACATCAGTAAATTTTTCTCTCTGCTACGAAAATAATTCTGGTAAACCAACCTGGGACTCCCTTACTGCTTATGACCTCCTTTGAGTCATACAGATTCTTCTCGCTCTGACTGTGTCGTGTTTTCCCATCCCCTTGTAGATTTGTAACTTTTTTGAAAGTGTTTTCATTGCGGCTCACAATTCCAGAGTACAATTTGCCGAGTTTGGCTTAGACCCTCCTGCTGTGGCCGCATCTGGGGAGCCATGGCCGTCTCATGGAACGCTCGTCACCCAGTGTACACCTGCCAGCGACTCCGCCTTCTAGCGAAGCCGCACTTGCTGTTTACCTATGCAGTCCTCATTTTTCCACAGACTGCTACTGGACTCAGGTTACAGAAAATCTTAACGCATCTCCTTCTCTGCAGAAATGGGGATGACAACTAGTTATTAGATTAGCAATCATTTGTGTTTGTTTCCGTTGCATCTGTTGTTTTATGCTGATAATTAGCGTATGGCATTGGTGGGCGGGAGACCCTTCGCGGGGCGGTTCGGCCGCCGCTCCACGAGTTCTTTAACGCCACTACGGCGATTTGCGAGTGAATGAGGATGAAATGATGATGAACGACACATAACACCCAGTCATCTCGAGGCAGAGAAAATCCCTGACCCCGCCGGGAATCGAACCCGGGACCCCGTGCGCGGGAAGCGAGAGCGCTACCGCAAGACTACAAGCCGCGGACAATGGCATGGAAATGATATTTGGCACAAACAAACAGGCATCCGAAACTGAAAGAGTATTCTATTATGTACCACACCTTGACAACATTAATCGGTGGCATATATTAACACCAAGGCTGACAAGTGTTTATGTATCAAATTCTAAAGCTCACTGTTTATTCGTTCGCATTCTCCCTTCTTTCACTACTCAGAAAATCCACAAGCAATACGACGACGTCAAACCAAATTATCAAATGATACTAGCCATACTTGTTGCGTCTATTGACTTTTAGGTAAAACCAACGGCTCATTCAGCGGTGCATGTACCACATGTAACCTCGACGGAGAATGAGCTGGTCCTGCAAGCATAACGCTTTCGTGTTAATGCTCAATTTAAACACAGAACATAACTAGAATTCCATTTCACTTTCAGGTGATCATGTGAACATCTACTATAAATGCTGCCCCCGAACTCCCAACAATGATAGCACTATGCCAATATAGCATAGCCTCCGGTAGAAAAAGAGTATAAATCGGTCGTCGATACTCAACAATGGAGAAGTGCTATCTACGCTCTTAGAATCGCAATTATTAATATCTTTGTTCCTCTGTACAAGAAGAATGAGCGTATTTTTTGTTTTCATTATGTTATCGATTCTGATGTTCTAGATGACGGACGCTAATTGTTCACGGTCTGTAACTGATACAATTATCTGTAGTAGTAATAGAATTTTGTTGAATACATATGAAATTAATAATTATAATATGTGTTTTTGTCAGTAGTGAGTACCTGTCCTTCATATGATTCAGTACGTAATGATCAGATCTTGCCTTGGCCATTTTGTGTAGGCTCAATATTGTAGGGACGTCATTGATGACAAAAATTATATAAGTTCTTTTAACAGTCATTTAATACTAAAAGTATTAAAAAGAATAATCTCAATAAACTGAAAACGGAGTCTTGTATGTTGTTGTTGCTGCTGTTGTGGTCTTCAGTCCTAAGACTGGTTTTATGCAGCTATCCACGCTTCTCTATCCTGTGCAAGCTTCTTCATCTCCCAGTACTTACTGCAACCTACATCCTTCTGAATCTGCTTAATGTATTCATCTCTTTGTCTCTCTTTACGATTTTTACCCTCCACGCTGCCCTCCAATGCTAAATTTGTGATCCCTTGATGCCTCAGAACATGCCCTACCAACCGGTCTCTTCTTCTTGTCAAGTTGTGCCACAAACTCCTCTTCTCCCCTATTCTATTCAATACCTCCTCATTAGTTACGCGATCTACCCATCTAATCTTCAGCATTCTTCTGTAGCACCACATTTCGAAAGCTTCTATTCTCTTCCTATTTATCGTCCATGTCTCACTTCCATACATGGCTATACTCCATACAAATACTTTCAGAAACGACTTCCTGACACTTAAATCTATACTCGATGTTAACAAATTCCTCTTCTTCAGAAACGCTTTCCTTGCCATTGCCAGTCTACATTTTATATCCTCTCCACTTCGACCATCATCAGTTATTTTGCTCCCCAAACAGCAAAACTCTTTTACTGCTTTAAGTGTCTCATTTCCTAATCTAATTCCCTCAGCATCACACGTCTTGTAATATTTTCCAATTCATTTTACGCCAGAGGTACAGTTTTTTTAAAATCAATAGTGATATCTATAAATGTTTACGCTGCCATTGCGCATAAGCAGCTATCCTGAACCATCGAGCCTCACAGAAAAAACAATTAAGCGTTGTTTAAACGGATTATCTCGTAATATTAAAGAAAGACTTTTAATCCATCGTAAGACGGATGTCTTCACGTTGCGATACGTATGATATTTCTGGCGATGGCGCCCTGAGAAAAATTAGCCGCAGCTTTTAACAAACATAAAAGAGTACTCTCAAAACTATTTCATACAATAGGAATAACGGCACAGTTATCGTTGTATGAAGCAGTATTCAATTTAATTCATTCAAAAAAAAAAAAATTACGCGATACCATCCATGCGGCATCAAATCCACATTCGAACATTTCCCCCGCTGTCCCAACAGACTCACTAGCTCTTGCATTCGCTGGAGGTGACAAAATCATGAGCCAATCAGCGTACAGCGGTGTAAAGCCTCATCGCGCGACTTTACTGCCGCCTAGCGGGACGCCGGTGAAGGCGTTCTCCAGAGACGTAGCCTAGATATCTTTGACTATCAATAGCTGATCGTCTAAAACGCAATCACGCTTTCAGCACCAGTTTTGATGTGTGTGTGTGTGTGTGTGTGCAGTTTGCTGACGTATCTTAGATACGAAATACTACAAAGTACACCCTTTATGTAGCTCTGAATAAGTATGTCTGAATGTGGCAAAAAAAAAAATCAGATCACAGCCAAGATGGCTGCTCTGGGTGCTACCTTCTGACTGGCTGATTTTATTGCCCGCTAAAATACTGCACTGTGATGGATTGTTTCTTTTTAATACCATGCTGTTATTACCTAGTGAGGAGATGGGGGAGAGGGAAATGGGGAGGAAAGGTATGTCACTTGTCATGTGATAATGATGACGTCATTGATAAGGAGAGTGCTTGTAGGCAACCAAGATCTTCAGGTATTTTTTTTCAAGATTGGCAAAACGCCCCGTTTGGTTAAAAAGCATTGTTGCGTTCCTGCTCAGGTCCAAAATTATCAGCTGCTCTGTATGACGGAATTTTCTATCCGCAGTTTTCCAATTTTGAAAGTCTGTCTGGTCTTCAGTTCATCACACTCCGCACGTATGCCTGATGATAATAAACTATTAATTCGACATTCATTTTGACATACGTCGACTACCTTAATTTGAAATCACTCCCACGTAATTATTTAAGAATATTTTCATGTGTTTTCGAGGAACAGTATTTTAAGAAACAGAATGGTACGGCGCACAGAAACCTCTTTGAAACAGTGTCGCTAAACATCAGTTATCCGTACATCATATTCCAGAACGTGGAATAATATCACTACATTAATCAACATTATTTTTGAAAAATGTGATGTTATCTCCTTGAGCAGCTGGTAAAATACTTTACTGACGCAAACAATTTCAGTCGTCTGATCATCATCAGGTTATAAAAGTATTCTTAACATTATGTTAGGCAAAACCTGATTGATGGTCGGATGAGTAAAACTGGTTGAATAAATAAAGTACTTTACCAGCAGCTCAAGAAACTAAAATGAAATTTTTCACCTGTAACAGCTCTGGAGCACCACCTCCTGAAATTATATGGAACATCGCTTTATTTTAAAAGTTCCAGATATGATTGGTAGTATGGCAGGCTATTAACAGACAGACACAAAATAATGTGCACCATATCAAATCACAAAGCAGAATATCAAACTCTCGCGTTCCTCCATAAGAATATGTTATCGTAACCTTGTCAGTTACTGAAGTAAAATAAATTTTAAGATGTCATAAGCTTTTTTTCTCTCTCCAAGCTGGTATAGCTCTCTGGCTATACGGCAAAAAGAAAGACATTACTATTTAAATTACGATAATAGGAATTTATAACTATTTTATGTGTAGTTCTTCTTTCGCACTGAACCACACGTCACCCGGAAAATACTGCCAACACAGTTTCACACTATTGCCAACAGGAATTAAGGTATGATAGGTTCACTATCTGCCTTAATATAGCGAGAGACAGTGGATTTTAAGGCAGAAACAGTTAAGCATTGGTGAAGACGAATATAGAGAGACTTTGTAGTACGATGGTGTTGAAAAGAGATAATACATATATGCTTGTAACAGTTATCAAAATTATCAGAGTATAACAAGAGAAATTACAAGCAACAACAGCTGAGAGACTGAGTTACATCATATTCAGATAACTTTCAGGTAATTTTCTTCTGGACATGTCCTGGACGATGCTGCTTTGTTAGAAGTTGTTTGTTACGTATGAACGCATGTATATTCAGAGCCAGATTTTAATTTAGAGTGTACTGAAATTTGGTACTCATGTTACTACTATCTTAAACGACGATCATCACAAACATTGTCAAATGCTTGGTCATCAAACGTTGCGATTACATTAGAGTCTTCTTGCTATTGAGCAAGTAGGTTTTACGTGAGCTCCTACTTGCTGACGCCAGTCAACATCGCTTTCAGTTAAGTTGTTACCGTTACCTCAACTACCATTAACGTAGTTTTGTCCCAAGTTACGACGCCGTAACTTTCTAACAGGTTTGCATATCTGCTACAGTAAACAGCGAAGAAGCCATGAAAACGAATGACCTTGCGTGCAGTTTCCTCCTACATGAGGCTCATTACGTCTTGCTCTCGGTCTAGCTAATCTCAGTACATGAGTTTGCGAAGAGCATTTGGTGATACACATGGAACTGAGTTTCTTCATTTCCCATTTCAAATGCGAGGTTGGGGATGGAGAAAGTTGTAATATGCCGTATTTTTATTACGGATATATTATTCTGTACTATCCTCGCGGTATAATACGCCGTATTTTTATTACGAATATATTATTCTATACTATCCCTGTGGTACTACAGATACATAAACGTTTTACAGACTATTGCATACCATTCTGAAAGGACAACTACAATGAAGTCTTCAGTGGTTGTACGGATTCTAAAAAATCCTCCCAATTTTCCGCGAAGCTCACATCTAGAGTTCGCGGATAGTTTACAAGATGTGTGTCTGTCATTTTGAAATCGCACCAAGACGACCTACACTGGATGTAAGAGGATTTGATTGTGGGTAGCGTGAAAGTGTTACGAACCAATCGTCAGGTATTCGTGCTAACTACTGCAGTGGGCTTGCGTTGAGGACCAGGTCTTACTTACAGAGAACAGTGGCTGAATTCACCAGCCGTAGATAATAAGAGCTCAGTTTTAACCGTCGTGTTGCTGTACAGTTTACGGTGATCAATGTGAGGCTGGGCTTAGAATGGAGAAAACAGAGTCAGTGAGATTCTTGCATACTGACGGAAGCTATTATGGAGCCTTCTTTCCGAAAATCGTCAATCTTTTCTGTTTCTCGTTCCAATAGTAAGCTACTTGAGACATGCCTATTTGGTTTCCATACATCTTCAAGGGCACACAGACACGTAGAAGCACAGCATTCTAATCTACGCTTTGGGAGGAGGAGAGCGAGAATGGGAGTAGGACATTTAGGCAGGGGGAGGAGGAGTGAATAGAGAGGGTGCCTTGTATCCAACTACATTCACTAGAGATGCCGCCTTCATAGGAACGCAAACACTATATGGCACTTGTCTTCTTAGCGAGAGCTCGGTTCTACGCACCATTAAGATTATAGCTGCTGCCCCAGTGGAAGCTATTCTCACATATTCTAATTTCTTCTGCTTCTAAACAACAGTCCCAGTATGTACAGAGAAGCGTGGGACAGGATTTTAGTTTCACCAAACATTATTCCGTGTTAATTTCCGATATTGAGCTCAGCAACTGCTGATTTCTCAACTTCTCGATTTCTTTGTCGTTATGTATAGCGGTCGGTAATGACCGGTATAGTTGCTTCTGCACTGACGAAGAATCTTATAAATTCCGAGGATTCCGACACTGAGACTGTCCGTAACTGGGCGCGGCATCTTTCTTTCTTAGGTGGTCTCAAAGTAGGTCTTACGCCTCTTCTTCCTCCCAGGACCCCGCCCGTTTTGTTAGACGTAGCATCACAGAATGGAAGAAGCACAATAGAGAGATTGTTACCTCATTGTTCAGCATCACCTCTTCGTTTCTTGTAGATATTATTTCAGAACACGCACTTCAGATGATTAAACATGGAATACAGGTGTTCCCTGTCACAGGCAGTTGAAGCTCTGTGTATTAATGTAGTTAACACAGCTTTCTTATAGGCTATCTAGTCACTTCAGTGTGGTCACCACATACGTTCGGCTCAATGTGCAATAACCACTCACAGATGGCCGGCGGCAGCACTGGCAGAGGAGTATTTGAAACGTATTGGGGGGAAAACAGTGTAGTCGTTGTCGTATTCGGAAACGAAGCGATATATCTGATGTCCAAAAGGGCGTTATTTTTGGCTTTCGGGCCAATGTTGGGAATATTTCCGAAACGGCTAAGTTTGTAAACTGTTTGCATGCCGCTGTAGGTAAAGTATTCCGTGATGGCAAAATGGCGCTACCGAAAACCGGCACCAAGGCAGGCCAGAGACCACAATGGCGAACGACGGCTGCGGAGATGTGTACAGACGAATGGAGGTGCAACTGTTGAGCAACTGATCGCCCAGGTGAAACAAGATGCTACCAACATCGTCTCCTTAACTACCATTCAGCAAACGTTGCCGCATATGAGTTTCTGCAGCAGACGCTAGGTTAATGACAGTTGGACGTCCACAGAATGGCGGCAGCTGTTTTTTTTTTTTTTGTTTTCTTTTTCCCACCAGATGAATGGCGTTTTGAATTCCATCGTACAGAAAACGAACACCCTGCAACAATCGTCGGAGGAGTCCAGGCGGGAGGAGGAAGTGTTATGGTCTGTGGAATATTTTCATGACTTTCACTGGGTGATCTCGTCATTCTGGAAGGCACAGTGGTTCAGCACAAGTATGATTGGGTCAAATGCATCTGAGCACTATGGGACTTAACTTCTGAGGTCATCAGACCCCTAGAACTTAAAACTACTTAAACCTAATTAACCTAAGGACATCACACACGTCCATGCCCGAGGCAGGATTCGAACCTGAGACTGTAGCGCCTAGAACCGCTTGGCCACTCTGGCCGGCAGTATGCATCTATCCTTGGGGACCAAGTCCACCCCTACAAGCAGTTTGTTTCTCCTCGGCACAGTGGCACCTGCCAGCAATATAATGTGTCGCACAACTCGCAGTGCATGCGCGCGGTTCGAAGAGCACCACGATGAGTCTACCGTACTGCCTCCACCCACTACAGTTCCCAAATTTAAACCCAGTCGAGAACCTGTGGGGGCTGCCTCCATCGGGCTGTTCGCGAGACGGATCCTCGACCTAGAAACATCGCAGTTGTCCACAGTATCGGAAGGCTTCGGTCCACATCCCTGTCGGTAGCTACCGGACCTCAGTGACTCGCTTCCTGCATGTCTCACAGCGGTCTGTGCCGCAAAAGGTGGTTATTCAGGCTTTTGAAAGGCGGTCAAGTTAATGTTAAATGGACTGGTGAAGATTCTGTGCGCTCTGAAGTGTAACAGTGTGTGTCAGTCTGCAATACAGAGACAGGGCGACCCGATCATCTGATTTACGTTTCATCGACACATCTGAAAATGGCAGCTTCTACGTCTACATCTACATGGATACTCTGCAAATCACATTTAAGTGCCCGGCAGAGGGTACATCGAACAAACTTCACAATTTTCTATTATTCCAATCTCGTATAGTGCGAGGAAAGGGCCGGCCGGTGTGGCAGTGCGGTTCTAGGCGCTTCAGTCTGGAACCGCGTGACCACTACGGTGGCAGGTTCGAATCCTGCCTCGGGCATGGATGTGTGTGATGTCCTTAGGTTTGTTAGGTTTAAGTAGTTCTAAGTTCTAGGGGACTGATGGCCACAGATGTTAAGTCCCATAGTGCTCAGAGCCATTTGAACCATTTTTTTGCGCGGAAAGAATGAACAGCTAAATCTTTCTGTACGAGCTCTGATTTCCCCTATGATCGTTCTTCGCTATGTAGGTCGGTGTCAACAAAATATTTTCGCGTTTGGAGGAGAAATTTGGTGACTGGAATTTCGTGAGAAGATTCCGTCGGAACGAAAATCGCCTTTCTTTTAATGATGTCCAGCCCAAATCCTGGATCATTTCTGTGACACTCTCTCCCATATTTCGCGGTAATAGAAAACGAGCTGCCTTTCCCTGAACTTTTTCGATGTACTCCGTCAGTCCTATCTGGTAAGGATCCCACACCGCGCAGCAGTATTCTAAAAGAGGACGGACAAGCGTAGTGTAGGCAGTCTCCTTAGTAGGTCTGTTGGATTTTCTGTGTCGTGGCAATAAAACGTAGTCTTTGGTTAGCCTTCCCTACAACATTTTGTTTGTGTTCCTTTCAATTTAAGTTGTGCGTTATTGTAATACCTAGGTATTTAGTTGAATTTACGGCTTTTAGATTAGACTGATTTATCGTGTAACCGAAGTTTAACGAGTTCCTTTTAGCACTCATGTAGATGACCTCACACTTTTCCTTATTTAGCGTCAACTGCCACTTTTCGCACCATTCAGGTATTTTTTCTAAATCTTTTTGCAGTTTGTTATGATCTTCTGATGACTTTATAAGTCGATAAACGACAGCGTCATCTGCAAACAACCTAAGACGGCTGCTCAGATTGTCTCTTCTCTGATACCATTTTTCTGGTAACTAGAGTACTTTGCTGGCTATTAGTGTTGAATGGAAGTATGTGACATAAATTTAAACTTGATACCTCTGCAGGTTTACGGGGAAAAAGGGTCTTAACAGACAGACAGAAAACAAAGTTATCCTACAACGCTTCCGTTTTTACCGGCTGAGATACAGAACGCTAAAGAAACGATTCAGGTGAGCCGAAGAAAGCGCCGACGGTGAGAGAGAGAGAGAGCCATAGGGAAGATCAAGAAAACAAATCTAACTAATCCTGAGGCATCAATGAATAGGCGGTTTGTTTGAGGAGGAAAGAGTGGTGCGTTGAAATTGTAAATGCAAGCTAAGACTTGGCTCTTTAAGAAAATTCGACCCCTGAAATCGAACTCTCGCAACGAATCGTTTTGTCGTTGAGCCGCATCGCCTCAAGAACAAAGCTGCTCAACTGAGGAGGAACGAGTTTTGCAGTTGTGTTTTATATCCTAATATCGGTCCGCTGGTACGTGACTGGCCTGATCAAGACTGAACTGCTCTCTTACTTTCAATGAACGGACAAACCAATTAACGGCTGCCTCGGCACCGATACGCTTCGCCTGGTCTGCAATTAGCTGTCTGCAGCAGGGGAGAAACTATGAGGAAGTGTCTGCTTTGGCACCTGCACGGGCGGCCAGGGCCGTCTAATTACGACTGCAGTTCAACGAGCCGGGCACAAGAATGTGCGATGGCAGATACGGGGGTGGCGGTTGTGCACCTCCCCCCCCCCCTCCCCTCACACACACACACACACACACACACACACACACACACACACAGGGTGAGTCAAATAAAAACCTTAAATATATTTTTGAATATTATTTACTGTGCAGAAGTGGCACAAAGCTGTATCACTTTTCAACATAATCTCCCCCACGCTCAATGCAAGTGCTCCAGCGCTTACAAAGTGCATAAAATCCTTTAGAAAAAAATTCTTTTGGTGGTCCGCGCAACCACTCATGCATCGCGTGGTGAACCTTTTCATCAGAATGGAACTTCTTTCCTCCCATTCCGTCTTTGAGTGGTCCAAACATATGGAAATCACTTGGGGCAGGGTCTGGTGGATGAGGAAGACACTCAAAATGCAGGGCTGTGATTGTTGCAATTGTTGTACGGGCAGTGTGGGGCCTTGCATAGTCATGTTGCAAAAGAACACCTGCTGACAGCAATCCACGTCGGTTTGATTTGATTGCAGGTCGCAGATAATTTTTTAAGAGATCTGTGTGATGCACTGGTGACAGTGGACCCTCTAGGCATGTAATGCTCCAAAATGACGCCTTTTTCGTCCCAAAAGAGTGTCAGCATCACCTTCCCTGCTGATGGTTCTGTTCGAAACTTCTTTGGTTTTGGTGATCAAGAATGGCGCCATTCCTTACTCGCTCTCTTCGTTTCCGGTTGGTGGAAGTGAACCCAGGTTTCGTCCCCAGTAACTATTCTTGCAAGGAAGCCATCACGTTCTCGTTCAAAGCTCCGAAGACGTTCTTCACAAGCATCAACACGTCGTTCTCTCATTTCAGGAGTCAGCTGCCGTGGCACCCATCTTGCAGACACTTTGTCAAACTGGAGCACATCATTCACAATGTGGTGTGCTGACCCATGACTAATCTGTAAACATGTTGCAATGTCATTCAGTGTCACTCGGTGGTTTTCCTTCACTATGGCTTCAATTGCTGTAATGTTCTGTGGAGTCACAAGTCGTTGTGCCTCAGCTGGACGAGAAGTATCTTCCACTGAAGTCACACCATTTCCGAACTTCCTACTCCATTCGTAGACTTGCTGTTGTGACAAACATGTATCACCGTACTGAACTTTCATTCGTCGATGAATTTCAATAGGTTTCACATCTTCACTATGAAAAAACCGAATAACAGAACGCTGTTCTTCCCTGGTGCAAGTCGCAAATGGGGTGGCCATCTTAACTACGACGGTATGTGTGCATCTGCGCTATGCTGCCATTCTGCACGATGTTTGTAGCACGCTTACCACAGGATAACGACACGAAATTTCGATTTGTTATTAGAAATTTGTTTCCATTTGACTGACCCTCGTATATACAGGGTGATTCAAAAAGAATACCACAACTTTAAAAATGTGTATTTAATGAAAGAAACGTAATATAACCTTCTGTTATACATCATTACAAAGAGTATTTAAAAAGGTTTTTTTCACTAAAAAGCAAGTTCAGAGATGTTCAATATGGCCCCTTCCAGACACACGAGCAATATCAACCCGATACTCCAACTCGTTCCACACTCTCTGTAGCATATCAGGCGTAACAGTTTGGATAGCTGCTGTTATTTCTCGTTTCAAATCATCAATGGTGGCTGGGAGAGGTGGCCGAAACACCATATCCTTAACATACCCCCATAAGAAAAAATCGCAGGGGGTAAGATCAGGGCTTCTTGGAGGCCAGTGATGAAGTGCTCTGTCACGGGCTGCCTCGGGTAGTTTGGTTTTCAGCCTAGTCAACAGCGCCTCAAGCTAACAAATGTAGAACTAAATGAAACTTTATAGCTCCCTTAATTCGCCGACAGATAGTGCTTAGCTCTGCCTTTTGTCGTTGCAGAGTTTTAAATTCCTAAAGTTGTGGTATTCTTTTTGAATCACCCTGTACATTGGGTGGTGGCCTACATGTCCTCAACGTTGTTCTCACACACCGACAGTCCACTATAATACAAGGTGATTCGAAAGTTGTGATGCAAAGTTAAAG
Organism: Schistocerca serialis cubense; assembly: GCF_023864345.2. NCBI lineage: Eukaryota > Metazoa > Arthropoda > Insecta > Orthoptera > Acrididae > Schistocerca > Schistocerca serialis. The sequence goes on along the minus strand of NC_064642.1, from coordinate 127,150,917 downwards.
CTAAAACATCATGGCAGATTAAAACTCTTGGCCAGACCGGGAATCGAACCAGGGTTTTTCCTTCCACGGGGAATTTTTTTGCTCACTGATCTATCTTTTTATACAAACTCAATTCAGTTTCCTTCTGTCGGGAAGCATACTTAAACGATGTGAAGTGTTACTTGAAAAAAGTCTTAAATAGAAAAATAATTCAAACTGACGTTCTTACGCGAATGTGCGCTCCTTTTTTAAAGGAAATGTTTCGTCTTGTCTACGAAAAATGTAATAAAATATGTATGAACTGTGGATTCAGATCAAAACTGTTACAAGTGTGTCTGAACACACAGTGCACCGAACACTCCTAACGATGGGCCTCCGCAAAAGACGACCGATGCGTTTGCCAATGTCGACACGACGATATCGGCAACTACAACTGAAACGAGCACGTGATCATCGGCACTGGACGTTGGCGCAGTGGCAGAGCGTTGCATGGTCTGACGAACCGTGCCGACAGGAGGGCGCGAATCCGTCGTCTTCCAGGGGAAAAGCTCCTTGACACCTGTTCTGCGGGAAGGAGACAAGCTGGTGGCGGCTCCATTGTGCTCTGGCCGACATTCACGTCGGCATCCATGGGTCCAGTGGAGCTCGTGCAAGGCACCATGACGGCCATATTTGCAGACCACGTACACCCTTCATAACGATCATGTTTCCTGACGACAGCGGCGTTTTTCAACAAGATAATGGCCGTGTCACAGGGCCAGCAGCGTGTTGGAGAGGTTCAAGGAATACGGATAGCGACTTCTAGTTCATGTGGTGGCGTCTCAACTCGCCAGATCCGAACCCGATCGAACACATCTGGGATGCGAGTGGACGTGGCATCAGAGCTCATTGCACGCCTCCCTGGAATTTACGGGAATTAGGTAGCTTGTGTATGCAGATGTGGTCCCAACTCCTTCCAGCGACCAAACAAGGAGTCATTGTTTTCATGCCACGACGTGTCGCCATTATTATTCGTGCCAAAGGTGGACATACCGGCTGCTAGGTAGGTGGTAATGACGTTCTGTCTCATCAGTGTATATGGTAAGTCTGTTAAAGAATAGCGGCGGGCATCACTAGATCTACACCTACCAAGCGGTGTCTGTCGGCGGGCACAATTCGCGCATAATCATATTCCCCCCACCCCTCTGTTCCACTCGCGGATCGCGCGAGGGAAAAACGACTGTCTGAACGCCTCAGTGCGAGTTATTATTTCCCTTATCTTTGAATGGTGACCATTGCGAGATTTGAAAGTTGGTGGTAATAATTTTTGTTCTGCATCCTCGGTGAAGATCAGATTTCGGAATTTAGTGAGCAGCCCGTTCTGTTTAGTGCGCCGTCTATCTGCTAGTGTGTCCCACTTCACACTTTCTATGAGATTAGTAACGCTCTCGTGATGGCTAAATGTACCAGTCACGAATCTTGCCGCTCTTCTTTGGATCTTCTCAGTATCTTGAATCAGACCCAACTGGTAAGGGTCCCATACAGACGAACAGTACTCCAAGACTGGACGAACTAACGTATTGTAAGCTATTTTATTTGTTGAACGACTGCGTCGCTTCAGGATTCTACCAATAAACCGCAATCTAGAGTTCGCCTTACCCGTTACTTGTGTAATCTTACCATTCCATTCGAGATCATTTCGAATAGTCACACCCAGATACTTGACGGACGTTACTGCTTCCTAAGACTGGGCATTTATTTTGTACTCGTGCATTAATGGGGATTTTCGCCTTGTTATACGCAGTAGATTACTCTTACTAATTTTGAGAGATAACTGCCAGTCATTACACCACGCATTTATTTTCTGCAAATCCTCATTGATTTGTTCACATCTTTCGTGTGATACTACTTTCCTGTAGACTACAGCATCATCGGCTAACAGTCTCAGGCCGCTGTCAATATCATCAACCAGATCGTTTATGTAAATCGTAAAAAGCAGAGGATCTATTACGCTGCCCTGGGGCACACCTGAAGTTACGCTTGTTTCTGTTGAAGTCACCCCGTTCAGGACGACATAGTGCAACATTCACTGAATAACCTGGCCCCGTCCGTACGCACAGTAGAAGATATGCAGAACCACTAGAACCTACATACCGAGCCAGAGGCCACAAACAAACGCGACAAGTAAATGTGGATCAGCATTGGCAATTAGGAAAACCTCTTTACACAATAAAAAACTTGGATACCAGGTCTTCACGGCACTACAATCAACAAGATATTACAGTAACGTAACACAATATCACCATAACATGTTTGTGATCTCTACGCGGTTCTCCTGGCCCTGCGAATGCGGTGCTGTTCTTTCTTCCTGGGACGGGTCCTGCTTGTTCAGTCTATGTTGTAGTAATGATGCTGACTGCTGTATTTGAGAAGATGCACCCCATGTCCGGTAAGCCTTTACACATTGGCAGTTCTTTTCCACGTTTTATGACGTTAGTTCCTATTCAATAAATTAGGCTCTGTGGTTACGTCCTTTCCTAGTTCCACTGGCTATATGACGGTTGCGTGCATTAAGGCGCCAGTTTTGTGCAGGAAGATGAGGGGCTTCTGTTATTTGCCGTTACGGAGATTTTAAGGACATTATATATTGGATGGTCCGTGTACATCACTTGCTAATCGCCATTATATTAATTCGGTAGTTCATGTTTTATGATAGTTCTAATTACGGTTTTTGTGTCTTCTGTAGGTCAAAAGTTTGTTACCCGACGATATGACTATAATGCCATGAAACTTGTCCTCATTAATAAATCATTGTGACGCAGCTGTTGCAGTTTACTTCATTTGAAACATATCATCACAACTGTGGTTGCCCCTCATACCAAGTGATGTGTCAAAACTTAGAACTCGTGTTTAAGTCAACAGAGAATCGTGTGCCATAAACGTAGGTATAAGTCGAAAATGGATCCAAAAGTTCGGAACTTTTTCAAGTCATAGCGGTGATAGCACAGCAACCAGTAAAATACTACGCAGAAATAAACAGCCTTGGTTTTAGGCTTTTTAATTATTGACATCTTGGGTTGTCGGGTGTTCTGCCGGATATCAGCGTCGTACTTGCACGATATTTCGGTCACGTAGCTCGTAACCTTCATCAGGTGCGACCTGAGACTTTTATTTATTTACCGAAGACGCATTTCGCCTGATTCAGGCTTCTTCAGACTGGCTCTTACTGGATGGTGTTAGACACATGGAAAACTGTCCAGCGAACAACTGCCATCTTCAAATATTCGAAAACATTGCTCGGCGTCCTTGTTGAGACATGCAACGTAGTTCAATGACTACAGAAGAGGGTCGGCGTACGTAGATCTGGCGCCATGTACACATGTTGGAGGTGTACGTGCTCATATACTGGCTACACGTGCCTCAAAAAGGACATCAAGCAGTGTTTCCGAATATTTGACGAAAGCAGTTAGTTGTTGGGACGTTTTGTATGCTGGGTATTCCAAATGCCTAGCACCATCCAGTATCAGCCAATCAAGATTACTGAATCAGGCGAAACGCCTCATTGGTAAAAAGAAAAGAGATAATTACGGCAATGCAATTAAGACTCTTTGTTTCTTCACCAAAGGTAGCTTTTAATAGTTTCCACAATGAAACATTGTCTCAAAATATGGTAGAAAACCCAAAGAGATTCTGGTCGTGTGTTAAGTACACCAGTGGCAAAAAACAGTCAGTACCGCCACTGCGCGATAGCGATGGAAATGTTACCGATGATGGTGCCACTAAAGCAGAGTTACTAAACACAGTTTTCCGTAATTGCTCCACGAAGGAAGAAGTAAGTATTCCACAATTCGAAACCAGAACAGCTGTTAGCATGAGAGACATAAAAGTAGATATCTTAGGTGTTGCGAAACAACTCAGATCACTTAAGAAAGGCAAGACTTCTGGTCCAGATGGTATACCAATCAGGTTCCTTTCAGAGTATGCAGACACAATAGCGCCTTTCTTAGCAATCATATACAAACGCTACTCGACAAAAGGTCTGTTCCTAAAAACTGGAAAGTAGCACAGGTCACACCAATATTCAAGAAAGGAAATGGGAGTAACCCATTGAATTACAGACCCATATCACTGACCTCAATTTGCAGTAGGGTTTTGCGGCATATACCGTATTCGAACATTATGAATCACCTTGAAGAAAATGACTTATTGATACGTAACCAACACGGATTCAGAAAATATCGTTCTTGTGCAACACAGCTAGCTCCTTATTCCCATGAAGTAATGAGTGCTGTCGACAAGGGATCTCAGATCGGTTCCATATTCCTAGATTTCCAGAAGGCTTTTGGTACCGATCCTCACAAGCGACTATTAATCAAATTGCGTGCATATGGAGTATCGTCTCAGTTGTGTGACTGGATTCGTGATTTCCTCTCAGATAGGTCACAGTTCGTTGTGATAGACGGTAAATCATTGAGTAGAACAGAAGTGATATCTGGTGTTCCGCAAGGTAGTGTCATAGGCCCTCTGCTGTTCCTGATTTATATAAATGATCTAGGTGATAATCTGAGCAGCCCTCTTAAGACCGTCTAGTAAAATCATCAGACGATCAGTTCCAATTACAAAATGATATAGAGAGAATTTCTGTATGGTGTGAAAAGTAGCAATTAGCACTAAACAAAGAAAAGTGTGAGGTCATGTACATGGGTACTAAAAGAAATCCGATAAATTTTGGGTATACGATAAATCGCACAAATCTAAGGGCTGTCAATTCGATTAAATACCTAGGAATTACAGTAACGAGCAACTTAAATTGGAAAGACCACATCGATAACATCGTGGGGAAGGCGACACAAAGACTGCCCATAGTAGGCACAACACATAGAAGATGTGACAAACCCGCTAAAGCGACAGCCTACGTTACACTTGTCCGTCCTCTGCTGGAATATTGCTGCGCGATATGGGATTCTTACCATTTAAGATTGACGGAGGACATCGAAAAAGTGCAAAGAAGGGCAGCTCGTTTCGTATTATCGCGCAACAGGGGTGAGAGTGTCACTGATATGATACGCGAGTTGGTGTGACAGTCACTGAAACAAAGGCGGTTCTCTTTGCGGCGAGATCTATTTACGAAATTTCAGTCACCATCTTACTCTTCCGAATACGAAAATATTTTGTTGGAACCGACCTACGTAGGGAGAAATGATCATCATAATGAAATAAGAGAACAGAGTTCGAACGGAAAGATTTAAGTGTTCCTTTTTCCCACGCGCCATTCGAGAGTGGAATGGTAGAGAAGTGGTATGAAAATGGTTCGATGAACCCTCTTCCAGGCGCTTAAGTGTGAATTGCAGAATAAACCAGTAGATGTAGATGTAGAAGGTTCGCGTTCGATCCCTGGTCAGCCCAAGGATTTTCATGTGTCATTTTTTACTTTTATTTCAGTTCTGGCACATTTGCACCGTGGTTCGGCGTTTACGTTAAACCGTAGCCCCTCTCCCCCCTACAACAGGCTGGGTAAACGAGTTGAGAGGTTCCAACCGATTTCTCATACACAAACAGCAGTTGACCGACGTTGCCTGATGAAACGTTGTTGTGATGCCTCGTGTAAGGAGGAGAAATGCGTACCATCACGTTTCCGACTTTGATAAAGGTCGGATTGTAGCCTATCGCGATTGCGGTTTATCGTATCGCGACATTGCTGCTCGCGTTGGTCGAGATCCAATGACTGTTAGCAGAATATGGAATCGGTGGGTTCAGGAGGGTAATACGGAACGCCGTGCTGGATCCCAACGGCCTCGTATCTCTAGCAGTCGAGATGACAGGCCTATTATCCGCATGGCTATAACAGATCGTGCAGCCACCTCTCGATCCGTTAGTCAACAGATGGGGACGTTTACAAGACAACAACCATCTGCACGAACATATCGACGACGTTTGCAGCAGCATGGACTATCAGCTCGGAGACCATGGCTGCGGTTACCCTTGACGCCGCATCACAGACAGAAGCGGTTCTAGGCGCTTCAGTCCGGAACCGCGCGACTGCTACGGTCGCAGATTCGAATCCTGCCTCGGGCATGGATATGTGTGATGTCCTTAGGTTAGTTAGGTTTAAGTAGTTCTAAGTTCTAGGGGACTGATGACCTCAGATGTTAAGGAAAGGAATTCGTGGCGGGCCGCATCAAACCAGTCAGTAGACCGATGATAAAAAAAAAGAACAGACAGAAGCGCCTGCGATGGTGTACGCAACGACGAACCTGGGTGCACGAATGGCAAACGTCATTTTTTCGGACGAATCCAGGTTCTGTTTACAGCATCATGATGGTCGCGTCCGTGTTTGGCGACACCGCGGTAAACGCACATTGGAAGCGTGTATTCGTCGTCGCAGTACTGGCGTATCACACAGCGTGATCGTATGGGGTGCCATTGGTTACACGTCTCGGTCACCTCTTGTTCACATTGACTGCACTTTGAACAGTGGACGTTACATTTCATATGTGTTACGACCCATGGCTTTACCCTTCATTCGATCCCTGCGAAAACCTACATTTCAGCAGGATAATGCACGATCGCATGTTGCAGGTCCTGTACGGGCCTTTCTGGATACAGAAAATGTTCGACTGCTGTCCTGGCCAGCACATTCTCCATATCTCCCACCAACTGAAAACGTCTGGTCAATGGTGGCGGAGCAACTGGCTCATCACAATACGCCAGTCACTACTCTTGATGAACTGTGGTATCGTGTTGAAGCTGCATGGGCAGCTGTACCTGTACACGCCATCCAAGCTCTGTTTGCCTCAATGCCCAGGCGTATCAAGGCCGTTATTACGGCCAGAGGTGGTTGTTCTGGGTACTGATTTCTCAGAATCTATGCACCGAAATTGCGTGAAAATGTAATCACATGTCAGTTCTAGTATAATATATTTGTCCAATGAATACCCGTTTATCATCTGCATTTCTTCTTGGTGTAGCAATTTTAATGTCCAGTGGTGTAGTACGTTTAGATACGAAAATTTTGTGTTGCCACATTTGTGCTCCTTGAACAGAAAGTTTGCATTCAGTGTGTGAGTGCAGGCAGCCGTTTCGCCGTGGCTGATTAACAGCTGTTCTCCTCAGTGATTTTCCTACCGACTTGAAGACACGGGTGAGCAGGGAGTTTGGACGTTGACAACTGGGGGGAGCCGAGTTTGCAGAGGCCGGCCAGGAAATCCGGTCCCGCTGAATGCAGCGGAGGAGGCTCCCAGCCCGCCGTCGATAACTCAAGATTTCCGCTGCTAATCCGTCCTCAAGGCGACAGGAAGCGGGAAGCGGCGAGCGGCCCTCTGCAAACCCTCTCGATACGTCACAGCTGCGCCGCGGGCACGGCGCCCGTCGAGAGAGCAAACCCCACGACGGCGATACGAGAGCGGAGATTTCTTGAAACTGCTCACACATTTTTCGTGCTCCTCTCTTTTCGGCACCGTCCACACCCGGAAGCGCGATGAACCTCCACGATCTCTAGCGAGGATCGTTCGCGTTGGTGTAGTGATCTTTGGCTGTCGTACTTCCGGAAGTTAGCGTGCAATGCGAGCTTAGACTATTTGGTTTCCAGAGATCAGTGGCGACAGCAGAAGCCAGCATGCAGTTCGGCAGTTCAATGTGGACTGGAAAGTCTTGTGCAAAAAGTTGACTCGCTTTGTTAATTTTTAAAATCAGTCATATTTCAATCTGACCTAAATTATGTTAAGACGAACAAAGAGGCATTGCATATGTACTGAAAGATAAGATCCACATAGTGCAAGAAAGTGAGAAATCCACATCTATCGACGTGTTCTGGGCTTAAGGACTGATGCATTCAGGTCTGATTATTAATATACGTGACTCTCACCACTTTGGTACAGGTTGAACTTTTGTTACTGGTACCTGATTCTTCTGGCTGACAGAGCACGTGGTCTGCACTATGAATTTTTGGTCTGAGCTTGAGTTGTAAGCGTTATAACTAGTGGATTTTCAATAATCCGATGAATATATGTGTTACATGCAATTTTTCTTCTCTCGATGGTTTCCTTTGTTGTAACCACCTGTTAAACTGAGAGATAATGCAAATAAGTACTTGTATTTGCCAGTCTGGTTTTTAGATAATTAATACGTCTCTGAAATGATGCCCACCCAATCTTCAACCTTGTCCACATAAGATTAAAAAAAATATGGACAAGTCATATAGCTCGGGGTACCAAAGCCTATAGAGTCATAATAGCACGATATGCCATGCATAAAATAGCTTCAAATGTAGTTTACATGCTACTGTCAATGTACATCTACATCTAAACTCATGAGCAATATGTTTGCCTGAGACACTGTGCGATCCAGTCTCATACAAGACAGTGTTTTGGTTACATGCTAATCATGTTTCCCACCATGAATTCATAGTATACTTAATATTGATTCTAATGAAAGTAATCACGAGCCTGTTGCATAGTTAACTGACAAGTAGATAAACTTAATCGACGAATTTGTACATTAATATCGGTCTCCCTTAGCCATCTGGATCCACCGATATGTTTCCTATGTACAGGACCATCAGCTGGAGTGGCGAATCATTTTTAGTATTGACCGAACGGTTAAATTAGGAAAGCGTAAGACGGTGCAAATCAGTGAGGTTTGGAGCCGGTGTGTTCACATTTGGCCTGGAGGCACGCATTGTCGCTGAACAGCTGGGATAGCCGTGCGTGAGGGGAGCACCCCCTGCCTATATAACCCATGTCAATTTAGGCAAGTATTTGACCCATTTCTGAAAAAACTATTTGCTGCCGGACGTTAATATTTTTACTGTATGTTACATGATGCTAATAGAGTCAACTGTACTAAAATCTGCTTTATCCATTTTATAGTTTTTAAGAAGTATTTTTTTAAATTTATTAACAAAAAATATTACGTTTTTTCTGCAGAAAATATTTTTTGTGAACTTCCTAATGGGGGAATATTAAACAATGAAGAACCAGAAGTGGCTTTTTATGTAATGAGAGCCTCTGAAAATTTCATTCATTTATCTATGATAGTTTCTGATGTAATGGGGCATATGTATTGAAAATTTTAGTTTGCGGGAAATTGACTTTAAAGAAAACACTTTTGAAATTTGTTACTTACAGTTAATTAAAACTGTCCTGCTGCATATGATGGCCCTTCTTTGGCTTCTAGCAGGTCTTCCAGCTTCTTTTTCACCTTCCTGGATGTTTTTCTTGCTTTCTTGGCCATATTAGATGCTATCCTCATTTTATCGCAATGTTGCAGCCCAGTGATCATATTTTCACCAGGATTAATTCCCAGCTTTTTCAGTAGCCAATACTTCCCAATATTACCAGAATTGAATGTAATAATAGGATCATGAACTCCTAGTTTCATTGTATGAATGCCTACGAATACAGTTTTAGGAAGGCGGTTCCAAATTATGCTGTTGAAACATTCATTTGCGTTCTGTGTCTGCCCATGCAGACATTTCCTTAGGAGGTCAGGATGAGCCAAGTCTCTGAAAATAGGTTTAATTGCTGTAATAGCAGCAGCAGGAAGAGGATGCTGGTGAGAATAAGATTCTCCAGTTGCCTGAGCCCTATTGTATTTTCACCACGAATTTTCTCCTGATGGACACAATCCATGACATGGCTTATCATCAGTAGAGGACTTATGGAAGAATATGGCCCAACCATCTCCCTTCATTGCCTCCAGATTTTCTTTATTTCTCCTAATTGCCTCCCCATAGTATACCTGCAAGTTTTCTATTTCAGTTTTAGTTAACCAACCCTGTCCGGTCAACAATTCTCCATCTTCTAATTTTTCCTCTCATATCAACAGTTAGTTTTCTCAGCCTTTTTCCCAAACGTTTTTGAACATGGCCTACACATTCTATTTTGCTAATAATGGCATCTACGTATGACTTAGAGTTGACAGTTGGTGGGTTGACAGTGGGCGACAGAAAAGTGGGCGTGACACATAAACACACGTGGTGGGAAAATGCTCCTTTTTAGAGTACTTAAATAAAACCTTAATCTATCGAAATATAATGAAAACCCAAAATCGATTTTTTTCGACCTGAACCACGGTGTAGTCCCCTTAAGGCGCCGCTTCCGGGACGGGAAGGTGCGCCAGCCACGGATCGAATCTGCCGGGCGGATTAACGATGAGGCTCGGCGTGCTGGCCCAGATCACGTTTATTGTGTGATCTGTGGTGCTGGCCAGCCTGGATGTGGCCTGGGGTGTTGGCCAACCTGAATGTGGTTTGCCGCATCCCACTAGGTGAATACTGGGCTGAATTACACGCCTGGAAAACATTTAAAAACTTTCGCTCACTTTCACATGAATCATTCTACACGTAGACATTTGGAGTACACATATTCCGTCCATGAGGCGGTGGGGGTTGAGAAGGCGTGAGGTTAACGCAGTGGCGACAGGAAGTCAGCTCTTAAACAAACCATACCGATCCTGTGCGGATGCGGGGCAAAGGAACACGAAAAAGAAGAAAAGCAACGCCATGTTACGGACGTAGTTGAGTTTCTCTCGCTGTCGCAATCCAGACGCCATTACAGGTTTCCAAACCTTAGCGTCAGGAGGTTTCTCTGCCCCAACGACCCAAAGCCGTAGGAACCGTCCTCACTGCCAACTACGGTGAAGTTGTCTGTATCAAGTACAGGATGGCGCACGGAATGGACATTTATATGTCGTTGACATTACTATTAAATACATTCGTGACGCTGTTACATATTGCGAGCACATATGTGCAAATATGTAACAGCGCCATGAATGTATTTAACAGTAATGGCAACGACATATAAATGTGTCAGCTAATTTTAAGTTGACATGGCGTAAAGCCACAAGAATCTGCACTTGATAATGGCCTTAGGCCGAAATTGCAATCGTGAAATAAAGAAAGTGTTACAGTTACTGGCGTAAATGTGATGTCTTTTATAAAGTTCTACGAGACTATGAATCCCAGGTATAAAATGTTAACCAACATTTGTTTTGTTTTTTAGTTATCAGTCGTTCGAGACTTCATGTCATAGTTATGTTACCAGTTGTTATTGTGTCATGTTGGCAGAGGTGACAGTAGCTCATACAGGCTAGTTTCCTTCATTCCCGAGTGCACTGTTTGTGTATCGTTGCACGACGGCTGACAAAGGAAGATTTTTGAACAGCGTGTTAACACTGCGCTATTTTTTCATGAAACAAAAAGTGTGGTACTTTCACAGAGACGGCTTGTTGCACAATTTAAAACTCGATGGTCGCCCTCATTTACAACAATACGTAAACTTTACGAAACATGTAATAGTGATGGTTCAGAGCCTGAGAGAAAGAAAGCAAGGCCTGCCAATGTTCGTCCTCCACTGAATCTCGAAGCTGTCAGAGCAAAGTTATTGATTGAGAAGCCCAAGAAAATCAACAAGGGAAACAGCAGCACGGCGATGGACAACAAACATCGAAGAATGACGTTCACTAAATGCGTGTGAATCAAGGCGTGTTATTGAAAAATGCTTGGTTGTCAGGTGAGGCACATTTTCACCTTGATGGCGTTGTTATTAAACAAAACGTACGATTTTGGGCGTCCGGAAAACCAAACGTGCTTCACGAAAAGCTGCATCACGCCCAAAGGATTACTGTATAGGTTGCCATCTCAAGTCATGGGAAAACAAGCAATTCTTTTTTGAACACATAGTGCATGGGGGCTTAATTAAATATACGATTGAAAATATTTTTAGTAGCTGTATGTCCGATTACGCTGTGACTCGTAATCGGTTGGCCCTTACTAGTATTTTTACGCTATCTGACTGCAACAAACTATGTAAGAAAATTTTCGTAAACACAGTTAATTAATTAAGTCCCCAGCAACTATAAAACCTACAAAATCCAAGCACAAATGTAACTGTTCTGTATGTGGGAGTGTGACTCAACGTCCACATCTGGCACGGTTCTTTCCAACAAGACAAGAATTTTTAAATACCAACTATACTGAGGTGACAAAAGAAAATTAGAAAAACTATAATTACGCAAGAAAACCAGAATTACACTCTAATGCGAGAACACAAACCAGATGCTTTGTTGACTGAACCTGTAGTGATGCATTATTTCAGACACACAATTAATAAAAGAACATTGTAGTTTTTACCTTCATATATATTGACGAAATGCACACAATAACATCTGCTATCTCTCCCATCAAATAACTGCATAAAACATGGAACAACACTCTTTACTACCACATCTCACTCCGACTTCACGACAAGCAGTGCCCACTAGCATATCTCGGTACGAACTCTTAACACATACTGTCCTCTACGAGCTCTCTACTAGCACTGACCTCCACGAACTCTCAACAAGCACTGACCTCTACGATCTCTTAACACACACTGTGGAGGCGGCTTAATAGTACTCTTTGGCGCAATCTCTGGCGCAGTGGCACAGTGTAGCCACCTTTCATATGCCCCTCCTCCACAGGCCAGAATTTGATGGTATTTTTGCCAGCATTGGTGGTGAAAATACCACCAAATTCGTCCAGAAAAATACAGACAAAAACAAAAGATAATATTAATACCTAAATATCACATAATTAGTTAAAATTTTGGCTTTGCACTGACCTTTCACTAACCTAACATATGAAATACAGTAAGCAATACAACTTCTTTTCGTACATGTGACTTTACCTAATAGTTTACACAATATGCAAAAAATCAGTTTATACAAATGTTCACATAAAATGCTTTCAATGATTAGTTTATACAAAAAAAAGATACTAACAGGTGACATCTTTTCAGTAGAAGCAGTCCATCAGTTGCACCCAGCAAAGTTTAGCAGGTACACCCAGCAACAAGTCACATTAGTTCAGTAGAAGCAATCCATCAGATGCACCCAGCAATGTTAAGCAGGTGCAGACGCCAACAAGTGACTTCATTTCAGTAAAAGCAGTTCACCAGTTGCACCCAGCAATGTTGAGAGCAGGTGCAGACACCAACAAGTGATACCATTTCAGTATAAACAGTCCATCTGTGGCACCCAGCAATGTTGAGTAGGTGCAGACAGCGAAAAGTAACATCATTTCAGTAGAAACAGTTCTAACAGTGGCACTCAGTAAAGTTCAAGAGGTACACACAGCAACAAGTCACATTAGTTCAGTAGAACCAGTCCATCAGAGGTACCCAGCAATGTTGAGTAGGTGCAGACACCAACAAGTGACATCATTTCAGTAGAAGCAGTCCATCAGAGGCACCCAGCAATGTTGAGTAGGTGCAGACAGCAACAAGTGACTTCATTTTAGTAAAAACAGTTCATCAGTTGCACCCAGCAATGTTGAGCAGGTGCAAACAGCAACAAGTGACTTCATTTCAGTAGAAACAGTTCATCAGTTGCACCCAGCAATGTTGAGAGCAGGTGCAGACACCAACAAGTGACTTCATTTCAGTAAAAACAGTTCATCAGTTGCACCCAGCAATGTTGAGTAGGTGCAGACAGCAACAAGTGACATTATTTCAGTAGAAGCAGTCCATCAGTGGCACCCAGTAATGTTGATCAGGTGCACACAGCAACAGGGGACATCTTTTCAGTAGAAGCAGTTCATCAGTTGCACCCAGCAATATTGAGTAGGTGCAGACAGCAAAAAGTCACATCTCTCAACAGAAGCAGTTCCATCAAACTCACTAGCACTGATCACACTGTTCATCAGAGTTTATGAGCACAAATTAAACATGTCCTAGTGGCACCAATCATGTAGAAAAGGTACAGGTAACAGTCCATGATTTTTTTTTTTTTTTAACGATCACTGATCACACAGTTCATCAGCAGAAATTAAACACGACCAAATGTCACACATCATGTTGAAAAGTGCAGGTAACAGTTCAGAATATTTATCTTCACTAATCAGACAGTTCAGGCATGAACAATAGTTTGAATGCACATACAAATGCTTTTACAGTAACATACAAATCATAACAAACACACAAATGATGTCAGATAATTGTCCTATTAACTATTACAATACACAAATACCAGTAAACCTATAATATTCATGGGTGTCAGTGCAAGCCACTACAAACAAATAAAATAATATTTAGGAGATAGGTGGGTAGGATTAGGAAAGGAAAACACACAAAACACACTCATTCATCTTTCATTCACATTAAGTACTACTGTGTAACTGAATAGTGTTAACTGTGTAAATGTAATTCTGTCAAAATCTGATGTTCATCATGTGTATCAAGTAGTAGTGGCAGCAATGTATAACAGTCAATAATAGTTAAGTCAACGTCATAGTCATCATGTCAAGACCAATGTTTGCCAAGCCAGATCAAAATGTACTGTTGTTGAACAACTGTCAGTGAGCCAAGATATGCAAATACTTCCTCTCTTCAAAAAAAAAGTATATACTGCTTAGTGATTTAACAAAGTGTGTGTATAGACTATCTTCCTTCTACTTTAGTGTTCTAGTCTGCTATCTTCATCCTCCTTGTTCCATAAGACCAACAAAAAAATATGCTCCTCACTTACTTTACCTCTTATACACCAAAACTCCAATAATCATCAACTTAATCTCAATACGTCACTAATACTTCTTCAATACGTCGATACATATAACTCTTATCATCAATATCATTTACCTTACCTCTTGTCCACAAAAACTCCAATAATCATCAACTTCATATACTCTCAATACCTCAATAATACGTCGATAAATATAAACCTCAGCACCAATATCATTTCACTTCCATAACAACTCTTTCCTCTAGTCAGTCTCCTCGAACAAGTACAGATAAAATCCTAATGCAACTTCAATTCAGCATCCCATACAATCCGAAGACACAGTGTCCACACACAACCTCTGTGTAATCCATCTGACCCAAATTTTCTACTCATTATAAATTATAAGATACATTTTGGTTCCTTGTTCATCATTAAATAAAAGAAATGCATACCTGACCTCTAACAGACTTAGTTCGAATAACTCTCAGTAATTAAGTACGATTACGGAGTGTGAATGATCATAATATTTCACAGTGTGTACACCACTTCAAGAATCATAGCAGAAGCAAACATGTGGAGTATTTTTTGTGTCAAGTGTCACTTCCTATTTCAATTGCTCACGAAAAATGCAGTGTAATAATTGTTAATGGTCTAAACCTAGTTTTGGTCTGTCATGTCGTTAGCCTCCTTCCTATTAGCATAAATTTATACAGCTTCCATAAAACCTCAGCTCATGTGACTTCAACGAAGTTCTTTGTACCAATGTCGTTCGTCGAATTATAGCAGTTAATTTTCTTATCTTAAAAATATAAGGCACTGAGCGTAAGCAAAACATGCAATAGCGAGTAAATATACCAGTAGAGAACAGAATGTCAACAAGTGGATGCAGCACAATTCTTACAACAAGGCTCTGCCAAGCGAACAATCTATAATTAATACAGTAGTGTGACCTAAACTCTATGTTTATACACTGTACATCAGCATTGCTATATTCTAAATTGAAGAGTAGTTATGACAACAACAGATATGTATAAATATGTAATCCATACAAAAAGCAGCAAACATATATCTTACGTAATAAACAAGTCATTATCATCATATCAGCATACGCAAATAAATGTTCATAAGTCATCTTAATAAGTAAACATGAAGGCGCAAGCAGATAAATCACAAAGTATAACTTACATACCTAACCACATCAGCACAATAAATCAGGTTACAATTATAATTTAAATAAATAAGCACAGCAGGCACATAATTAAAAAATATGACATCAGTGAAAAAGCATAGCAGCCAAGCGATGCATAATACACAAGTCACAACCCAGTTCATTAATAATCATTGTCAAAATCAGTTAACATACGCAAGCACGTCGCTTTACAAGTAAATTCATAGAACATGAAAGTAGCACATCACGTAATCGCGAGCAGCAAATTACGTCTAAAGTACGTACCTAAGTGGAAATATGTTACCTGAAAAATAAACTCCATTAATAGTTACCTTTTTTAGTTAATTAGTTTCTTCTTGGAAATTACATTCGTTCTGAAATTTTCTCGATAGCAAGTCGTCTTAACGTCGGACACGCACAGAATTTACCTGAAGGTCTTAAATACTTTATACAACCGTATCCTGCAAAATACTGAATGTTAATAACACAATTCAACAAGTCTTTATAGCTTTATACAGAATTTAGTCGGAGAAATTAGACTGTGTATTTGTTTACGGCTGTCAGTGCATTCGCACTGAGCGCTCGATCAGCTGTAGCCGCATGACGTAGGAAGCAATTGTTTGCGGTCAACGACTGCCTTGTGCGGCGCGCAGACTTCACTGTTGCTTTGAGTATGTGCCGCCGCCAAAACACAGCGCGGTATCCTTGTACTCTCCGCATGTTTACATCTAGCTGTTAGTTTCTCACAAGTATGTCATTCTACAAAAATTTTTTTTTAAAAGTATATCGTTCCACAAAAATTTTGAAAACTACGACCAAATTCAGATTTTTTTAAGTTCTCTGTGATGCCAACTCTTGCAAAAATACGTAACAATGAATCCAAAATTTTGTTGTGCTCACTCCAAGAACGTTTAGCAATAATAATGTCGTCAACATAAGAAGTAACATTGTCACGAAGAGAAACAGGTAACATTTCGTTTAGGCTACGAATGAATGCTGCTGTAGGTACATTAAGTCCAATCGGTAATTTCCAAAGTCACTTTTGGGTAAATTAGTCAAATCCGGTTATTGTTTACTTACTCACTAGATAGATTGATAGTCGAAGAGTTGTTTTGACAGATGCAAAGAATAGTAAAAGAGTAGGCAGCGGTACAGAAAACTAAAAGAGAAATAGCACCACTACAGCTCGGGGCCCTATGCTCGCTACCGCACATATTCACTTAGAGTAGTGAACCCCCTGAGGACTTTAATAACTGCACATAATTTCCAGTTTGTGACTTTGTGGCACATCTGGCGGAAGTGCGTACATAAATTGATCTAACCATGCACATGGATGTATGTCATTCTTAGAGTTGCGGAAGATCTTAAATTTCCGGACAGTCAAAAAGTGTTTATAGTCAAAGTTTTCGCCCCGTGGCGCCAAAGACCTACCGCATCTGTCCCGGTCCGAATGTCGATTATTGTAAAGTTCGCGCGCCTGGCGCTCTCTTGTTGCATCCCGTAAATGAAACAAATTATTTTCTTAAAACCCCTCTGCTACCTGTGATTCTAAATTTCTTCTACTGTCCTTTCCTACTATTTCGCCTTCAATTTGTTTGACTTGCTTTCGTAATGCCTCAACTTCCCTTTTAACGCGTTCATTAAATTTTCCCTGATTCTCAACATGCTTATTTATGTTCTGATACTCTTCGGTTTCTGCAAATGGTAATGGGGCTGTACCATCCGAATCTCTGTCCCCATGTAAACTAAGATTTGTCAATTTATCTGAAATTTCCTCAACTCTTTCCGATAAGTCACCTAATTGTTCTTTCTGTTTGTTTACATCTTCCGTAAGTGTCGCGACTCGGGTTTCAGTATTGACACATTTGGTAGTTAACTGTTCATATTGTCGTGTTAGATTATTTATTCTGTCATTTGGTACGGATTCCTCGATTCTTTCAAATATTTCTTCCTTATCCTTTGCACGTTGTAAATTTAACTCTGAAAAATTCTGTACTATCACGCGATCTCTTTCTTCCTGTTCTCTATCCTGTTCCCTTTGTCTGATTTCTACTGCAATTAATCTATTATTGTGAGAATTCAGAATCGGTTGTACTTCTTCTCTAATTTCTTTATTTGATTCGTCTTTCATGTTTTTGATACATGTCCCTATTCGTGAATCTATCCGTGTTTCGAAAGTTCCCATCTCTGTTTTAAATTCAGATCCTAACTGTGATCCCACTGCTTACAGCTCGATTTTAATTGATCCCATCTCTGTTTTAATTGTTCCCATCTCAGTTTTAATTGTTCCTATCTCTGTTTTAAATTCAGATCGAAACTGCTCCATTGTTCCCATTTGTGTTTTTAACTCAGATCCCAAATTTAATATTGCACTCATCAACTGCTCCGTACTAACTTGTTCCAAATTCTTTTCGCCCCTAACATTTCCTACAAAACCAGTTTCCTTCGTCATAGCTGTAAAGCTATCTGTGTTCGATACTATTCCAGAATCTTCTATCGTTAATCTCGGATTCTGTGAATTTTCTGATTGAGAAAAATTTTGAAATGGTTCCGGACTGTCTTTCCGACTTATTACATTGTTTTCCACTTCATTATCCATCATACTGTTTTCCTCTGTTGGTGAGTTCGCCATGTCAACAATTTCGTTATTCTCACTATTCATCATTTTTGCCTTTTTCATTGATCGCGTAATCATTTACAAAATATACGAAAGATTCGTCACTGTACGAAAATTACACACCGTGACTCTTTATCTCCAACAATACTATTCACACGAGATGTTTCCTTCAAACACGATCAATCGAACAATTGAAATAATTGCACAAAATTGTCAAACGCGTATACAAGGCAATAAAAATACAACAACAACAAAAAAACTAAATTTTGAAAAATACCATTAGAAGAATGCCAATTACCAAATCTACACATGCAAAATAGACTACAATTAATAAACTACAAATTACTACAACAATACTACAGTCTACTATTTTTACAATCAGAAAAATCCAAGGGACGATCCTGGCAGGGTCGCCACGTGCATGGGGGCTTAATTAAATATACGATTGAAAATATTTTTAGTAGCTGTATGTCCGATTACGCTGTGACTCGTAATCGGTTGGCCCTTACTAGTATTTTTACGCTATCTGACTGCAACAAACTATGTAAGAAAATTTTCGTAAACACAGTTAATTAATTAAGTCCCCAGCAACTATAAAACCTACAAAATCCAAGCACAAATGTAACTGTTCTGTATGTGGGAGTGTGACTCAACGTCCACATCTGGCACGGTTCTTTCCAACAAGACAAGAATTTTTAAATACCAACTATACTGAGGTGACAAAAGAAAATTAGAAAAACTATAATTACGCAAGAAAACCAGAATTACACTCTAATGCAAGAACACAAACCAGATGCTTTGTTGACTGAACCTGTAGTGATGCATTATTTCAGACACACAATTAATAAAAGAACATTGTAGTTTTTACCTTCATATATATTGACGAAATGCACACAATAACATCTGCTATCTCTCCCATCAAATAACTGCATAAAACATGGAACAACACTCTTTACTACCACATCTCACTCCGACTTCACGACAAGCAGTGCCCACTAGCACATCTCGGTACGAACTCTTAACACATACTGTCCTCTACGAGCTCTCTACTAGCACTGACCTCCACGAACTCTCAACAAGCACTGACCTCTACGATCTCTTAACACACACTGTGGAGGCGGCTTAATAGTACTCTTTGGCGCAATCTCTGGCGCAGTGGCACAGTGTAGCCACCTTTCAATAGTGACCAGTGAAAGTTATCCAAACAAGCTGCGAAAAATTTTGTTCCTCAGCTTCTCGCAAAAGGGTTTCAGTTAGAAAACCAGAGGTTCATGCAGGATGAAGCCAAACTAAACAGAATTAAGTTTATCTTAGACTTCCTGCATGAAACTTCTAAGGTAAAGTCATTCAGATAGATTTCGTAATCCTTTCGCATATGGACAAAACTGGCCGCCTAATAGGGCTGATTTGAAACCGTGATTTTGTTTTCTTTCCCTTTTTTTTCTTTGGCGATTTATACAGTGATGGACCTGTGAGTGCTGATAATTGAGGCGTGCAACGAAATATCTAAGAATATCTGACGGCGAGTAACTCAAAACATCGCAGTTCGTGTTAAAGAAGTCGGCAGACGTGATGTTGGTCGTATTGAACAGAACATAATCTTCAGGTGTACTTTTATCGCTCCGTATTTTGCATTTATGTACTTTGATTGAAATAAATATTTTTTTACAGAAACTAATGTTGGATAAATTCCTGCGCTACCCCATACATTCTCTCGGGTTAGGCACGCTACTGTTCTGTAACCGAATCCATAAAACAACGGATTTTGATTCTTCTCATCTATAGGGTTGGGTTGTCTGAGGGAGGAGACCAGACAGCGAGGTCATCGGTCTCATCGGATTAGGGAAGGACGGGGAAGGAAGTCGGCCGTGCCCTTTCAAAGGAACCATCCCGGCATTTGCTGGAGCGATTTAGGGAAATCACGGAAAACCTAAATCAGGAAGGCCGGACGCTGGATTGAACCGTCGTCCTGCCGAATGCGAGTCCAGTTTGCTAACCACTGCGCCACCTCGCTCGGTTTAAAACAACGGAGATACGTTCTCCGGACACGGTTTCATTGCGGAATGTGGAAGATATCACTTCGTTAGAGATATCGGTGTGGAAGTTGCCGCCGCATTTGTTTGACATGAACCGGCTCCCATCGCCTTCGAAGCAGTCTGGGTAATTCAGAAATGTCGCACTTAGGTCGCTCCTGATAGTATACTCGTAACTTCTACGCTCGCATTTATTACGCGATTAAATGGCTTGCGCCCCGGGCTGGTGGTATCAGGCATTCAACGGTGTTTGCATGGTAAGAATTATCTCGCTGCTCCCGTTTGCATTCGTATCCGATATTTCTTATGGCCAACAACGTTCGCACTTGTTAATTACTTCGAATAGTTCATCTCGTTTTACAGAATATCTCGCTCTATGTTCTGCAAGATCGCATGCCTTTTGTTTTAAAGTGTTTCGTTATTAACTCTTCGAAAAAAAGTACAGCTTGTTGGCGCGAAGTCCAAAATTGTAGGTTTATCTCGTTCTACAGTGTAACAAGATTACCTAGCATTGAATCTATTGTTGATTGGTCAGTATAAAGTGATTTTTTAACTGCCTATCTGTTACTTGTTTCTGGCTCTTTCTCCCCTTTTCATGTAAATTATTCTGGGAATGGAAATACCCCGTAGTACGAAAAGGAGTCAAATGTCTCCACAGGCAACAGACAGAAGAACTGCAGATACGAATTATTTTACTTGCTGACAGGGCAACTGGAAAAGTCATAAAAGTTGATTCACATACATCATTTACCTCTCATAAAATTGCAAGAGCTTCTAATTGTATTATACTTACTTAGTAACATGGAGCACTACCTTTCGCTCTTATGATAGTGGCGACGCAAGCTGATACTGCATATGCACGACAGAAACGCAAGCGTAAAGAGGCCACTATGTTGTCCTCGACGGCGAGTGTTCATCAGAGACTAGAGTATCGCCAGGAATGATCCATAAATGTATGAGAGGATCGCTCCTGTTCTCTATATGCACAAATGATCTGATGGAAAGGGTGAGTAGAAATCTCCGACTGTTTACTGACGACGTTGTCTTTGTACGAGAAAGTGTCGCTGAACGACTGTAGCAGGATACAAGATGTATTGTGTATTGGACCGGGGACTTATAAACGACGGAGAGGCTTCGCCCGCCGTAGCCCTCAGTGGTTCACAACCCCACAGCAGTCCACCCACCCCACCGCCGACCCACATCGAACCCAGGGTTATTGTGTGGTTCAGAGAGAGAGATTGAGAGAGGAGAGAGATAGAGGGAGAGAGGGAGAGAGATAGAGAGAGAGAGAGAGAGAACCAAGGCGAATGCTTACGTTAATGTCCCCATTCGACTGGCGGATCGATAACAAATGCCACACGCCCTCAGAAATGAGACACCGTCCAGTTCATTAGAGATTCAACCTCGAACTTAATGAAAGTCTGGTGATCGGGAATCTTTTGCAAGTCAAATGTTTGCGGCGAGAATTTCTTCTGATACCACGATGACAACTGGCTAATTCCGGGTCCACCGCCAACGTGACTTACTAGCCTTGGTTACGGGTGTGGCTCACTGAAAGGAATTCAGCTGTCGTTAACGCTCAATTTGCGAGGTGAAACGGTTTAACGACTTGAGTAGAAGTGATGTTCGAGACAACTATCTCGAAAACGACACATCGTACGAAAAAAATGTTCAAGCTGAAAAGTTAACAATAGTAAAGGGGACAGCTTTCTGTGCTACAGCTAGCCACCTCCCAACCACCCATCCTGCGTGTTTTGTGTTGCATACTAATTTCCCCCTCTCTCTGTCCACCTCCTGCTTCATCCCTCTCTGTCCATTTCCTCCAACCCCTTTCTCTGCCCCCCCCCCCACTTTCTGTCCATCACCACCCACCCCAGTCTCTGTTCATCCCCCCCTCTCTATATCGACCCCTCCCCTGTCCATCTGTTCCTTCCCACTCTTCTACCCATCTGCTCCTCTCCCCTCTAATTTCATCTCCTCCTCTCCCCTCTCCCTGTCCATCTCCTCTTTCCCCATTTCGCTGTCCCCTTCCTCCTCTCTCCATCCACTTCCCTTTCTCCTCTCTCTGTCTGCTTCCTCCACCATCCTGTCTATCTCCTCCTTGCCCTTCACTCTCAGTTCATTTCTTCCTCCACCATTATCTACCCAGGTTATCACGCTCACCCCAATAGGAGGCTGGTGGTTCTTATCCCCCTACAGTTTTTCTTTCCAGGTCGTAACTAATATGCGTACCAAATTTGGTTGAAGTCATTCCAGGGGTTTACGATGAGCTTTTTACAACTGGCATTGCCAACGTTCACATATAAATAAATTTCACTTTTATTTAACGTATTTCACACGTATTTGTAAACGTATTTAAGCTGTATCTTTAGCGAATTTCATCCTGCAGTTGTGTTGTCACGCACCCCAATGATTATGATGTCGTATCTCGTGACCAATGCAGTGAACAATGATTTGATTTTGCAGGTACATCCAGCGGCGAAATGTGTTCTGAGTAGAGTTAGTAGTAAACAAGTAATAAATTGAAACGTCATGCACGACATGGTAGTTTTTCACGCCTCTCAGTATTTGATGTCATATCCCCTGAACTAAGTCTCGTATAATGGTGTAAGTTCGTAAGTACGTTAACGGTAGATATGTATGCTGTCTGCGAAAAGTGTTGCGAATTAAGTCAGTGGCAACTGAAAGGTCCCTGTTGGATTCCTTTCATTTTAATTTCTTAAATCTGTTGTCATTTACGGCATAAATTCCTCTTCTAAATTTACTGTGGTGTTTCTGACTATCTGGGCGGAGACTGAGCAGTGAAACGTGTTACTTTTACACATAAACAAGAACGATCTGTCACACTACTACACTTTAAAACACAGTTTATATGTAATTCATGTCACACAGTCTCATACGGAACCTACATCAGCTTTCTTTTGTATACTGTATATGATAAGATACTGTCATCCCCCTTTCCTTCTGTGTGAGAGGATGAATGAGCAAATGTATTTCTAGTTGCATGCTTGAGGGTAGCAGACAAGCCTGTCTGCTAGAGAACAGTAGGACCAACGTCGGAACAAGTAGCTACGCTTTCTAAAAGCAAAGAGGTTTCTATCCAATAGTATGGTCCTGTCCGTCCCTTTTCATGTTGGTATAGGAAGCTGCCCCTCTGGCCACTTCCGTTTGGATTTGTGAGCCACCCTCAGGAAGGGACGAGGTCAGTCTGTACTTGGCGAGCGTCTGAAGTGGTAAGATCTCCGGCTAAGCGCGTCTCTGCTAAGTCCGTAGGACAATGGTTTTCTTAAGTTCAGCCTAACTGAAAATTTAATCACCTTTATTTCAGGTTTAGCTCTAAAATATCTAATGTTATCTTAAATTGCAACGCAGTGTGATTCGAGTGTACAGTTCAGAATATCTTCCGGTAGTTGCTTTGTCAGTACTTTGTGAGTAAAGTGGAACCACGTGTTGATCAGTAACTCTAACTAAGTTCATCAATGTTAAATGCGAATGTGCGTGAGATTATAACGTCTCGTCTTGACAATATTTTTCAGTATAGGAACTTCTCTTTATGTTCAACCCACGTGGGGTGTACTTTGTGAGACCAGTACCACGTGCTTGAACAATCGTTTGACCCATCAGGTTAATAGTAAGACGATAGTAACCAGTTCGAGGTTTTTCTTTTGTAAATTGCTTTTCGATCTAATTTATTTTAATTATCAAAATTATTGTGGATTTACACTCTTTGTGTAAACCAAGTTGACCACGTGAAGCATGTGGTGTAAGCATTAAAGTAGCCCTCAGCTATTCTTTTCGGGAAGATTTCACAGAGAGTTAGTATGAATTTAGTATACCAGTGTGTGGTAATTTCATGACGGACAGGATTGCGCTACGAACGTAACTTCTTTGGGTGAAAATTGAATCGGTTGGTTGTGGTTAATTTCCTCTTGCACATGTTTCAACGTTCTTCGTGTGTTATTTTATGAATGCAGTGTTGTATGCAGTCTCCCAATCTTGGCTCCATATTTGATGTGTTCCGTAAGATTACAATCTCACATTTTCACAATCCTAAATAAGGCACCAGCTTAGTTACGACTCACGTTCAATATGCTGAAATTTCAATGATCAATGTTAAAATAAATTTCCAAATATGAACTGATTTATTTCTTTTTATTTAAATTCTCTTTTATATATATATATCACCGGTTGTCGTATGACTATTAAAAGATTATAATTAATGTTAGTCTGATTGGGAATTTGGTAAGCTAGACTGGATACCTGGTGAAACAGTTACGCAGTAATGCAAGGTTAACTTCCTCAGATAGCTCACAGCTTTTAACCCGCTTTTATTGTCTATCAGCACCGCTTTCATAGCAAATTAAAGCAACAACGTTATACAACGAAGTAATAAATTTAAACGTCTTGCATGATGGGGCAGTTTCTCATGTATATCAATGTTTATGACATCATATCATCTTAACTAAGTGTCGTACAATGATATAATTTTGCTGGTACATTCAGTGTTATATGTGAATACCGTCTGCAAAATGTGTTGCGAATTCCATTAGTAGTAAAGAAGTATTAAATTAAAACGTCATGCTTCATGCTGCAGTTTTACGGTTTGAAATCTAAAATTTAGTAGGCGGTAAACTTTTTTCCTTTTTTCCTTTCATTATTTGGTGGGGTTGTCAGCAAGAAAAAGTTTCGTAAAGGTTTGAAATTACGTTAAAGTTGGTTGCAAGTCTCTAAGTGCTTTCATTCTCAAATAATGGATGACTACAGTATGGGTATTCATGCGTCGTGTACTACACTGCCTTTTCATCCCCACCTCTTTGGTAGATATGTGGTTATTATTCCCCCCCTCCCTCCCTCCTCCACAGTAAGTGACATGTGTACTGCTTTATACACACACACAGACACAAATATATATATATATATATATATATATATATATATATATATATATATATATTACGTCCACACATCTACCTTCATAATGTGTATGGATTCGGATCCTACGCTAAAAAGTACGTATAGTTTACTCAAACCATTGTTTACCATTCGTAGTAGATGGCGCTGTAATAGACAAGTATTTAGAGTGCCTGTTTTCGCAATTAAGAACAGACGCATTTGACTCTACATTACAGTTATGATGTAAATACAGGGTGTTACAAAAAGGTAGGCCAAACTTTCAGCAAACATTCCTCACACACAAAGAAAGAAAATATGTTAGGTGGACATGTGTCCAGAAACGCTTACTTTCCATGTTAGAGCTCATTTTATTACTTCTCTTCAAATCACATTAATCATGGAATGGAAACACACAGCAACAGAACGTACCAGCGTGACTTCAAACACTTTGTTACAGGAAATGTTCAAAATGTCCTCCGTTAGCGAGGATACATGCATCTACCCTCCGTCGCATGGAATCCCTGATGCGCTGATGCAGCCCTGGAGAATGGCGTATTGTATCACAGCCGTCCACAATACCAGCACGAAGAGTCTCTACATTTGGTACAGGGGTTGCGTAGACAAGAGCTTTCAAATGCCCCCATAAATGAAAGTCAAGAGGGTTGAGGTCAGGAGAGCGTGGAGGCCATGCAATTGTCCGCCTCTACCATTCCATCGGTTACCGAATCTGTTGGTGAGAAGCGTACGAACACTTCGACTGAAATGTGCAGGAGCTCCATCGTGCATGAACCACATGTTGTGTCGTACTCGTAAAGGCGCATGTTCCAGCAACATAGGTAGAGTATCGCGTATGAAATCATGAAAACGTGCTCCATTGAGCGTAGGTAGAAGAACATGGGGCCCAATCAAGACATCACCAACAATGCCTGCCCAAACGTTCACAGAAAATCTGTGTTGATGACGTGATTGCACAACTGCGTACGGATTCTCGTCAGCCCACACATGTTGATTGTGAAAATTTACAATTTGATCACGTTGGAATGAAGCCTCACCCGTAAAGAGAACATTTGCACTGAAATGAGGATTGACACATTGTTGGATGAACCATTCGCAGAAGTGTACCCGTGGAGGCCAATCAGCTGCTGATAGTGGCTGCACACGCTGTACATGGTACGGAAACAACTGGTTCTCCCGTAGCACTCTCCATACAGTGACGTGGTCAACGTTACCTTGTACAGCAGCAACAGAACGTACCAGCGTGACTTCAAACACTTTGTTACAGGAAATGTTCAAAATGTCCTCCGTTAGCGAGGATACATGCTGACATTAGGGTTATCGTCAACTGCACGAAGAATTGCCTCGTCCATTGCATATGTCCTCGTCGTTCTAGGTGTTCCCCAGTCCCAAGTCATAGGCTGGAATGTTCCGTGCTCCCTAAGACGCCGATCAATTACTTCGAACGTCTTCCTGTCAGGACACCTTCGTTCTGGAAATCTGTCTCGATACAAACGTACCGCGCCACGGCTATTGCCCCGTGCTAATCCATACATCAAATGGGCATCTGCCAACTCCACATTTGTAAACATTGCACTGATTGCAAAACCGCGTTCGTGATGAACACTAACCTGTTGATGCTACGTACTGATGTGCTTGATGCTAGTACTGTAGAGCAATGAGTCGCATGTCAACACAAGCACCGAAGTCAACATTACCTTCCTTCAATTGGGCCAACTGGCGGTGAATACGTCAGTACATACTGACGAAACTAAAATGAGCTCTAAAATGGAAATTAAGCTTTTACGGACGCATGTCCACATAACATCTTTTCTTTATTTGTGTGTGAGGAAAGGTTTCTGAAAGTTTGGCCGTACCTTTTTGTAGCACCCCGTATAATCCTTTTGTGTTGTAACGGTTCAAACTAACCGTTTCAGTGTCTGGCTAGAAACTACGTTTGCCGTGATCGAGAAACAACGACGTGAATGTAATAGTTTTCTGTTCCCACCTGCATGCCTGACGTCACTGAGGCCCCTTGCCTCTCACAGTTGGGGTGCTTGATTTCGATGAGCACCTGTGTCTCTCACTATAAGGGTGCTTATTCCCTGTTAGTGTCCATCAGTCGTGCGCACGTCTTTACGGTTTCGTGGACATGTTGCCTTATTACAATGGTTCTGGTTTGTATTCCGTCGGTAGCGGCCAGCTCGAGAGATACGGATGTTGGATGGAAACACACACCGAAATCAGTCATCCTGATGGTGGGATTCAAGGGCAGCCACCGAAATCAAGCATTTCAATGGTATGAGGACTCACCATAGTCAACCCCGTATGGAATAGAAAACTACGTTACCACAAAAGCAGCTAAACTGCCACAAACGTGTCTACCCACATTATTTGTGCCGTACAATCACATCTGCAATACTTAAGTAACGTTGGGGCTTCCGTATCAAGCCTCAGAACACAAAAATTTATATTTACGTCGCAAATGATATGTAGAGTCAAATGCGTCGGTTCTTAATTGCAAAAACAGGCACATTTTTCGATTACAGCGCCATCTACAACGAACGGAAAACAAATGGTTTGTTTTTTTTTTTTTTTTGCTAGAATCCGAATATGTAATAAGAATGGTGGGTTCCCGTTTGAATATGCAAAGTGTATCCCGCCCAAACAGAAGGAGTGGCTTGGAGGTGGTTAGTTGTAGCAGAGGCACATGTCCCCTTTACTAATATCAACTTTTGGCATCCTGCCTAATACCGTGTAGCGCCCCCGTGAGCAACAGAAGTGCCGCAACATGACGTGGCATGGACTCGACTAATGTCTGAAATAGTGCTGGAGGGAATTTTCACCACGAATCCTGCAGGGCTTTCCATAAATCCGTAAGAGTAAGAGGGGTGGAGGTCTCTTCCGAACAACACGTTGCAAGGTATCCCAGATATGCTCAATAATGTTCATATCTGGGGAGTTTGGTGGCCAACCGAAGTGCTAAAACTCAGAAGAGTGTTCTTATAGCCACTCAGTAGCAGTTCTGGACGTGTACGGTGCCTCGCTGTCCTGCTGGAATTGCTGAAGTCCGTCGGAATGCTCAATCCCTGTCAGAATCGTATCTAGACGTAGCAGGAGTCCCATATCACTCCAGCTGCATGCGCCCCGCTCCATTAGAGAGCCTCTACCAGGTTGAACAGTCCCCTACTGAGATACAGGGTCCATGGATTTATGACATTATCTCCATACCGTACACGTCTATGCGCTCGATACAATTTGAAACGAGACTCGTCCGACCAGGCAACTTGTTTCCAGTCATCAGCAGTCCAACGTCGGTGTTGACGGGCCCAGACGAGACGTAAAGCTTTGCGTCGTGCAGTCATCAAGGGTACACGAGTGGGCCTTCGGCTTCGAAAGCCCATGTCGAGGATGTTTCGTTGAATGGCTCGCGCGTTGACACTTGTTGATGGTTCAGGATTACAATCTGCAGCAATTTGCAGAAGGGTTGCACTTCTGTCACGTTGAACGATTCTCTTCAGTCGTCGTTGGTCCCGTTCATGCAGGATATTTTTGCGGCCGCAGCGATGTCGGAGATTTGATGTTTTACCGGACTCCTGATGCTCTCGGTACAGTCGTGAAATGGTCGTACGGGAAAATGCTCGCTCCATGGCTACCTCGGAGATGCTGTGTCCCATCGCTCGTGCGTCGATTATACCACCACGTTCAAACTCACCTAAATCTCGATAAACTGCCATTGTAGCAGCACAGTTGTTGTCTTATACAGGGTGGTCCATTGATAGTGTCCGGGCCAAATATCTCACGAAATCTCTAGCTTGAAGGGGGAACCAGATGGCGCTATGGCTGGCCCGCTAGATGGCGCTGCCATAAGTCTAACGAATATCAGCTGCGTTTTTTAAATAGGAACCCCAGTTTTTTATTACATATTCGTGTAGTACGTTTCAGTTGGACCACTTTTTTCGCTTTGTTATAGATGGCGTTGTAATAGTCACAAACGTACGTACGTGGTATCATGTAACATTTCGCCAGTACGGACGGTATTTGCTTCGTGATACACTGCCCGTGTTAAAATGGACCGTTTACCCATTGTGGGAAAGGTCGATATCGTGTTGATGTATGGCTATTGTGATGAAAATGCCCAACAGGGGTGTGCTTTGTACGCTGCTCGGTATCCTGGACGACATCATCCAAGTGTCCGGACCGTTCGCCTGATAGTTACGTTATTTAAGGAAACAGGATGCGTACAGCCACATGTGAAACGTCAACCACGACCTGCAACAAATGATGATGCCCAAGTAGGTATTTTAGCTGCTGTCGCGGCTAATCCGCACATCAGTAGCAGACAAATTGCGAGAAAATCGGGAATCTCAAAAACGTCGGTGTTGAGAATGCTACATCAACATCAATTGCACCCGAACCATATTTCTATGCACCAGGAATTGCACGGCGACGACTTTGAACGTCGTATACAGTTCTACTACTGGGCACAAGAGAAATTACGGGACGATGACAGATTTTTTGCACGCGTTCTATTTAGCGACGAAGCGTCATTCACCAACATGGTAACGTAAACCGCCATAATATGCACTACTGGGCAACGGAAAATCCACGATGGCTGCGACAAGTGGAACATCAGCGACCTTGGCGGTTTAATGTATGGTGCGGCATTATGGGAGGAAGGGTAATTGGCCCCCATTTTATCGATGACAATCTAAATGGTGCAATGTATGCTGATTTCCTACGTAATTTTCTACCGATGTTACTACAAGATGTTTCACTGCATGACAGAATTGCGATGTACTTCCAACATGATGGATGTCCAGCACATAGCTCGCGTGCGGTCAAAGCGGTATTGAATAGCATATTTCATGACAGGTGGACTGGTCGTCGAAGCACCATACCATGGCCCGCACGTTCACCGGATCTGACGTCCCCGGATTTCTTTCTGTGGCGAAAGTTGAAGGATATTTGCTATCGTAGTCCACCGACAACGCCTGACAACATGCGTCAGCGCATTGTCAATGTATGTGCGAACATTACGGAAGACGAACTACGCGCTCTTGAGAGGAATGTCGTTACACGTATTGCCAATTGCTTTGAGGTTGACGGACATCATTTTGATCATTTATTGCATTAATGTGGTATTTTCAGGTAATCACGCTGTAACAGCATAAGTTCTCAGAAATGATAAGTTCACAAAGGTACGTGTATCACATTGGAACAACCGAAATAAAATGTTCAAACGTGCCTTCGTTCTGTATTTTAATTTAAAAAACCTACCTGGTACCAACATTCGTCTAAATTTGTGAGCCATATGTTTGTGACTATTAGAGCGCCATCTATCACAAAGCGGAAAAAGTGGTCTAACTAAAACATTTATATTTCTTTACGTACTACACGAATATGTAATAAAAAGTGGGGGTTCCTATTTTTAAAAAAAAACGCAGTTGATATCCGTTTTACCTATGGCAGACAAGTTTCGTCTTTGTAGTTTTTTCGTTTGACGCTTATTTCGTGAGATATTTGGCCCGGTCACGATCAATGGACCACCCTGTATAGACGTTGCCGACCGCAGCGCCGTATTCTGCCTATTTACGTATCTCTACACCCGTTTCTTTGGCGCTTCAGTGTATTTCTTTCGATGCATAGTTTTCGTGACATTTAGCTGTCTCAAGCTACAATAAACAACCCGTGCATTAAACCAGGAGAGCTGAGTAGGTTGCGAAGAAGTCGCAAACAGCTGCAGCCCGCAGGTGGAGCGTGGAAGCGGCACTCTCGGACCCCGAGCAGTGTTTCTTGTGCCGCGCTGTAACTGCCGTCCATTAGGCAGAGAGACAGGAAGCGCCGCCGTCGCACTAATGCCGGTGCTGAAAGGCGGGCGACAGCAGCGCGGCTCGCAATTAGCCGCGGGGGCGGGGCGTTGCCCGAGGCCCCCGTGTTTGCCGCCGGTAGCAGGCTGGCCACGCGCCCGCACGTGTCCTCTACCCTGCCCTGCGCACCTCTTGACAAAGCAACAGTCGAAGCGAGGCGACGCCCCAGTTATCCTGTGACTGTTTGCGGAGTGAATCACGTGCCCTGTTTGTTACACCAGGTCGATGTCGTGTCCGCATACACGGTCATCCGGAGGAAGGCTGTCCGAAACATGCACCGCGTTACGCAGTACGTTGGGGGCAGTATTACGCTTCGGGGGATATTCACTTGGGCTTTTGTGGGACCTCTAATACTGAAAGAAGGCGGCGTACTGCTGAGGACTACGAAGAATATTGCAGACCACCTACAACTCTTCATGCTCGGCGGCTTTCTCGACGGCGACATCTGCCAGCAGTATAACTGCCCGTATCACAAGGCCGGAATAGTGCTATGATGCTCTGAGGAACGAAAGTTAATGCCTTGACCAAATTTGACTGTCGGGTGTCCCATGTCCGTCGTTGCGGGACTCTGCGTGGGTATGAGTGGGCAATAAAAAGGGCGGAAATGATGTTTATGTTAATCAAAATATCCACAGGTGTACTGCCGGTCTACGGTGCCCAACGGGCACAATATTTCGGCGATCATACATGTCGCCATCATCAGGTGAACTGACGGACTGAGCTCCTGTGAACGTGCCGGCACGGAGATCCGTACGCTATGGCTGCTGAGCTCCTGTGAACGTACCGGCACGGAGATCCGTCAGTTCACCTGATGATGGCGACATGTATGATCGCCGAAATATTGTGGCCGTTGGACACTGTAGACCGGCAGTACACCCGTGGGTATTTTGATTATCAAATACGCCGGGAGAAACTCAAGAACCACGATGTTTATGTTGATCACTATTCCAATTTTCTGTACAGGTTCCGGAACTGTCGGAACCGAGGTGATGCAAAACTTTCTTAATGTGTGTATATTGTGCTACAAGACCACAAAACGTACGTGATATTGTGGTGTCAGGACCCCATGGCCGTGAATAAAAGTGTCAAGACGTGCGTCAAGAAGTTGCACAGGTCTCAGATGTAGTCCAGTGTTACTCTATCCTACGCCGCTTGCACCCGAGCGCCCAGATCCTACAAACTGCTGGATGGAGGTGGAGTCTTGATGGCACGCTCCATAGCACCCCACACAGTCTCACTCGGGGAGAAACTGGACAATGTGGATGTCTACGGCAGACTACCCGCAAGTTCGCCAACAGCAGAGCTGCCGGCCGGTGTGCCCGAGTGGTTCTAGGAGCTTCAGTCCGGAACCGCGCTGCTGCTACGGTCGCAGGTTCGAATCCTGCCTCGGGCATGGGTGTGTGATGCCATTAGCTTATTTAGGTCTAAGTAGTTCTAAGTTCTAGGTGACTGATGACCTCAGATGTTAAGTCCCATAGTGCTCAGAGCCATTTGAACCATTTTTGAACAGCAGAGCTATCGCTTGCAGGACCTCATCCACGAACTTTGCAGCTGTCACGGAGTCCGTTAGGAACACTATTGGTAAATGGGCACCATAGGATACTGCTCACCACACACATTAGACCGATGGGAAATGTGTTGGGAGACCACAGACTGCTCTTCGAGGCGCCCCGTACAGCGCCTCCAAACACGGAGCAGGTGATTATCGTTTACAAGACACAAGCGGGATTCGTCGCTAAAGATGACTCGCATCCAGTCTTCAGGCCCCCTGCCCGTCGTTGCCTACAGCAGGAGAGTCGGGCGGGACTGTGCGTGGGTGTGAGTGACGGGCCTCGTAGCGGTCGGTGGCTGCGAGCTCCGCGTTACGCAACCGCTTGCTGGTCGTACTAACAGGAGGATGCATAGAAGGCAGGAGAGCTTGCTGAATGCCCATTTCTTTGCACTCCGATCTGCTCGCGTGTGGCGGGCAACGCTTTGGTGCCCTTTCCTTGTCGTGCGGGTCAGACGTCCAGGTACTACATGTCTGTCATGAGTGTCTTCCTGATTGCCGCCAACAACGGGCAGTGGTGGTGTCCATACGACTGTGTTGTGTGCACTACGACGATAGGACCACCCATCCTCCCCACGATGCGGCTCCTCTCCAAATCCGTCTGCTGGGCAACCTACTGTCAAACGATATATACTGGTAAACGTGTCGCCTGCGCGTAGGGCACGTTCAGGTGACGGTATCAGCTGTTGTACTGGCCAGGATGGCCATATGGGGCCCTTTTATGTCAAACGATGCGCACGACTTCACGGACCAATCCGTGCTCCCGCGGCCGACGCAGCAAAGGAAATGAATGGCATAACTGCTGCTGTGAAACGTTCCCACCGTGAAACTTCCTGGCAGATTAAAACTGTGTGCCGGACCGAGACTCGAACTCGGGACCTTTGCCTTTCGCGTACAAGTGCTCTACCAACTGAGCTACCCAAGCACGACTCACGCTCCGTCCTCACAGCTTTACTTCTGCCAGTACCTCGTCTCCTACCTTTCAAACATCACAGGAGCTCTCCTGCGAACCTTGCAGAACTAGAACTCCTGAAAGAAAGGATATTGCGGCGACATGGCTTAGCCACACCTGGGGGATGTTTCCAGAATGATATTTTCACTCTGCAGCGGAGTGTGCGCTGATATGAAACTTCCTGGCAGATTAAAAGTGTGTGCCACGCAAACATAGGGGTTACACTCGTCTGATGTGAGACGTTCCCTGGGGGGGTCCACCGGGAACCGAACCGCACAATAACCCTGGGTTCGGTGTGAGGCGGCGGAGGGGTGAAGTGGACTACGGTAGTCACATGGTTCACATGGCTCTGAGCACTATGGGACTTAACTTCTGAGGTCATCAGTCCCCTAGAACGTAGAACTACTTAAACCTAACTAACCTAAGGACATCACACACATCCATGCCCGAGGCAGGATTCGAACCTGCAACCGTAGCAGTCACGTGGTTCCGGACTGAAGCGGCCAGAACCGCTCGGCCACGGCGGCCGGCTAGCACAGTAAGGCGTCTCCCTTTGCCCACGGGAACCTTCAGGCCTCCAACATCCTCACTTGTCTTTTAGCACATTCATCTTGAATGGTTTCATCGAGATAATAAATACGTGGTTTTCCGTCTTGCTTTATTTCGTACATTGAACTCAAGGACCCAGTTCCTGCTGCTACTATGTCACGTCTCTCCAAGAGAAGTTTTCTCCCGTCACTGGTCTTTCCCTATTTAAATGCCATATCTCTGAAAATTGTGAGCTTGGTACATTTGCTGCCGTTGAAACTGCCAGCTTCTTTCATGTACGAACACAGATCATCTGCCGTAGGACATCGTCTTTACTATATATGTCAAATATTTTCCACCATAATACGTTCATGCTCAAGTCGTCGAGCTCACGAATTTCTTTCGATTTCGGCTTGTACCAGGCGATTTAGAAATAGGTTATCCGTTCTCTACAGCAGATGCGTTGGTTTCACTTGCGATCCGCTCAACAGTCCTCAACCCGATACCGCACGCTTGAGCTGTTCGTTCTTGGCCACTTGGCAACACCAGGAGACGCTTTGTGATGTGACGTGGATGCCGCGTCCGACTCCCGTCCAAAGAACTGATACACGCGAAAGACTATTTTCCTCTCCTGCTTGTGTCATACGGGGTGAGATTTGATTTTTGGCATTCATATCGACCAGATTTCCTCGAAATAACTTTCGAAAGAACGCAGAATGCTAAGACGAGT
Organism: Schistocerca serialis cubense; assembly: GCF_023864345.2. Classification (NCBI taxonomy): domain Eukaryota; kingdom Metazoa; phylum Arthropoda; class Insecta; order Orthoptera; family Acrididae; genus Schistocerca; species Schistocerca serialis. The sequence goes on along the minus strand of NC_064642.1, from coordinate 127,116,150 downwards.
CGTCAACTCGCTCCGCACGTACGAAACAAACTCGAGCGCTCGCCGCGGCTGACTGACCGCTACTGGTTGGCACGCCACGTGACGTATTCGTGCTTCTGGGCATCCAGATCTCACACGCCCACTTACGAGGAGTGCACTCTAGTGCTGCCATCTGTGAACAGTTATTGCACGTTGACGTCGAACATAGGCGGTGGTCACGTTCGTGTGACTGGACAGTGTATGTGTATGTCCTCTGGGCGCTAGCTGCGTGAGGCCGTTGAAGTCCTGGGTTTCTACACCACTGACCATTAAAATTGCTACACCAAAAAGAAATGCAGATGATGAACGGGTATTCATTGGACAAATATATTATACTAGAACGGACATGTGATTACACACAATTTGGATGCACATATCCTGAGAAATCAGTACCCAGAACAACCACCTCTGGCCGTTATAACGGCCTTGATACGCCTGGGCATTGAGGCAAACAGAGCTTGGATGGCGTGTACAGGTACAGCTGCCCATGCAGCTTCAACACGATACCACAGTTCATCAAGAGTAGTGACTGGCGTATTGTGACGAGCCAGTTGCTCGACCACCATTGGCCAGACGTTTTCATTTGGTGAGAGATCTGGAGAATATGCTGGCCAGGGCAGCAGTCGACCATTTCCTGTATCCAGAAAGGCCAGTACAGGACCTGCAACATGCGGTCATGCATTATCCTGCTGAAATGTAGGGTTTCGCAGGGATCGAATGAAGGGTAGAGACACGGGTCGTAACACATCTGAAATGTAACGTCCACTGTTCAAAGTGCCGTCAGTGCGAACAAGAGGTGACCGAGACTTGTAACCAATGGCACCCCATACGATCACGCCGGGTGATACGTCAGTATGGCGATGACGAATACACGCTTCCAATGTGCATTCACCGCGATGTCGCCAAACACGGATGCGACCAACATGACGCTGTAAACAGAATCTGGATTCATCCGAAAAAATGACTTTTTGCCATTCGTGTACCCAGGTTCGTCGTTGAGTACACCATCGCAGGTGCTCATGTCTGTGATGCAGTGTCGAGGGTAACCGCAGCCATGGTCTCAGAGCTGATAGTCCATTCTGCTGCAAACGTCGTCGAACTGTTCGTGCAGATGGTTTTTGTCTTGGAAACGTTCCCATCTGTTGACTCAGGGATCGAGACGTGGATGCACGAATAGTTTCAGCCATGCGGATAAGGTGCCTGTCAGCTCGACTGCTAGTGATACGAGCCCGATGGGATCCAGCACGGCGTTCCGTATTACCTTCCTGAACCCACCGATTCCATAATCTGCTAACTGCCATTGGATATCGACAAACGCGTGCAGCAATGTCGCGATACGATAAACCGCAATCGAGATAGGCTACAATCCGACCTTTATCAAAGTCGGAAACGTGATGGTACGCATTTCTCCTCTTTACACGAGGCATCGCAACAACGTTTCACCAGGCAACGCCGGTCAACTGCTGCTTGTGTATGAGAAATCGGTTGGAAACTTTCCTCATGTCAGCACGTTGTAGGTGTCGCCACCGGCGCCAACCTCGTGTGAATGCTCTAAAAAGCTAATCATTTGCATATCACAGCATCTTCTGCCTGTCGGTTAAATTTCGCGTCTGTAACACGCCATCTTCGTGGTGTAGCAATTTTAATGGCCAGTAGCGTATTTTCGCATGACAATCGTACTAACGTGAGCAGCAACATTGTGGGACCCTAAACGCTAGTCTCAAAAGACCACGATGTTGCTGCCATCGAATTCCAACACTTTCTGATAGTCTGTCAAGTCCCTGTATGTTCATCTTTTCACAGACGTTTGCGGGATCTCGGCTGTTCAGTACAGATTGCCAAATGAAACACCGTTCAGCCGTCTGAATTGTTATTTCATTGGGCTACCAGTTTCGTCGATATGTTACACCATCTTCAGGCCACCTGTCCGACGCATAGGTCAATTCCGACTTTTGATGTTTGATCTTTGTCTTAAAAATCTATGGATGCCCGGCTTTGAATGCTGGCACCTATTTTGACTGGACCAAAGACGGGAATCCTCCTGCATTTCGGTTAGTGGTCCTGAAGATGGCGTAATACATCCCCGAAACTGGTAGCGTAATAAAGTATTCATTTAGACGGTTGAAAGGTGTTTGATTTGACATTCTGTTCTTGCTGGTAAACGTCTGGCTTCCTTACACGATTCTCTCACAAACAAACAACACTCAAATGCAGTATCATTTGAGAACATTTCTCTTGAAGTACAGTCACAACCGCAAGAAACGTCTTTTCTTATGAGGTCTGTTTTAGAACACCTTCAAACCTCACTCCATGATGGCAGACGGTGGCTGTCAACAGAGCAGGCGCTACGACACCACGAATGGCAATTGCCGAGCAGTCGTAGGGCCTGTTGCAGTCGTATGGCTTGTTGCGTTCACAGTCACCGTCTGCCATCATGATGTGAGGTTTGAAGATGGTGTACAACAGACCGAAACCCATAACCTCATAAAAAAAGATGTTTCTTGCAGTTGTGACTGTTCATGTTCATTTTTAACATTCAAATGCGATTTCTGAATGAGGAACCTGCGGTGTAATATTCCCTTATGTACTGAAATGATAATCATTTGCATATCAGACGGCAACATTTCGTTTCAGTTTGACGTCTGTTGCATACCAGCTTCGTGGCGTTGCACTTCTAATGGCCACCCATACAGCTACTGCACGTCTTCGTTCCAGGATGTCAGTCACTGTGAAATGCACGGAATTATATTTTGCTCTAGAAAATAAACAGCAGAACTGTAAGGCCTACGATGAAGCTGAGATGTGGCCGTGCCTCTCCCGCTGTCAGCGCCCTTGTGTGGGCAGTGCAGTGACCCCAGATACCGGGCAAACAGGCGCGTACACAACGGCATCCGCGCGCAGCACCGCGCCGCGTTTCCGCTTCGTTTGCGGAGGGCGTGGCTGGCTGCCCGTTAACGAGCAGCAGCACACGCCTGTTGACTGGATGGAAGCACTGCGAGGGAACAGCGAGCTGCGCCGTAACTCGTGCTCACGACGTCTTATTCCCGTCCGGAGCTGCAGCGTAGCTAAAATAATCGCATTACGGCTTCATTAGGCACCCAGTTCTATTGCGTCATCTCCGTCAGGCCAGGCATAAATTTACCTTCGGGTTAGATCACATTTTGCCAGCGCCTTTGGACACGCATTTGCTTGATATCGTAGAATAACCTGCTACTAGCACATCTAAAGCGGCTGAAAGGAATATGGAAGGAGTAATTAACGTTCAATGCCCCTCCGTCCTTACGCGCAGAGCCTAAGCTCGGACTCGGAAAGGATGGAGAAGAAAAACGGCTTAAACCATCTTCTTGGACAAATCTCGAAAAGTGGCACAGGGAAACCACGGAAAATGGTTCAAATGGCTCTGAGCACTACGGGACTTAACATCTTAGGTCATCAGTCCCCTAGAACTCAGAACTACTTAAACCTAACTAACCTAAGGACATCACACAACACCCAGCCATCACGAGGCAGAGAAAATCCCTGACCCCGCCGGGAATCGAACCCGGGAACCCGGGCGTGGGAAGCGAGAACGAACCACGGAAAACTCATTCAGGATGACTACTTGGGAATTTAAGACTCCTCCTCCCTTATCGGGACCACCATATCCAACATAGCCTGAAGGGTGATACTGTATTCCTTATGGGACCATTGTCATATCTGGTTACGATACAGTACTCTCTTTTATAGAACACGAAATATTTATCATTCCTAATACAATCTCCGTTATCGGGCACTGACACAACAATGACGTTTATAAATTTGTGGTCTGATTTGGAAACAAACTATGCCCTTGTAGATGAGTGGTCAGCATGTGCAACTGCCATGCGGAGGACCTGGGTTCAGTTCCAAGTACTGTCAAGGATTTTTGCTTGGTGCACAAGATAGAATGGTGTGCATTCCACATCATGAAGCCAGCTGAGGAGGTACAAGATGTGGAAAGCTTACATCGACTGAAAGCGCAGTGTGTTCACCCCATGCCCTTCTACATCGGCTGTCGATCAGCATTTATTTGTAAACTATAATGCTTCACTTTAGTGTTATAGATAGCCTCACAGAAATTTCATGATTTTCATTGTTTCATGCTTTCCAGCACCCGTGCTGCCAACCATGGTGATGACAAGGTTTGATTTAGCGGCTTCTCGTCGAAGGAAATACCTTTCCTAGCAAGAACTCCTGTTTCAAAATGTGATATGAAAGCAAAAGTGCGCCAAACAGACCACACACATCTACATCTACCACTATAAAAGACATGATATGCTGTATAATGGGTGGTTTATATTGTATAATGACTGGATTTTTCCCTTTCTCGTCCTTTTGCTAATGATGAGCAAGAAGCACGGATTTTGGTAGACATCTGTGTTAGCTGGAATGAGCAAATTTTACCTTATTGATTACTACTTATGTATATGTGAAAGCAAATACTATTATACACTGGGGTGACAGCAGTCATGGGATAGCGATATGCACATATACAGATGGCGGGAGTATCGTGTGCACAAGGTATAAGAGGGCAGTAAATTGGCGGAACTGTCATTTTTACCCAGGAGATTCATGTACCAAGATATCCGACGTGATTATGGCCGCAAGACGGGAATTAAGACTTTGAACGCGGAATAATGGTTGGAGCTAGACTCATGGGACATTCCATTTCGAAAATCGTTATGGAATAGAATATTCCGAGATCCACAGTGTCAAGAGTGTGCCGAGAATACCAAATTTCAGGCATTATCACCACGGACAAAGCGGTGGCCGGCGGCCTTCACTTAACAACCGAGAGCAGCAGCGTCGGCGTAGAGTTGTCAGTTCTAACAGACAAGCACCACTGTGTGAAATAACCACAGAAATCAACATGGAACGTACGACGAATATATCCGTTAGGACAGTGTGCCAAATTCTGGTGTTAATGGTCTATGGCAACACGACATCGCCTGCAGCATCTCTCCTGGGCTAGTGGCAACATCGGTTGGAACCTAGACCACTGGAAAGCCGTGATATGGTCAGATGACTCCCGATTCCCGTTGATAAGAGCTGGTGATAGGGTTCGCATGTGGCGCAGCCCCCACGTAGCCATGGACCCCTGTTGTCAAGGCACAGAGGAAACTGGTGGTGGCTCCATGATGGTGCAGGGTGTGTTTACACGGAATGGACTGAACCCTCTGGTTCAACTGAACCGATCATTGACTGGAAATTGTTATATTCGACTAGTTTGAGACTATTTGCAGCCATTCATGGACTTCATATTCCAAACAACGAAGGAATTTCTATGGATGACAATGAGCCATGTCACCGGGCCATAACCGTTTGCAGTTGGTACGAAGGACATTCTGGACAGCTCGAGCGAATAGTTTGGCCGTCCAGATCGCCCGACCTGAATCCCATTGAACATCTGTGGAACAGAATCGATTGGTCAGTTCGTGTACGAAATCCTGGATCGCAAAACTTTCGCAACTATGGACTGTGGCCATTGTGATGGGAGGGGGGGAAGGGGGCGGACGAAAATTGCACGATATTTCTTTGAATTTGCTTTATTTATTACTTCCCTCGAACATGAGACAGGCCCTGACTGGCTAACAACACTGACGAATCGAATAAACTGGAATTAGTTCCTCCATGGGTGAACTAAATTTCCTTATGTGTTTACTACAAACCTCAGTCAGCCATTTGCTTAGCAATAACTAGTTTTATGCTAACTTTCAGTTGTAAAATCACTCCAGACGGGTACCGTTAAGCAGTTTATGACTGTGTCTGAGTCCAGTGATTTATGAAACCAACACACCCTGTGCTTCCATCTATTTACACGGACCATATACGTTGTGTACCAAGGACTTCCTGTTTCTCGCGGCGAGTTTATCAGGTCGTGAACTTCCAGTCTACAGCATGTCGGATTATTTCCTTATAGGCCTATAACTCATGCACATGCAATGCTTCTGTCGGACTCTTCCCATTGAGAATTACAAACTGTGTTCGGGTTAAGCTATAAAGAAGACATCTGTCATAGTCGAATGCTTTCTCCAGGTTGACAGATCCCAGGAGCGTGTCTTGATTTTTCTTCAGTCTTGCTTCCGTTATCGACTGAAATGTCAGAGCTGCCTCTCTGGTGCCTTTACCTTTCTCAAAGCCAAACTAATCCTCAACTATCATATTCTCAATTTTCTTTCCCATTCTTCTGTATATTATTCCTGTGAGCAACTTGGATACACGAGTTGTTAAACTGACCTTGTGATAATTCTCGCATTTGTCAGCTCTTGCAGTCTTCTAAACTGTCTGGATGATATCTTTCCGAAGGTCAACAATTATATCTCCAGAGTCATACATTCTACATATCAACGGGAAGAGTTGTTTTGAAGCCACTTCCCCCAAAGATTTTGGAAATGCTGATGGAGTGTTAACTACTCCTTCTGCCATATTTTGACGTTAGGTCTTTTAGAGCTGTTTAAATTCTGATTCTAGTGCGAATCCCTTATCTCTTCTATATCGACTCCTGTTTCTTCTTCTATCACATCAGAGAAGTCTTCCCCCTCAGAGAGACCTTCAATGTACTCTTGTCACCTATCCGCTCTTTCCTCTGCATTTAACACTCGAATTCACACTGCACACTTAATGTTACCGCCCCTGCTTTTAATTTCACCGATGGGAGTTCTGACTTTTCTATATGCGGAGTCAGTCCTTCCGACAATCATTTCTTTTTCAATTTCTTCATTTTTTCATGCAGCCGTTTTGTCTCAGCTCCCCTGCATTTCTGTTTCTTCTCAAACACTTGCATTTCTGTATTCCTGAATTTCCCTGAACATTTTTGTACTTCCTTCTTTCATGGATCAACTGAAGTATTTGTTCTGTTTTCCCATGGTTTCTTCGAAGTTACCGTCTTTGTACGAGGGTAATCCCAAACGTAAGGTCTCCGGTTTTTTTTGTAAGTACATAGACCTGTTTATTTCTACAACGGTTTACATTTGTTTACAGCTTGAACATTCAGCTATTTTCGACATAATCACCATTTCTGTCGATGCATTTTTGTAGACGCTGTGGCAGTTTTCGTATGCCCATGTCATACCTGCTCGCCGCCATGCTGTTCAGAAAGAAAAACCTCTTCTTTTACCTCGTCGTCTGAGCTGAATCACTGGGACCACAATTAACGCTGAAAGGTACTGTAAGACTGAAAAAACTCAAACGGGCAATTCAGAACCGGAGAAGAGGAATGTTGAGCAAGGGCGTACACATTCTCCATGACAACACTCTCCCCACACACCGCTCGGCAAACCGTTGCTCTCCTGCAACAGTTTCACAGTTTCAGTGCACCATAATCACCCACCCACCCTATATCCCGACTTGGCGTCCAGTGACTATCTATCACCTGTACCCTAGGTTAAAAGAACATGTGGCCGGAAAGCCATTCAGCTCCAACGACGAGGTGAAATAAGAGGTTCATAAATTTCTGAACAGCATGGCGGCGAGCTGATATGACATGAGCATACAAAAACTGCCACACAGCGTCTACAAAAATACATCGACAGAAATGGTGATTGTGTAGAAAAATAGCTAAATGTTCAAGCTGTAAACTGATGCAAACCATTGTAGAAATAAACAGGTCTATGTACTTATAAAAAAATAGACCTTACTTTTGGGATTACCCTTCTCCTTACGCAGCATCTACAGCCCCAGAGAACTTCAAGCGTATCTCCTCATTATTTAGTACTTTCGTGTCCCATGTCTTTGCATATTGATTGTTGCTGATTAATATCTTGAACTTCAGCGTTCTCTCCATCACTGCTAAACTGTGATCTGGGTACGCCTTACAATCCAGTATCTGATTTCGGAATTTCTGCCTGACTATGATGTAATCTAACTGAAATTTTTCCTTATCTCGCTGTCTTATCCAAGTGTACCTTCGGCTCTTGTGATTCTTGAACAGAGTATTGGCTATTACGAGCTGAAATCGATTACAGAACTCAGTCTTTCTCCTATCTCATCCCTAGTACCAAGCAAATATTCTCCTGTAAGCCTTTCTTCTACTCCTTCCCTAGAATCGCATTCCAGTTCCCCATGACTTATATTTTCATCTCCTCTTACGTAATGAATTACCCGTTCAGTATCGTAATATGTTTTCTCTATCTCTTCAACTTGCGACGTCGGCAAATGTGCTTGAACTATCGTTGTCGGGACTGGCTGGCCGTCGATTCTGGTGAGACCAACCCTGTCACTGAACTGTTCATAGTAACTCAGTTTCAACCCTACCTTCCTATCCATAACTCCCGTCATATCATTCTCTACTGCTGTTTATACTACGATGTACTCATCTGATGAGGAGTCCTTGCCTTGTTTCCATTTCACTTGACTGATCCCACGGTATCTAGACTGAGCCTTTGCATTTCCCTTTTCACATTTTCTAGCTTAATGGTCAGCTCCCCCTTGGCAGTCCTCTCTCGGAGGTACGAATGGGGGACTATTCCGCAATCTTTTACCAATGGAGAGATTGTAAATGGGCTACTTCTGTGTTGGCAGCGATGTATAGCGCTTTGAATTGGACTGCACTTTGTTTATAAGAGACTCTGTGGCTGGTCGGACTCGTTGGTGAAAGTTAATCCCCAGTATTGTTGGGCAATTAGAAGTTAGTCGCCAGCAGCGATGGAAGTACTGTTGGGCAGTCGGAGGGGAACAGCCAGCAGTGATGGATGTTAGATGTGAGAAGTTAGCATTGATGGAGGGTAGAGGTCTGAAGTGTTAGCGTAGGCTAGCGATCTGTACATGTTCGACTTGGAGATTGAATATTATTCATGATTATATACCTTTGTCCTAGATGTCAATGACGATTTGTATTCGTGTTTGAACTGGATGTCACATTATTAAGGTAAAAAATACATTATTTGGTTTGCACGAAAATCTTTCCTTTGCTAACCACATCCCTATTAGTAGTTAGTGGCTTTAGTCAGGGCTATTGTTTTGAGTTAATTTGGTGCGTTACCGTTGTATATTGAGAGTAATTAATGAATAATAAAAGTTTGAGTTTTGTTTCCCAGGGCAAATTCGGTAGGTCAATATTGTAAGGATAAAGACTAACAAAGTGACACTTGCATTCAGTTGCACTCAGCAAAGAAAAAAAATGGTCCAAGTGGCTCAGAGCACTATGGGACTTAACATCTCAGGTCATCAGTCCCCTAGAACTTAGAACTACTTAAACCTAACTAACCTAAGGACATCACACACATCCATTCCCGAGGCAGGATTCGAACCTGCGACTGTAGCGGTCGCGCGGTTCCAGACTGAAGCGCCTAGAACCATTCGACCACCAGCGGCCGACTGCACTCAGCAGTTTAAGCAAATATTTTATTAAGAAGTTTCGAGATCATCACGACCCCTTTTCAGTTACGTTGACCATAGAATTAAAAAAACAATACAAACTCATATCTTGCCTGATTTTCCTTAAGTCCTTATGGGGCAGTCAAACGAAAACGAGTCAGATTGAAAAAAAATAAGTAGGCTGTTGCTTACTTCAAAAGTAATCGCCGTAACTGTTACTACATGTATCCCGCTGTTAGACAAGACTGTCAGTACCTTAACGAAAAAATGTTTGCGGCTGCTTACGGAACCATGATTGTACCCAGCCGTGCACCTCTTGGTCCGAAACAAATCGACGACCACAAATAACTTCCTTCAGGGCTCATGGGAAGAAATCGGGAGTGTATGGAGGACGGGTAAGGGTGCCAAAGTTTAAACTATGCTGCAGAAGTGTCGCTGGGAAACCATTATACATCACACAGTCCAATCTCTCCCCGTGTGACTTCCACATTTTTGGAGCCCTGAAGAACGACATAGGTCGTCGTCTATCTACTTCGGATAAAGAAGGTTCAAATGGTTCAAATGGCTCTGAGCACTATGGGACTTAACTACTGTGGTCATCAGTCCCCTAGAACTTAGAACTACTTAAACCTAACTAACCTAAGGACATCAGACACATCCATGCCCGAGGCAGGATTCGCACCTGCGACCGTAGCGGTCACGCGGTTCCAGACTGTAGCGCCTATAACCGCACGGCCACTCCGGCCGGCGATAAAGAAGGTAAAATCATGTTACTGCCTACAATTTTCCATGAAGGCACTGATTGTCTTGTCTCACAGTGGGATAAATATATTAACAGTTATGGCGATTAATTTTGAAATAATAAACAGGTTACTTACTTTTCTCGTTTGACAGTCCCTTGTATTACGTACGTATCTACACTACAACTTGTAACTGTCAAGAAACGTGGCATCGACTTGAGCCGAGTTACCTACAGCACAAGCCGGATTTTGTTAAGTATCTAACAAACACTGTTTTTTACCCAAGAATATTTTTCAATTTTTGGATATGTAACGTGCAAATCCGTGATTATGTGTAGTTCACACATAGATTACAGCAGTAGAAATAAACGACTTTCGGAAAAAGGAAGAAGTATTATGACGTACCGTGTACGTCTTTACAAACGGCGTCGTAGCACCACAGTGCAGCTTTGCGCACAAGGAAGCTCACTTGGGCCGGACCGCACGAAGTTCCCAGTTCGGTGACTGGCAGCGTCTCACAGATCAGCAGTATTTACGCACCGGCGGCTGCTGCATCAGTCAGGGGTACATTGTTTTCCGACCGTAGCTCCAGAAAGGGGCTGCTATTACGGAACGGCCTTCCCAGAAAGCACCTCCCGCCGTATTTCGTGCGCTAATGCGCGCGAGCAGCGTTTCGGACGCATACGCCGGCCGCCTCCTCAGTCACGCGCCGACGTTTATTGCGGCCCATTACGGACAACGCGCATGCGCGCTTTATGTTTTATGCATCCCCCTCTCTATAATCGGACCCTAATATAAAACGTCCCTAAAAATCCATAAACAAGACGATTTTCCTCCCCTCTCTTCGTTTTGTTTCCATTCCGAGAATGCAATTCACTACGCAGTAATAACTGACGCGCCTCATTGAAATTCTAATGCGCACACGCCCTAGCAGTGGCAGCTGCAAAACGTCTGCGAACACGCCGTCTCCACCGTACGGCCTGACCACTGCCCGCGAACACTGGCGAGTTGTAACCGGTAGCTTCGTGAGCTTCGGCCTCCTCACGCAGGATGAAGCGTTAGACTTAGTTCACAGGAAAGGAATTACATTGGTTTTCATGAAAAGTTAAAAATTATAAAAATCGCCAATACCTAGTGAAACATGTAGCAGCCTACAGTGTCATCAGAGATATCAGTTGGTTCACTGTAGAGGTCTATTTCGCGGGGTGTCGAACTGTTCACTTATTTTCGCAGTAATTTGGAAGCATGCTTGCAAGCGATATACGTATCGAAGGTGCGACTGTCACGGAGACTGATATAGATTATGTTTACAGCGATAACAATGAGAACGACAAAATATGAACGACATGGAGTTTCTGTACAGCGTTGCAAACAGCAACGACCATACACGAACATCAGCCTATGATTAGGTGTAATGTAATTTCGCTTACCTTATTCGTCATCGACAACTCCGCGCGATGTGTACGCAACCGGTAGCAGTCCTTTCTTTCTGTAACCAGGGTAGACTATAGCTATGTCTCGTCAAAAATTGGTAAAGTTTCACTAGGATGTTTTATACCACGTAATCACAGATTGTGGAAGTAGACATAATGAAAGTTGTACAGTTTGTCACGTTCTTCTGGTCGGCCTTCTCTTTTCCTAGACCAGTTAAGAAATTTCCATAGACCTACATGCTCTGCGTACATACAGAGGCATCATCAGAGGACATGAATTCCGGTGAATGATGCACAAAAACGAGGTCAAAACCTTCGTTCTTGAGTGTCTTGTATGACTTCCATCCATCCGTAATTACTCTCGTTGCAGGCAGGATTAAGTTCTTTGTAAGTGGTACTATTCGTATTGTCCTGGAATAAACTTTCACACTGAAACATTTCTTCGTTACCTTCTCAGTACCTCCAAATGTCCAAATCTGTTCACCTTTATTCGCCAAAGATCGTCCTTTCCTATACTTCCCGGTATTTAGGTGTGACTCATCGATTCCCACGGTTATTTATGAACGCCTATCGGTGCCATATCATTAGTCACAATTAGGTAGCACACTACGCGGCAGAATCAGTAGTAATCACACACAGTTTTTAATGATAGTTTCTGAGGCTGTGTTCTCCAATATGTAATCCTTAATCCAGCAAGCCACCAAGATAATACACTACTGGCCATCAAAATTGCTAAACCGAGAAGAAATGCAGATGATAAACGGGTATTCATTGGACAAATAAATTGTACTAGAATTGACATGTGATTACATTTTCACGCAATTTGGGTGCATAGATCCTGAGAAATCAGTACCCAGAACAACCAACTCTGGCCGTAATAACGGCCTTGATACGCCTGGGCATTGAGTCAAGCAGAGCTTGGATGCCGTGTACAGGTACAGCTGTCCATGCAGCTTCAACACGATACCACAGTTCATCAAGACTACTGACTGGCGTATTGTGACGAGTCAGTTGCCCGGCCACCACTGACCAGACCTTTTCAATTGGTGAGAGATCTGGAGAATATGCGGGCCAGGGTAGCAGTCGAACATTTTCCGTATCCAGAAAGGCCCGTACAGGACCTGCAACATGCGGTCGTGCATTATCCTGCTGAAATGTAGGGTTTCGCAGGGATCGAATGAAGGGTAGAGCCACAGGTCGTAACACATGTGAAATGTAACGTTCACTGTTCAAAGTGCCGTCACTGCGAACAAGAGGCAACCGAGACGTGTAACCAATGGTACCCCATACCATCGCGCCGGGTGAAACGCCAGTGTGCGTTCACCGTAATGTCGCCAAATACGGGTGCGACCATCGTGATGCTGTAAACAGAACCTGGATTCATCCGAAAAAATGCCGTTTTGCTTTTCGTGCACCCAGGTTCGTCGTTGAGTACACCATCGCAGGCGCTCCTGTCTGTGATGCAGCGTCAAGGGTAACCGCAGTCATGGTCTCCGAGCTGATACTCCAAGCTGCTGCAAACGTCGTCTAACTGTTTGTGCAGATGGTTGTTGTCTTGCAAACGTCTCCATCTGTTAACTCAGGGATCGAGACGTGGCTGCACGATCCGTTACAGCTATGCGGATAAGATGCCTGTCACCTCGACTGCTAGTGATAAGAGGCCGTTGGGATCCAGCACGGCGTTCCGTATTACCCTCCTGAACCCATGGATTCCATATTCTGCTAACAGTCATTGGATCTCGACCAACGCGAGCAGCAATGTCGCGATACGATAAACCGCAATCGCGATAGGCTACAATCCGACCGTTATCAAATGTCGTAAACGTGATGGTACGCATTTCTCCTCCTTATACGAGGCATCACAACAACGTTTCACCAGGCAACGCCGGTCAGCTGCTGTTTGTGTATGAGAAATCGGTTGGAAACTTTCCTCATGTCAGTACGTTGTAGATGTCGCCACCGGCGCCAACCTTGTGTGAATTCTCTGAAAAGCTAATCATTTGCATATCACAGCATCTTCTACCTGTCGGTTAAATTTCGCGTCTGTAGCACATCATCTTCGTGGTGTAGCAATTTTAATGGCCAGTAGAGTTGTAAGAGGTCCGAGCAGATGTAATTTCGATGTATTGCTCACGCGATGCCTGCGATATGTAAGGTATAAGAGAATCTCAGACCAGAAAGCAGTGTTGACTGCAGTAGGAACTGTGTAGCAGTAGCAGTAAGTTGTTGCTAGCGAGCAGTCCAGTCTAGTCTAGTCTGGTCTGGTGTACTCGTATCGTGTTGGCTGGGCCGGTCGTGGTGCAGCGATGCCGGAGGCTGAGCATTATCGTATAAGGTAAAAAGCAGCCTCGCGAATATGTAGTATTGTTATCTCAAGTCCCATGTAAATGTTTTAAAAATTTCCTAATAATAATCTTTCTCATAAAAAGTAACTTTTAACAACCATTCATTTCAGTTTAAAGAATTTACTAATTTCTCCAATCCATGATCATCCTGATTATTGCAAAAAGGAAAATCAGTTGTTTCCTTTCATAAATGACAAATCTATCGGCCAGCATTGCACTGGGCTGTGCCAGAAAAATTTATTGTAAGAGCAGATATATATGCGTTATCCGGCGACCTTCATTGAGGTAAGAATTATTCTTTTTTTATTCAGAATGATCTTTCAGGGCCATGACGCAGCACTGCTGATGTCCGCAATTTACCGGGTTAAATTAACAGTCAATTATTCAAAGGTTGTAACTGAGCCACATTTATTATTGAGAGATTAGTCACATTGTATTATTGCAAGATTACGTAATTTATCTGAGGGAGGTTACGCTGAATGTGAATGAACGACATAATTATATTTTTTACTTTTGAGAGGTTTAGGAATTTTTCTATTTTGAGGTTACACTAAATTAGAATATTATTCATATTATTAATTATTTTTTCATTTATTGTGTATGTATGATTGTTTTCCAATCGAAAGTAGACTTTTTGTCTATATGCACTATGTAATCTTTAAGATGTAACAAACACCAGTTGACTTTGACGTTTTTCCTTATGATATCTAATATCTTGACTATTTTACATTTTTTGCTACTACATTATGATACTGTTTATACATTTTTTGCACTTGGAAACTATGTTTTTGACATAATACGTTTTCTGTCATGCTATGCTGTATGCTTAATTGTATCACTAGAAACAAGTTTTTATTTAATGGGTATATGATTTAAATGCAAGATATTAATCCTTATTCATCATTTTCTGAAAGCAATAACGTGTACAAGAAATAAATCAAACAAACCACAATGGTTTACTCTGAAATGGAAATTTTACCATCGGAATAAACGAAAGAAAATGCAATATCTTGTCATGAAGAGTCAATGGATAAGAATTAACAAGCATTAACCAGAATATACTATACACATCGTATGATAGCACTCTTGACTAAGTATTTTTCTTTCAGAATACGTGGCGATTGATGCAGGCTGTCAGACAGAACTACACATCTTAGTTTTAGTGATGAAATATGCTAGAAATAAGAAACTCTATAGTATGAATAGTCGTATGAAGTAAATGGAAATATGAATAATGAAGTGTCCTTTTTTGCAGAGGATAATAAATGATGATGAATAGTTATATGAAGAATATGGTAATATGAATAGTGAAGTTTTTCTTTGCAGGTGATGATAGTGATGAAGTTACGGTAATATGAATAATGAAGTTTTTCTTTGCAGATGAGAATAATGATGAAGTTTATATATTTACTATTAGTTAAGAGATGCTATGTAGTTATTTAAGTATTTGTTGCAGTTCGTTTTGACAGTATGTCTTATGTCACATGGTGTAATGACTGAATGTTTTGGGAAAGACAGCTAGAGTACATACATATTAAGTACACGTTTCATTACCTGCTAATTCGAAGTTCACTACTTTTCAGCATAATATGCGTTTCTTCTTTCAGCTCAATAATCCATTTTGTATTTTTTCCAGGAGAAGCTATTCATGAAATTAATGTGCTATAAGCAGTTAGTCATAATACCTGTTGTAGTACTTGCATTTTTTTTATCCATTTGTGTGTATCATTCATGAATGTGATCACATATACTCTACTTGTTTCATAACCTTGCTACAGCTGACTCATGACGAATGATGTTATTAATCCTTATTTCCAGCAATAAGTCGAAAGCATATATTTTCATGCCCCAGCAATTATCGATCCCAACGCAATGCATTGCTAACACAAAAAAAAAAAAAAAAATTATTACCAGTCCCAACTATTACCAGTATACAACCAAATAATGCTACCAGTTTAAGATATATTTCTAGTCCTAAATATAATGCTAATTTCTCAGATGTATTGAATCCATTATATCTGTGTATTATTGGACCACAGACCTTGAGTAATAGTTACAGTGTGTTACATTTTAAATATGTCCTATGTCATTTGAATGATGAGTTCTGAGTAATACTGAATGATGTTTTGTAATAATGCATAAATGCTATGCCAATAATTTCTGTAAATAATATTTTTGTTATACTCTATAAATGCTATGCCAAAAATTAACTCCTGTTTTGAATGATGACTTCTGAATAATACTGAATAATGTTTTGTAAAACTATATGAATACTTTGTAACTGGCTAATGAGTGCCAATAATTACCGCAATCAGATGAGTTATGAATAGTGTTTTGTAATATTCAATACTTGCTACATGTTAAGTAACTGGCCAATGAATGCCGATGATTACTATAATTAGATGAATTATGTATAAATGCTATGCCAATAATTAACTCATTTTGAATGATGACGTCTGAATAATGCATAAAACAATGCTTTGTAACTGGCCAATGAGTGCCAATAATTACTATATTGAGATGACTTATGAATAATGTTCTGTAATACTCCATACATACTACTTAAATGCTGTGTAAATAGCCAATGAATGCCAATAATTACTCAAATCGGTTGATAGACTAGTGTAATTATCAATTATGACTAGCATAAGACTTAATGTCCTTCACCTTCTGACCTAATTACCAGAAATTACTGCAATATCCGTTTGTCCTGTCTATCCTCATGATCATGGAGCACTATATTTGGTTTTTGCACCTATTCTCTGTTGATGTGAGACTATGGATTCTACAAGAATGTGGTGTTGACATATCAAGCTGTCCACCACCTTGAACGATGGAGATGTCATTATGGTCCTACTGTTTGGTGTACCTAATGTACTACCAAAAGATAACATACAATATTGATGCAACGTTTCAGTGTCTTGGCTACACTGATGAATACTTCAGGGAAGAGAACTTCAGATTGTCTCACTTGGTATTGTGCTTCTGTAGAAAGATATGGACTTTCAGTGCAGTTACGTGCAACCTACTGTGCTACAACCATGATGCAATCCTTCCCATTCCTTTCCTAGTGCTTATAAAATGGTAAAGACTTATACAGTGCGTTTAAATTCTTGTAAAATGATAAAGACATATACAGTGCGTGTGAACTTTATTTCACTCCTTGATGTGTTTAATTCATGTAAAAATACTAAAGACTTCTACAGTGCGTGTGCACTTTATTTCATTTTTAGGGTAATCAGTTCTTGTAAAATGCTAAAGATTTTTACAGTGCGTGTGCACTTTATTTCATTTGTTAATATATTTTGTATTCAGTGCGTGTGCACTTTATTTCACTTCATGATATGTTATGTAAAAATGCTAAAGACTTGTACAGTGCATGTGCACTTTGTCATTTGTTAATATCTTTTGTACTCATTGCATATACATTTTGTCATTTCTTGATATATTCTGTACTCAATGCGTGTGCACTCTATTTCATTACTTAATATGTTCTGCACTTATCAATAATGTATATACTCTGTGGCTGTAGACTTAGTAACTAAATAGATTTTAGAAAAATTTGTTGCTCATGGCAAATCCAATTGACTCACCATCGCTGCTAAATTTTTGCCCCCCCCCCCCCCCCCCCCCAGTGGAGGGTTATGTAAGAGGTCCGAGCAGACGCAATTTCGATGTATTTACCTTCATTGAGGTAAGAATTTTTCTTTTTTTATTCAGAATGATCTTTCAGGGCCATGACGCAGCACTGCTGACGTCCACAATTTACCAGGTTAAATTAACAGTCAATTATTCAAAGGTTGTAACTGAGTCACATTTATTATTGAGAGATTAGTCACATTGTATTATTGCAAGATTACGTGATTTATCTGAGGGAGGTTACGCTGAATGTGAATGAACGACATAATTATATTTTTTACTGTTGAGAGGTTTAGGAATTTTTCTATTTTGTGGTTACACTAAATTAGAATATTATTCATATTATTAATTATTTTTTTATTTTTTGTGGGAGGGTTACAATGTACTCTGTTGAAATGTCAGTTTGCAGTTTCCGAGCCACGCATTTCTCCTTATACTATTTCTTTTGCTGCGTTTTGTGCAATACAGCTGAAATTGTAATTCCGTGCCAGTAGTTTTTGTGCCAAACCTTAGACTTGTCTGTCCACTGCAGTTGGTGCTGTTTCTCGAGTCCACTGTGTAATTCAGGATAGGTAGCGATCTGTGGCAGATCTGACGACACAGTACAGTGTTGGTGCAGCCACAGGTGTTTCGCAGCGGTACCCGCCAAAGGTGATGGTTGAACAAGGAGCTACACATCACACGACCCCTACGTGTTCGTTTGTTGACCCAACGACATCGTCAGCTCTGATTGCAGTGGGCACAGCATCACGGAGTATTCACCGTGGATCGATAGGAATGTGTCGCCTGTCGAATGAATCACATTTCTTGTTACACCAGGTCGACGGCTGGGTCGTTACACGCCGTCGTAGAGGCGGATAGCTGCACGAAACTTACACCGCGCAACAAATGGAGGCCGGTGATAGCATAATTATGCCATGTGGCATATAGAGTTGTGCTTCCATGGGATCTGTGGTGGTAAACGGAGGCAACGTCACAGCCGGCCGTGGTGGTCGAACGGTTCTAGGCGCTTCAGTCCGGAACCGAGCTGCTGTTACGGTCGCAGGTTCGAATCCTGCCTCGGGCATGGATATGTGTGATGTCCTTAGGTTAGTTAGGTTTAAGTAGTTCTAAGTCTAGGGGACTGATGACCTTAGATGTTAAGTCCCATAGTGCTCAGAGCCATTTGAACCATAAGGGCTGATATAAGTAGTTCTAAGTCTAGGGGACTGATGACCTTAGATATTAAGTCCCATAGTGCTCAGAGCCATCTGTCCGCAATGTGACAGCAGTGATCTGCGTGAACGTTACTGCAGACCACCTGCATCACTTTATGCTTGAAATCTTTCCCCATCGGCGATGAGATCTACCAGCATGATGATTGTCCGTGTTGCAAGGTCAGAATGGTGCTACAATGGTTTGACGAGCTTTATAGTGAACTCACACACATGTCTTGGCCAGCAAACGTGCCCGACCTGTACCCATTGGAACACATATCGGGCGTCGGCGCCTGCCAGTAAACCAGCATCCCGTAATTTGCGGGAATTGCATGACCTGTGCTTATACATCTGGTGCCACATACTTCTGGAATCTTGTCAAGGAATTGTAGAATCCATGCCAAGAAGAATATCTGCGGTACTGTGTTTGAAAAGTGGAACAACAGGCTATTGAACGGTGGTCATACTGTTTTGGCTCATCGGTGTATCTTTGCCGCTCATGAGGCTGCGATTCTCAGATATCTGGCTCCGTGACAGCCGCACCTTCGAGATACATCGCTTGCAACCGTTCTCCCAAATTACCATTTTTGCGACGTGGTATCTGTGTCTTCAATATTATTTTCGTGACGTAGGGTATCAGTACGTTCATTTATATCTTGCAGAAGCTCGTTTTTACATGATTTATATATGCGTGTGCTTCTATCGCAGCCAAGTCACTTTTTCTATCAATGGCTCTGAGCACTATGGGACTTAACATCTTAGGCCATCAGTCCTCTAGAACTTAGAACTACTTAAACCTAACTAACCTAAGGACATCACACAACACCCAGCCATCACGAGGCGGAGAAAATCCCTGACCTCGCCGGGAATCGAACCTGGGAACCCGGGCGTGGGAAGCGAGAAAGCTACCGCACGACCACGAGATGCGGGCTTTTTCTATCATTTTATTCAAAAATTAAAGGAGAATTTCGATTCATTTATTTTTTAACGTTGAAACTTATAAAATATCTGTATTAAAGTTCACAGTGAAGTTTTATAAGTCATTTATGTCTGCCAAACTGTGAATAATAAAATGTAATATGGTTGGGAAGCGAGTGAGACAGGGTTGTAGCCTATCCGCGATGTTATTTAATCTGTATATTGAGCAAGCAGCAAACAAAAGAAAAACTCGGAGTAGACATTAAAATCCATGGAGAGGAGATAAAAATTTGAGGTTCGCCGATGACATTGTAATTCTGTCAGAGACAGCAAAGGACTTGGAAGAGCAGTTGAACGGAATGGACAGTGTTTTGAAAGGAGGATATAAGATGAACATCAACAAAAGCAAAACGAGGATAATGGAATGCAGTCGAATTAAGTCGGGTGATGCTGAGGGAATTAGACTAGGAAATGAGACACTTAAAGCAGTAAATGAGTTTTGCTATAAAATGTAGATTGGCAATGGCAAGTAAAGCGTTTCTGATGAAGAGAAATTTGTTATCATCGAGTATAAATTTAAGTGTCAGGAAGTCGTTTCTGAAAGTGTATGTATGGAGTGTAGCCATATACGGAACTGAAACATGGATGATAAATAGTTTGGACAAGAAGAGAATAGAAGCTTTCGAAATGTGGTGCTACAGAAGAATGCTGAAGATTAGATGGGTGGACCACATAACTAATGAGGAGGTATTGAATAGAATTGGGGTGAAGTGGAGTTTGTGGCACAACTTGACTAGAAGAAGGGATCGGTTGGTAGGACATGTTCTGAGGCATCAAGGGATCACCAATTTAGTACTGGAGGGCAGCGTGGAGAGCTGCATCAAATCAGTCTCTGGACTGAAGACCACGACAATAACAACAAGAATATCTATGATACGAGCACAGACTTTCGCAGACATACTTATTTCTAAAGTAGGTACAGTAAGACGCATTTCATGGCTATGGGTCATTTGTGAGATCAGAGCAAATGGCTGGAAGAAGTGTTCAATCATTGACAAAATACAATCTCGTATTTGATACAGTGTTAAACTATTATAAAACAGCCATTCTGCTATAAAAGTTATTCTGATTTAATTAAGAACCTATATTCATGAATAAACTAGATGACATATGACTGTTTGAGACTGCAACCAGAAACACCCATAACTCAGAATTTTCTGTCATACTTGCACCGACCATTTTGTAGAAAATGCTAACCGTTCGATATTATTTGAGCGTAAGCCAAATAGATACTTTTTCACGGTTATGCGGGAATAAGGAGATTACATGATCGCACGATTGTTGAGTACTTTGTAAAGATGTGTAAAAAATGAAAACCATACAACTTAAGCCATACATACACTCCTGGAAATTGAAATAAGAACACCGTGAATTCATTGTCCCAGGAAGGGGAAACTTTATTGACACATTCCTGGGGTCAGATACATCACATGATCACACTGACAGAACCACAGGCACATAGACGCAGGCAACAGAGCATGCGCAATGTCGGCACCAGTACAGTGTATATCCACCTTTCGCAGCAATGCAGGCTGCTATTCTCCCATGGAGACGATCGTAGAGATGCTGGATGTAGTCCTGTGGAACGGCTTGCCATGCCATTTCCACCTGGCGCCTCAGTTGGACCAGCGTTCGTGCTGGACGTGCAGACCGCGTGAGACGACGCTTCATCCAGTCCCAAACATGCTCAATGGGGGACCGATCCGGAGATCTTGCTGGCCAGGGTAGTTGACTTACACCTTCTAGAGCACATTGGGTGGCACGGGATACATGCGGACGTGGATTGTCCTGTTGGAACAGCAAGTTCCCTTGCCGGTCTAGGAATGGTAGAACGATGGGTTCGATGACGGTTTGGATGTACCGTGCACTATTCAGTGTCCCCCCGACGATCACCAGTGGTGTACGGCCAGTGTAGGAGATCGCTCCCCACACCATGATGCCGGGTGTTGGCCCTGTGTGCCTCGGTCGTATGCAGTCCTGATTGTGGCGCTCACCTGCACGGCGCCAAACACGCATACGACCATCATTGGCACCAAGGCAGAAGCGACTCTCATCGCTGAAGACGACACGTCTCCATTCGTCCCTCTATTCACGCCTGTCTCGACACCACTGGAGGCGGGCTGCACGATGTTGGGGCGTGAGTGGAAGACGGCCTAACGGTGTGCGGGACCGTAGCCCAGCTTCATGGAGACGGTTGCGAATGGTCCTCGCCGATACCCCAGGAGCAACAGTGTCCCTAATTTGCTGGGAAGTGGCGGTGCGGTCCCCCACGGCACTGCGTAGGATCCTACGGTCTTGGCGTGCATCCGTGCGTCGCTGCGGTCCGGTCCCAGGTCGACGGGCATGTGCACCTTCCGCCGACCACTGGCGACAACATCGATGTACTGTGGAGACCTCACGCCCCACGTGTTGAGCAATTCGGCGGTACGTCCACCCGGCCTCCCGCATGCCCACTATACGCCCTCGCTCAAAGTCCGTCAACTGCACATACGGTTCACGTCCACGCTGTCGCGGCATGCTACCAATGTTAAAGACTGCGATGGAGCTCCGTATGCCACGGCAAACTGGCTGACAGTGACGGCGGCGGTGCACAAATGCTGGGCAGCTAGCGCCATTCGACGGCCAACACCGCGGTTCCTGGTGTGTCCGCTGTGCCGTGCGTGTGATCATTGCTTGTACAGCCCTCTCGCAGTGTCCGGAGCAAGTATGGTGGGTCTGACACACCGGTGTCAATGTGTTCTTTTTTCCATTTCCAGGAGTGTACATAACAGATAACTGCCTGATTGGGAGAAAGATGACAGTGGTACTAAGAAACTGAGAACAGGAAACAGGGGCATCCAGATCGTTTGAATGGCTTTCTGCCATGTGAAACAGTTCATTTCCTGGGATGCAAAAGCCTAAATATAGCTAGTTTGAAAAATATTTATAGCTCCTATGGAGATTTTTAACACCTTGAGTTCTGCCATTATAGCAATAAATGAGGAAGCAAATATGTTCTAAAGCACATATTTCAGTTACATGGCAGTAAGAACTTACAGCTGATGAATAACAATATTTCGAGCGCGGTAAATGTTACATAAAGTAAATATGTCTATCTTGAGCGTGCTATTACATAGAAAAATGCATTATTACCGTACACAATCATGTTACGAAGTGCATTTAAATGATAACCAAATAACTTAGCGTTTCTTAACGCTTTTGAAATTAAACCAATGAGAGTGTTTAATAATAATTTTATAACTAACTGTTCACAAAACTGCAGTAAATTCATACAAAAATGAAAACGAAACATGTTACTAAAGGTGAATGGCCGCTTGTCCACGAAACTGTTTCAATTTTATACACAAATGAATGTAAAACATGTTACAAAAGATGACTGGCTCTAGCCACTTTCTAGTTATCTTAAAACACTTCTGTGGTGGACTGCGACTTCAGCTGGTTATAAAAGATTGGATACAGTGGCTCTGCAATGTCCTTCAGTAATTTCTCGACATTTTCTTTCTTTTCCTTGTACTGAAACTTTTCCATCATATACCTCTGTCTGAGGAATCCCAGTGTTCTTGATGGTAAAATGTGTCGTGGTTTCCGCTAATGTAAATTTATCGACTTAGAGTCCTCCAATATAGGGCTTGGTAACCAGTTAAACTTTCTTTTGTGAATAGTACGCACAGTAACGAAGCTGTTGGGGAGGGAATGACACTTTGTCCCGTTTCCTAGTGCCTCCTCCTATTGTTTCGGCTGAGATGACGAATAAAGAGATCCACCATCTTTCAAAATCCACTGTTCATTTTTCCAAGCTCTGTTAGAAAGCGGAACGGTAGAGAAGTAATCTGAAGGTGTTTCGAAGAACCCTCTGCCAGACACTTAAGTGTGAAACGCAGATCAGTCATGTAGATGTAGGTGTCTATGGTCATAGACAAGATAAGTAAAACACCTACCATAGGTTTCCAGGACCAAAGTAGTGGTTCCATCAACAGCAAGCAAATACTGACAATTCAGCGTACAGGTGCGATCCATTAGTCCACAAAGCTAAGCGAAAGATCATACAGTACAAAAGTAAAAACGGCTATGGCTAACACTGGGATTTTCCCCCGAAGACTAGTAGTTGCAGATACTACTCCGTGACATATGATGGTGAAAATTATGGAGTCGGTCCGGATGTATATATGGATTACGACGTGTAGCCCTATATGTGTAAGATGAATCCATGTCTACACAATGTAAAACGTGATGTACAAATTTTTTTTTAAATTTGAAGTAAGGTCTTATGGGACCAAACTGCTGAGGTCATTGGTTCCTAAGCTTACACACTACTTAATCTAACTTAAAATAACTTACACTAAGGACAACACACATACCCATGCCCGAGGGAGGACTCGAACCTCCGACCGGGAGAGCCGCGCGAACCGTGACAGGACGCCTGAGACCGCACGGCTACCCCGCGCGGCCGTGATGTACAAAGCTGACGTCATGCATATACTTAAGAATGACGCAATGCTGAAGTTAGCTAATCGCACAAATTAAAAAAAGAACATTAACATACATACATCTCACAATGGACCGTGCTTTTATGAGTAAAATATCCTCTAAAACAAAACAAAAGGACCACCACGAAGGAATTGTCCGAATTGGACGAAAACTGTAGCTGTCATGTGCATGTACAGACGAAGAAATGGTTACAATTTCAGAAAAAATTGGATGATTTATCCAAGAGAAACAGCTTCACAAATTGAGAAATTAATTAAGCCTTGATCGACCTCTGGCCCTTATGTAAGCAGTTGTTTCGCATGGCATTGATTGATAGAGTTGTAGGATGTCATTCTGAGTGATATCGTGTCAAATTCTGTCCAATTGACGCGTTAGATATAATTCCGAAATGGTTGGAGGGCTCCGTTCATAATGCTGCAAACGTTCTAAGTTTGGGGGGTGGGGAGTGTGAAGGTGGGAGGGGAGGGGGTGGAGATCTGGCGACATTGCTGGCCAAGATAGCGTTCGGGAAGTACGAAGATTAGCAGTAGAAACTCTAGCCATGTACGGGCAGGCATTTTCTTGGTGAAATACATGTCCAACATGGCTTGCCGGTGAGGGCAACAAAACTGGGCTGTGCTGTAAGTGCACCACTGATGACACTCGAAGAGGTTCTGTCGTGAAATGGTACCCGGACCATCACTCCAGGTTGTCGGACTCTACGGCGGGCGACAGTCGGGTCGGTAACCTACTGCTGTCTGGGGCGTCTCTAGATACGACTTCGCTGATCAGCAGAACTCAGTTCGAAGCGGGACTCATCACTGAAGACAATTCCCATACGCCAATCAATGAGATTCCAGGCCGAATGTGCCCGACACTACTGCAGACGGGCTTGTAGTGTACAGAGGTAATGATGGTCGGCGCAAGGGGCGCCGTGACTTCAGGCCCCTATCTTGTGAGCCGCTTGTTAATGGTCCTTGTGGTCACTGAAGCCCCAGTTGCACACTGGATCGATGATAAAGATGAATTCGGGGTTCTGAGCGCCTCTCTGACGGCTGTTCGGTATTCTGGTTCTGTCGTCTCTAGGTCGACAGCTTCCTTTTTGACGCAGTGTTCGGCCATGGCTCATCCTTTCCTGCCAACACCGTCCAATAGTGTTAACCCTCCTATTCAAATGTCGAGCGATTCTCCTGTTACTCCAACCACCCTCCTGGAGCCCAGATACACGCCCCCTCTCAAATGCTGACATCTGCATATATTGTTCACGCGCCTGTCTGCGAGGCACAGTTACTGTCTAGCTGAGTACGGTGAATGAAATACTTTACGCCTTGGTATCGAGATGTCCAATGTTCACTATCTTTGCTAGCTGCGCGGTGAAACTCCGCAGCAGCGTCACACATTTGCCCATCGGCCGCCAAAGTTTACAGTTTTTCTTTTTCGGTCGATACCTGTGTATATATCGATTTGTGACCATTTTGCATAACTCCTTCTTGATGCATCGTTTTTTATTTTTCTTTTGTTTTTTAAAGTGTATTTGGGGTCTGTGAACCCACGCAGAAAAAAAAACATTTAAACCATTGTTTTAGCACTCAGCGTTATGCGTGTTTTTTAGTGTATAACTAATGCAACGCCACCATTATAGCGCGCTGTTGTATCGCTGACCTGTCGATAGTTGCCTGTCTGGCGAGGACAGGGCGTGTCAGGAGTCGTAGCTTAGCTGCCGTGGGACGCGGGCATCGTGCAGTGTTGAAGCCGCGGCTGCGCCACCCAGTTCTCAAGTTATTGTGATGTAACGTAAGATGTTTGCCACCAAAGTTGTGCATTTCATATCAGTGTTCACGGTTCAACATTAATGATTATCTAAGAGGTGGCGATTTTCGATATCATGTGTCGTGTCGATCGGTCAATAATCAAGCATGTCGGGACGGTTACCAAATGATAACGTGGACTGAATTCGCTCTAATGACAAGTTCCAAGCGAGAGTAACGTATATGATGGACTGTTTGAATATATCGAGCGTAGGTACTTTCTCGTTTCGGATATCGCACACGAATCCTTTGAAATATCCGCGAAGCAATTCGGTCACGCGCACGCTCGTGTGATGAACGGATTTTTTTTATACTGACTGGAAGAACTGTGGTTTTCGTCAACTTGTGCTTTTTTTTCAACAGTAAATGTCATGTGTGTACTGTGTAGCACGTAGTTGAATTTGATAATATTACTTCAACAACAACATCAACAATACCAGCACGAGGTTGGAATGCAGTTACCGACTGTGTCAATAATGTTAGTTGTGAGCAGTGCAGCCCAATTATTTCTGTGTTTTTAGCAGTACTGAATTCCACCAGATTAAGCTGGCGTTTTTTGTGTGAGTGGCTTCGCAGCTTGTTGCATAATAATTCGTTCAAATGGTTCTGAGCACTATGGGACTTAACATGTGTGGTCATCAGTCCCCTAGAACTTAGAACTACTTAAACCTACCTAACCTAAGGACATCACACACATCCATGCCCGAGGCAGGATTCGAACCTGCGACCGGAGCAGTGGCGCGGTTCCGGACTGCGCGCCTAGAACCGCTAGACCACCGCGGCCGGCGGATAATAATTATTACAGGACATTTCGAAGCAGGCTGTGCAACGAGAGAAGGACAGCCGCCGTCGGAAAACCAGGTACGTGGGTTTAGGTATGAGGTCGTTACATTTCCAGCACCGTTCCCGTGTTAGGAAGTACTTGTAGGAAATATACTGAAAAACCATACAAAATGGTACACGTGGCTAATATCGTTTAGGGCCCCGCGAGCACGCAGAAGTGCCATAACACGTCGTGGCATGGACTCGATTAATGTTTTAAATAGTGCTGGAGGGAAATCACACCATGAATCCTGCAGGGCTGTCCATAAATCCGTAGGAGTACCGGGGGTGGAGATCTCTTCTGAACAGCACATTGCAAGGCAACCCAGATATGCTCAATAATGTTCATGTCTGGGGAGTTTGGTGACCAGCGGAAGAGTGTTCCTGGAGTCACTTTGTAGCAATTCTAGACGTGTGGGGTGTCGCATTGTCCTGCTGGAATTGCCCAAGTCCGTCGGAATACACGATGGATATGAATGAATGTAGGTGATCCGACAGGATGCTTATGTACGTGTCACCTGTCAGAGTCGTATCTAGACGTATCACGGGTCCCATATCACTCCAATTGCACACGCCCCACGCCATTACAGAGTCTCCACCAGCTTGAACACTCCTCTGCTGACATTCAGGGTCCATGGATTCATGAGGTTGTCTCCATACTCTTACAGATCCATCCGCTAGATACAATCTGAAACGAGACTCGTCCTACCAGGCAACATGTTTCCAGTCATCAACAGTCCAATGTCGCTGTTGGTGGGCCGAGGCTAGGCGTAAAGTTTTGTATCGTGCAGTCATCAATGTTACACGAGTAGGCCTTCGGCTCTGTAAACGCATCTCGATGATGTTTCGTTGAATGCTTCGCAAACCGACACTTGTTGATGGCCCAGCACTGAGATTTGCAGCAATTTGCGGAGGGGTTGCACTTTTGTCACGTTGAACGATTCTCTTCAGTCATCGTTGCTCCCGTTCTTGTAGGATCTTTTTCCGGCCGCAGCAATGCCAGAGAGTTTTGTTTTACCGGATTCCTGATTCCACGGTACACTCGTGAAATAGTCATACGGGAAAGTTGCAACTTCATCGCTACTTCGGAGACGCTGTGTCCCGTCGCTTGTATGCCGACTGTAACACCACGTTCACGCTCACTTAAATCTTGATAACCTACCATTGTAACCGACCTAACAATTGCACCAAACACTTGTTTTACATTGGCGTTGCCGACCGTAGCACCGTATCCTGCCTGTTTAAATATCTCTGTATTTGAAAATGCATGTCTATACCAATTTCTTCGGCGCTTCAGTCTATGTACCACATTTTCCTCGGGAGAATTATAAGTTCCCGTCGTATGCACATCGTCCAGGGAGCGTGTCTACGGGGTGGCGCTCTAGCTGAATAATAATAATAATAATAATAATAATAATATAACGCTCCAGACCCACCACCACCACCTGCGGCGGCTACGAGCATTTCGGTACCAAATTTCGTACGGCGGTTGGTACCGTTAACGATACATATAGTTGTTTGATACCTCTGTAATATCGGAACACATCCGACGGTATTTCCAAGTATTGATTGCTTTCTTACTTTTAAGCTTTTCTTGAACGCAAATAACTTATTCAGCATACAACGTGAAATACATAAATCATACTACTTTTTTTTCAAAAACAAGTGTATAACATGAGATTCAAACGTAAGAAATATAGAAGAGGAACATTCCGACTGCGAACAAATTATAACTCTCGACATCAAAATGGCTCTGAGCACTATGGGACTTAACTATTGAGGTCATCAGTCCCCTAGAACTTAAAGCTACTAAAACCTAACTAACCTAAGGACATCACACACATCCATGCCCGAGGCAAGATTCGAACCTGCGACCGTAGCGGTTACGCGGTTCCAAACTGACGCGCTTAGAACCGCACGGCCACACCGGCCGGCTCTCGACATCAGTTTCATGCCACCAGTGAATACCATTGTCAGAACTAGTAATTACTCATTTTGAGTAACAGAAAAGTGTGGGAATTATCCTACTTTTACATCCACTTCTACAGTATAAAATGAACAATCGAACCAGTTTCATAAACTAGTGGGTATGTATTTTTACATTACTGGTATATGTTGCTGAAATTATATCGCATGGAGACGCAAATCATTATCAACACAAGACAGCAAATTATGCTTAACGTAGGGTAATATTAGATGAACCTTGCAAAGGAAGGCAATGAAAAAGATACTCCTGAAATTTTACAAAACATTGTTACTGCCGGTTGTAATGTATTTAAAGGAAAACGAAAAAGGCACCTAAGAATCGAGAGGGCAAAAATGCTATTTTTCAGACATGTAGCAGGATACGCAAGATCGAAAGCAAAGTGCTTAAATACTAGCTGAATTACTGTTAATGTCTTAACTGAAGGAAAATTATACAGAAGGATAGTGAAAAAGCGCTTCGATAGAACAAAGAATGACAGACTGCCAAACATAATACAAATCAACAGGACAAAGAAATATAGACAGACCCAGACCTAAACCCAAATGGAAGATTAATCTCTGCAGTAACCTCGACGAGAGAAAGATAATTACGTACAGAAGGAGAACAAGAACAAGAACAACAGCAACAACAAGAAACAGAAGAAATTATAATGAAGGTGGTGGTAGTGATGGTGATGTGTAATATTTGCTACTGCAGCTGTGTGTTCTGAATGCTACGCACACTTTGCATTTGAGTACACTTCTTTTGTCCGCTTTCTATTTTGGCTTAATGCTACGTACACTGACGGAAAGAAACTCAAAACGGAGAAGGAGTTGTGCAACACAAACGAAAGTTGGTAGGCGTGTTAATTATAAAAAAAAAGATTCAAATGGCTTTGAGCACTGCGGGACTTAACATCTGAGGTCATCAATCCCCTAGAACTTAGAACTACTTAAACCTAACTAACCTAAAGACATCACACACATCCATGCCCGAGGAAGGATTCGAACCTGCGACCGTAGCAGCTGCGCGGTTCCGGACTGAAGCGCCTAGAACCGCTCGGTCACAGCGGCCGGCTAATTATTTTTTGCCGTTGCAGTTTTTTCTCCGTCAGTGTATCTATCGTTGTAACGAACATGTCACCTGCAGTCTGAATGCAGCATTCATTTGTGTATCCAATAACTCCTCCTTTTAGTATTATCACGTAAAGTGTACTTACTTTACCAACGTTCGATTTCCACATTTTCTCACGCAAGTAAACGTAGTCGATACATGCAGTCTGTAAAGTAGCGAATGCTCCGTTGCAATGATTTTTAAGGGGGGTACTTCTGGATATAAAATAAAGACAGCCGCGTGGGATTAGCCGAGCGGATTTAGGCGCTGCAGTCATGGACTGTGCGGCTGGTCCCGGCGGAGGTTCGAGTCCTCCCTCGGGCATGGGTGTGTGTGTGTTTGTCCTTAGGCTAATTTAAGTTAAGTAGTGTGTAAGCTTAGGGACTGATGACCTTAGCAGTTAAGTCCCATAAGATTTCACACACATTTTGAACAAAATAAAAAACAACTGCAGTATTCGAGATGCAGTTGACACCCTCGTAATAAATGTGTATACGGAAAGCAACAAAACTTGAGCGGATGCTCGAAATATGTCTTGGCACACACAGAAAAAAAGGGAAGGTGATTTCTAAGTAATGACCTCAGGAACGCCGGGATGTTAGTGTTTCTGACTTTGCTGGTAACAGCAGTTACTTTAATATTAGAGATGGTTGCTTATGAGGAGATCAGTTTCCGACTTGATTTTCGTATTCATCGCTTCAAGCCAATTTACATGAAACAGTTCCATGCAATCACGATAGGAACTGAGATTGTAAATAGAGCCCTGGTAGTCCGTCGTGGCAATTTATCCAATGAGAGTGCAGCCGTCTGGCACAGCAGTTCATCGTCCCGATATCGTCTCAAAAAGTGCGGAATGGGCGCAACCTGTTCCCAGGCCGCAGGCGACGTGGGGAAGTGTCCGCACAGCCGCGCCGCATGTCGTATTTGAAATTGCAGGAGAAGCAAACACAGCCGGCCCGATTGGATCCGGTCGCTGGGCGACTCTCGCCTTATCGCGATCTCCCCGACTGGGCTGACGGGTTGCCGACGGTCGGGGAATCAAATGATTGCGGAGCAAATGTTGCCCGCCTAGCAGCAAATAAGGGCAGTCTACAGGCTGCGCTGGGGACACCTCGCCTCGCCGATGCTCTGCCGATAGGCCCGCACGTCCTGCAGGAGTAACTCCGCAACTGACATTACTGGTTGGAAGTGGCTCTTGTTTAGCTATTGGTTGCAAACAATGGTAACGAAACAAGAATATCCAACATGGATTACGTTAGAACTGCGCTCGCAGCACTGACTAGCTGCCACAGTAACTGACAGCCATCACTCACATGTCGTACAGACTGTGCAGGACATCTCCAACCAGAAATAAGAGCTAAACTTGATCGTTGGCACAGCACAAAACAATGGATACAGCAGCAAGGTAGCAGACATACACAAATTACACACCGCCGTTAAGAGGATACAAGCAGAAGACGGCAAAAATGAGAACAGTCCAGCTATACTAATACGTAACGGTGACATACAATGCACACTCACGTCAGAAAACTCACCCTGCATCGCCGGCCTGTGTGGCCGAGCGGTTCTAGGCGCTTCTGTCTGGAACCGCGCGACTTCTACGGTCGCAGGTTCGAATCCTAAAAAAATGGTTCAAATGGCTCTGAGCACTATGGAACTCAACTGCTGTGGTCATTAGTCCCCTAGAACTTAGAACTACTTAAACCTTACTAACCTAAGGACATCACACACACCCATGCCCGAGGCAGGATTCGAACCTGCGACCGTAGCAGCAGCGCGGCTCCGGACTGGAGCGCCTAGAACCGCACGGCCACCGTGGCCGGCGTTCGAATCCTGGCTCGGGCATGGATGTGTGTGATGTCCTTAGGTTAGTTACGTTTAAGTAGTTCTAAGTTCTAGTGGACTGATGACCTCAGATGTTAAGTCCCATAGTGTTCAGAGCCATATTTTTCTGCCGGCCGAAGTGGCCCTGCGGTTCTAGGCGCTGCAGTCTGGAACCGCGAGACCGCTACGGTTGCAGGTTCGAATCCTGCCTCGGGCATGGATGTGTGTGATGTCCTTAGGTTAGTTAGGTTTAACTAGTTCTAAGTTCTAGGGGACTAATGACCTCAGAAGTTGAGTCCCATAGTGCTCAGAGCCATTTGAACCATTTGAACCATATTTTTCTCCCTGCATCAGAAACGCAAAATAGCGCATCATAACATATCATAACCAGTTCAGATACAAAATTAGTAACATCTTCAGAAGCAAAGAATTGAAATATACTCAAAGACAAGAATCAAGATGTAAAAGAAATTAAAAACATTGGCAGAAGACAAAGATAAGTACAATAGTTCAAGAGTAAATGAAGTAAAATGTAGTAGCTGCAACTCCAAATATATTCAGAGTAGTGCAGGGAATTCTGTAGTATCAAGTTCAAAGAACATATAAGGACTTTCTAGACCGACTGTAACCACTCCAAATTTGCAGAACATTTAATAGAAGAAAATCATCATCATATTAGGATAAAAACATGCTTGGAAATCGAATGCTATAACAACAAAAGAAAGGGCGCACTCACTCTCCAGGAAGAGTTTCATGTAGTCATGAATAAAAATGAAAATATGTTCAAAGATTGGAAAACCAGTAACAGAAGGTAAATCAAAGATTACACACACACACACACACACACACACACACACACGGAAAGAGAGAGACACACAGTTAGTCTCTCCCTTCTTCCACCCCTCGGCACTACCACACCATCCCTCCCTCCCCACCTCAGTATCTTATTCCACTACCGCCACAACAGTACTCATACGTCAGCCAAGCCTGCAACAAGATCACCTGCTATGTACAGCAGGCAACGTCATCCCTAGTGAAAAACCTGTTGGTGACAATCAAATTGAAACTTGTATCGTGTGAATCTAGTGCTTCACAAGAGCTAATGGGCACACGAAAATAACAGGAAACATACAAGTAAGTATTAATAACAAAAGCAGGGTGAGCATTGGTCGTTGAAGTAGAAATCTTTATTTCTGTTGCAAATCGATCTCAATCACTGCGTGACCATCATCAGTACTAGTATTAAAGCATTGTGGATTCATAGATACAAGCAGTAAAATTACAATATTTGCATATAACAATGAAGGGTGCTTGTCAGCACGACCAATGCTGACCCTTCTTTTGTTGTTAATGATTGTGTGGTGCTCATGGTGTACGCACCTCCCTATGGCGTGCGTCCCCATTCAAAAAATAACGGTACGTGATAAATTAAAATCTTGAGAATTGTAAATGCTAAGATAATCTATTACTCGGCAAAGCAAAGTGGTAATCTCGCCACGGTGGAGCACCGTCGTGTTTACGCCAGAGAAATAGGGAGGGGGGAAGTTGAGCGGTAGGTACTGACGTACACTCCAATGAACCGGTTCACACGCCACCCGCCTGTCATCACGTTTACACAGGACACAATTTGTGAAAGACGAAAATCTAACTTCGAAATCTGAATACGATATTCGCTGTCTTGTTTACACTTTAGGGCTGTATCTACTTCACCAACTCGATCAAATATCAGTTTCCGAGTGTCACTTGTCTAACACCAAAGGAGTATGTAAATATGCTGTTCCTATTTAGTCAACTATGTGAAATGAGATTATCAGCGCTTCGTAGTATTTTTGTATGATAGAAAGAGAAGTTTGTTCAAGAAGAGATGCCTAAAAGTATTGTCCATGCGAGACTGCTGTGTTACTCCCACCATATCACGCGCATTATGAAAATAAATGCGAAGTGATCATTGGTTGTAAGTTATTGTAATCAAACATTTTGGACACAATGGCTAGAAATATACCAAATGTGTAAAGACATAGAGAGTATCAACAAAAAGAACCTGCGTGATGCTCTGGTTCCAAGAGCATTAAAACCAATAGCGCTTTCGTTAGTAGTGCCATAGCGTCGTGGCAAAAACATATAAGCAAGAGGTCGAGAGTTCGAATCTCTTCAGATGTTTTATCTTATAAACTTACTTCAATCATTGTATTAACTTTTTTTAGTGCCCCGTCCGAGTCGTTCCTGAGTCAAAGCTCCAGAACTCTTCCTTCCCATCTCATCTTCAAAAGAGAACCATTTGCTCTGACCCCGTTCCTCAAGTAAACCAACCGATCACCGTCACCTTTCGCTCAAAACTCGACGATGGCTCGCTCTCGCTCTCTCCGCTACTGCCATTCTGCGTACCGTGCTCTATTTTACTCAACTTTGCTTTTCTTAATACTCAAAGACAGTGTTTCCTTTCATATGTCCAAGTTTTACAAATGTATCTGTGGAAATTAAAGTCTTTGCAACCGATCTGTTCTACAAATGACAGACTCGCACAATATCGATAGATTGCGGTATATCGATACATTACGAAAAATCGAGACATTACAATATAGGCGAAAAACAATTTTTTTATAAATAAATTGATTCATGATACAAGTGGCAGACAATGTGTTTCAGTAAAATTCTTCTACAATACAAGCCAAATTGATCTTTATATAACATGTTCCTATATCATCAAAGTATGTGGTTGTTTCCTTACGCGAAATTTTATAGACGAGGGCGTACATTATATAAACATACACTTAGTGACTGCAATATTACGAGCATATGAGTAATCACACCAAACTGGAAAATCTCTAAAATCAGCTGATGCTTTAAAATAAATGATTGAAATCGTAATATAACCAAGGTGGAAAATAGAATTGTCTTTCAATAAATTTGTGGCTGTAGCATCCATCATGAAAAAATTCATTAAGCAATCACTTCTTATGTCACTATCGCTAGCAATTACTAAAAACGTTCATAGCATCGGATTCGGCATTTTAATTGCGATCTTCAGATGTCACAATAATTCACTAGCAGTGTCGTCGTAAACTATAATCACTAGTGATGTTCAATGTGGACGTAACTAGAGTTTATAGATTATGACAAAAGTATTTGTGGATGATTGTCACATCTGAAGATGGCAGTTAATGTATCGAAACCAGTAGTCTTTTTATTGTGTCTTCTCTCATTTGTTGCAGAGTTCATATGGTTACGAAAAGATGTGGCACGGTTACTTAAAGGGGTGTCCGGATGCCCTTACTCTCACCACCCGTGATCGCCTGGGACGCAATGCGTGTTCCCCAATTGCCTGCGTGCAGTGTTTTCCATGGGAAAGTGAGCGAAAGTTTTCCAGAGTTTGCGAATAGTGTAAACAAAGGTGTGATTTAGGCACCAGCACGGTATTTATTTAGCGTGATGTGAGAAACCGCCTAAAAATCGCATCCAGCATGGCCGACACACCGATCCTCATCATCGATTCGCCGACTGTTTTGATAGAGGGATGGAGCACCTCGCCGTTTCGAAAGCGATGCTGTAACACAAACGGCTATCGGGGCCTTTATCGAAAACGGTAATACGTAAGTGCGTAGTTACTAGCGACAATCTCGAAAAATTATTGTCTGAACATGAAAACGTCGAAGTCTTCAGTTTTTAAATATGTTACTCAAAAAAAATGAAATTCTGAGCAAGTTCTGGCGAGTACACGGCATCTTATTGAAGTGTGTGTCTCTTTACATTTTCACATTTCTGTCACACTTTCTCGCCTCTCAAGCAAGACAGAGATCATCTTTACTTCCCTCCTCCGTATGTCACGTGTGAAACCTACCCGATACGAGACCGACAGACTTGAACAGTATTTAAGTGTCAAGCGTACAAGTGCGAAATCTCTTTGTTGACAAATAGTTGCTACACTTACAGTAGTAATGAAGACCGTCATTTGCTTTACCCTCAATGCAAACTGTCTGGTCGTACCATTTCATATTTTTGTATCTATCATGATTCATTCGAATAGGAGATTCTAGTTTTTTGGGGTGAATGACAGTTATTAAGACAATAAACTCGTATTGTGTACACATTTTTTCAGGAAGAGAAGAGTTCGTTGCTAGGAACGTTTTCCTTTCAAAAATCTGCGGAAATGATTTCTCTAGTATCGACTTAATATCAACGTCTGATATTCAATTTGTGTATATTTAGGCATTTGTAGGTTAGAACTGAATATCGGTGCCAGGAAGAGTTTACGCGTGCGAGAGGTTTAACTGGTGGATTCTGTATCGATAGAATCTTTGCACTAGGATTTAATCGATCCGATAGCATAAATGTTACAATTCCCGACACGGAAGAGCAAACAATGAAGTAAAACTGAAGTTAAATAAAAAGATCGCACGATAGAAACGATCCATAAATTCAACAGTCATACAGCACTTGTCTCCCCCACAGTTTGATAGATGTTGGGGCGCGGCCAAAATGCTGCTAAAATGGCCAACCAATCATGCCCAACGAGAACAATACACACATTAACAAGATTACTGCTCCAAATTTCCCAGAAATTACTTTCCACTTTCATCGGTCGTCGTGATGCCAGACAGGAACAAGCACCGCCTGGATAAGGCGAACACGACTGGAGAGAACGTGGCAGAGATCACGAGTGCCCACTCTTTGTGATCCAGCGAGGCAGGTTCCCGGAAAAGACAGTGATTCTGCTTCGCGCTGTGGACCCAGCGTGGCAAGAAACACACCAGCTGTGACTGGTAAAAGTTCTCTCCAGTATCTCCGGTCGTTGTCGCGGGGGTTCCAGGCACCACACAGAGGTGAGCGATGCACGAGCTGTTCCAGGACTCACTCCGTACTCCATCCTTACTCGGCGTTTCTACCTTTCATGCAACGTTCGCCTAAAAAACCGGAAAGGGCCTTAGAAGTTCCACAACTCACTTTACTTTTCTAGCAAGCGATTTGTGTCACAAATAGTCAAGACATTGGAGAGTGGATACTTTTTTCAATGGTACATTTGCATTGTGATATTTGCTTGAAGAGGGGGGATTACTAGAAAATGTAGCAGAAATAAATGAAACGGTTACCGTGTTTACCAACTAAAATTCGTAGCCACATCATGAATACACAACATGAAGAAGTGAAAGTCGTCAGCTGCAAACAATTTTCATATCATGTAGTAGCTGACGAACCCAGCATTGCCACGGTATTCATTTTGCCGATTTTCTCTTTGAAACAAACAAAAACTTAACTTTGTTTGGAGTGTAATATCGGATACATTTCGTGTCCATGTATTCGTGAAAACACCTTTGAAATTATGAAACACTGGCACAAAGAAATATGCATAATGCACAAATGTATAAGTACAGCATCTAGGGCAGTTTCTATACGCTGGGCGCAGCTACCTCACGTGCCTACAACGCGATTTACAAAATCACTATGGCAACACCTCATTGTAGCTTCACAGTCGTCTATAGTTTTCGCCTTCAATCGTTTGCATTTATCAATTGAAAACCGTCAAAAGGGCAGCCAGGTGTCAGCGATTCCCTTGTGACCTGTAGAAGTGTCTCATTAGTACAGAATAAATGTATTGAAACTTAACGCATGGTCCGGAATTTTTCACGCTTCTCAGTGTTTATGACGTTATATCTCCTGAACTATTCGTGGTACCATGAAATAATTTTGTAGGTCCATTTAGCCGCATATGTGGATACTTTTTGCTAAATTTATTGACAATATAATCAGCAGCACAGAAGTAATAAATTTAACCGTCACACATGATGCGGCAGTTCTTCATGGATCTCATTCTTATTGACGTCATAGCTCCTGAACTGTGATAAGTACGTGGTTATTACGCACCACAGTGATTGTTGCCCGACAGTTAGGGATATGTGTACACATTTGGTTGAAATCGGTCAAGTGGTTTAGGAAGAGATGTGGAACAGACACACACACACACACACACACACACACACACACACACACACACACACACATTTTTATAATGTGTATGGATTGGTACGCGAGTTGTTAAGCACTTCCTTGGCTCAAAGTACCTATAGTCAGTACTTCGTCTGCTAAAGTAGCTTTATCTGTAGATGGAAACAGCAGAGCAACTCTCTACCCAGAAGTCTGAATGCTGAGTCCAGCCTGCCAGTCACATTGTTTGACGCCGTTAGTTGAGTTCGATAGAGTATTGTAGTATTCCGGACACTCACTCTTGGTTTCCGCCTGGAGCTGTGAAATACTTTTGCCTGGTGCCGGCTTGTAAAGCACAGACATTTGTCTTTGCCGCTGAAATGGGCGTACTGAAGCAACATCGTCCAGGTTTTTTAATGAGGTGGTTGCTAACTCGCACTGCACTGGCGTAATTACTTGTTACTTAATTTTTCAGGTGTATTTACGGGACGTGCTTCGCTGTTGTGTATCATGTGCTCGATTTACGTATTTGTTGAGATATCTTTGTATCTTTCGAAAATCCTTGGTTCTATGTGAATGCGTGGTATATAGGTTGTCATTTGTGTGCCTTTTTCATGAGCTTTTGCATCCAATGTTTGAATAACACATGAGTTTAAATTCAACTCCCTCATTTTTTTTCTCACGAAGCTATTTTTCAATCCTCTGATCTCTAAGTTCACCCGCACATGTCGCTGAATAAATTGAAATCCATCCATCCATTTAACACTTGTGCTCACGTAAACCTCTGTCACGAATGCACCACGTTCACGTAAAATCTGTGTGAAATATTTCTTGAATTGCAGAAATAACGTACGATTTTATGTGTAATTTTCACTTAACCAAGATGAGTGCTAGTGGCACTGGATCTTCAAGACGAGGGTTGAAGCGACGAAGACTTTCAAACTTGGTTTTAAATGCGTTAATTTGCATTTATTGGGTGTTATAAAGTTCAGCATGCAGTTACATCTACATTACACGTATCACGTCTACAAGGAGTGATATACGGACACTGATAGGTTGCGTTGGGACAGTTGGAGATTTTTGGATGCAGTTTATCTTAATCCAGTTTATGTTAAAAGCCTCTTTATTATTCCATTGCGCTAAGAATTTTGGCGCACTATAGTAATTCAGCTAAAAGCAGTCAGATCGCGCGATTGTCCATTTATGGGGAAAATTCGAAACAAAGGAAGTTGTTTTCAGGACTTTAATATCAGAGTTAAGTAATAACTACCTTCACAATAAACGACCCAGCAAACTTCCTCTCCTGAACAGCAGGAGCACAAATATGGAGTACGGCAGAGATAATTCGTAGCACACAGGGTATGTTTTTACCGAATGGGTCACCGCCAACTGTGCACATATAATCAGTATGCAACATTGTATCCTTCATATCAGGAAGTTTAAGTAGTTCGTTATGCAAGAAATATCAGAATTAGAACGAGAGGTAGACATCTGCCATGGATTCGTTTTCGTTTTAAATCTTTGACGTATCTTCCATAAATATAAAAGTTTCTAACTACGGTACCGCATCATAATACAAAAACTACACATTACGATGCGGTACCGTTCTAAGAAAACTGACTCTGGCCGCGGAAATCTGCGCAGTTACAGTCCCTCTAACACCTCCCCGGAACTTTCGTAGCGTCAAGCGAAATCTCACTTTCGGCAGCAAATAAAATCTGCCCGCTCTTTGCGATATGCACTGTGTGAAACCAATTTTAGTTGTTCGAAACACTGACTGCGGTATGGTCAACCTAGATTAATCCTTTGCGCTGATGCATTATTAAATCGCTCACTCACTTGCCTGAATAGCAGCAGCGCAAATATTGATTTTAGCAGAGATGATTCTTTTCCACGGATGTGTTTTTATCGAATTTCAGTGTCTACTGCGTACATACAGTTAGTGTCTAAATACAGTTTGTCTAAATAAGATTCGCCAGCCTCTCTTTGACCTGTAAGACAGTGTTGAAATGATCACTTCTCCTGCACAAGTAATGCTACTCCTTTATTAGAAACTACAGTTAGGTTCCATAACGGCTCCACATTCTGATATGAGGCCTGTGTTCCCACTGGGCACATGCACACTGATTAAGGGGGGGTAGGACGTCAAACGGTCCGACTTGGAGCAAGAGAGGTACCACAGGACGTTTTAATTTCCACTGTCTATACTTTTTTAGGATTCAGGATTCACACTCGTAGCAGCGGAAGTTCAAAAACATAACAAAATAATTTTTTTACGTGTGAAATTTCATCATTTTTTCACTTACTATTGGCTGCATTTGTTGCTATAGGTACACTTTTCTTCATAAGTAAGAGAGACTGTTCTATGAATTTTGCACAGCATACAAACCATACTTACAGGTGTCTGAAACTATAGAATCTATTTAATTTATGAAAAAATGAATGAGCTGTTACGTTTTAAACTTTATGTTTAGAAAAAAATCAAATTTTGTAGTTAATTATCTCAGTTTTTACCACAATTTTTTATAATTTGGAAAATTCTAGAGTTTCATACACCTGTAAGTATGGTTTGTATACTGTGCAAAATTCATCAAAGAATCTCTCTTACTTAGCCGGCCGGTGTGGCCGTGCGGTTCTAAGCGCGTCAGTTTGGAACCGCGTGACCGCTACGGTCGCAGGTTCGAATCCTGCCTCGGGCATGGATGTGTGTGATGTCCTTAGGTTAGTTAGGTTTAAGTAGTTCTAAGTTCTAGGGGACTGATGACCTCAGTAGTTAAGTCCCATAGTGCTCAGATCCATTTGAACCATTTTTTTCTCTCTTACTTATGAAGAAAAATGTACCTATAGCAACAAATGCAGCCAACAGTAAGTGAAAAAAATGATGAAATTTCATATCTAAAAAAAATTTATTTTGTTACGTTTTTGCACTTCCTCTGCTATGAGTGTGAATCCTGAATCCTTCCTGGTCATGCTGACAAAGTTTTATGAATTTATTTGTAAAAGTATAGATAGTAGAAAATAAAATGTCCTGTGGTGCCTCTCCTGCTCCAAGTCGGCCCGTTTGACGTCCTACCCCCCTTAAACTGAAACATTACCTAGTAAACCAGACAGTGCCTCAGTACAAAGTGCCTGCACAGAAACGAACTTTCGAGTTATTTTAAGACATTCCTTGTTGAAAACTAGCCTTTTCTCATGACTTGCCCACATATGCATTCCACACACATTTTGCACACAGCTTTTTCTCCCCATGTCATTCTCCCACCCCCACCTCTCTGTCTGTCCATCTCCTCCTCCCTCCTCTCTCTGGTCAGTGGTTCCAATCTGCATGTAAGCCCTTTGTCATGCATGCCGATATTACCCGCACGACATGCCTATCGTGCACAGCAAGCCTGATGTCAGG
Organism: Schistocerca serialis cubense; assembly: GCF_023864345.2. Taxonomy (NCBI): domain Eukaryota; kingdom Metazoa; phylum Arthropoda; class Insecta; order Orthoptera; family Acrididae; genus Schistocerca; species Schistocerca serialis. The sequence goes on along the minus strand of NC_064642.1, from coordinate 127,075,149 downwards.
GGTTGAGTGCTGCTTCCCAGATGGCAAGTAGCATGTGTACCAAATGTGGTTGAAATCGATCCAGTGGTCTAAGAGGAGACACTGGACGTACACACAGACACATATACATACATTTTTGTTTAAATAGAAAGAACCTTATTGATCACAGAGGATTACTAACTCTCAACATCCGAAATGGTAACCACAATCGCTGCTCCATAGGGAAAACGTCTTGCTTTCTACACCCACAGGGATTGGTGGTTAACTTCTCGATTTCGCAACATACAAGCAGCTCCACGAAACTGACATTTAGTGCCTTCAGACAATAAGCCTCTGCAGCAAATGTTAGTTTTTCATTTGGAAATTCCAAACTCCACCTCTGGATTGTACTGTTTCCTAGCAGCGCTTTTCAAAAATGTATTTCCAGCAGGTGCTCGAAAATACTTGCTGTCACATAGGCCATGACCAGGCTGGAGAAGGCCCTTTCCTAAGGATACCAGAAATTAGCCCTGGCGTCCTCTATGGTCCGTAGTCATGAGCAGGAATATTACGTTACAGCTTGATGATGAAAATGTTTATATACATCATCAGTTTCCATGTAAACCTTAGTGAAACGTACAACTGCTTTTTGTCTATATGGACCATCAGCATATTTCAATACAGTTTATTTCTAGGTTAAACTGTGAAAGCTTTCTCACTTTACAGCACAGCGACATTATTCGAATGCTTTCGCTAACTTTAGATGAAATATGCTGAAGATTTTCCTCATATTGGTCGCCCTTGGTCAATACCAGCTGATGATCGCTACTAGCAAATTAAAGCTCGTAGTAACCTGGAGGAGACTACAACACTACAGGACGTTTCAGACGCAACTAAGGGCTGTGTTGATTCAGGCAGCACGCAGAAGTCGCACATGAACAATCTGGCCTCTATGAATCCTTTACGAAATTATAAACCGTTCAGCACCGTGGTAGGTAACGGACCATCTTGAAGGAAACGTAGATCAACGGTGTCTGGGTCTCTTTTCCGACAAGCGTAGGGTTTGTCCAACGCTTCATTGTCGTTGTTGAAGAATGAGGAGGCAGCCAGACATCAGAGTATCTCTCAGGCTTGCCGCCCCCAGATATAGCAGAGGCGTGTGTGATTGCTCATCTCTATCGAGTGTCATTTGAGGGCTGTATGGTATGGGAACAAGGTCCTCTAACCTGTTGTGCAACCTTATAGTCAACATTTCGGTACAGGTTGATCTTTCAATATGGTAATGGATGTGCACATCACGACCATCATGTGATAACATTCTTCCAAATGTAAAATTTTAAAATTCCGCAATCAATCTAAATGAATGGGTTGTGGCAGCTGTTAACATGAATCTTGTTATGCGTAACTGGGAGTAATGGATTACTTCATCACAGGAACCATCGTCACACAGTACCTGGTGTGAATGTTACCCAGATGTCTATGACTTCACAGATGTGCCTCTACGAACAGACCGTCTTTGTTTCAGTTTTCTTTTCACCTTATAGAAAAGCTGTCTCTTGTTTCACAAGGCTTACTCCTCTTGAGTTTAAACCCACACCCGTTCGCATACACGCAGATGATACGAAAATATTTTTGAGTAGTTTATGTTCTCCCTTATCATATTACAACTAGTTAGAGTAAGCAGGATCGTTCTTTTGCAAACCGGAAATTCCGAGTTATCGACGTCAGTATCAAATGTGACGTCATTGTGAGTGCACCCCCTAAATGCAGGACTGAAACCTGCGTATAGATACCGTAAAGGAAATGTCTAATATGTAAACATCTCTACAGTAAATGGAATGTAGGCCTACATAGGTTTAACTTCCTTTCCTGTATAGGAGAAAAAATGGCACATCTTACAAATATTTTGACTATTCTTTGCTGTACGCTGTAAAATACCAAGAACCGAAAATATAGTCCCGTATCACTGCCCCCCTTAACATCCGTTATTGCCTCACCCATTTTAAGAAAACACTCAACTCTGATCATTAGCAATACCGTATATTGCTAGAAACGAAAGGTTTCTCATTTTCTCGGTACGTGCACATAGCTGTACCCTCCTAACGGAATAGTCTGTCCAAGCAACTTGATTCGATTGCGACATAAACTGACAGTAATTACAAACAAGTAGGGAACGAAATTGCATGCTGCACTGACTGTGTGTACTTAGGAAATTGTTAAGCGTGTTATCTCAATTCCAGTATACAGATAATTCGATTCGCTGCGAGGTAAGCCTGTGATTGGCATCTCTCTGGAGCAAGTTCAAGTGAATGTCAAGGATTAGTGCAATTCTCGGAGCAGGGAGAAGTTTTCAAACCGCTATAGTTCAAGGAAAAGCACATACATATAAAGGCACTGATACTAACACTTTATAACTGACCCTTGAACCTGTACTGTAGACAATAGTCTTCAGTAGATCGTGCACCTGTCATTACCAAACAGTATTAACGCACTACAGCACAATATGCGAATGAAGCGTTCAAAAAAATCTCATAAAATACTCATTTCAGACACTGGCTTGGTCGTTACATAAACGCTACGTATTTGTTAGGACAGAAACTTTCGGTTGCTTTTGCGAAAAACTGTTAACTCTAATCTTTGTAGGAATAGAATCCTTTTTAATACTAGGATGCTTCATTTTTAAACTATAGACAACTGTCGTAACTGAGGTTTCAATAGTCTTTGCGCCGGTCCTCTTCAAGGAGAATAGGAGCGTAATCGCCTGAACATAACCGCTCACAGTCAGTTTTTATGGCTGATTTTAGTTTCTAAACGACGTGGTGTAGTGTTCCAATGAATTTCAGTCAAATTGAAACTGACCGTAGAATCTTATCCATTAGTATCAAATCGATACACGTAACTGTACGTAATTTCTTTGATATCAATCAACGGTTACAAATTGTCATCAGACTATCCATGAGGACCATCTTCAGATCTGTAAGAAAAACAGTAAATTATTAAGTCCTTAAACTTTATACAGGGTGATTCAAAAAGAATACAACAACTTTAGGAATTTAAAACTCTGCAACGACAAAAGGCAGAGCTAAGCACTATCTGTCGGCGAATTAAGGGAGCTATAAAGTTTCATTTAGTTGTACATTTGTTCGCTTGAGGCGCTGTTGACTAGGCGTCAGCGTCAGTTGATGCTAAGATGGCGACCGCTCAACAGATAGCTTTTTGTGTTATTGAGTACGGCAGAAGTGAATCGACGACAGTTGTTCAGCGTGCATTTCGAACGAAGTATGGTGTTAAACCTCCTGATAGGTGGTGTATTAAACGTTGGTATAAACAGTTTACAGAGAACGGGTGTTTGTGCAAAGGGAAAAGTTCTGGACGGCCGAGAACGAGTGATGAAAATGTAGCACGTATGCAGCAAGCATTTGTTCGCAGCGCAGGAAAATCGACTCGCAGAGCTAGCAGAGAGCTGCAAATTCCACAATCAACTGTATGGAGAGTCCTACGAAAAAGGTTAGTTTGAAACGAGAAATAACAGCAGCTATCCAAACTGTTACGCCTGATATGCTACAGAGAGTGTGGAACGAGTTGGAGTATCGGGTTGATATTGCTCGTGTGTCTGGAGGGGGCCATATTGAACATCTCTGAACTTGTTTTTGAGTGAAAAAAAAACCTTTTTAAATACTCTTTGTAATGATGTATAACAGAAGGTTATATTATGTTTCTTTCATTAAATACACATTTTTAAAGTTGTGGTATTCTTTTTGAATCACCCTGTATATGGATGTTTTATGACTGTCATCTAAAGCTGCTGCTGTAGTTTTTCGGCATAAAGTATTGTCACTAGCTCATTTTTTTAAATTAATTTCATTTACGTATTTACATGTATCTCATTTTATCACTGTATCAACTATAACCTGCAGAATAGTTTTTTACGTAACTGCAAGTTTCTTACTTAATTGTGTTACGGCGTAAAGTTAGCGCCGGCACGCCAGACGGGAACGAAAAATAAGAGACGGCTGTGAGGAAAGGTCTGTCAATCGCGCTCTTAACGACCTCCCTCTAGGACGACAAAGCGACTGCAGCGGTCCCTAGGTGAAGAAGACATAAGCGCCGCGCCCGAGGCGTGGCAGCTCACTTCGATACCAGCTTCAACGTTAGCCACTTCCTTAGCGACGCATCGTAGCCTCTAACAGTAATACTCTCTACGTATTCTGAAGAAGACTTATTATTTTGTATGTCGCCCTTTGCTTGAGACACATTTATCAAAATTAAATATTGTAATTGTTTTGTTATAATAAAACTCATTAATATGAGTTGTTTGATTGTCTAGCGAACCGAGTATGTAGGATTCCTAGACACAACAAACTGTACATACATATTTATGAAATGTGTGTGTAGTAGCAACACATGACAAGCCTACACCACATACATATTCTCCGTGTCGCTACTGAAACTTAGTTTTCTTCACTGTGCTGGGTTGCACTGTTTTATCATGCAGGTCCAACAATGAATAATTAACTTTGTTGAAATCTTGCGATGAAGCAGCTTTGGCTTTCAAGTTACCCATGTTAGGATACTGTTACGTTTCTTCTGTTTTAATCAGGGACGTTACATCACATTTTTAAGCTCGTGTTTTCTACATATATAAAATTCCTATCTTTTCTTTACTTTATAATTTACAGTTTTCAAGGCAGATCTGAAGGTGATCGTTATGGACCGAAATCGATAGTGTGACGACAATTCATTTTTGATCGTTGACTGGAATTAAAGAAACTCTGTACTTCCTGCGTTCATTCGCGGCTATGTCGCAGATTGTAACGCCAGTAACTGTTATACATGTCGATTCTTGTGTCATTTTTAAATGAGTGAATAGAAAAGTGAAACCGTCAGAGGGATAATAATTGATATGCGGTTACCCTATTATGTGGGAGTGCTAGGTTTCTCCGCTAATTTAACTGATGATATCTTCTCGGATTGCGAAGCAAATGTTGATGTCATAGGGTTCAGTATCATTTAAATCTACTTGCAGTAGAATCATAGAACATATTTTGAGCTATTATAGCTTATCAAGAACAAAATGAACTTCCATATGGAAATAAACCAGAAATTATACAATATCGATAATGCCAAACGCAACGTTTACTGTTCATGCACGATATTTTCAGTGCCATGGATAGCTGAACCCAGGTTGATCTCATGTTTCTACCCTGCTGAGAATCTTGTTATTCAGTACCACATCGAATCCTCTAAGGAAAATCTATTTGTATATGATCTCCAACTCAGTTTACACCTTATCTTCCAGGCAGGAAGGGTACAGGAAGTTAACCTGGATCGAATATCAGCTACAGGCACGATACTAATATCTAGTAAGGCTAGGGGGAATGTAATAGACCAGCTGCATTAATGACTTAGTGGATAGTATTGGTCGAAATTTCAGGCTTTTCATGGATGATGTAGTTACCTAAGAGGGAATTCTATCCAGTAAAAATTGCAGCAATGTCTCGACTGATATCTACAAAATATAAGGCGGGTGTAAAGAATGGAAATTTACCCTTAATGTGGAAAAATACAAAGTTGTGAACTTTGCGAAGCGTAAGAGACTTTTGTCTTTTGATTTAGTCCCCATTAGCGTCAATCACGTCTTATCAGTGTTTGTACAAACGTGAAGAGATAGAAAGTGGAGCCACAGAAAAGCTCAGTTTATCTCCACCTACATAGGGAGAAATGATCATCACGATAAAATAAAGGGAAATCAGGGCTCGCACGGAAAAATTTAAGTGCTCGTTTTTCCCGCGTGCCGTTCGAGAGTGGAACGGTAGAGAGACAACATGAAGGTGGTTTATTGAACCCTCTGCCAGGCACTTTATTGTGAATAGCAGAGTAATCACTTAGATGTAGATGTAGATGAAGAAAGTTTATTCGGTGAAAAATCTGAATTTAGCGTTATTCCGCAAAGCTTCTCCTCCAGTTAACTGAAGTAGCAACATTCTGAGTCAACGGATGCCAGTATTGCAGGCGCTTGCGAAATGGCTGACATCGATATACGTATCTTACTCATAAATATGCACGTTCATTTTTAGATCAGTCTGATAATCACCATTACGATCGAAACCGGTTATTGAACTGAATGAAATAAACTGATGGTCAACGACTGTTTTGGTTTCCACGTACAACTGTAAGTTTGATACGTCTACCAGTGTAATGCTCACGTACGTGAGACCAATATAAGGCTGACGAAGGAGATATTACAAAGGATGGTAGCGCGAATGGTCAGCGGCTTGTTTGACTGGCGGGAGAGTATAACACAAATATACATTAAGTAGCACACATTCGAAGAAAGACCGTACGCACTTCGAGCAGCTGCTTAGAAAGCTTCAAGAACGGTCTTCTAGAGTTAGTAACATTATTGAGAATGTATCTATCCCATTGAGGGCATATAGATACAATTTAGCGAACAGATGCGTACAAATTCATTCTTCTTATGGTCCATCCCTGAACACACAGGGATGAAATCGTAATTAAGTGGTACAATAAAAGATTCTCTCTGCCACATAGCTTCGAGCGTGTGAAACACAAAATTACGAGAATTATCAGTACTGTGAACCATAGAACAAGTCATTGCGCATAAAATTACTCAGACTGGAATGCCGATGAGGGCATCTGATAAATTATGAATCATCAGCAATAAAACTCTAAAACTGTAGAACCAGTCTACAGCATTTTTAAACGGTTTCTGCTACACGTCTTTACTTTGCAGAGCTCGACAATCAAGCGACATAACCTACGGGATCAAAAGTCTGCCGCCCTGAACCGAAGAAAGAGAAGTAGCCAGTCAGTAGGCACGATTCCCACAATGAAACTGAAGCCATTGTCTTATGTTGGCTATCGCATTCCTATCCAGGCAGGTCTAGTTTCATACAACTATTATTAACAGCTTTCTAGACGTTGCAGTCTCCCATCTAGACGCAGGCTATCATCCATCGCCGTTCTATTAGAACAAGGCGCCTGTGCGAAGGACAGGAAAGTTTTGTGTCACCACGATGGAAAAAGTGAGTTCTTCTCATGAACAATACAGTGAAACGTTACCATCGCTGGGAACAAAATGGTCGACTGGTCTGCTCTATGGTTCTCAGAAGAAACTGTTACCTCTCAGCTAAACATTTCTGATTACAGCACACAATTACGTGTAAAAACTCATTTGCGTGAAAAAGTGCCGCATCGTGCATGATGTCTGGATTTATCACTTCTTTGATAGGACCCCTACTCGCAACACATTTAGCAGACAGTACCCACATATGCAGCTGACTGTACCGACAAAATTATGTCATTGTTCGGTACAGAGAGGGGGACGAGGAGATGGAGATAAAAAGGGAAGAGGATAAGATAGGGAAGGAAAATAGGAGATAGAAAGGATACAGAGGAGTTGAACAGAGAGAAGGGAAGGAGGAGATGGTGAGAGAGAGAAAGAGAGGGGGGGGGGGGGGGTAATTAGATGGACAGAGAGAGAGAGAGAGAGAGAGAGAGAGAGAGAGAGAGAGAGAGTAGCAGATGCACAAAGAGAGAGGGACAAGAGGAGATGGACAAAGGAGGGGGGCGGAAGAGGTATACAGTGTTCTGGCATAACCACGAGCGTCGGAACAAAGAGCAAGAACGCAAGACCAGAGAAGGCGGTGAGGAAACGTCAGCCAATTGCCCGCTGACAAGGACAGCGACCTCTGCAAGAAGTGAATGTAAGTGCGGCTCCTGCCAGCCTCGGCTGGACATTAGTAGCTCAGATCGGCTTAGTATTCGGACATTAGTGGAACATATTCGCGGAACACAGCACGGCCTAGGAGAGAGTGCTACGAATTCAGTTATTTGTGATCCACAAACTGTGTGACAAACTTGCATGAACATAACTGTTTGCATGTCGCCCATTGTTTGCGACGACTACTTGTAGGCCTCCAAGTAAAGTATTGTCAATCTGCTTTATAGAAATAAAACTACTAATGTTATTTGCTTGAACTGTTGTTGTTGTGGTCTTCAGTCCTGAGACTGGTTTGATGCAGCTCTCCATTCTACTCTATCCTGTGCAAGCTTCTTCATCTCCCAGTACGTACTGCAGCCTACATCCTTCTGAATCTGCTCAGTGTATTCATCTCTTGGTCTCCCTCTACGATTTTTACCCTCAACGCTGCCCTACAATACTAAATTGGTGATCCCATGATGCCTCAGAACATGTCCTACCAACCGATCCCTTCTTCTAGTCAAGTTGTGCCACAAACTCTTCTTCTCCTCAATCCTATTCAATACCTCCTCATTAGTTATGTGATCTACCCATCTAATCTTCAGCATTATTCTGTAGCACCACATTTCTAAAGCTTCTATTCTCTTCTTCATCATCATCATCATCATCATCATCATCATTTAAGACGGATTATGCCTTTCAGCGTTCAGTCTGGAGCATAGTCCCCCTTATGAAATTCCTCCATGATCTCCCATTCAGTGCTAACATTCATGCCTCTTCTGATGTTAAGCCTATTACTTCAAAATCATTCTTAACCGAATCCAGGTACCTTCTCCTTGGTCTACCCCGACTCCTCCTACCCTCTACTGCTGAACCCATGAGTCTCTTGGGTAACCTTGCTTCTCCCATGCTTGTAACATGACCCCACCACCTAAGCCTGTTCGCCCTGACCGCTACATCTATAGAGTTCATTCCCAGTTTTTCTTTGATTTGTCATTGTGGACACCCTCCTGCCATTGTTCCCATCTACTAGTACCTTCACTCATCCTAGCTACTTTCATATGCGTAACCTCAACCTTATTGATAAGGTAACCTGAATCCACCCAGCTTTCGCTGCCATACGGCAAAGTTGGTCGAAAGATTGAACGGTGCACAGATAACTTAGTCTTGGTACTGACTTCCTTCTTGCAGAAGAGAGTAGATCGTAACTGAGCGCTCACTGCATCATCTTTGCTACACTTCGCTTCCAGTTCTTTCACTATGTTGCCATCCTGTGAGAATATGCATCCTAAGTACTTGAAACCGTCCATCTGTTCTAATTTTGTTCCTCCTATTTGGCACTCAATCCGTTAATATCTCATTCCCCTGACATTACTTTCGTTTTGGAGATGCTAATCTTCATACCATAGTCCTTACACTTCTGATCTAGCTCTGAAATATTACTTTGCAAACGTTCAATCGAATCTGCCATCACAACTAAGTCATCCGCATATGCGAGACTGCTTATTTTGTGTTCACATATCTTAATCTCACCCAGCCAGTCTATTGTTTTCAACATATGATCCATAAATAATATGAACAACAGTGGAGACAGGTTGCAGCCTTGTCTTACCCCTGAAACTACTGTGAACCATGAAATCAATTTACCGTCAACTCTAACTGCTGCCTGACTATCTATGTAAAGACCTTCAATTGATTGCAGAAGTTTGCCGCCTATTCCATAATCTCGTAGAACAGACAATAACTTCCTCCTAGGAACCCGGTCATATGCCTTTTCTAGGTCTTCTTGTCCAAACTATTTATCGTCCGTGTTTCACTTTCATACATGGCTACACTCCATACGAATACTTCCAGAAACGACTTCCTGACACTTAAATCTATACTCGATGTTAACAAATTTCTCTTCTTCAGAAACGCTTTCCTTGAGATTGCCAGTCTACATCTTATATCCTCTCTACTTCGACCATCATCAGTTATTTTGCTGCCCAAATAGCAAAACTCCTTTACTACTTTAAGTGTCTCATTTCCTAATCCAATTCCGTCAGCATCACCCGACTTAATTCAACTACATTCCATTATCCTCGTTTTGCTTTTGTTGATGTTCATCTTATGTCCTCCTTTCAAGACACTGTCCATTCTGTTCAACTGCTCTTCAAAGTCCTTTGCTGTCTCTGACAGAATTTGCTTGAACTGTTGTATAGCATTCCGAGAATGCAGCATCCCTTATGCACCCTATGTGAGACAAGTGGCCAAGACCCAAGATGCAGAGAGAAAGCGGAGTAGGAGGTGGACGTAAGGAGAGGGGTAGAGGAGGTGGACAGGGAGACAGGGATGGAGAAAACTGAGCAGTAGCATGGAAATAAATAAATGTCCTGTCAACGCCGAGTACTCAGCTAGTGTACAATAATCTTAGTTAGAAAGGCAAGTAAAATCTCTCATTTTGAATACACAGGAAAATATTATGCTGTATTTGCATCAAACAACTGGTATTTAAAATAAGAACATGAACTTCCAAGATAGTTAGCACACATTTAATATTAATTAATATTTCTTTTTCTGATGTATGTTGCTTAAATCCTATATGTTTATTACACCGATGTGACATTAGTCATGGGATAACGATATGCACAAATACAGGTAGCGGGAGTGCAGCGTACACAAGGTATAAGAGGGCAGCGTATTAGAAGTTGTCATCTGTGCTCAGGTGATAAGTGTGAAAAGGTTTCCGACGTGACTGTCGCCACACTACGGGAATTAACAAACTTTGAACACAGAATGGTAGCTGCAGCTAGACGCATGGGGGACAGCATTTCGGAAATCGTTAGGAATTTCAATCATCCGAGATTCACAGTGCAAACAGTGTGCCGAGAGTACCAAATTTCGTATTCGTTAGGGCAGTGCGGGGAAATTTGGCGTTAATGGGCTACGGCAGCCGACGCGAGTGCCTTTGCTAACAGCACGATATCGCCTGCAGTCCCCCTCCTGGGATCGTGACAACATCGGTTGAATCACAGGCAACTGGAAAACCATAGCCTGACCAGATGAGTCCCAGTACTAGTTGGTAAGAGCTGATGGTAGGGTTAGTGTGTGGCGCTGACCTTACGAAGCCAGGGACCCACGTTATCAACAAGACACTGTGCAAGCTGGTGGTAGCTCCACAATGGTGTGGCCTGTGTTTACAGGGAATGAACTGGGTCGTCTTGTCGGCTACTTGGAAACCACTTGCAACCAGTCGTGGACCTCATGTTGCCAAACAACGAAGGAATTTTTGTGGGCCAGAGAGCACCACGTCACTGGACCACAGTCGTTCGTGATTGGTTTGAAGAGCATTCTAGGCAACTCGAGCGAATGATTTGGCCACCCAGATCGCTCGACGTGGATCGCATCGAACACTAATGGGTCATAATCGAGACGTCAGCCAATACTTTCGCAATTACGGACGGCCACAGAGGCAGCATGGCTTAATATTTCTGCAAAGGACTTCGAAACACTTGTTGAGTGCATGCCACGTCGAGATACTGCATTACTCCGGGCAAAAGGAGATTCGACACGCTATTAGGAGGTATCCCATGACTTTTAACACCCCGCAATACAGTGCATGGTGTGTAGTTGTCGCTTAGCTTTTTTGTACATTACGCTGACACTGCATATATTCCTAATACTCCTTAAACTAGTACAGAAACGTTTTTATTTTCCCATAACATTCAGTATTGGTATTCTCATACTTCTCCAGTACAATTAAATTAACCAACAGTTCGGATCGATTGTGTTACCATGACTATCTAAACAGAAGTATAGCCCCTTTATCAGTAGTGTTCGAAAGACTATTGAGGCACCAGGCGATTCTGATTTGTCTTTTTTGTGATTTCTTCTTCAGTATTCGTGCTTGCTCGGTCAGCTACTCCAGGAACTTGACGGTGCCTATTTTGTTGGTGTCCACGGCTCGGGGTGACTGTCGGTCACACGCGCTTCCCACACGGGACGCGCGGCCTCTGTCAACTGCGGCTGTAATTGATATTTATGTGCGCGACCGCTTCCTTCCTAACGCGCAGCCTCCCTTAAGCCCCAGGAATAAATGAATAAAAACATGAGTGAGGTGAGGTGAGCCGCGCCGAGGTTCCACGGCGCACGCCTACCGACCCCGCAGCGCGCGTATCGCAGGCAGCCTTCCTCGCGCCGCTGGCTGCGTGGGCGCGCTGCGCTGTGCCGTGCATCGCCCGGGCACCTGCAGCGCCGTCACGTCGCCTCCATAATGAACGCGCCTCATTACCAAACGTCACAAACCCCTCACCTAGCAGCGATCACCACAGCGTATCGGCCAGTGGTACGCCTCCAGTGGTCCAGTGTTCGTCCGCTTCTAAACGAACATTCATCCATACTATCAAAACTCATGACGCTCACCGTCAGCTGTTATAAAAATTAAAATTAATGCTAATAGTTTCAGTTTCACTAGTCATATTAAGATATGAGAAACTTCTGTTACACCGTCTCTGCGAATGTGCACAGGGGGTTTGGCTGGGAGGGGTTGTAACACCGAAGATGCAGATAAAATAAGTACCTTCTGCACCATCCAAAATTTTTCGCCGTTTAATATCCGTTGATAACTTGTACTGTACATCTAATTCTGAATCGGTAAGCTTTATTACAGAAATTATACACCACTGGCCATTAAATTTGCTACACCACGAAGATGTGCTACGGACGCGAAATTTAACCTACAGTAAGATGATGCTCTGACATACGAATGATTAGCTTTTCAAAGCATTCACACAAGGTTGGCGCCGGTGGCGACACCTACAACGTGCTGGCTTGAGCAAAGTTTCCAACCGCTTTCTCATATACACTCCTGGAAATTGAAATAAGAACACCGTGAATTCATTGTCCCAGGAAGGGGAAACTTTATTGACACATTCCTGGGGTCAGATACATCACATGATCACACTGACAGAACCACAGGCACATAGACACAGGCAACAGAGCATGCACAATGTCGGCACTAGTACAGTGTATATCCACCTTTCGCAGCAATGCAGGCTGCTATTCTCCCATGGAGACGATCGTAGAGATGCTGGATGTAGTCCTGTGGAACGGCTTGCCATGCCATTTCCACCTGGCGCCTCAGTTGGACCAGCGTTCGTGCTGGACGTGCAGACCGCGTGAGACGACGCTTCATCCAGTCCCAAACATGCTCAATGGGGGACAGATCCGGAGATCTTGCTGGCCAGGGTAGTTGACTTACACCTTCTAGAGCACGTTGGGTGGCACGGGATACATGCGGACGTGCATTGTCCTGTTGGAACAGCAAGTTCCCTTGCCGGTCTAGGAATGGTAGAACGATGGGTTCGATGACGGTTTGGATGTACCGTGCACTATTCAGTGTCCCCTCGACGATCACCAGTGGTGTACGGCCAGTGTAGGAGATCGCTCCCCACACCATGATGCCGGGTGTTGGCCCTGTGTGCCTCGGTCGTATGCAGTCCTGATTGTGGCGCTCACCTGCACGGCGCCAAACACGCATACGACCATCTTTGGCACCAAGGCAGAAGCGACTCTCATCGCTGAAGACGACACGTCTCCATTCGTCCCTCCATTCACGCCTGTCGCGACACCACTGGAGGCGGACTGCACGATGTTGGGGCGTGAGCGGAAGACGGCCTAACGGTGTGCGGGACCGTAGCCCAGCTTCATGGAGACGGTTCCGAGTGGTCCTCGCCGATACCCCAGGAGCGACAGTGTCCCTAATTTGCTGGGAAGTGGCGGTGCGGTCCCCTACGGCACTGCGTAGGATCCTACGGTCTTGGCGTGCATCCGTGCGTCGCTGCAGTCCGGTCCCAGGTCGACGGGCACGTGCACCTTCCGCCGACCACTGGCGACAACATCGATGTACTGTGGAGACCTCAGGCCCCACGTGTTGAACAATTCGGCGGTACGTCCACCCGGCCTCCCGCATGCCCACTATACGCCCTCGCTCAAAGTCCGTCAACTGCACATACGGTTCACGTCCACGCTGTCGCGGCATGCTACCAGTGTTAAAGACTGCGATGGAGCTCCGTATGCCACGGCAAACTGGCTGACACTGACGGCGGCGGTGCACAAATGCTGCGCAGCTAGCGCCATTCGACGGCCAACACCGCGGTTCCTGGTGTGTCCGCTGTGCCGTGCGTGTGATCATTGCTTGTACAGCCCTCTCGCAGTGTCCGGAGCAAGTATGGTGGGTCTGACACACCGGTGTCAATGTGTTCTTTTTTCCATTTCCAGGAGTGTACAAACAGCAGCTGACCGGCTTTGCCTGGTGAAACGTTGTTGTGATGCCTCGTTTCCGACTTTGATAAAGGTCGGATTGTAGCCTATCGCGATTGCTGTTTATCGTATCGCGACATTGCTGCTCGCGTTGGTCGAGATCCAATGACTGTTAGCAGAATATGGAATCAGTGGGTTCAGGAGGGTAATACGGAACGCCATGCTGGATCCCAACGGCCTCGTATTACTAGCAGTCGAGATGAGAGGCATCTTATCCGCATGGCTGCAACGGATCGTGCAGCCACGTCTCGATCCCTGAGTCAACAGATGGGGACGTTTGCAAGGCAACAACCATCTGCACGAACAGTTCGACGACGTTTGCAGCAGCATTGACTATCAACTCGGAGACCATGGCAGCGGTTACCCTTGACGCTGAATCACACAGAGGAGCGCCTGCGATGGTGTACTCAACGACGAACCTGAGTGCACGAATGGCAAAACATTTTTTCGGATGAATCTAGGTTCTGTTTACAGCATCATGATGGTAGAATCCGTGTTTGTCGACATCGCGGTGAACGCACATTGGAAGCGGGTATTCGTCATCGCCATTCTGGCGTAACACCCGGCGTGATGGTATGGGGTGCCATTGGTTACACGACTCGGTCACATCTTGTTGGCATTGACGGTACTTCGAACAGTGGACGTTACATTTCAGATCTCTTACGACCCGTGGCTCTACCCTTCATTCGATCCATGCGAAACCCTACATTTCTGCAGGATAATGCACGACCGCATGTTGCAGGTCCTGTGCGGGCCTTTCTGGATACAGAAAGTGTTCGACTGCTGCCCTGGCCGGCACATTCTCCTGACTCTCAACAACTGAAAACGTCTCCTCAATGGTGGCCGAGCAACTGTCTCGTCACAATACGCCAGTCACTACTGTTGATAAACTGTGGTATCGTGTTGAAGCTGCATGGGTAGCTGTACCTGTACACGCCATCCAAGCTCTGTTTGTCTCATTGCCCAGGCGTATCAAGGCCGTTATTATGGCCAGATGTGGTTGTTCTGGGTACTGATTTCTCAGGATCTATGCACCCAAATTGCGTGAAAATGTAATCACATGTCAGTTCTAGTTACAATATATTTATCCAATGAATACCCGTTTATCATCTGCATTTCTTCTTGGTGTAGCAGTTTTAATGGCCAGTAATGTATTTCTTCTTGGTGTAGCAATTGTAATGGCCAGTAGTGTATTTAATGTGTAATGGATGTAATAGTGTTTTTATTTTTCAATGGGTATAATTAATTGTAATTGTAATGTAAATATGTGATCTGCAGCGTGTTTGCTGCTTGAAGGGTTCTTAGCATAAGTTAGTTTAAGGAGTGTGTAACACTAGGGACTGATTACCTCATCAGTTTGGTCCCTTAGGAATTCACACACGATACATTACATTGGAAAGAGCAAACTCTCGACTTTTATGTGGTTCCCGCTAGGTAGCTGCAGCGTACGTCCACTTAAGTTCTATTAAGAGAGGTGTCTCGACAAGAGACAGCGTTTTGTGTTCTGCGTTTTGCCCTGTGCGGGACAGTAATAACTGTTCAGCGTGACTTTCGTACAGGGTATGGTATGGATCCTCCTACAGCACAGAGCATTAAACGACGGCATGAACAAATGGCATTTGGAAGTGCGGGAATTCTTAAATCAAAGGATCGGCCGCAATGGACCAAATGATTCAGCCTTATATTATTGGCCTCCAAGGTCACCGGACCTGATTGTATGTGATTATTTCTTGTCGGGGTTTATAAAAGACTCTGTTTATGTGTCTCCGTTACCAACAACACTGAATGAACAATGAATGAACTGAGACATTGCGTAACAGCTGTGGAAGCTGTAACTCAAAACGTGCTCGCTGTAGTGTGGGAACAATTTGAAAACCGCACTGACATATGCCGTACATCTCAAGGGGAGCGTGCTGAACTCCTATGAAAAGGTATGAAAAAAAACTTTTTGAGTTTCACGATCATCAAAGAACAAAATTCATTGTAAATATTTATTAGTTTCAGAAAAATAGACGTGACAAATCGGATGACTGTTTCTGATACACTTTGTATATACACCGATCTCTGGCTTACTGGCCTGGTTCATGTTGGTATCTTGTCGGCAAGTATCTTTTTCGATGATGGAGAGGAGCTACGGAAAACATTTCCTGTTCCATTCGAATGAAATTACGAAATTAATCTCGATCTTGAAATCTGTGTGATCAAGTACATTAATTCAGAGTGTTGGAAGTAAATGCAACAACCAGAATATGCATATTACGGACGCGCAAACTAACATTCGATATTATACTTTAACTATGTTCAATTTAAAACCGAAGATGGATGAACACTCAATTGACTTAATGATGTAGCTCAGGTCGGTATACAGCGTTGTGTAGTGTTCCTCCACCAGTAATTTGCTGATCAAGCCACCGACGAGTTCAGAATTTTCTTGGCTATTTTCTCTGCTCTTCTTTGACAGTCGCTAACAGAGTTAAAGCAGCTATTTTATACGTGCGTCCATTTTCGAACGAAAACTGTGTGAAACTTCCTGGCAGATTAAAACTGTGTGCCGGACCGAGACTCGAACTCGGGACCTTTCGAGTCTCGGTCCGGCACACAGTTTTAATCTGCCAGGAAGTTTCATGTCAGCGCACACTCCGCTGCAGAGTGAAAATCTCATTCTGAAAACTGTGTGGTTTGCGAGCCAAATAAAGCCTAAAACCGCCGTTGGAGAGCGCTGATCACGTCAAGGAGAGGTTTACTATCTTTGACCCGAAAAAAACATATTCTTTGATCATTTTTTTCTCGGGTTGTGTTATAGATATTAAAGTCATATTTGGTCAAACTGTTTTTTTCTTTTCGAAGAGCAAAGGCGGAAGTGCTGTCGGAACGAAACAAAATATCGATGTAGACCTCCACGCGCGGTACGTGACAGGTCAGCTGGCCCGTCTGAAATCAAAATTGAGTTGACGTTAGCGAAGTATATAAGATTCTTTACGAGTTGTACCTCGTTTAAGTTATTTCGAGCAAAGAAACAAATTGGCGGCCATTTGAAAAAAATATCGTTTTTTTCAACGATTTTTCGACTTAGTCGGCCAAGTAAAAATATTTATAGTTGATGGATCGGAATAAAAGTGGTACAACTCCTAGACAACTTAGTCAGTTCCCTCGGAAATAAAGAATCATGCCAATCGGTTCAGTAGATTTGAAGTTACCATACCACGCGATAAAAAAACGTCATTTCGAGAAAAGCACGTTTGAAGTTTTGACTACATATAAACGCGATATTATGCAACGTACGTTCAATCTGCTGTTCCTGGCCGGCCGGTGTGGCCGAGCGGTTCTAGGCGCTTCAGTCCGGAACCGCGCGATCGCTACGGTCGCAGGTTCGAATCCTGCCTCGGGCATGGATGTGTGTGATGTCCTTAGGTTAGTTAGGTTTAAGTAGTTCTAAGTTGTAGGGGACTGATGACCTCAGCAGTTAAGTCCCATAGTGCTCAGAGCCATTTGAACCATTTGCTGTTCCGGGCCCATAAACTAGTCCTTCCCCTTCCCCATAGAGGGCATTCTGCTCGATCTGGACCATCCTGCGCTGCTCCAGGGCCGCTCGTACGGCCGGTGACAAGAGGTTTTCTACATCTACATCCATACTCCGAGGGCCACCTGACGGTGTGTGTTGGAGGGTACCTTGAGCACATCTATCGGTTTTCGGCCGCTTGAATCCGGTGGTCGTCCTAATGCTTGGCGAATTGCGTCGAATATAGTCCCAGGGTGACGTCCATCGTAGTCATGGTCTTCAGAATCGCTGAATACCCTTTTGTTGAAGCTGCTCGCTGCCAGGAAAGTCGCCATCTCCACAGTCTTCGCACCAGAATGCAAATGCTTGGGGGCTAGCTTCCAAACACAAGCGTTCAAACTTTCATTTGAATTTTGTGTGTTTCCTCCCAAGCACCGGTACAATAACTCGTCCTCCGAAAAAAAACCTGGTGCGTGAAAAAGGCCGATTTCAGGCAGGTGCATATTTGGTTCAACCACGAATAACAAGCATTTCCGCTCCGTATTCGGAAAAACCGTTTCAGGGGTGGATTCTAAACACTTTTATGGGTCCAAAAATGCTATTTTAAAAAAAAATCGATTTTTTGAACCAAAGGAAAGTAAACCTCCCCTTAACCAGCTCGTCCCGTGTGACGGCGGCGCTCTGTCTCGTGAGGTCGGATGTCCCGTCCGCGTCCACGTCAACGTTGGCTGCCTCGCTCCATGTGAGGACGTAAGCTGCAGAGCAGGAGGACCTTGGCGAGTCTGATAGCGGGAAGCGGCGGCGTCTCGCTTCAAACAGAGCCGGCCTGTGGGGCGCGCGCCGCAGGTGTCGGCATTGTGAACTCCATCTGGGAGGCCGGCCGGCGTAAATCCCGACCCGTGGCTTCGTGTGTGGTCCCGCTGCCAGGGAGCAGTTGCGTGCGTCCCGGCTTTCGGCGCCTTCCACTGGTTCCTCCCTTCTCTTCTCCTCCCCCTCATTCCTCTCCACTACTCAATAGATTAGAGAGCTGTCGAGCGTCGTCGTACGTAATCCAGTCTATTCAAACACACGCAACGTGTAATATTTCAAAACAGATAAATCACGCAACGAGGAAAATGTGCCGTGAAACTTAATATTATCGTCTGTGTCGAGTCTCCTACTCGAGCCATTTGGAGTGGTAAATAAATGGGGGACACACCGAGGAGAAACAGTAATCGCAGACAGTCTCATTTATCACGGAACATTTGTTAACACTGAGTGAAAAATAACTGATTTATTGGCAACAATCTTCGATCACAGCTTAACTTACCTGCTGTGTTTATTTTTATTACACACTGTATTTTGCTCATATGAGTTAACGTACAATAAAAGATTCGTGTTTTATAAATAGGCCATTATCTTGACGTTCTCAGGCGTAATGCAACTGGATAATGTTGCGTCCATATTTGGGCTGACAACCAGGCTGTTATTTTCGTATGAATTTTATGACTAGGCATTACTGTTTTGTTGTCATGTGGAAATATGTGGTAAGGTCTTATGGAACCAAACTGCTGAGGTCATCGGTCCCTAAGCTTAAACCCTACTTAATCTAACTTAACCTCACTTACGCTAAGGACAACACACACACCCATGCCCCAGAGAGGACTCGAACCTCCGACGGGGGTAGCCGCGCGAACCGTGACTAGCCGCCTAACACCGCACGGCTACCCCGCGCCGCTGTTGTCATGTGTGCCTGAGATTCACCGATTTCACAATATTTCTGAGTGTCGATGGCTATTTCACACCTTGAAAGACAGAAAAAATGGTGTAAATGGCTCTAAGCACTATGGGACGTAACATCTGAGGTCATCAGTTCCCTAGATTTAGAACTACTTAAACCTAACTAACCTAAGGACATCACACACATCCATGCCCGAGGCAGGATTCGAACCTGCGACCGTAGCAGCAGCGCGGTTCCGGACTGAAGCACCTAGAACCGCTCGGTCACTGCGGCCGGCTGAAAGACAGATAACGGGGCTTCTGCACTCGCAATCTTCCTATTGTTGTCGTGTCTTCAGTTAACGTCATTAGCTCCCAAGAATGTTTCTAGGATTGTGTGGTATCCTGCGAATATCATTCAGTATATTTAGGCTGTTGCGTAATCGGTTGTGTTAACTAGATTTTCTATGTGTATCCTTACGACGACCTTGATGGTGCCTACTTGCAACGCTTCGTGCATATTACCAATTCTTTATCACGGGCGGGAGGGGGAGAGGTTGCTGTGGTATCCATGTGAGGGACTTGTTTTCTAATGGTTGCAATCTGTGTGTAGTAGATACAATGAGCATCCATACAGCAGTGATGGTAAATCTAGTTTTATGGATTGTGATAGTAGTTTTGTTTTCCAGTTCACTGATCAGAAAGAATGAGACCAAAAGAATTTGCAGATATTTTAGTCTTTTTTCTGTGATGTGTTTCTTTACAGGCGAACTGACGATCTAGATACTTAACATGAGTAGACCGCGGAATGACAAGACAGCTAATTTTTACGTGGATTCAGATATTTGGTAGCTTCTTAGAGAACAATATGGCTTTTGTTTTTTCGGTATTTATTGTAACTTTGTTTGGTCTGCAGCATTTCAGTGCCATATGGATCTGTGTTTCGAGATTAGTTACATTTATTGCGTGTGTCTGTTGCTTCTGAATAAAGCAGTATCGTCCGCACAGTGCGCTAGATTTATGCCTTTATTTAGGAGTTGGTTGTTGACGCGTGTGCAATGTTTATACTTGAATTGGCGCGGTGGAATAGATCCTCACTGCACAACCCTCTGCCGAATTTAGCAACCACTGTCAAACCGTGTATCATACGATGCGCGCCGGAGTATGCGTAACCGCATTATTGCATTCAACTCCCCTGCTGAAACTGTCAGAAATAAAACTGGTAACGTTAATTAGCACTGGACATGTAATTGCAGCTTTGTGATCAAATGCCGGCCGCGGTGGCCGTGCGGTTCTAGGCGCTTCAGTCCGGGACCGCGGGACTGCCACGGTCGCAGGTTCGAATCCTGCCTCGGGCATGGATGTGTGTGATGTCCTTAGTTAGGTTTAAGCAGTTCTAAGTTGTAGGGGACTGATGACCTAAGATGTTAAGTCCCATAGTGCTCAGAGCCATTTGAACCATTTGTGACCAAATTAAAAAACTGACTGGGACCCACGCATTATCCAGTTGACTTGAAAGCCACCATTCGGATTAATGTCATCCCTCGAATGTATTTATACAGATTTCTTAATAACCTCATCCCAAAAAGACTTTGCTTTAGCATGATTTTCGTCCCGTGAAGATTTAGAGGTTACCTATGACTGGCTTACTAGGCTGAGGAAAGTGGTGTGTGACAATGGTATTCCCCGCACCTTTGATGTAATGCGCAGGCGCTGGCGGTGTGGATAATGGAGCTTAGGTCTCGCATTCGGGAAGATGGCGGTTCATCGGTACGTTCAAACTGCCACCAGCGGCGCTGCTGCTAAACGATAACGAGCCTCCCCACATTGTAAATGTCGTAACGCAGGAGTTACGCCAACTCAAATGGGAGACGGTAGTGCACGCACCCTAAGGACCTGATGTCTTCCCTTGTTGATTGTCGCGCCTTCGGCCCCTTAGGAAAATGCTTGAGGGGACGACGATTACTGTCGGACGAGGATGTTCAGCAGGCAGTTACTGACTTCGTCACACAGCGGGACACAGTCTTTCACCAAACGCCCATCTTGAACCTGGTGCCTCAGTGCTCTCGGCGATTTTACGTGATTGGCATACCGATTCTTGACTGTATGGCCTTCTAACCGCCTTTAATATGGACCACGAGCTGTTCCACGTGCCTAACTAACTGGCATGGTTCAAACAAGACTTCTTTAGTAAAGCTGCTGGCCAAAAAAATTTAAAAGCGGGAAAGTCTTTATCATATAAAATTGTAGCATTTTATTTATTTAGATGTGTAGTGTGCTGTCTTTACAAATATTGTCCTTGTAACTGCGACCAGGACGGTCGCAGGGTAGCAATGACGGAAAGCGCGGCGGGACCCGCGGAGAGGCCCGTGAACAACAACGTAACGGGAGAGGACGGACACGACCAACAAAAGACAGAACGAATACAGCAACATCGAACAACGGAGTCACAAGGAAACAAACACGTCCACTCGCACACAGGACAAGTAAGAAAGCGGTCTAGCACGAAGCGAGGTGTAAACCGACGTACGCATGATTAGTCTGACTGGCTGAGCTTTTTTCTTTCTTTTTTCTTTATTGATTTTCAATTCCCCCTGAAGGGGGCGGGCTGGCAGCAGCTTAGTACGCTGCTCTACAGCCTACAGACTTTTTTAAAAACGGAAGAAGAAAAGAAACAAGAAAAACAGGTGATAAAACGGTGACTTAAAGTGTAAAATGGCGGAAAAATGCGGAAAGTTAAAACAGAAAGTAAAAGCGGTTGGCAATGTTAATAAAATACACAGGAATTAGGCAAGTAACATAGTAGACACACAATTAAAAAAAAAGAAAACATGGCGACAGTCTGGTTTCTGTTCACAAGAGATAAAAAACAAAATCACACCCAGCGACATTATGATGGCCGTTTGCAACACTTCCCAAAAGACACAACACGGAACATTCACCGTAAGACACTGCACGAAAATGGCGGCATAAAGATGACACTCCTGAGCCAAAGGCAGATTGGGGGGGGGGGGGGGGAGGGGGGGGACCTGGAGGAGGGGGAAAAACAAGGAGGGAGGAGAGGAAAAAACAAAAGTGGGAGAACCAAGGAGGGAGAGGACTCATAAGGGGGGAGAGGGGCAGGGCAGAAGCGAGAGGGAATGAGAGGAGGCAGAAGAGGGAAATGCAAAAGGACTCGAGGGAGAGAAGGGGGCAGAGAGAGGGGAGGCGGGAAAAAAGAGGATGGAAGGGGGGAGACGGAACCCAGGAAAAGGACAGAGGAAAGGAGGGGGAGTGAGGATCAGAGGTGATAGGAGGGATAAATGGAGGGAGAGAGGGCATCATCCGGGAGGGGGAGTTGATGGAAGCCACCTTGGGAAAGGAGATGTAGGGTGTAGAGATGGAGGGTAGGGGGGACACAACAGTGAAGACGTGGCAGGGGGCGGGGATGGGAGAGGAGAAGAGCAACCAGGGGGTACTGGCTGAGCGAGAGGGCGGCGCTTAAGTACACTATCAGGGGCGCTGCTATTGGTCACTGGAACCACGTGTTCCACTGTGGCACCCTCACACTGAAAGCGGGCCAGGAGGCGAGCGCGGCCACAGTTTACGGCGCGATGGTGCAGAGACCACTATGGGTCTTCAACGTCCATGACGTCTGGTGCGGATTCAAATTCCACGGCGCGCGGTACCTGAGTTCTAATTATTGTCTTATTGTATTAATTACCCATCACCAAGTAGTTAATTAACAGAATTAGTACTGATAGTTTCCAAGTGTTTTGTACTTATGCTTCAATTTTGGAAAATTTGCATGCAACAAATTAATGCAAAATATAAAATGATGAATATTCCTCCCAAAGCATACATTCTAGACTGCCCAATCCACATTCCTACACTGTGTAAGGTGGCTATAATTTCGCACCTTACAAGAACTCATCCAAATACGTTGCCGTGATCTACAAACACAATTAGGTATCATCGTATATATGAATATATAAAGGAGACTGATGTTGTCACATACGTGTTGCAAATCATTGTTAACGCTTATTGCATGAAAGGTGACGGAATGTCTTTATTACAAAAACGGCATAATGAATGATTGCCTCTACTAGTAGAGGTTGGAACGCCAGTGGAGATGAAACAGCAGGCAGAACTCAAGCTCTGGGTGGAAGGCCCGCACAGGAGTTGGTCCTGCTTAAACACAGGAAGTAGCTACACCTGGGCTCTGGAGCACAATAGGATGACGGCCGGCCGCGAGTGTAGTAGGGGCTAGAAGGATAACCGGATAATACTTCCGAACGCTGAAAATCTTGGATGCAGGTGAGAGGAACGAAGAAGCGACACCTCGGAAACCACGCAGGCTGAGTTATTTCCACGGATTTTTTCTCAGCGTACCATTGTACGAGTATAGGTTTTTCCTCGAAAAGTTCCCGCGCTGGACGACAAAAGACTAAAATATGGTTGGTCGGCGTTCGGAAGAATCTGTAGAGAGGAAGAATATTCCGTGGTTGTCGGGAATATGATTCGTTTTCGGAATTAGGATGGTGGGGAGCCCAGCCTTGCTGGGAAGCCAGTGCTGGAGAGACGCGGTCTTCCGTTTTGAGCTCCCGTGTGTGACGGTCGCTCAGTATCAGATTCTTGTTGATACAGACGGACTTGCTGTCTATGCTCGCACGAGATTTTATAGTTACAACGGTTAGGCACTGTACTGTTGTGAACTTATACGATTCTGGACTTCGCCTCGAGGTTGGAAGTCGTCGTTCAGTATGCAGCGTTCAGTGATTGAGAGCACTTCGTCTGCCTATAATTACGTTGAGACGTTATCTGAACTCCATCCTTGTGGGTAGGAGTTCGCGTTTCTCGTCTGTAGGACACAGAAACGAGAAGATAGTATTAGAGTATAGCAGTCAGAGGACCGCCTTCAGCCGTCCTGCTCATTGAAAGAATTTATTTTGTGGCTGGAGTTCTTCCATCGTCGCAGACGTGTACGAGAACCATCACTTCGACGCACCGGACGCAGTACATACGGTGATATTGCTAATTAGTTTGGCTTATTAGGGGCTATAAGGCTAAACAGTTGTGATCACGTAGTATTTATTTCTACTGACGTTGCACTCCATTGTATATCTTCTTTAAAAGTAGTGTCTTCTTGTATTTGGTACACAGATGATGTCAGTCATTTCGCGTTATTTATATTAGATCGCACAGTCATAATAAAAGGGCAGAGTTGTTCAATGGATCAGTAATTTTAGTTAGGAAATATAAACATTTGTAATTAAGGATTGTTTTTAATATACAACAAATGTATAAGCAGCAACAACGTTTATCATTTAGTATAATTCCCTTAATCATTCATTTCTGTTTAGGTTGGAATTTAAATGTTAATGAGCATTAAAAGATCCTAAGATCTGCTTCAGGGGGAAGTCAGACAGGGCCAAATCTTCATTTTAGCGTGTATTATTCTCCGTTGCACACATTCATTTTACACCCGCCTGGAGTAGCATCTTGGAACTGTACTAAATTGCTGGTTACTAGTGATATACAGGGTTGAGAAAAATTGTGTCACGAAAGTTAAGCAGCAACAACGATTATCATTTAGTATAATCAGTTCCCTTTCTGTTTAGGTTGGAATTTAAATGTTAAAGTGCATTAAGAGGTCCTAAGATCTTCTTCAGGGGGTAGTCAGACAGGGCCAAATCTTCATTTTAGTGTGTATTGTTCTCCATTGCATACATTCATTTTACACCCGCCTGGAGTAGCATCTTGGAACTGTACTAAATTGCTGGTAACTAGTGATATACAGGATGGAAAAAAAACTTTGTCACGAAATTTTATCACTGGATAGCTGATGCCAGTAGGAACCAAAATTACTAATATTGTGTAGGTCGATAATGCACCATTTTTAAACGGCGGAAACTTCGCGCCAGGCGCTCCGATTGGTCGGTTGACGGGCAGCGCTATGGTTGTCGGTTCACACATACGACCATGCCTCGGCCCGTCATTGCCCAAACGTGATACGCACACGTGTCTAATGGGTCTTGCTGTTTGTCTCCACCTCATGATAGAGGCATTCACATTTAAGCTTCGCCTCGGAGCACGCCCACGTAACCTGCGATTTAGTCATAAGTATGGATGGCAGCACAGTATTCGTTTGAAGAACAATGAGATATGGGTCTTGTTTACAAACATAGCGCTGCCAATCAACCGACGAATGGCAACAGGGCAATCCCGCGGCCAATCGGAGCGCGTGGCGTCAACTTTCCGTAGTTTAAAAATGGTGTGTTGTCGACCTACACAACATTAGTAATTTTGGTTCCTACTGGGATAAGCTATCTAGGGTTAAAATTTCGTGACGAAATTTTTCTCCATGCTGTGTATATATAATTTCGAAACAAGGTTGAGGTACTTGTTTCTTGTTTCATTGTTACTCAAGTTTCCACGGAGTCGATTCCAGCGTCCAAGCTGAACGGTCGGTGGACGTGCAAAGTGTTCGTTTCTTTGACCAAACAAACAACCAACCAGTGAGAAACTCGGTGTTAAAGTCTCACTAGCATCCGGGAGTAATATTTTGATCGTTGGAGAAGTCGCTCTTGGATGCGACGCAAATCTGTGCACCAATTTTGACCAAATTTGGCGGACTCTATCGTTCTCTGTCCACCACAAGCTGACAGTAAGGAGCGGCGACGGTGACAGAATGAGCTAGCTGCGTGCAGAAACACGACACACCACCGGCTGTTGTTTGCCCAATATGGCGAGCTACCAACTCCACACCGTTCCTTCTCTCCTTGTCGATTACAAGGCCAGTTAACTAGTAGCAAAGCACTACTTCATAGTGTGTGTATCTTGAGGAGCGGTGGGGTGCCAAGAGGATTTTTATGTGCATGATGCTTGCATCTCAAGAACTCTTCATTTCAGGTCACGATTTTTCTGTTTATTCTGTGTTTTAGTGAATACTACCATGCCGTTGACCTCATTCTATATATAACATACATTTTAAATTTCCATGTTAACAGCTACACCTATGTTCGTACGGGGGAGACTCTGTGACGCAGACAGAGAGCAACCTTTATTCTAGGAGAAGGAGAGTGGGGAGCACATCGCCCAGGCTGTCTTTTGTCACCGAGAAACCAACGTAGGTCACGCACAGAAGCAGAATTCATTCTTAGACAGGTTTTAGAGAAGTCCATTGAAGGAAACAGACCAACTTATCTACGTTTTTTTGATTTACAGAAGGCTTTCGATAGCATGTGGTAAAAGCAGCTCTACTGTCGGGGGATTCCTTCTAACTTAATACAAACCATTGAACAGATTTATTCCAACAACTACGTCCAGAGGAAAATTGGTTCTGGGTTAGCTAGCTGCGTAGCAGTTAATAGTGTCGTCAGACAAGGTGACTCTTCGAACCAGCTACTTTTTATTATAGTCATGGACGAGGTGATAAAGAACATATTTTATGGTAGTGGTTATAGAATGGGGGACGACGAAATACCATCATTTGTTACGCTGACGATGCAGTTCCGCTGGCAAAGAGTGAGGATAATCTACAGAAACTTTTACACATATTTATCGTGGTGAACAAAAACCTAACTATGGTCACACAGACTCAAAAACCCGTATGGATGACCACATTCGGGGGAACCAATTAGATGCAAACTGAGCGTGGATGGAAAAATTGTTCAACAGGTAATGACATTTAAATATCTTGTTATTGAATTGCCCAGCAGTAGAAATGTCGAGAAAAAAGTTAGAGAACAAGTAGCAAACGCAAGTTAAATGGCGGGTGTTTAAATGATACTGTTTGGAAAAATAAGCATATAGGGAAAGATGCAAAGTCAAGAATGTACAAACCAATAGTGGGAGGAGTTGTTTCATACATAGTTGAGACGAGATTGGAAACATCAAGAAAAAAAAGACTCTTGGAAACCACGGAAATCAAAATTCTACGAAGGATTTTAGAAAAGAAACCGCGAGATAGATAGAGAAATGAAATCAGTAGAAAAGGATGTAAAGTGGACTGTATTAGCGACAGTGTACATAAGAGAAAGCATGAATGGAAAGAAAACATATAGACAAGATAGATGAACGGAAGATTTTGAAAATCGTAAGGAATAAATTACTAGCTGGTAAAAGAAATATTGGCCGTACAAGGAAAAGATGGCGCGACAACCTCAGGGTAGACTGAGAAGTACTGAAGGAAGCAGAATTTAGTCTAGGCAGAAAAGGAGAGGAGGAAGAAGAAGAGGAAGAAGAAAAAGAAAAAGAAACCACCGGTACTCGTTCGACAGCAGGCTGAATGGCCAAGCGCCTTCCTGCAGCGACTGGAACGAGGAAAAATTCTCGCTCCTACCCGGGATTGAACCTGGACATGCAAGGCCGGAATGTAGTGCTCTACCCACGAAACTACCATGACCACATGTGGTCACCTATGCAGAATAAAATGAAGTCTCCTACCTTGATTTCCACATATTTTAGGTAGGTTCATATGATGTAATACACACGTATATCTTCTTTTTCTGCAAAGGATAGCAATGCAAGTAGGTAATGGAATTCGCATTATTTGAGTTATAAGTCAGCTGCGTAATTATCGCATCCCGTTCCATTGTTAATGAAGCAATCTTCGAACTTCATGTAGATGTCTGGTGGCATATGTTTTCTTAAAGATCCATTTATTGACGCGAATAATTTCACGTGATCATTTGAAAACCAACTAAACAATCATCATAATCCTCTTCATCCTAGATTATAATTAGACTTCTAGAATGAATTTTACAGTCTATAGCGGACTGTGTGCTGATATGAAACTTTCTGACATATTAAAACTGTTGGTAGAGCACTTTCCCGTGAAAGGCAAAAGTCTGAAGTTCTACTCTCGGTCCGGCACAGAGTTTTAATCTGTCAGGATGATTCACTTTAAATTCCTGTTTCATTCCTGTGTTAGAGTTACGTAAGCATAAAGTTAATGCGAATGGTCGAAAGTAAGCGCTGCTGAGCACACCAAAATGGTCGCTCGTCTTTTCGATGGCCAGTGAAAATGGCTGAAAAATAGAAAAAAATTATCTCTATCTGAAAGACAAATTTCTCCCATTTCCAAAAATGTGTGCATTATCAATTTTCAAATTGTTTATTTGTTCTTAAACGCTCTTTGAACAAAAGTCTGTACACCAGCCACGTCTCCTTTCAGTTCACTGTCGCCCTGCCACAGTCATGCAAACAATAAAGTCAATATACAGGGACTTTGCAGATGCAATATTATTTAGCAGATGTCTACATGTCCTCACACAGAATCATAATAAGAGTTTCAATAGTTGTGTGTGGCAACAAGGACCAAACAGTGTTTGTTGGAAGGACGGTACTCAAAATAGATATGATGGATGCTGTCATCTGTTTCAGTGATGGTGTAATTAGCAGGACAAAAGTAATGGACAAATTGGTCCTCTAATCAGGAAATAATATGATAGTTCCTCCGACTGCCACAGATCGTCAGCGAGTAGTTGAAGCTGAAAGGCTGCGGAGACCACCACTGAAGAGTTCATAGTAAAGAAAGGACTCCTGAAAAAGTGTAGAGGATAAAGAAACAGCTGTCCAGCAAGTATGTGCTGCTGGAATGTTCTGAAAGATTCATTCGGTGAGTCAAAAGCTCTGTGAACAGTCTTTTATCATTTTCTCGAAACTACATTTTCCGAACCTTAGGTACATATGTCTTCAATATGGCTGAGCTATGTTCACCAAATTTCTCCCAAGTGAAGAATGGCATAGTCTCATTGTATTATGCCTAATACATTGCAGAAAATTTCTATGTTTGTCATTATGCATATAATTTTAGCGGTTATTTATGAGCAAAATAACTGTGTGGTACAACAAAGATTTCTGTTTCCTCAGCTGCACTACAAACTACAAAACGAGAGGGATAATGTGTTCCTACGAATGTTGACAGCAGCCTGCCATAGTATGAATGCTGTTAGATTGATGATGCACCAGCAAATAGTACCAGAAATGAAACGAGTGTTATAAAAGCATCTCGTACACAAAATTTTGTAATTCTTAAACTATAACTGACGATTTAATAAATTTCCTTGGACAGCTTCAGTTAATATCATTCAGTGTTGGTGCATAACCCTAACTTCATCCGCATTGCAGGTCATGGGTAACGCGCACCGAAAGCGAAGCATAAAAAAACAGGCCGTTCACGTCCACGTTCTCTTAAGAATTGGCGGGCTCATCAAAAGCTAATGTTTAGGTTTCACTCACTATTAACAATGGAGACACTGCGACGGATTTTTTTACTTGCGTGCGTGCGATGCACCAATTGCGACGGATTATACATTGCTGCTGCAATGCAACTTCTTTTATAATTTTTGTTCACCTATCTCTTTACAGCGGTAGATCTTTGCACGTAAACTTCTGACTGCAGCTACTTACGAGATCACAGAAAAGCAGTGTTGAGGAAACTGTAACCTCATAGCTACACGCCGGAGGCCGCTATAAGTAAAATTTGCTGAAAATTGTCTATGTACTTTAAAGAAATGATTCGGAAAGGGGATGTCACTCGTTTTAAACATGAAGCTCAAATTTAAACCTTCAATAGATCTTTATTGCCGTTAAGCAAGATCATCAGCCCACATTTATGAAAATTACTAAAGTTTCTGCTCACAGTTGTCACCATACCTAAAACAGCCCGAACTTTCACCTTCCCAAATTCCGAAACCAATTACTTGTAACACAGTCAATGATCGGTCAATTACCTCTGCACACGATATTCAGTGGTTGTAATTAGTAAAAGTTTATGCTCGCCATAAAATACTCAGTAAGAATATACTCAGTACTGCCACGCTATATAATTCTAAGTTCACTCGCGATTTTCGTCGGAACGAATTATCACAACACTCTGAAGTTTTCATAAACAGTTTCTGGTCTCTACCAGATACCATTAACACTGGACCATAACGCGGAAGTCATCCCAAGACTTCATCTTACACATAATGCGAAAAGTCACATCCAGCATAACCGCCTCCAATCAAAGCTAGCTCGCGACTCTCCTCTCACTCTCCCACAATCAAAACTATGTCTCCTCACTAGGCGGCCAACCGTCTCGCTTCTCATTGGCTGTCAGCACTTACGACCAATGAGAACTCACTTCTAGGGCGCGGCTAGCGCCAAAATCTAGCAAGCACCAACCACTTCTCTAGGCTCATTGACGTCATCAAATTAAGTAACACAAAACCCTCTAATTAAATAATCAAAACAAAATGAACTATAAGCTTTACTCTACATCTGGAAATTTATTATGTAGTCGCGAATGTTCTGGCTGTCTTATACATAAGCATACATACTTGGACATTCGACATTCACTAGTAGGGGAACCACTAGTGGATTCGTTCCCACGTTACAGAGTTGGAACACTTGCCAGTTCCTGTAGAGAATTACATGAATGACTTTTTAATAATGCCAAACGTCCCACATACTCTCACGCACGCATTCTCATTCACACGCACCCTAACACACAATACACATATTTTACTTAGAATTCTGAAATTATTATTATAGAAAAGTCGCAGAGGTTTTCTGAAACTAAAAACTTCCCAAATTTATATATGAACACTGAAAGTGATATCAGATCATCGTACATAGTCACTGAAGGTGAACTATTACATCACTGTATTTATTTAAATTGTTGACTGTCGGAAAATTACAATTTTTTTATGGAATTTTACTAACTTCTAAAATACAACTATTTTTGATCTCAGACTTTGACATATTGTTTGTTTTCACAACAGAAGGTTGTACATCAAATATAACGTTCCTCAGGTTATTCCTTTATAGTTATTAACATTCTTAGTTTCGTATAATGTAAGTGGCCTGCCAGCACCACTCCACTGCTTTCACACGCGCAGCTGCAACAGATGGTCGTGACGTCAGTCTACAGCACACAACTCGTCCGTTACTGACCGTATAATACTCTACGGGCTTACATTGCAGCCCACATACATTCTGAAGTAAAGCTTTTAATAGACAAATGGGCGATCGCGCACTAGTTGCGACGCCACAACACCGTTAACTTGTTAATATATCGAAGACCTGCAACATACTGACAGGCAGTGGACACATGGAACAATAGCAATCATAGGTATTATATATTTTGTGTCGTCTCGTTGTCACCGTAAGCTTGGCCCATGGGAAGCAAGGAGACGACGTTGTTTGGTGGCCGGTATCCTCTTTCTATAACACAACTGCACACGTATATTAACAAGGTTCTTATAAGTATAAGAAAGTATAAGAAAGCTACTTAACTTAAGCTAGTTGTTGTGGTACAAGCTCTTCTGTAATAGTCCACATTAGCCTCACTGCGGATGAAGTACACTTCCCGATATGCACACTACTGTGGTCGCTATGTGCTGCCTGAGACTGAGACTCTGATTGCTACTACGACTGCAAGTTGGGCTGACTGACTGTGAATGATGACTCGACTCGGTGACTCACAGGATGACTTACTGGGCGTCTGTAACTGACTGGACTCTTCGGCTCACGGCGTCGATCTAAGTACCTGCGGCCGAGAGGGTATTGGCGGCGCGTTTCTTGCGAGTTTGTCTTTGGCCTTCCTCCTGATAGGCTCGCTTGCTTCGGTGCCTACTATCGATCTTCTCGCAGCATCTTTGCCGACCGGAGTACGAGAAACAGCTTGAGCCATCTCAATATACACAAAACAATCTGTGAGAATAGAATGGTCAAATTTTGCATCTGTTATAAACTATCGACTGCCAGGCAACCAAGAAGGCGTCTGTCCTGCAATAGCTCTGTCTCAGCTTTCCCCATTTAGACTAACGCACGTTGCAGCCATAGCCATGAGTGCGATTTGTATCTCTTGCTGAAAAAAAAAAGAAAAACACACAAACTCTCTCGTCTACTCGAGACATACAATAATTACGCAAGTTTCTAGACGAAACACGGTCCTTCGTTGCGTATTGGAAAGCTACTATTCTATCCGAAAATTAAAAAGAGAAACTGGTGAGACCTGGAGGAACGTCCAGTTGTGCAAAAAATGCAAGCTCTCAGAATGGGCCCATCAAGGGGTCGTAGTGAACTTCCTCAACCCATCCCCAGCTGCGATAGAGTGGACTGAACAATTAAGTGTTAATATATAGTTTGACGCCTGTATTATATTTTTGACTTTACATTTGCGTGTCTTTTGTCACTGAAATCTTCCTTTATATACAGTATTTGTGCCTTGTATATGTGCACTCCATACGGTAAATAAATAACAGTGGTGTAGACAATGTCTGAACAGCACCTTACCCCTAGTGCTCCAGCAGGCTTAGATTGGCATGAAGCGCACCCTCGGCATGCTGTAGAAGCGGAATCCCACCACCTGTCGGCTTCGTGCCGCCTCCTCACCTGCAACAGAGCAAGAATATGTGGGTCACACACTGAGACAAAAGTGTTCAGTTAATGGGCATGGACGTTCCCTGTTAGAGATACGAGTAAGTATAGACTCCCACGACATCGATTTCGATATCAAGTATTCGATAAAATCATACACTGCATAGCATAGAACTGCAACACAGAGAACGATAACAAATAACGAAAATTTATGAACTACGCGTACTGTGATGGTGGAAGTTGCCTGTAGCATCAAGAGACTGGAAAGTCTTTGAGGAAGAAGTCTTGTGCAGCTGTGGGTTCTAGGAGATGTCCTTTTTGACCGGTATCGTATCCCAACTGGCACGAATAACGAATGTTTTGGGAACCAGTGATCGTCCGGAACCTCCCTACATGCTACCTTAGCTACCAATATCACTTTACAGTAACTGCGACTTTGAAAGTATAATTAATCATCCCACATACATTGGTGGGAGACGATCTTCTTTGCCTATGTGTCTTGAACATAAGAATTACTGCAACTTCCTGGTAGAATTAAAGTGCGTGCCACGAGAACTTTGCCTTTCCCGCGCATGTGATACACTTGCTGATTAACAAATAACTGACCTACCCGAGCACGGCTCACGACCCGTCCCGTGAGTCGCACTCGGGTAGCTCAGCTGGTGGAGCACTTGCCCGCGAAAGGTAAAGGTTCCAGGTTTGAATCCCGGTACGGCACGCAATTTTAATTTGCCAGCAAGTTTCGTATCATCGTACACTCAGCTGAGAGTGAAAAAATCCATCCATATGAATTACTTTTTACAATAAACGGGACATACGCAATTTAAATGCAGGACTGTGATTCCTTGACACGTACTGACTCCACTGTTTTTTTAGGCAGACAAGGCTGGATGAACCATTGCCTTGCGCACCCAGACGGTCAAAGTCTTTTTATCCTGGCACCAAGCCGTCAAAGGAATTCTCATTCGAAGTCGCCTTTTCACAAAGGGCTGTTGTGTCTCACAACTGCCTGACGGTCCGCTTTCTTCTCTGGTGCCTACCCTCATGCTAATTTTCATCACAACCACAGCACGTGACACTAAGCTGTGGGTCCTGATTTATTTGTTCAGTTCCATTACAGCATGCAGAACAGGAAGAAGAATGCACTGTTAAATTTGTCAGTGATTTGGAGTTGTACAGGTTGCAGAACAACAACGGCTCTAGCCCGGTTGGACATTGAGTCAAAGCGAGCTTTGATTACATGTGTGGGTACGTCATTCCAATGCTGTTTCAGCTGTGTGCCAGAGCTCATCACTCTTAGTGGCTGGCGAGTGGTGGTGCGCCAACCTATTGACAACCCATGACCGAAGGTCTAAAACTGGTGTGCTGTCTGGAGAACGAGATACTTAGGGCAACTGTAGAAAATACTCTGTCCAAGGAAGGTCAGAACAGCACTAGCAACATGTGGGCTTGCGTTGTCTCGAAAATACTGCACAGCCTCCAGTCACAAATTTAACGGTTGCCCTGTCTACAGGATGGTTATAATTAAACTTCGGTTACTTGAGAGGCTCTCACGAAAAACGAATGAGCGTAAGACAACAAAACTTTGTGAAAACACTTGTAAGGATATGTGGAAAAGAAATGACAAATACATCGTTTAAAGAAACACAATGTAATTTCCACATGAGAAGGTAACATTTTTTAATTGTGTACCATGTTTCCGTTCCAGGTTATAAAAGTTGCTAGATATGGCGACTATGCGCATCCTCGAAAGCTTGGAATCGCACTGCAGAATGCTTCACAGCTACCCGAAACATATTAGGTGCGATGTTGGCTACCTCTCACGCTACGCTCATCTTCAGCCCATAACGTGTATTAGTGTTCGTTGATAAATCCTGCCCCTCAAGTAGAGCCACAGCCAAGAAGCACACGGGTTCAAATCTGGCGAACTTTGTGGCCATGCACTTTGAAACGATCGGTCAGTAATTCGTTTTTCTGAAAATGTGTGGCATTTTTTAAAAAAAAAAAAGTCCAGCATCATTGAAGGACACTTGCGAAATGCCAGCAGCAGGTAGCTAGGGCGTTTGCCATCAGCGATTGTTTAGAAAACCTCGTTTGTAACATGTCCTTGTTGTTGTCCTTAAGTGATGCCAAGATGACGAAAAATAAATAGCTATCAATTTAGTTAATTTACCGGACCTTAGATGTGAAGCAGGGCGGGTAACTATACGATAAAAATAAAATAAGCTTGTTGTGTGCGTTTTCCACGCAGTTCAGAGTAAACAAAAACACAGTAATTGAACAATTATAGATTTTATGCATATGTATAACGTGTCAATGTTTTTCGTTTTCTTACTAAACAGGCTTCAAGCTTAAGTGCTCTTGTGTTTGTTTCTTTCTTCAAGTTATAGTGATGACAATGCCTAAAAGAGAAAATAAAAAAAATAAATTAAATGACGATACAACCGAGTTGCTCTCTCTGGGTGAGCAGATATCATTTACACACACTATGTACTTTGCAGCGTTATTATTTCAACCGGTTTGAAATCGCCAAATATCCCACAAATTACATTATTTATCAGGTGCATTTGCTAGAAGTAAATAATAATGAATAACAAATTTGAAGTGAAATTGTGTAAATTGCATGCTTTTGAGTTAGTCATGTTTATTTTAGTATAAAAGACACAAACTCATGATCTTCAAAAATATTTAGCTCTAGGTTTTTTAAAACAAGTAATCTACTTTTTTGTATAAATAACTCACTAACTGAATATGCATTCATGGTCTAAAATTCAGCATAACAAATTTTAAGTGAATAATTACTTGAATTGCGTTATGTGTTATGCATTGATAAATTTCAGTTACATTCTGGAAATACAAAAGTAAAATATTAAGAAAAAATGAAGATAATATTACATGAATTAAAATACTTCGTAAGTCTACTTTGTACCAGAACTATGTAAAGCACAAAAGAAAATACATAAATTAACTGGTCACAAATGTATATAAAGGGTTATAAATGTTAAATGTACATTTGTTCAGTATATACAACTATATATTTTGTTCAGAGATAAATTCAGAAGATGATCGTTTTCGCTTGGCTTCACGTTTATATGCATACTCGGAAACATCCTTTATGACAGTCCAGCAGTAACCTGCTAAAATAGTAAGACTCCACCTTCCGGCATACCTCTTGTCAAATGTGGCAATATCTTGATGAAATCGCTCTTTTTAAATGACATGTTGTAACCAAGTACTTCATAAGATGACAACATGTTATCTACAATCTCCTTGTAATTTATTGGTCGTTTGTTCCCTAAGAAATGTAAACAGACTGTCTTAAAACATTCCCACGTATGCTTCTCATCACCTTGTATGGTTCCATCAAAAATATGTTCTCCAAAAAGCTCTCGAATCTGTGGGCCTACAAAGATGCCTTCATTTACTTTGGCATCACTTACACAAGGGAATTTTTGCCTTAAGTACTTAAAAGTGGCACCATCTTTGTTCGTTCCCTTAACAAAGTTTTTCATGGGACTCAACTTCATGTGTAAGGGTGGGAGCAGAATCCTTTTAGGGTCTACTAGGGGTTGACTCTTAATGTTCTTAATACCTGGTTGAAGAGATTTTCGTATTTGTCATTCATGTTTACTGTAATGAGATGCAGTAGCTCGGCTGTCCCATTCACAGAGAAAGCAGCAATATTTAATATACCCTAACTGCATACCTAACAGCAGTGCAACCACTCCAAGTCATCACACATCTGCCATTGAGAGTCATTACACTTCACGACTTCTAGTAAAATCTTCATGTTTTGGTATGATTCTTTCGTATGCACACTATGGCCGACTGGAACAGAAGGAAGCTCATCAACAATAAGTAAAAGCACCGATTTTAAGCTCAACTTTGACGAATCAACAAAGAGTCTCCACTCATCAGGGTTGTAATTAATTCTGAGAGCCTTCATTAGACCATTTATGTCTACACAAACCACAAGACTACCTTGCATGTTAAAAAAAAGAGTGAATTGTTGCTCTCTTCTGCAACAGAATGAAACATTTACATTGCTTTCCAGAAAATTGCGCTGCTGCACTCTTGATGCTAAAATCTCAGCGTTAGCTTTAGAGAGCTCCAAATCTCTAACGAGATCACTTAACTCATTTTGAGACAATGTTTTTGGATCATCAGTTGATGACATATTTGGAAGAAACTCTGGATCTTGTGATGTACATGGTTCAGGACATTGAGAATCCCCATCAGAAGCAATCTCGTACACTGTCGGTGGTTCAGGTACTGGCAAGCCTTTCCCATGTAGAACTGGGCGTATGGTAGACGGAATGTTGGATAGATCACTGTTCGCTTCTTCTTCTTCTTCTTCTTCTTCTTCTTCTTCTTCTTAGATGTTCGCTTCTAGATAGGAGGAACCATACAAAAGTAGCAGTTACTGACATGGTTAGTTGGCTCACGCCAGATCATGGGCACTGCAAAGGGCATTGAACGTCCTTTCCCCCGCATCCAATTCCTGAGGTTGCTGGCACAAGTGTTGCACATCACATGTGGAGCCCAGGGTTTATCCTGATCACCTATTTTGCACCCAAAATAACAACTGTAAGCTTTTTTGATCAATGGAGTTATTTGCTGTTTTTGTGAAGCAAATGTCACTTCCCCACACACATAGCAAAATGTGTCAGCGCTGTTAACACAAAATCGTGGCATTTTTGTTCACTTCAGTAGCAGTCAACTTGAACAACTGGTAATTAATCTAGAAACAAATGTGCAAAAATTATTACATGCCTTAATAAAGTCAAAAAATTATTACATGCATTAACAAAGTCACTGAAATTGAAGAGGACAGAGACAAAAAGATCACTAAAATTGGTATCAAAATGTTTATATCCAAAATATTGCACACGAGTAAGACCAGAGACAATAATATAATCCATTGTTACTAGTTATTATGACTTTGACAAACAATTATAATATTTCATATTAAACTTAACATAAAAATCCGTGTATAACAGTCTCACCTTAATAAAACAGTGTAAAAGACAACTAGATCTAATTTTAAATTTTCTTTGTGATATTCGCGATCAGCCACATTAGAATTGATAGGAACTGGCTATTTTCATTCGATTTACATTTTCATTGTTGCACAGCGTAATTTAAAACTTTATATATATCATGATATTTACAGCTTTTCTGACGTGGAACTGTATACTGTTCAATAACATTTCGATCACAAACACTGGGAGTATGTACTTACTAAGAAATTCGGCCTTCTGCAAGACAACGTCTGATTAGTTTTGTTTTACCCGAACATAGTTCAGCACTTTCAATGTTACCTTCAATGGGTTTTAAATGATTTTCTTCGTTACGTGACATTATCAGTTATTTGTGTTGGGAGTTCTCTATCTGCCATGCATTCTACGGTTTTACATTTTTTTATGCTGTAGTTTTTTTCCCTTGTCTTTAAAGCGTTAAAACAGTTATTTGTTAATCAGCAAATATATCAAATGCGCGTGTAGCAGCTGAAAACACCGATACCAAAAGCATTAATTAGGCCCCACAGTGGTTAAGACCGACAATTCGTTTTTAAGAAATTCGTATCAAATTTGTAATCCATTCATCATGTCTGTTCTCTTACTTTTTGTTTAATAAAATGACAGATTTACTTCTGAGATCCATAAATATAAAAAAGCTGTCTTCTTTCATAAATAAATCATTCAATACATCTGTTCTACGTCAGTTTGTGAATCCTTTTGGCACCTTAGAGAGGCATATTTGGTAATGATGCAACTGAAAAAGTTGAAGTTTGAATCCATTTCAAATCTGGGTTATTGAAAGTTCTTCCTTCCTTTCTGTGAACCTTACTTAACTTTGAAAAATCTTCGCAGATTGTGTGCACGACCTGGACGTGAACCAGGAACGTTACCATTGCTTTTAGTGACTGAGCTATCCAAGCATGACTCATGACCCGTCCTCATACGTTTACATCCGCAAGTAACTCACTAACTACTTCCCAAACTTCACAGAAGTTCCCTTGGATACCTTCGGGACTGGCACTCTTGGAAGAAAGGAAGTTGAGGCGATAGCCCAACCACAGCGTATGGAAACGATTCTCAGCCTGCGAGGCGCGCCTACCTAGAGCGGCGTGATCACTCTAGTCTAAATGATAGGGGGGGGGGGGGGGGGGAAGGGGCTGTGGCAATCATCGAAAAGAAAAAAAATCCGACCAATTTACTAAAAGAAAAGAAAAGCAAAATACGTTCTGACATAATGAAAAATTAAAATTCACATTGACAGGTACAATGCGCTTATAGATAGGACTGCGTCAGTACTGCACATTGCATTTAATAATTAACTTTTCAGTACTAAATTCAAAACAAGTTTGCCTGGCTTACTGAGCAAAGCCTTCGAAGGAGGGTTTAATGTTAGAAATAGGCAATCTGAGTAAAATA
Source organism: Schistocerca serialis cubense (assembly GCF_023864345.2). Lineage (NCBI taxonomy): Eukaryota > Metazoa > Arthropoda > Insecta > Orthoptera > Acrididae > Schistocerca > Schistocerca serialis. The sequence continues at coordinate 127,036,184 of NC_064642.1, read as the reverse complement.
TATCTTACGTATTGAGGAGTATAAAAAGTGGGGCACGAAAATTAATTTTGAGATGACAGAATATCAATGTTGCGAAGAAGACAGAAACAACCTGGACATTGTCGGACAGCTTATTAAAGCGTATAAAGAGTTTAGGTACCTGTGTAGTATCTTATCACGCGATGGAAAATGTGACAGAGGTATCAAACAACGGATCAGGTGGGGAAGGGTGGCTATCCAAAAATTAAACCCTGTATTTTCGTCCTTAGTAATGAATTTGAAGGTTAACATTCATTTATACAATTACATCGTTGAACCAACAACAAGCTATGGGAGTGAGAACTGAGAACTCACAGAAAGATATAAAAAGATACTTAGAGTTTTAGAAAAGAACCGCTTGAGAAGAACTTGTAGAATCTGCCGACTTGACCAAGTAAGAAATGGGGAAGCAATAGAAAGGACACAGATTCATCATAGTATTACGAATAAAACAGAAGAAAGACAGCTAGGATTGTTTGCACAGGGCAAAAGGATGGATGCAGACAGATGGCCCAAGAGAGTACTTTCGTGGCAACCTCCTGGACGAAGAAGAAGAGGAAGAGCACGGAAATTATGGCTAAGTGGTAAACAAGAAACGACAAAGGGAAGAGGAACGGAAGAGGACGAGGAAGAATGGCGGGTTCGCAGCATTTGGGGACAGAGATGAGGAATGTGGCGACAACTGTAGGATCCCCGTAACAAGTGGTTGTTCTTTGTCTATGTTTAGCTGAGATTTATAATTCGTCTTCAAAGCAGCCAACGTAGAAAAACCGTTTTCGCAAAGATAGGATGTTGAAAATGGTACTAGTAGACGAAATGCTCTTTATTTTCACTGCAGAGAAGTCGTCACTTCACCTTGCCCAAAATCCAAAGAGCGATTTACGAGGTGCATTCAAGTTCTAAGGCCTCCGATTTTTTTGCTATTTAACTACTCACCCGAAATCGATGAAACTGGCGTTACTTCTCGACGTAATCGCCCTGCAGACGTACACATTTTTCACAACGCTGACGCCATGATTCCATGGCAGCGGTGAAAGCTTCTTTAGGAGTCTGTTTTGACCACTGGAAAATCGCTGAGGCAACAGCAGCACGGCTGGTGAATGTGCGGCCACGGAGTGTGTCTTTCATTGTTGGAAAATGCCAAAAGTCACTAGGAGCCAGGTCAGGTGAGTAGGCAGCATGAGGAATCACTTCAAAGTTGTTGTGTAACGTTAGCTCGATGTGCGGGTGCGTTGTCTTGGTGAAACAGCACACGCACAGCTCTTCCCAGACGTTTTTGTTGTAGTGCAGGAAGGAATTTGTTCTTCAAAACATTTTTGTAGGACGCACCTGTTACTGTAGTGCCCTTTGGAACGCAATGGGTAAGGATTACGCCCTCGCTGTGCCAGAACATGGACACCAGTTTTTCAGCACTGGCGGTTACCCGAAATTGTTTTGGTGGCGGTGAATCTGTGTGCTTCCATTGAGCCGACTGGCGCTTTGTTTCTGGATTGAAAAATGGCATCCACGTCTCATCCATTGTCACAACCGACGAAAAGAAAGTCCCATTCATGCTGTCGTTGCGTGTCAACAATGCTTGGCAACATGCCTCACGGGCAGCCATGTGGTCATCCGTCAGCATTCGTGGCACCCACCTGGATGACACTTCTCGCATTTTCAGGTCGTCATGCAGGATTGTGTGCACAGAACCCACAGAAATGCCAACTCTGGAGGCGATCTGTTCAACAGTCATTCGGCGATCCCCCAAAACAATTCTATCCACTTTCTCGATCATGTCATCAGACCGGCTTGTGCGAGGCCGAGGTTGTTTCGGTTTGTTGTCACACAATGTTCTGCCTTCATTAAACTGTCGCACCCACTAACGCACTTTCGACACATCTATAACTCCATCACCACGCGTCTCCTTCAACTGCCGATGAATTTCAATTGGTTTCACACCACGCAAATTCAAAAAAACGAATAATTGCACGCTGTTCAAGTAAGGAAAACGCCGCCATTTTAAGTATTTAAAACAGTTCTCATTCTCGCCGCTGGCGGTAAAATTCCATCTACTGTATGGTGCTGCCATCTCTGGGACGTATTGACAATGAACACGGCCTCATTTTAAAACAATGAGCATGTTTTTATCTCTTTCCAGTCCGGAGAAAATAAATCGGAGGCTTTAGAACTTGAATGCACCTCGTACTACCGAAGTGTCATTTGAGTTCACCACTTGCCGCAAAGTCTATAACACTTTTTCCTCGACTGTTAAGAGACATTCGGAAGTATTTTCGCGCTCTACCTGTAAGACAGAGGGCAATTGAGAGCCATCGATTCTTATTCTTCAATGTAGATGATAAATGTTGCGATATAGCAAAACATTTCCATATTTACGACAATTTGTAAGGTTGTAACATTGTACCACAAGCGTCAAAATACTTATATATATATATATATATATATATATATATATATATATATATATATATATATTACTGTTATCGCATGAGTAATGGGGGGCGTGGGGGGTCTATGAAATTTATGTCCGGCGGATACTGAAAGATAGAGAAACGCTGGCATAGGATACTGTTTCCAAAATGGATCTTTTATTCTGCAGCGGAGTGTGTTGAAACTTCTTAGGAGATTAAGACTGTATGCTTGATCGGTAAAAATTGCCTACAACTTCCAGAAGTATGTTATCATATCATATTGCAACTCTAAAGGCTCGTTCTTCATGTTTTACAAACAAGTGATATAATTTCGCCATCTAGCGAGTTTTAATTTCTGACCGCTCCCGCCACGAACGCGTAATCCGTATAGCCGAGTTTGTCGAGCGTAAAACACTGAAGAAAAGCCAATAACAATAAAACGGAAGTCCATGTGCAGTGCAGGGTCGAAATACAGCAGATAGAACGGCGGACTGATAGTAGCTCATTCAACGGACTGTTCATGAACAAACCCCTACCACGACGTACCGGAGAAGTAGGCAGCTGTTTCCTAATCGAAATCGCCGTTTGCAGGGACGAATATGAACAGTGGGGAAGTGATTTTAAGGGTATGAGGGACAGCGTAAGGAAATCGAAGAACAGAATAAAGTAATGTTTACCTCAAAAATCCTACGGAATTATCAAGGCTGTCTTATATGATTGTAGTTTCCTAGTTTTCTGTAGTGGGTGTACAGCAAAAGACGGGAAGTTATAGGTATCTATTCAAGAACGTAGGGTACGTTTCTTAGAAGTAATAACGAATTTGTGGCAAGTGATCGGTTGACAATATTTGTATGAAACTTACGAAGTAGCAGATGGTGGGAGTATTTTATCATTCACTAAGTTTTTCACTTTCGACCCTTGTTTAATATTTCCTGGCACTTCCTCTGCGTCTATGTTTTGTACTCATTTTTCGTGTGGTATTAATTCTATCTACCTTTCTCCCCACGATTTTATCGTATTTTTCCTTCACCTGGCTTGGACTGAATAATTTTAACAAAAAAATTACACTGCTATCTAACAACAGTGATACAGAGTCTTTTTGAAAGTTATCTATGTCTGTTAAGTCACTCTGTGTACGCAACGTTTTATCTGATATATGACATTATTTAGTAAGTGCAAACAGCGTTGCACTGCCAGTGAGCAGTCTAGTTATTTTTAGTGAGTCTATATACTAGTTGCGTCAAAGCTGGCTGCTGATATGCATGAACACAGGACGGGATGGGAAAAGAAGACTAGGTAGGGCAGGCCTATAATTGTTATCGTTTGTTATTTAAAAATCCATGTTTATTTTTAATAAACATAATACTTTAACAAAGTGCGTGAACAATACGTGCCAACTGAAATATGCTCTGGAATCCACCACTTAAGATTAACCAATAATTAAAATCAACAGCAGCATAATGAAATTAAAAACATTTTGATAATTTAAAAAATTATCAAACTATGTCAGACCTTCAGGCTGTAACTTTACAGTTAATATTTGATGACAAATAAAAAATTTGTGTAAAACATATTCCCAAGTCATCAACAGACAATCTTAGCATTAAGGTGGGCAGACGCAAATAGTCTCAACAAACGATCTAAATCTGGAGAAGTGGAACAATAGACAACTTTTCCCCGAAAATGAAACAATATCTACATGACACAAGGTGATGTTATGATAAAACAGGAATTGTAAAATGTAAACTTTCACGGCCAGAAATATCACAGTTAACAAAATGTTCGCTGCTATTATGCCGTGGTCGAATGGATTTCACCTTAAAACCCAACGTTTCATTCCCATCTGCGGAGTATATCTTCAAGGGGGATAGCAGCCTCTTTGAATGTCCGATTCAGACCCTAGCTCGCTACTGATTACAGCGAAATTCCGCTTCCGCGTGCGTCCGCCCAGTGTCACCACGTCACGTGTTTTGAATGCTCGAGCGCAGTTGGCCGTTGTCGACTGTCGTCGTCCGCTGTTGCTGTCAGCCCATGGTGCGGCGCCGCGGTGTCACAGGAAAGTGTGTCTCCCGCTCGCGGCAAGCACGCTACAATCCCGCGAGCATCCGAATTCCAGAACAGAATAAGCAAAATCTGTCGACAAGAATACCGCAGCCTAAGCACAAATAAATTAAGCTTAGATAACTAAACCCTTTTCTCGCATAATGACGACTTTAGAAGTTAATGCTAAGAAGCCAGAACATTATTCTCTCAGCTACGGATTTAGAAACGCCTTTACTTGTTTTAACGTAACAAGAAGTTTAAAATAAGAAACATTTACAACACCACTCGCCAATGTATCTCAGATACCAAAGGTAACTCGAACCAAACAAAACGAAATGAACAAATTGATGTCCAGAAAACATAACTTAAATGAAAGAGATGCATAAGTCTCACCTCTATAACTGGTGATATGCAGCATAACCTTCCAAAGTCTTCAGTTTGCACAATACGATGTAAAACAATTCAAACATGAAACTTCCCCTTAGAAAAATTAGTGAATTACTGTGCTGATAAACCTCTTACGTTATTTGCTTTACAAACAGCTGAGTAAAACTGAAAGTACTCAGACATTCTTTACTTATTCTGATCAGCACTAAACTAACACACAATATTTTTAGCGCAACGCAATCTGACTTTCAAAAATCCCTGCAAAAGAATGGCCCTGACTAACAATAACCTATACCTTTCATGAACCACTTACCTCACAAAAATCTTCGTTACTCAAACTACTGCAAACATCGAGCGCCAATACTGTCAGCTAAATAAAAGATTCTAACTACTGAAGGGACCAACTACTAATAGGCATAGTTAGCAAATGAAAGATTTTGATAAAGAACAAACAATGTATTTACCTCAATAGTGTTCAAAAGTCATAATGTATATAGCAGTTCATGACATCCAGTCTTACAAATTTCAAAACTCCGCCATCTCTCTCCCCACATCCACCACTGCTGTCGGCTCACCTCCAACTGCGCAACGCTACGCGCTGTTCACATCCAGCTGCCGCTGCCCAACACTACAATGGCGAGTATTGCAACAATGCCAACCAGCCACAGACTGCACACAGCACAGCCAGTGATTTTCATACAGAGCGCTAAGAAAACCTAAACAGCCTACTTACATAGCCCCCATGCTCCCCACAAAAAAATTTACAAATTGTTTTGGGCAGTGGCCAATACAGATTTGAAATTTTTTTTTTCATAATTACAATAACAAAGAAATCAAATGAACACACTTATTGATACAATGTTGGTCAAAGGTAAAATTTTCTCACAGTCCATAAAGACAGTCCTGATCATTCATTACAGTAAAATTGCAGTTTTTTTTTCTCAAAGTCTGAGCAGTAAAAGAAAATGCAGTCTTGAAGAAGTAGTGTTGTCCTTCCAGCTGAAAGACAGTGCTGATTAATCTTCCAATTTTACGCCACAACTTGGCCCGTTAAACATCGCGATTCCCGAAGTCACATGAGATGGTTCAAATGGCACTGAGCACTATGGGACTTCACATCTGAGGTCATCAGTCCTCTAGAATTTAGAACTACTTAAACCTAACTAACCTAAGAACATCACACACATCCATGTACGAGGCAGGAATCGAACCTGCGACCGTAGCAGGCCCGCGGTTCCAGACTGAAGCCTCTAGAACCGCTCGGCCACCGCGGCTGGCTCACATAAGATAAAATAAATATAAACCATTGCACTCTGAATAAACCGTATGGTAACTGTTCCATCAAATTATACAGCTACAAATCTCTGAGCCATGCACGCCAGGAACCGCGTGAGGAGAGGTAAATAATACCGATTCTGGCACAAGAAGTGCTGTCCGTCCAAACACTTAACGTTTCAGTCAACGAACGGACGACCACACCGCAATTAGGACACTCCAACAAAATCGGAGACGACTCCCAACACTAATAACGGCGACGATTACTCCAAGCCACACACTCACTCTCTGAGCGCGCAGCCGGCCGGAGTGGCCGAGCGGTTAAAGGCGCTACAGTCTGGATCCGCACGACCGCTACGGTCGCAGGTTCGAATCCTGCCTCGGGCATGGATGTGTGTGATGTCCTTAGGTTAGTTCTGGGGGACTTATGACCACAGCAGTTGAGTCCCATAGTGCTCAGAGCCATTTGAACCATTTTTCTGAGCGCGCAGGACTTGTTATTCAAAGAGCTAGCCGCCGCCAGGCAGCGTCGTACTCCAGGACTCGGCTCTTACTAACTTCTGGCGGGAGCGCAAGGCTTGCTTTTCACGTCGCTGCGGCTACGATGAGTCTAGAGACGCTACACTACGATCACACCAACTATCGAGCTGCCTGTAAATCGGACAAATGAACGAGCCAAAGATTGGACTCGAGCGGGCACGACTCATCTGCCAACTCCTGGTGGCGACAACAGCGAACCTTAGCGTCTCTGAGCAGCGGGCGATTCCGGCCGTTGGCGGGGATATTAAATCTTATAAATAACAGGTCCATTTCATCACCAGGTGCCCCACGGCAGTACTGAAGCAAGACTGCTACTGTAAGCTGTCTCCTAGTAAACTGTTTTCGCGATTTATTTAATTTTCGGCTGTGATGTTGAAACCTTCCCGTCGAATAAAATAATTTAACTTAATGCGCTTAGACGATAACCTTCCCGTCTAGAATAAAATAATTTAACTTACTTTCCGTCTAATGAAAGGAAGAAAGATAATTGAACTCTTTGTGCCTTGCACCTTTCCTGTCTGTACTTGCTTTTGACAACGTGTCTGATCTGATAGTCTTTAGCGTACACAATTTTGTATGCCTTGTGCCTTTATTAGTAACAATTTTAATGTGACTGATCAAAAGAAGATCATTTCGACGTGAACACATAAGCTTACTCCGTGGCTCTTAGTTCTGGTTATCTATGCAGTGAACCTGAAAACATACATATATGTTTTCCTTACCTTTTATTTTACTGGGTCGCCTCTGGATAACGTCATCTGACTGCATGTCTGAATATACTCACTCTGATCTATTGTTGATAATTATTTGGGGTTGGCATTTGCAAATATGTGAGTTAAAACTGTACTTATTATTCATTTGCTTTTTTGATTGAAGTTACAGGTGAAAAATTCAATGTCATTATTAAATAAAAAAATTGAGAATACTCAACGAAAGTTAAATCTTGTGGTTACTGGGTTCAATGAAAAATAATACGATATTGAGTGAGACAAACTGATCTATTCTGAAAATGATGGAATATTAATTTTAAACTCTTTATAATGATTCAATTTATGAAACTTTAGTTTGGGGATCGTTTACATAAAATAGATTAAAAATGTAACAACGAATTTACAATTTGCAGCTAGCGCTTAAATAGCTTTGATGTCTTCATGACGTCGATTTTTACTAATTCATAAATAATTACCAATTATATAATTGTAGTATTCTTCAAGTAATATATAGCTGGTGGCGAACAGGCACACAGCCCTGCCTCTACACACAACTTCACTGCACAAAGGTCGACTCAAGAGTGTTCTATCGACAGTGCTGCGCGCTTCTCGCCATGCTCCCTATTTAAAAATGCGCGGGCTCTCCCGCCAACAAAGAGCTTGGTGCGGATACTTCATGGTCACCATCAATGTGCTAAGAACTTAAATAAATTTCACAAAACATTTTTCTTAACATGTTGTTGTTGTTGTGATCTTCAGTCCTGAGATTGATCTGATGCAGCTCTCCATGCTACTCTATCCTGTGCAAGCTTCTTCATCTCCCAGTACCTTCTGCAACCTACATCCTTCTGAATCTGCTTAGTGTATTCATCTCTTGGTCTCCCTCCACGATTTTTGCCCTCCACGCTGCCATCCAATACTAAATTGGTGATCCCTTGATGTCTCAGAACATGTCCTACCAACCGATCCCTTCTTCTGGCCAAGTTGTGCCACAAACTTCTCTTCTCCCCAATCCTATTCAATACTTCATCATTAGTTATGTGATCTACCCATCTAATCTTCAGCATTCTTCTGTAGCACCACATTTCGAAAGCTTCTATTCTCTTCTTGTCCAAACTGATTATTGTCCATGTTTCACTTCCATACATGGCTACACTCCATAAAAATACTTTCAGAAATGACTTCCTGACACTTAAATCTATACTCGATGTTAACAAATTTCTCTTCTTCAGAAACGCTTTCCTTGACATTGCCAGTCTACATTTTATATCCTCTCTACTTCGACCATCATCAGTTATTTTGCTCCCCAAGTAGCAAAACTCCTTTACTACTTTAAGTGTCTCATTTCCTAATCTAATTCCCTCAGCATCACCCGACTTAATTCGACTACATTCCATTATCCTCGTTTTGCTTTTGTTGATGTTCATCTTATATCCTCCTTTCAAGACACTGTCCATTCCATTCAACTGCTCTTCCAAGTCCTTTGCTGTCTCTGACAGAATTTCAATGTCATCGGCGAACCTCAAAGTTTTTATTTCTTCTCCATGGATTTTAATACTTACTCCGAATTTTTTTTGCTCAATATACAACATTTCTCATACACACTGTAATTGTTATTTACATATTTCTTAGCTTATAAATATTTTTCATCAGCTTATTACTTTGATTTATTTATGTTTTGGCCTGGTTGATTTTCTATTGACGTGTTTCAATATAAGTGACCGAGCTCACATCCGTTGGTCATGTTGACCGCACACTCTAAGGAATACGACCAATGTTGAAGTCATTATAACGAGGACGCACTATTGCTGACTAGGAAAGTATTCAGTTATAGCCGTTCAAATCAAGTTTCACGACACTTCTGGAATTTATTATTAAATATGTTATTATCAATTCCACACGTCCGGATAACCATGCGCGTTAAAGCGCCGCTTCTGGGACGGGGAGATGCGCTAGTCCCATATCGAATACGCCCGGCAGGGTAGCGCAGTAGCGACAGGAAGGGCATCCAGCCACCCCTTACATTACCCATGCCAAATAAGTTAATAACCAAGCCGATCCTGCGTCGATGCGGGACGAAGGCACAAGAAGAAGTAGTATCATTTCCAGCTCTTGCACACAGGGGGTTGAAATCACAATTTTTCCGTTCATACGTGTAAGTCCATTACCACCGATATCGCTTCCAATATATGTAATAATGCATTCTGTGATCATCATTTGCGGCATAATTTCGTCTCCGACCTGTAACACTTCTTTCTGGCGCATTTACTTTCAGCAGAGCGTCATCATCTTGCAGATATTTTACAGTCTACTAGCTGATGACGCTACATCGATACTAGTTCCAACAGATTAGATTATTATTTAGTGCTAGCTTTAGGTGGTACAAAAAAGGCCTTTCATGCCACATGTACAAGCTGTGGAGCACATTGTAGAGATTATTTTCGCGTGTATGTGCTGGACCTGATGGAACATGGATTCTTTTGCAACCTGTGTGAAAAAATGTGTCGTCTGTGTTTGAGATATGGATGAGTGTAAAACTTAATTGAAAGGATGGTCTGCTAAGTCGAAGTCTGCCGGAGTAGTAAAAGTGACAGCTAAGTTTAACATGTTCATCCGACAAAAAATCCACTGTCAACCCCTGCAGTCATATCCGTTGGTGAATGGCAATAACACAATAAAGAAATGGCCAATTATGAAGCATTGGACTTCACCACCTATCGTCAACTTTCTTAACAAACTCTTTCCCGTTTTCTTGGGGTAGGGGCCGAAGGGGAGGTGGAGGTGGAGACCGAGATTTAAGTGGTGGTGGTGGTGGTGGTGGTGGTGATGATGATGATGATGGTGATAGTGGTGGTGGTGGTAGTGGGGGTGTCAACAGTCTTCTGACAGATCTGAAGTGCCAGCAAATGGTACAAATGGCTCTGAGCACTATGGGACTTAGCTTCTGAGGTTGCTCTGTAGTGTGGTAATAAGTTCCTAAGGGTTAAACCCAAATCCTGAAGTCTTGTGCCCTCTTCTAGCGTTTCCCATATGCTTTTAATTATGACATGAAGTTACGCAGGAAGAATCCAACCATATTGCGAGAAACAGGAGTACTGCAAAATTGCTGTATTGGTCACAAAATAATAAACTACGAGCTGAGAAACCAACGACTTAATCTGACGCGTTTCGGTTGGTTAGTTGGTTGATTTGGTGAATTGGACCAAACAGCGAGGTCATCGGTCTCATCGGATTAGGAAATAACGGGGAAGGAAGTCGGCTGAGCTCTTTCAAAGACACGTTGCGGATGGGACCCATCTTCAGATTTTCATAAACATCTTGGTGATCAGATTTATAAAATCAGTATGCGACAAAGAAAGCCATGACACCTTTGTTACGTACTGTCTTTACACATCTGATCACTAAGATGTTCATGACGATTTAAAGATGGGTTTTACCCGAAATGTATCAAATAAAGTCATTGGTTTATCAGCTGAAGGCTTCTTATTTAATGTCCAATATAACAATTTACAGTACTCCTATTGGTTTTCCACATAATCGTGGAGAACCTCGTCTCTGGAACATTCTATAACATGCAGAACCCTCTGGCCAGTCGAGGCCACTTCGGCATTCCATTCTCCGCTGCTTCACAGGCTTTCCATCAGACGTCCATTGTTCATTGCTGTATTTTATCACCCATATCTTCGAACCTAGTTTATGTAGTTCTAAATCGAAACCTTCTTCATGGGTAGGGGATGGAGCGGCACCGTAGCTTATAACCCCATTGGCGCTGTAGGGGTAAGTTGGGGAGTCACAGCGGCGCGCACAAACAACGTTTACATTTATACTGATATGAGGTTTATGATAGCAGGAAAACGAAATCTGGTATATTCCAAATCAGATGTAAGTCTGCTAGAGACGTCATAACTAAAATAACCGACCCCATCTCTAAAGGCCTCACAAACACCACCAATATGAGTATATATTAAGAATTCGACTCTCTTCACGGCTTTCAACACGTTTAGTCGTCAGAGATGGAGCATCGAAGCTCATCAACACAAATACAGTGATTTGAGGCATCGCGCCAGGCTCTGAACGAGGTAATTCGCGGGACGATTTATAATGTCCGATAACCACCCATACACTCGGCACCAGACTCACATTTGCCTCTGTTACGGCCTGATTATAGGTGAGTGCCGAAACAACTGAATTCTGAAGCTACTATTCTTAAAAGACCGCTGCTGCTCCCGGGGGTGTCGGACCTCTTCTTACTGCCAATCATCCTTCGAGGAACTACTCTGACGCCCAAAGCTACCGGAAAGCAGTAGCGACTTTGTCCGAGTCGTCCACAGACCTCGCTGGACCATTACTTTTTGTCATTTTGTTTTCGGTGGCTGTACTGTTATTTATCTGAACACCTGAATTCCGGACTTTCCCAGAGCTGCCGTTCTTTTTTTTTCTTTTTTTTGCTACATTTACCGCTTACTTCTGACTCTCTTGGAAACCACCTCGTACAGGAAGATTGGCATTCGTAAATGTGCCATTTACGTAAATGATTTCCTATTATTGGTAGAGAACGAAATCAGTAAATGTAGACCTCAAACTATTACGCCATTGATGCAACTCCCTACTTTCTTTACCACTGATTTCCTTTCAGACTCCAATCTTTGCACCGATTATTTCCTCCATCGCTCGCTACCTTGCGATGCTTTCGTCTTTACATAGCCTAACTTCTTCTGCCCCCTCTAATTTTTCCCTCTACTGCAATTTCAAATGTTTCCCACTTCTTCACTTACTTTTTTTCTAACGGTACTAGTATTCTTTCTGTGCAATGCGGTGCTCAAGACGCGCATTTTCTGAAACATTTATCCCAATTCCATGTCAATAGCGGATAAAAGTACTCTTACGGCGAACAAGATTTTTCGGTTGGTTCTAGATCTTCAGATATCCTTACATAACCGGACTGTTTCGTTTACAATGCGGATGTTCACGAGTCGAGGAGATAAGAGCAGTGTCCAGAGCAAGGCCGCCATCTCCAGGAAAACAATACTTTCACTTGACACAAATTTGAGTAAAATTTAAGGCCCTGGTGAAGCTTTGCTTACAGAAGAAAATCATGAAAACTGGTTGGCGCACCACTATATGTGAATGCGAAACATAGCAGCGGGGAAGACAGAGAAGAGACGTTTAGTGTCTTTCGAAAAGCGACTTTACAGGTAACTGTTTAGGATTTTCCTTTGGGGATGCATAAGGACCATATTTACGTATCCCCTACTGCACGGAACACTGGAAAAGCTCGGAGAATGCGTAAGTGCTGCTTTGGTGGCCGTTGGCAGGATGTTGCCACATAAGGTATGAAACGAACTTCACTACCGCTTGAATGTGTACCGTGTGACCAGAAGGGCACTAATAGAACATTTGTAGAGCACAAAATTCGTGGGTTTGCGATTATATTCAGGCTCTGTTCTTTTTCTTTTTTTTTTTACATTTCGTACCTTGGAAAACATAGAATTCAAAACGAATGAATGATTTATAACACCCCGTATATTTATTTTTTATCTTAACTTAATCATTATTGTTAATACTATTACTTTTACTGTTACTGTGCTGAAACACAACTTTGTAATCAATAAAAACGTGCAACAGCTTCAAAAAATGTTACAAAAAATGTTATAAACACGACCTATTATATAAATATATTAGGTCTAAAGGAATCAATAAAATAAATAAAAAGTACAAAATAGAGTGCAGACAAATAGTTACAAAGCTTCTAGTGGCACAAACGGCAATAGGCAGCAAGTTAGTATAATTAAATGAAAGTACGGTACTGTCAAAGTTGCTCAAAAGTTTGTTTTTATTTAAATGGCGACCAGTTTCGGAACTTAGTCTATTACCAAGCAACAGACGTAAGTGCTACCATAATGTGTGTACGCTGGCCACATAGTTTGTTTGAGTGGCTAAGTGCACGATACTACACACATCAAAAAAAGTTTTGCGTCACCTCGGTTCGGAGAGTTCCGGAAACTGTACAGAAAATTGGAATAGAGATCAACATAAACATCATTTCCGCCCTTTTTATTGCTCATGAAAACCACACATTGCATGTTGCACCACCATACAGCGAGGCCTTCAGAGGTGGTGGTCCAGATTGCTGTACACACCGGTACCTCTAATATACAATAGCACGTCGTTTTGCATTGATGTATGCCTGTATTCGTCATGGCATCTATCCACAAGTTCATCAATGCACTGTTGGTCCAGATTGTCCCATTCCTCAACGGCGATTCTGCGTAGATCCCTCTTGAGTGTTTAGTGGGTCAAGTCGTCCATAAGTAGGCCTTTTCAATCTATCACAAGCAAGTACGATAGGGTTCATGTCCGGAGAACATGCTGGCCACTCTAGTCGAGCCATTTCCTGAAGGAAGTCATTCACAAAGTGTGCAGGATGGAAGCGCGAATTGTCGTCGAAGAAGACGAATGCCTCACCAACGCGCTGCTGATATGGTTGCACTATCGGTCGGAGGATGGCATTCACGGATCGTACAGCCATTATGGCACCTTCCATGACCACCAGCAGCGTACGTCGGTCCCACATAATGCCATCCCAAAACAGCAGGGAACCTCCACCTTGCTGCACTCTCTGGACAGTGTGTCTAAGGCGTTCAGCCTGATCGGGTTGCCTCCAAACATGTCTCCGACGACTGTCTGATTGAAGGCATATGCGACACTCATCGGTGAAGAGGGCGTGATGCCTATCCTGAGCGGTCCATTCGTCGTGTTCTTGGGTCCGTCTGTACCGCACTGCATGGTGTCGTGGTTGCAAAGATGGACCTCGCCATGGACGTTGGAAGTGAAGTTGTGCAACATGCAGCCTATTGCGCACAGTTTGGGTAGTAAGACGACTTCCTTTGGGTGCACGAGAAGCATTATTCAACACGGTGGCGTCGCTGTCAGGGTTCCTCCGAGCCATAATCCGTGGGTAGCGGTCATCCACTACAGTAGTAGCTCTTGGGCGACTGAGCAAGGCATGTCATCGACAGTTTATGTCTGTATCTTATCCGAGCAACATCGCTTTGGTTCACTCAGAGACTTGTGGACAGTTCCCTTGTTGAGAGTCCTTCCTGGCACAAAATAACGGTGCGGGCGCGATCGAACCGTGGTATTGGGCCTCTAAGCATGGTTGAACTACGGACAACACGAGCCGTGTACCTCCTTCCTGGTGGAATGGCTGGAACTGATCGGCTGTCGGAGCGCCCCCCCCCCCCCCCCCCGTCTCTAATAAGCGCTGCTCATGCATGATTATTTACATCTTTGGGCGGGTTTAGTGACATCTCAGTCAAAGAGACTAAGTGTGTGATACAATATCCACAATGAAAGCCTATCTTCAGCAGTTCTGGGAACCAGGGTGATGCAAAAGATTTTTTGATGTGTGTATTTGCTTGCGACAGTCCAGCGCTGCGTGCGCAAGCAGTGAGGCCAACGTACACAAATTACGGTAGCGGTTACGTTGATGGTGTGACAATGGACTAAGGTACGGAACTGGCCGCCTTTTAAATAAAAACTAATTTCTGTGAGAATTTTATTCAGTTTCTTTATCTAGCTAGATAACCGTAAGCAAATTCCAGCAGCAAACTTTCCGCTCTGTCGTTTCGTCAGTTTGCTCTCTGAAAGCTACTGGTGACATGAGCGGGTCACAGCCAGGCCAACTGCTGACGGAAGCGAGTTCTGCTCTGTCCGTCCCGGGAGGAGACGGCCAGGTCTGCCGCATTCATATGGTAATGGCAGTGGCAGGCCAGAGCGCTTCTAAAAATACCTGGCGCCGTCTCACGCGATATTATTAACGTGCCAGATGCAGGCCGCTTCCTCGCGGCAGCGGAAGGAAGGCCTCGTCTTACTTTCCCGGCACGCCGGCCTCCAGCGAGTAGCTGCCGCGCGTCTTACGGACCCACATTCCTCTCCATTACTTACGTCAACAGCTGAGAGCCTCCTGATGCCTTCGTTATCCGTGGTACGACCACTGACGCATTAAGCGTATGCTTCACCACATCAAGTCCTGCTGACGAGAGTCTGAGAGGAACTTCAGCATCTAAGTATACATCTACAAGGTGGTCTGCTGATTGTGACTGGGGCAAATGTCTATGGAAATAAGCGTCAAACGAAAAAACAACAAAGAACGAAACTTGTGTAGCTTGAAGGGGAAAACCAGATGGCGCTATGGTTGGCGCGCTAGATGGCGCTGCCATAGGTCAAACGGATATCAACTGCGTTTTTTAAAATAGGAACGCCCATCTTTTTATTACATATTCGTGAAGTACGTAAAGAAATATGAATGGTTTAGTTGGACCACTTTTTTCGCTTTGTGATAGATGGCGCTGTAATAGTCACAAACATATGGCTCACAATTTTGGACGAACAATTGGTAACAGGTAGGTTTTTTAAATTAAAATACAGAACGTAGGTACGTTTGAACATTTCATTTCGGTTGTTCCAATGTGATACATGTACATTTGTGAACTTATCATTTCTGAGAACGCACACTGTTACAGCGTGATTACCTGTAAATACCACATTAAGGCAATAAATGCTCAATATGATGTCCGTCAATCTCAATGCATTTGGCAATACATTTAACGGCATTCCTCTCAACAGCGGGTAGTTCGCCTTCCGTAATGTTCGATCATGCACTGACAATGCGCTGGCCCAAGTTGTCAGGCGTTGTAGGTGGATCACGATAGCAAATATCCTTCAACTTTCCCCACAGAAAGAAATCCGGGGACGTTAGATCCGGTGAACGTGCATGCCATGGTATGGTGCTTCGACGACCAATCCACCTGTCATGAAATATGCTATTTAATACCGCTTCAAACGTACGCGAGATACACTCCTGGAAATGGAAAAAAGAACACATTGACACCGGTGTGTCAGACCCACCATACTTGCTCCGGACACTGCGAGAGGGCTGTACAAGCAATGATCACACGCACGGCACAGCGGACACACCAGGAACCGCGGTGTTGGCCGTCGAATGGCGCTAGCTGCGCAGCATTTGTGCACCGCCGCCGTCAGTGTCAGCCAGTTTGCCGTGGCATACGGAGCTCCATCGCAGTCTTTAACACTGGTAGCATGCCGCGACAGCGTGGACGTGAACCGTATGTGCAGTTGACGGACTTTGAGCGAGGGCGTATAGTGGGCATGCGGGAGGCCGGGTGGACGTACCGCCGAATTGCTCAACACGTGGGGCGTGAGGTCTCCACAGTACATCGATGTTGTTGCCAGTGGTCGGCGGAAGGTGCACGTGCCCGTCGACCTGGGACCGGACCGCAGCGACGCACGGATGCACGCCAAGACCGTAGGATCCTACGCAGTGCCGTAGGGGACCGCACCGCCACTTCCCAGCAAATTAGGGACATTGTTGCTCCTAGGGTATCGGCGAGGACCATTCGCAACCGTTTCCATGAAGCTGGGCTACGGTCCCGCACACCGTTAGGCCGTCTTCCGCTCACGCCCCAACATCGTGCAGCCCGCCTCCAGTGGTGTCGCGACTGGCGTGAATGGAGGGACGAATGGAGACGTGTCGTCTTCAGCGATGAGAGTCGCTTCTGCCTTGGTGCCAATGACGGTCGTATGCGTGTTTGGCGCCGTGCAGGTGAGCGCCACAATCAGGACTGCATACGACCGTGGCACACAGGGCCAACACCCGGCATCATGGTGTGGGGAGCGATCTCCTACACTGGCCGTACACCACTGGTGATCGTCGAGGGGACACTGAATAGTGCACGGTACATCCAAACCGTCATCGAACCCATCGTTCTACCATTCCTAGACCGGCAAGGGAACTTGCTGTTCCAACAGGACAATGCACGTCCGCATGTATCCCGTGCCACCCAACGTGCTCTAGAAGGTGTAAGTCAACTACCCTGGCCAGCAAGATCTCCGGATCTGTCCCCCATTGAGCATGTTTGGGACTGGATGAAGCGTCGTCTCACGCGGTCTGCACGTCCAGCACGAACGCTGGTCCAACTGAGGCGCAGGTGGAAATGGCATGGCAAGCCGTTCCACAGGACTACATCCAGCATCTCTACGATCGTCTCCATGGGAGAATAGCAGCCTGCATTGCTGCGAAAGGTGGATATACACTGTACTAGTGCCGACATTGTGCATGCTCTGTTGCCTGTGTCTATGTGCCTGTGGTTCTGTCAGTGTGATCATGTGATGTATCTGACCCCAGGAATGTGTCAATAAAGTTTCCCCTTTCTGGGACAATGAATTCACGGTGTTCTTATTTCAATTTCCAGGAGTGTATGTGCCGGACATCCATCACGATGGAAGTAGATCGCCATTCTGTCATGCAGTGAAACATCTTGTAGTAACTTCGGTAGAACATTACGTAGCAAATCAGCATACAACGCACCATTTAGATTGCCATCGATAAAATGGGGGCCAATTGTCCTTCCTCCCATAATGCCGCACCATACATTAACCTGCAGAGGTCCCTGATGTTCCACTTGTCGCAGCCATTGTGGATTTTCCGTTGCCCAATAGTGCATATTATGCCGGTTTACGTTACAGCTGTTGGTGAATGACGCCTCGTTGCTAAATAGAACACGTGCAAAAAATCTGTCATCGTCCCATAATTTCTCTTGTGCCCAGTGGCAGAACTGTACACGACGTTCAAAGTCGTCGCCATGCAATTCCTGGAGCATAGAAATATGGTACGGATGCAATCGATGTTGATGCAGCATTCTCAACGACGACGTTTTTGAAATTCCCGATTCTCGCGCAATTTGTCTGCTACTGATGTGTTGATTAGCCGCGACAGCAACTAAAACACCTACTTGGGAATCATCATTTTTTGCAGGCCGTGGTTGACGTTTCACATGTGCCTGAACACTTCCTGTTTCCTTAAATAACATAACTATCCGGCGAACGGTCCGAACACTTGGATGATGTCGTCCAGGATACCGAGCAGCACACACAGCACACGCCCGTTGGGCATTTTGATCGCAATAGCCATACATCGACACGATATCAACCTTTTCCGCAATTGGTAAACTGTCCTTTTTGACACAGGTAACGAATCACGAAGCAAATACCGTCCGCCCTCGCTGAATGATACGTGATACCACGTACTTATACGTTTGTGACTATTACAGCGCCATCTATCACAAAGCGAAAAAAAGTGGTCCAACTAAAACAAACATATCTATTTACGTACTACACGAATATGTAATGAAAAATGGGGGTTCCTATTTAAAAAATACGCAGTTGATATCCGTTTGTCCTATGTCAGCGCCATCTAGCGGGCCAACCATGGCACCATCTAGTTTCCCCCTTCAAGCTAGACGAGTTTAGATTCTTTTGTAGTTTTTTCGTTTGATTCTTATTTCGTGTGATATTTGGCCCGGTCATTATCAATGGACTACCCTGTATATTCTCCAAGTGTGAAGTGCACTACAAACTTTGTTGTATGTGAGCAGACCTTGTGGTAGTATTGGGTAAAATCTTGTACACGCTCAGTTCTGTGGAGGAAGGGCCGTGGACACAAACCCAGAGAAACACATATAGGTTCAAATGGCTCTGAGAACTATGGTACTTAACATCTGAGGTCATCAGTCCCCAAGAACTTAATAGAACTAATTAAACCTAATTAACCTGGTTTCCCTTCAATACGAATTAACCTAAGGACATCGCACACATCCATGCCCGAGGCAAGATTCGATCCTGCGGCCGTAGCGGTCGCGCGGCTCCAGATTGAAGCGCCTAGAATCGTTCGACCACTGAGGCCGGCAAACACATAGAAATTATATGTATTTATCTAACAGTAAAATACCGACAAGTAACAATTTGAATAGTTGAAATCAATCATATGTCAGTGACGTAGCCACGCAACGAACAGCATAGTCTCCAAACAAATAGCTACTACGGCCGTAATGACTGCTGCTTTCACGGAATACATTAACAAATGTCGGCTGTAGGCAAAATCTAAAACACACGTATATTAAAAAATCGCGAAATGCTGCTGCTGTTGTGGTCTTCAGTTCTAAGACTGGTTTGATGCAGCTCTTCATGCTACTCTATCGTGCGCAAGCCTCTTCATCTCTGAATAACAACAGAACCTATATTCTCCCGAATTCGCTTACTGTTTTCATCTCTTGGTCTCTTCCTACGATTTTTACCCCCAACAGTTCCCTCTAATACTGCACGGGTGATCCCTTAATGTCTCGGAGCGTGTCCTATCAACTGATCCCTTCTTCTAGTCGGCTTGCGCCACAAACGTCTTTTCTGCCCAGTTCTAGTCAGTACGTCCTCGTTATTTACGTGTTCTACCCATCTAATCTTCAGCGTTCATCTGTAGCCCCACATTTCGAAATCTTCTATTCTCTTTTTGTCTAAACTATTTCATTTCCATGCATGGCTACACTACACACAAATACTTTCAGAAGAGATTTCCTAACATTTAAATCTTCATTCGATTTTAACAAACTCCTTTCCTTCAGAAACAATTTCCTTGCGATTGCCAGCATACAAAACCTGGTTCAAATGGCTCTGAGCACTATGAGACTTAACATCGGAGGTCATCAGTCCCCTAGAACTTAGAACTACTTAAACCTAACTAACCTAAGGACATCACACACACCAGTGCCCGAGGCAAGATTCGAACCTGCGACCGTAGCAGTCGCGCGGTTCCGGACTGAAGCGCCTAGAACCGCTCGGTCACCACGGCCGGCGCCAGCATACACTTTACATCCCCTCTACTTCTGCTGTCATCAGTTATTTTGCAAAACTCCTCTACTGTTAGTTTACTCATGTTAAGCTCGAGGGGTTATCTGTAATGATTATTGAGGAGAAGAGGAACTTCTTAGCCGAGATCGCTATAAAGAATTCTACTGTAGAAAACCGGTTTCAGTAAATCTATGTTACCATCTTCAGATCTTCATAACGTTTATTAGAAACATCTTGTGCCAGCTAGATACGACATCATTCCATTGAATTTACAGGCACATAAAATATGAAATGAGCAATGTGTTGGCAAGTCAAAATTAAAATTACTATGTACACCACAATTCGCCAAATCATCGTTCCCATAACATAACGTCATGCCTACCACGGCGCCACACGACTTCTAGTCAACATAATCATAGAAAACCTGCTAAAACTTATGTAGCCAATTAGATGAGTTTATGAACCAGTAACAAAACTTAATATTCACTAAAAGGATTACGACAAGGAGTGTCCAAGAAAATTTTCAACAAAAAAATACACTTTGTTTTAAGGTACAAATTTAACGCTTGCAACGTGTGTAAACTCAATTCTAGCTCAATGTAACCAGCTGACAGAGAGCCACATTTTAGGAGACGCAATCGCTCTTTGCGTGGAAAGTTCCTGGACAGACTAATCTCGATACGAGGAGATCAAACCTACCTGCCTCGATTTTGTGACGTGCACCTTGTGACGTTTTACTATGGGGATCCGCTGAGCCACGAGTTTGTCACAAAACAGAACCGTAACTTGTTGGTATTCAAATACGAAATCTGAAGTGTACTCGACGTAATTGATGGGAAACATATGTACGAGTGATAGTTAATTTCATGGACCGGGCGATCGCGTGTAGGGTGGTTGGGGAGCGGGGGGGGGGGGGGGGGCTTATATGCCCCATATTGTGTTTCACGTTCAAATCACATCATCTCCCGAAGAGAATGGTGTGCTTTGTTTCTTTCAAATAAATGAACTGGATTAATAGCAGTTTCAAATCGGCCATTCTTTTGGAGATTCCTTTTATAACTATTACTCCGATATGGAATTTATCTTCGCTTCAAAATTATTATTTTTAAACACGACCAATTTCGTTCCTCCATACGCGTCCCGCTCACGGGTGGCTCAAGCGCGCCTTTCTATAATCTTTTCACATATAATACTTAAAGCACTATTGCGGGAAGCGCAGGCATTCGGGATCTTCCCCGTAGGCATGATACGACTGCAGCGACTCACCTTCGCGCCAAACCGTCTCAAGGCGCCATTCTCTCCCTTGTAGAACTATCGGGCGCCGTCAGCGATGCCGCTGCGAGGTAGCAAAGAATGGTAAGAGTCGATCCTTCGGGTATAGGATCGATATCTGTACCCTTACAATGTGATTAACACTTCTTTTCTATTCTATTACGAATGCCTGCTGTCGAAGTCTATCGAGGCCACTTCTCGATCTTAAATGAATGATTCTTTGACTGAAGGCGTGGTTGCTGATGTGCACTATGTGATCAAAGGTATCCGGGTGCCTCCAAAAACACAAGTTTTTCATATTAGCTGCATTGCGCTGCCACCTACTGCCAGGTACTCCATATCAGCGACCACAGTAGTCATTACACATCGTGAGAGTGCAGAATGGGGCGTTCCGTGGAACTCATGGATCTCGAATGTGGTCAGGTGGTTGGGTGTCACTTGTGTCGTACGTCTGTACGCGATATTTCCCCAGTCATAAATATCCCCAGGTCCTATGTTTCCGATGTGACAGTGAAGTGGGAACGTGAAGGGACACGTACGGCATAAAAGCATACATGCCGACCTGGTCTGTTGACTGACAGAGACCGCAGACAGTTGAAGAGGGTCGCAATGTGTAATAGACAGACATCTATCCAGACCATCACACAGGAATTCTAAACTGCATCAGGATCCACTGCAATTACTATGACAGTTAGATGGGAGGTGAGAAAACTTGGATTTCATGCTCGAGTGGCTGCTCATATGCCACAGATCACGCCGGTAAGTGCCGAACGACGCCTCGCTTGGTGAAAGGGGTGTAAACATTGGACGATTGAACAGTGGACAAAAGTTGTTTGGAGTGAAGAATCACGGTACACAATTTGGCGATTCGATGGCAGGGTGTGGGTATGGCGAATGCCCGGTGAACATCATCTGTCAGCGTGTGTAGTGCAGACAGTAAAATTTGGAGTCGGTGATGTTATGGTGTAATCGTTTTTTTAATGGAGAGGGCTTGTACCCCTTGTTGTTTTGCGTGGCACTATCACAGCACAGGCCTACATTGATGTTTTAAGCACCTTCTTGCTTCCCACTTTTGAAGAGTGATTCGGGGGTGGCGATTGCATCTTTCAACGCAATCCAACACCTGTTCATAACGCACGGCCTGTGGCGGAGTGGTTACACGACAGTAACATCCTTGTAATGGACTGGCCTCCACCGAGTCCTGACCTGAATCCTATAGAACACCTTGGGGATGTTTTGGAACGCCGTCTTCGTGCCAGGCCTCACCGACCGTCATCGATGCCTCTCCTCAGTGCAGCACTCCGTGAAGAATGGGCTGCACTCCCCAAGAAACCTTCCAGCACCTGATCGAGCATATACCTGCGAGAATGGAAGCTGTCATCAAGGCTAAGGGTGGACCAACACATATTGAATTCCAGCATTGCCTATGGAGGGCGCCACGAACTTGTAAGTCACTTTCAGCCAGGTGTCCGCATACTTGTGATCACGTAGTGTATGAGGGCTGACGTCGAAAGGCTCAGTGTTCTAAGCACTACTCTTACGGTTCTCTTAGCAGCGAGAACTTTAATCACTTGCGACGACTAAACAACTGAAACTCACTTGACGTATACAAGTAAGGTGTCGTAAGTGCTTTTCACAGTGTGAACCAGACCTCCACCGACGACCTGGAGGCTGTTGAGGAATAATAGCCGAGCATTTTGCTTTAAGAAACCCACGGTGACCTGTGGTTCGTCACAGGATAGTAAAGTAATTATGATTTATTCTGTTTGTTACCCCAATCACCTTCGTAATACGCACTCACCAGAACGAACAACACAAACGTAATGTAATTTGGTACTGTGGTCACCATTGCTGCGGTTGCAACTCAGCAACATAGGTGTCGTTGTTCCACTCTTCCACCGCATTCAGTGAACCAATACTCGAGGCGTATATCGGCCAACTCTTCGTCAGTAAACTTATCCTCACTGCTGTGTATTACTGTCAGTGTACAACAATTATTGCGGGAGAAACAGACCTGAGAGAGAACCCATCAGCAGTGGATTCAAACTTCATGGCGGGGAATAAAGTGAGATTTACTGTTCTCAGCAGCAAGTAACATCAGTGAATGGAGGACAATTGTTTCCAGATAAGAGACAGAGCGTAACTGTCGACACCTGAGCTGTTGTGTAGATATTTTCAGTGCAGTACAGAGATAAATTATGGGTAAGTAAGAGATGAAAAAATTGAAATTCCCGTAACGAGACCCCCCCCCTCCCAATTTTCTCGATAGAGTTCGGGTTGACTCTGTATGACTATGCGGCCTCCGGCGTCCGCTTTCGTCACCTGCTTCAGCAGCTGCAGTTCACCCATCCTGCCACTTTCCGAATGGGTGAGAGCCCTTCACCACCTTAGCTTCAGGCAAAGGTTTGTGTTCATTTTGACCTCAGCTCGTTCCCGAAGGATTCAACTCCCGAGCTGACCTGTCGCTGCAAATTTCTCGAAGTTCGCTCACAACTTGCCGATAGCATATTCTTGTACACTGATGGTCCCAATTCCGCCCACGGTCTTGGCTGTGCTTTTGTCGTCGGGGATGATTTCAATACCGGCTTCTCGACCAGTGCACAGTTTTTACCGCAGAGGTTTTTGCCCTTTATAAGGCTGTTCACTACGTCCGAAGGCACCAGCTCACTCGCTGTGCGATCTGCTCTGACTCCCTCAGTGCCCTTCAGAGTCTGGATGATCCAGATCCAGTCCACCCCACCGTTCGACTGATCCAGGACTGCCTCCATTTGTTCCCGGATGGGGGAGCCCAAGTGATGTTCATGTGGGTTCCTGGTCATGCTGGTGTGCCTGGGAATGACACCGCCCATGCTGCAGCCAAGGTTGCAGTCCATCTCGGTCGGCCCGCCTCTTACTCTGTTCCCTCGCAAGATATTCGTAATTTTCTCTACCGGTGGATCACGTCACCTTGGCATGAGCATTGGTGCTCCATTCATGGGAACAAATTCAGAGAAGTCAAACCTCTCCCAACAGCTCGGTCGACTTTCTCCCGGCCGTCTCGCCGTTAGCTCGGTTGCGAATAGGGCACTGCCGCTTTAGCCACCGCCACTTGTTGAGTGGCGACCCTGCAGCCAGCTGTCCTTTCTGTAGCCAGCCAATAACAGTCAGACATTTCCTGATCCTCTGCCCTTATTTTATCCACATAACGTCTCAGGGTCGGGCTGCCGCCCGCTTTGCCGGACATTTTAGCGGATGACGTGCGAGCTGTGGCTCGCGTTTTAAGTTTTTTAACAAGAAGTAATATGACAAGAGAGATTTGCTTTCTACCTGGTGACTCCGGGGTCTTGTCGACGTCCTTTAGATACTCTTCCGTGACGTCTTGATGTTTTAGATTTGTTTTTTTCTTCCTTTCTGTACTGGACCTAGAAACGGGTTTTTTTGCCCTCACGGTCGCAACATTCGTTGGTTCTCTACTGGGCGCTTATGTCCTTAGATGTATTGCGCCATAACCTCCCCCCCCCCCCCCAAAAAAAAGAAAACTGTATAACTATAGAATAGTTGGATAGCTTACTTCATGACTCCTGCTCCTCATAAACTAGAATAGCCATGTGTTTGAATCTGAATCTTGCACTAGAATTTTACAAGAAATTTGTGTTCTTTGGAAAGATATTTCGTTCGACAATTGTAATCTTATGTTATGCAGGTTCCGAACTCTGTATTGGATTCTGTCATGGTGTTGGATCTGTGGAATTTTGTTTCGAACTTGTCATTATATCAGGCCCAGCCGTAAGTACACTATTGAGAGCCCTTCGGCTTAATAAATATTAGGGGCGTTCAATAAGTAATACAACACTTTTTTTCATAAAGCAGGATGGTTTTATTCAGGATTTCAATACACCGTATTATTCCCCAGTTTTTCGGCTACAAATCCCTAGTTTTCAATACAATCTCCCTCCGATGCGACGGCTTGACGCCACCCTACTGTGACGGCGTGTACGCTCGCACGGTGTCACTCTAGTGGTTGGCGTCGGAGCCAGCATCTGGCTTCATCGATAACCTCCCCATCTTCCACACGCTGCTTCCAGGGCAGTACTTCCTTCATTGGGCCAAACAGATGGCTGTATGGTGGACGAGGAAGAAGAGTCCAGTGATGTTTTGAGAGCTTCTCTCGGGTGCACAGTGAGGCTTTACACGGTTATGAAGAAGCGGAAGTTCGTTTGCATTTTTGTGGTGTCGAGCACGTTGAAGTTGCTTCTTCAATTTCCTGGGATTAGCGCAATACACTTCAGAGTTGATCGTTGCACCACGAACGAGGACACAAAGGAAAATAACCCCTTTGTATTCTCAGAAGACCGTCGCCGTGACTTTACCGGCTGAGGGAGCGGCTCTGAACTTTTACTTCGGAGGAGAGATGGTGAGGTGCAACACTACTGAGTGCCCTTTTGTTCCGGTTCGAAGTGATGAATCCTTGTTTCATCGCCCGTGACGATCTTCGACAAAAAATTCTCACGATCAGCCTCGTAGCGTGCGAGCAATTCCGCCCACATGGTCCTTCGTTGCTCTTTATGGTCTTCTGTTAAGCAGTGAGTAACCCTGCAGGCACACATCTTGCAGTATCCCAACTGGTGGCCGAGTATGTCTGCACTACCAACAGAGACGTCCAGTTGTGCAGCGAGGTGTTTGTGTTCCGTCGATCACATCGAATGAGAGTATCCACACGTTCCAACACCGCAGGAATCAAAGCTGTGTGCGGCCAGCATCCACGAGGCATATAGGACAGATTTGCGCGGCCTCGTTATGATGATGACGGACATCTCTCCCAAGGACTCACCGTGCTTTTGTTCACGGCAATGTCTCCGTAGACATTCTGTAAGTGCTTATGAATACCTGCAATACTCCGGTTTTCCACCAGAAGAAACTCAATGTAACAGGTGTGGTACAACAACCGAGTTAGAAAACTGCTACGGAAGCAAAGGGAACTTCACAGCAAACATAAACATAGCCAAAGCCTTGCAGATAAACAAAAATCACACGAAGCGAAATGTAGTGTGAGGAGGGCTGTGCGAGAGGCGTTCTACGAATTCGAAAGTAAAGTTCTCTGTACTGACTTGGCAGAAAATCCTAACAAATTTCGGTCTTCTGTCAAAGCGGTAGGTCGATCAGACACTCTGTGACCAAAATGGTACTGAAACAGAGGATGACATCCTAAAGGGCGAAATACTAAATGTCTTTTTCCAAAGCTGTTTCACAGAGGAAGACTGTACTGTAGTTTCTTCTCTAGATTGTCGCACAGATGACAAAATGGTAGATATCGAAATAGATGACAGAGGGATAGGAAAACAAACAAACTCGCTCAAAAGAGGAAAGTCCGCTGGGCCTAATGGGATACCAGTTCTATTTTACACAGAGTACGCGAAGGAACTTGCCCCCTTCTTGCAGCGGTGTACCGTAGGTCTGCAGAAGAGCATATGGTTCCACAAGATTGGAAAAGGGTACAGGTCATCCGCATTTTCAAGAAGGGACGTCGAACAGATGTGCAGATCTATAGACCTATATCTCTAACGTCGATCAGTTGTAGAATTTTGGAACAGGTATTATGTTCGAGTATAATGACTTTTCTGGAGACTAGAAATCTACTCTGTAGCAATCAGCATGGGTTTCGAAAAAGACGATCGTGTGAAACCCAGCTCGTGCTATTCGGCTACGAGACTCAGAGGGCCATAGACACGGGTTCCCAGGTAGATGCCCTGTTTGTTGACTTCCGCAAGGCGTTTGATACAGTTCCCACAGTCGTTTAATGAACAAAGTAAGAGCGTATGGACTACCAGACCAATTGTGTGACTGGATTGAAGAGTTCCTAGATAACAGAACGCAGCATGTCATTCACAATGTAGAGAAGTCTTCCGAAGTAAGAGTGATTTCACGTGTGCCGCAGGGGAGTGTCGTAGGACCGTTGCTATTCACAATATGTATAAATGACCTTATGGATAACATCGGAAGTTCACTGAGGCTTTTGCGGATGATGCTGTAGTATATAGAGAGGTTGTAACAATGGAAAATTGTACTGAAATGCATGAGGATCTGCAACGAATTGACGCATGGCGCAGGAAATGGCTATTGAATCCCAATGTAGACAAGTGTAATGTGCTGCGAATACATAGAAAGAAAGATCCTTTATCATTTATCTACAATATAGCAGGTCAACAACTGGGAGCAGTTAATTCCATAAATTATCTGGGAGTAGGCATTGGGAGTGATCTAAAATGGAATGACCATATAAAATTAATCGTAGGTAAAGCAGATACCAGACTGAGATTCATTGGAAGAATTCTAAGGAAATGCAGTCCGGAAACAAAGGAAGTAGGTTACAGTACACTTGTTCGCCCACTGGCTGAATACTTCTCACCGGTGTGGGATCCGTATCAGATAGGGTTGATAGAAGAGATAGAGAAGATCCAGCGGAGAGCAGCGCGCTTCGTTACAGGAGTATTTAATAATCAAGAAAGCGTTACATAGATGATATATAAACTCCAGTGGAAGACTCTGCAAGAGAGACGGTCGGTAGCTCGGTACGGGCTTTTGTTGAAGTTTCTAGAACATACCTTCACCGAGGAGTCAAGCAGTATATTGCTCCCTCCTACGTATATCTCGCGAAGAGACCATGACGATAAAATGAGAGAGATTAGAGTCCACACAGAGGCATACCGACAATCTTTCTTTCGACTAACAATACGAGACTGGAATAGAATGGAGAACCGATAGCGGTACTCAAAGTACCCTCCGCCACACACCGTCAGGTGGCTGGCGAAGTATGGATGTAGATGTAGAAAACTCTCTGGCAGGAACTCACTTCTGTTACAGACGCCATTTTGAAGGCTACGTAGAGCGCCGCCACCTATTTTAACTTTATAAAACCACAGCGGCGTGAAGCAGGTATATTTCACGATGTCGCACAACATATTCCGCATTTTTTCAATCGAAAATGGTCGACAGAAAAAGTGGTCTGAATTACTTATTGAGCGCCCCTAATAGATAACGATTTAAAAGCGTCGTCACTGTTTCAAATGTCGGCTCTTCCACATGCAAAGTAGAAATCAGAGCCACATCGCACCTGTGTACGAGTAATAGTGGAGAGGATGTCTGACATGTAAAGAAGAGCTTCTCAGGACAGTGTTTTGGTAAGCGACTTGAAGCAAGTCCTTGGACGTTATTCTAATCTCTGTAAATGGGGGTCCCCGTTACTTTATTCAGTTCGTGCTAGAAATGAGCTGCTCTGCAGACCTGCGAGCGTCGCAGCCTCCCAGCTGGCTCCTGTGTGGAGAAAGTGTGGGCTGAGCAGGCGGCAGAGGTCGCCATTACCCGTCATCCATCAACACGAGGCGCTGCAGGTGGACGCGCTCCGATCGAGATACGGCCGACATTACGCTACAATATTTAACTGTCCGACCACAATAGCGTTCCAGGCGACGCCAGATACTATCGCGTCACGGGCAGATATCCTTATTTGTTGTCTCCAGCTATGCACGGCGCGTACGTCGAAGGAAGCAGCCGCTTTCACAGGTGTCTCTCAGGACTTCCCTCTGTACCCAGTAGGAAGTTACTGATACTCTTAAGTTATTTAGACACCGTTTATCGGATGACAAATGGACAGACCATAAGTTGATAGTATAACAACGCAGCTGTACGTCCTCTCTAAAATTACAATGATTAACTGGACTGATGTAATGCTCTGTCTGCAAGAAAGAGTATTTAAAATTACTACTTGACGTAGTCTAGTGGCTAACATGTGTTAAATTACGTCCAACCTATCAACAGACAAATAATAAATGCTGTAGATTCGTTATTACCCCAGCTTGGATTCATCTGGTCTGTATATCCCTAAAACCTCACAGCAACAGCATGATTAACGATTCCGCTTTCATGTTGAAGGAACGATTACATTTATGAGTCCTACCATAAACAGTTTACCTTTATTTCTATATGCTGTTTACAGAGAGTAAAGGACAATAAAGATAAACTTTTTGGAGAAACGAAAGAAAATGAACCGCTGGGAGATATTGCTGAGAATGTACGTTTGTAGGACAGTACTGTATGGAACTGTATCGTGGACCCTGTGCAAACTGGAAAAGAAGATAATCGAAGCATTTTACATGTGGTGCTTCTCAAGGAATCAGAAAATTAAGTGCACTGAAACCTGTAACTATCTAAATTCCTGTCGTATGAATTAGGGTTGTTTGGTTGGTTGTTTTGGGGAAGGAGACCAGACAGCGAGGTCATCGGTCTCATCGGATTAGGGAAGGACGGGGAAGGAAGTCGGCCGTGCCCTTTGAAAGTATGAATTAGGCGTTTTTACTTATTTTGCAATTGTAATAAAACGGCGAGTCCAGTATTACTATAACAGTGATCCACGGACGAATGAAACTACCACTACAACTACGTCCCTTGTAAGAACGTCACGGAGATACTGAAGAGGTAGACTGTCAATGGCAAGGAAAGCGTTTCTGAAGAAGAGAAATTTGTTAACATGGAGTATAGATTTAAGTGTCAGGAAGTCGTTTCTGAAAGCATTTGTATGGAGTGTAGCCACGTATGGAAGTGAAACATGGACGATAAATAGTTTGCACAAGAAGAGAATAGAAGCTTTGGGCATGTGGTGCTACAGAAGAATTATGAAGATTACATGAGTAGATTACATAACTAATGAGGAGGTTTTTAATAGAATTGGGGAGAAGAGGAGTTTGTGGCACAACTTGACTAGAAGAAGGGATCGGTTGGTAGGACATGTTCTGAGGCATCAAGGGATCACCAATTTAGTATTGGAGGGCAGCGTGGAGGGTAAAAATCGTAGAGAGAGACCAAGAGATGAATACACTAAGCAGATTCAGAAGGATGTAGGTTGCAGTAGGTACTGGGAGATGAAGAAGCTTGCACAGGATAGCCGGCCGAGGTGGCCGAGCGGTTCTAGGCGCTACAGTCTGGAACCGCGCGACCGCTATGGTCGCAGGTTCGAATCCTGCCTCGAGCATGGATGTGTGTGATGTCCTTAGGTTAGTTAGGTTTAAGTAGTTCTAAGTTCTAGGGGACTGATGACGACAGCAGTTAAGTCCCATACTGCTCAGAGCCATTTGAACCTTTCTTTTTTTTTTACAACAACAAGGAAAATGGAAAAACATCATCTGCTAAGTCACAACATGGCCGAAAGTTTGTGTTGAGTGATCGTGACAGGTGTTCACTGAAGAGGATTGTGAAAAAAAAATAGAGGACGATATCCGCAAAAGTCACTGCAGGACTGAAAGTTGGACTCGCGAATCCCGTCAGCACAAAACGAAGGGAGCTCCATAAGCAGGAAATTACACCAGCGACGTACTGTCGCCCTTGTACGTGAATACAAAAACATCATGGGAAATCGAAGCCTGCCAATCCACCAAGACACTGAGACTGCAAACACTAATAGGCTTCGATCTAGGAACCCGCCAACAAGAACAGCAAGGACATATGTACAATAAGGTTTCAGTATCACAAACGCATGGTCTGAAAAATGGAACGCATGGCAAAATCATAACATGCCTTGCGTCTCACAAAAGCCACCTGGTTTTGACCTACCACGCAAAACGTGGTCCACTCTAAATAGGATTAGAACTCGTCATGGCAGATGTGCTTACTCCCTGTACAAATGGGGTAAAATGCCATCCCCTCAGTGTGATTGCGGAGAAAGTCAGACCATCAGCCACATTGTTGAAGAGTGTTCCAGGAGAGCTTATAATGGGAGCCCCGACGACTTCCTGCTCGCAACTCCAGAGTCGATACATTATATTAATAGACTTGATGTTTGTTTATAATCCGTAAACTTTGTTATATTAGCAATGTTGGTTTGCAATTACTAACGTATGTTATATTAGTCATTTCTCTGTTTGTTTCTTATGTGTCTGTATTGCCATACGACAAATAAATGCAGGGCGAGCTGGAATTCCAAAACCACTCGCCAGTGATGCAAATGCTCGTAATAGGAAAACATGGCACCGGAGCCATTACGCTTGCACTATGGAGCGATAGAAGAAAGTAATTTCGTCGGATGAGTCTCGTTTAACACTGTTTCTAACTTTTACCCACTTTGACGTCCCAAAAGTGAAACAAATCGGCGATTCTGAGAAGATTTGGCCCGCCACATCGTGGCTCTGCAAGTTCGCGTTACTGTTAAGGATTATGTGACTATTTTGTCTAATAACGCCCATCACATGGTTCAATGTTTGTTCCCCAATGGTGAGGCTGTGTTCGAAGACGACTGGGTGTCTATTCTCACAGTTCGCATAGTCCAAGACGAGCACGAATGGTCGCACCTCCCCTGGCCACCAGTCACGAGATCTCAATGTTATTGAGCCTTTACGGTCTACTTTGGACCTAAGGGTGGCCTGATCGAGGCCCACCTCTATTATCGTTACCTGAACTTGACAATACTTCACAGTAAGAATGGAATAAGATTCTCTTGAAAACCATACAGGACCTTTATTTATCCATTGCGACACGACTGGTAACTGTTTTGAATGTCAATGGTTTCCCTACACCGTATTAGGCATGGTAATATGCTGTTTAGATTTTTATGTTGGTTAGCCACGTAGCGCTCTGTATGAAAATCATTGACTGTGCTGTGTGCAGTCTGTGGCTAGTTGGCCTAGTTGAAATATTCGCTTGTGTAGTGTTGGGCAGTTGGATTAGAACAGCACGTAGATTTGGGCAGAGTGAGGTGAGCCGCTATCAGTGGTGGATGTGGGGGAGAGATGGCAGAGTTTTGAGAGGTTGCTGTAAGCGGACGTGCGTCCGCCAGAAAAAGGAAACTTGTAAATATGGATGTCATGAATTGATAGATATATATATGACAACATTTGAACACTATTAAGGTAAATACATTATTTGTTCTCTGTCAAGATCTTTCATTTGCGAACTATGGCTATCCGTAGTTAGTGCCTTCAGTAGTTAGAATCTTTTATTTAGCTGACAGTATTGGCGCTCGATGTATTGCAGTAGTTCGGGTAACGAAGATTTTTGTGAGGCAAGTGATTCATGAAAGGTATAGGTTATTATTAGTGAGGGCCTTTCCTTTGTAGGGATTATTGAAAGTCAGATTGCGCTGCGCTAAAAATATTGTGTGTCAGTTTAGTGATGATCAGAATAAGTAAATAGAAAACTGTTTGAGTACGTTGAGTTTTACTCAGCTGTTTCTGTATCAAATAACGTAAGAGTTTTACTAGCACAGTCATTCACAATTTTTCTAAGGGGACGTTTCATAATATGTAATGTTTTTGGTGCTGCAATTTTTATGCACCCCTGTGTACTCAACAAAACTCTGCATAGCTAAGTGTATTTACCATTGTACCACTTATTAGGGTTTCTTCCTGTTCAATTTGTGTATGCAGTGCAGGAGGAATCTGGTGCAGACAACAGTCTTGGTTGGAAAATTGACGTTATTGCTTTATTTATTCATGGTGCGCGTTTCGTCCAATACAAGGCATCTTCAAATTGACCAATATAGTGCTGGTAAGCGGGTTTCTGCGTTCCATCCACATAACAACACTGTACTGGTCAGTCTGAAGATGCCTTGTACTAGGCGAAAGGCGTGTCACTAATAAATAAAGCAACAAAATCAATTCCGCAACCAAGACTGTTGTCTGTACCACATTCCGCATACAGATTGCTGTACCAACACGCCATGAACTGGAAATTCTCTTGCGAGAAGAATGACTGCTTAAATGGGTATGTGTGCGCTCTCAATTAGTCTAATCTTGTCTTTACGCTCTCTATGGGATTGCCGCGAAGACTGTAGTATACTCCTATACTTCGCCATACTGTTACTTGAAAATTTGTAGGTAGGCTTTCGTGGGACACTTGACACCTACCTTCAAACATCAACGAGTTGATTTTCTTCAGTATCTCTGTGACGTTGTTACAAGGGACGTAGTTGTAATGGCAGTTTTATTCGTCCGTGGATCACTGTTACAGTAATACTGGACTCGCCGTTTTATTACAGTTTCAAAATAAGTAAAAAGGCCTAATTCATATGACAGGAATTTAGATAGCTACAGCTCTCAGTGCACTTAATTGTCGGAATCCTTGGGTAGTACCACATTTAAAATGTTTCGATTATCTTCTTTTCCAGTTTCACAGAATCCACGATACAGTTCCATACAGTACTGTCCTACAAACGTACATTCTCAGAAATTTCTTCCTCGAATTAAGTTCGATGTTCGACTTCTTTTGGTCAGGAACGCCAACTTTGCCTGCGTCAGTCTAATTTTTATGTCCTTGTTTCGTCTGCCATGGGTTGTTTCCTTCCAAGGCAGGAGAGTTCCTTAACTTCGTCTACTTCGTGGTCCCCAATTTTGATACGAGTTTATTATTTTTCTCGTTATTATTATTCTCGTATTAAGTTTATCGCTTACTTCATTTCTGCTAGTCCTCATTACTTTGTCTTTTTTAGGTTTATTCTCGATGCACAGTGTGGGCTCATTAGACCGTTCGTTTCATTCAACAGGTCCAGAGCCGCGATGAATTTAAAGGACTCCATCGTTTCTACATCTACATTCATAATCCGCAAACCACCGTACGATGCATGGTGGAGGGTACCTTTTACCACTACTAGTCATTCCTCTCCTGTTCCACTCGCGAATAGAGCAAGGGAGAAACCGTCCAAAATCCTCTGTACGAACCCTAATATTTATCGCATCTTATCCTGATGGTCCGTACACGAAATTACTCGTACGTTGGCGGCAGTGGAATAGTTCTGCAGTCGGCCTCAAATG
This sequence comes from Schistocerca serialis cubense, assembly GCF_023864345.2. NCBI lineage: Eukaryota > Metazoa > Arthropoda > Insecta > Orthoptera > Acrididae > Schistocerca > Schistocerca serialis. Next base: position 127,002,056 of record NC_064642.1, on the reverse strand, counting down.
CCAGTTCTCTAAATTTGCGCAATAGTGCCCTGCGGAAAGAGTATCTTCTTCCTCCAGGGATTCCCACTTGAGTAATACCGTGCTGATCGAATCTCGCCGTAACAAATCTAGCAGCCCGAGTTTGAACTGTTTCGATGTGTTCCTTTAATCCGACCTTGCAGGGATCCCAAACACTCGAACAGTACTCAAGAATAGGTCGCACTGGTCTTCTATACGCCGCCTCCTTTATGAATGAGATACTTTTTCCCAAATTTCTCCCAGTAAAACGAAGCAGAGCGTTCGCCTTCCCCGCTACTACCCCGACGAGCTCATTCCATTCATATCGCTTTGCAACGTTATGCCTAGATAGATAAGGAAGTGACTGTGCCAAGATGAACCCTACTAATGCTGTATTCGATCGTTACAGGATTGTTTTTCCGACTCATCGGCATTAACTTACATTTTTATGTTTCCACTAAGTCGTTAGTGTACAGTTGTTTACGTTTCGCCGACATAAAGACATCCGTACTTAAGAAAAGGAAATGATGTTCTTTTGACTTAGAAATCATTATAATACAACAATGGTTTCGCCGGCCGGGGTGGCCGAGCGGTTCTAAGCGCTACAGTCTGGAACGCGCGACCACTACGGTCGCAGGTTCGAATTCTGCCTCGGGCGTGGATATGTGTGATGTCCTTAGGCTAGTTAGGGAACTGATGACCTCGGAAGTTAAGTCCCATAGTGCTCAGAGCCAGTTTTGAATAATGGTTTCCGACTTGCCGATGGCGATTATTATGGTCTTGTCCACACTGTGTAAACATTCTTTTTGTAGGTTGAAACTGCATTGATGACGTATACATACATGTAACCTGATCTGCAACAGTGGATACTGGCTATTCCGCCCGCTTGACACTAAAGACGGCTAACTACCATAAAATCTTTCATTCCACGTATAATATGGGCATTACTCTGTCCTGCTGCGCTATTTGTGTATCCACAGATTCACTTTTAGGTACTACCCGACCACGATATTACTGTGCTGGGATTCCCGTGGCCGTTATAGGAAACACGCGGTGAAGTTACAGTAAAGAAGTACAGTGGTGATTAAGGAGAAAGCATCACACTGTGAATACTTTCAGGAAAGTTGCGCATATACTGTCAACTAGTTCAGTATGTTTTCTTGAAATATCACGATAAAAACTCACGATAAGCCGACCGAAGTAGCCTCACTCCCAGGTGCAAGTAAACTGTGGTCGGCTCATACCGCAGTTACTGTAACGGAAAGAGGGAAAACATTTCCGCAGCAGGTGCGCTGACTTCGAGCAGACCTGGAACAGTGAGACGAGCTTTACGAGAAATCGATTTGAATACAAAGGCGAGGAGAGTAGTGCCCGGGGGCAGGGTCGGCGTCTTTGGGAGGCGCCCGTTGCACCTGTTGCGTTCCGCCCTGGACCTCGCCTGTACGCGGCTGCTGGCCGTCAGCCCTGCAGATTCACTTGTCAACGCCCCACGCTGCCACCTGTACGTCCTTTCAAACAAATGCAAAACGGTTACCAGCAAAGACCACGTAGCAAGACAATTCACGGGTGTATTACGTTTCACACTGAGTCACCTGGCAGAAAAGGCACGCATTTTTACACTACTGGCCATTAAAATTGCTACACCAGGAAGAAATGCAGACGATAAACAGGTGTTAATTGGACAAATAGATTATACTAGAACTGACATGTGATTACATTTTCACGCAATTTGGGTGCGTAGATGCTGAGAAATCAGTACCCAGAACAACCACCTATGGCCGTAATGACGGCCTTGATACGCCTGGGCATTGAGTCAAACAGAGCTTGGATGGCCATGCAGCTGCCCATGCAGCTTCAACACGATACCACAGTTCATGAAGAGTAGTGACTGGCGTATTGTGACGAGCCAGTTGTCCGGCCATCATTGACCAGACGTTTTCAATTGGTGAGAGATCTGGAGAATGTGCGACCAGGGCAGCAGTCGAACATTTTTTGTATCCAGAAAGGCCCGTACAGGACCTGCAACATGTGGTCGTCCATTATCCTGCTGAAATGCATGGTTTCGCAGGCATCGAATGAAGGGTAGAGCCACGGGTCGCAACACATCTGAAATGTAACGTCCACTGTTCAAAGTGGCGTCAATGCGAACAAGAGGTGACCGAGACGTGTAACCAATGGCACCCCATACCGTCACGCCGGGTGATACGCCAGTAAGGCAATGACGAATACATGCCTCCAATGTGCGTTCACCGCGATGTCGCCAAACACGGAGGCGACCATCATGATGCTGTAAACAGAACCTGGATTCATCCGAAAAAATGACGTTTTGCCATTCGTGCACCGAGGTTCGTCGTTGAGTACACCATCGCTGGCGCTTCTGTCCGTGATGCAGCGTCAAGGGTAACCGCAGCCATGGTCTCCGAGCTGATAGTCCATGCTGCTGCAAACGTCGTCGAACTGTTCGTGCAGATGGTTGTTGTCTTGCAAACGTCCCCATCTGTTGACTCAGAGATGGAGACATGGGTGCCCGATCCGTTACAGCCATGCGGATAAGATACCTGTCATCTCGACTGCTAGTGATACGAGGCCGTTGGGATCCAGCATGGCGTTCCGTACTACTCTCTTGAACCCACCGATTCCATATTCTGCTAACAGTCTTTGGATCTCGACCAACGCGAGCAGCAACGTCGCGATACGATAAACCACAATCGCGATAGGCTACAATCCGACCTTTATCAAAGTCGGAAACGTGTTGGTACGCATTTCTCCTCCTTACACGAGGCATCACAAAAACGTTTCACCAGGCAACGTCGGTCAACTGCTGTTTGTGTATAAGCACACCAATCCTGTCGGTTAAATTTCGCGTCTGTAGCACGTCAGCTTCGTGGTGTAGCAATTTTAATGGCCTGTAGTATATTTGGTAAGTATATCGCAGATGTTTTTATGCGGGACGATGGACTAGGAGTTAAGTGTTTTGGATGTTGTGTCTGAAGTGCTTTGTCGTTGGAGGTCTGTGCGGATACGTATATCCGCAAATATCCACAATAATATCTACGTTGCGCGTAAAAGCCTGTGCCAATGCAAATACACGCTTGGTACATTTGCAATAACAGTTCTTTGTGTTTAAATCAGTATTACGATTCTTGTCCACCTGCGTTACAAGCGATCGAAAATAATAATTACTCATCCTACTGCCCATCTGCGACGGAGTGCCGCTATAGTGACATCAATGTGCATGTCCTGGAAGCGTAGATGCGTTGTTGGCATCTGGAAACGCTGAAGAATAGTGATATGACCTTCTTCCATACATTTACACGTGGACCCTCTCTCCGTCGTCCTAGCAGCCGCCTTCTTTCTGTTTCGCCCGGAAGGACAAGGGTCACTTATGCAGTTGCCGAAAATCGTTGTAAAGCGACGTAAAGGTCTAGGTCACTCCATCGTTTGAAACTTTCACTCCTATATGTGTTTCACGTTAGACATAAATTACAGAACAAAATCAATGAAGACATCATTGAAGACATTATTTCTTTTAAATATATTTCCGAGTATGTATTGGAACGCTTATTACATTGAGAAACGTATTACATTTACAGGAAGTAATACGAGGGGTACCCAAAAACAAGGGAAATATTTTTTTAAAGCCATACGTTTTCAAACTGTTTACAAACCAACCTATCCCCTTCAAAATACTAGCCATTAGAACTAATACATTTGTCCCACAGGTACTTCCACTGTTGGAAACATTTTTTTGTTTCTGACAGCTCTTCCCTCGTTTTTCTCTTGACTTCTTCAGTGTTGTCAAATCGGTGTCCTTTCATGCACCTTTTCATGCGTGGAAATAAGAAAAAGCCGCACGGAGCCAGGTCGGGCGGGTAATGTGGCTAGGGCAGCGGAACCATGCCATTTACAGCCAAAAACTGTCTAACAGAGGCGGCTGTGTGAGCAGGTGGGTTGTCGTGGTGAAGGAACCAGACTCCTGTCCGCCACAAATCGGGTCTTTGATGAAGAACACTGTTGCGCAATCCTCTTAAAACTTCCAGATAAAAGGTTTGATTGACCGTCTGACCTGGGTGAACAAACTCTGAGTGACCTACGCCCTTGGCATCAAAAAAGCAAATCAGCATTCATTTGATGTTTGATTTGACTTGACATTTTTTTGGACGGAGTGACGATGACGTCTTGCATTGGCTTGACTGTTGCTTTCTTTCTGGATCGTAAACATATCACCATGACTTACTGCCAGTAATGACCATTGACAGAAAGTCTGGATCAGTTTCAAGCTGTTGTTTCAAAGCACGAAATGTTTCAACTCGACGTTCCTTCTGATTGTCAGTCAGAACCCGAGGAACAAACTTGGCAACAACTCTTTTCATTCCCAAATCTTCTGTTAAAATTCGCTGAACCGAGGTCCGAGATAATCCACTAATCTCTGGTCGTTAATCAATTGTCTGTCGACGTTCTCTTAGCCCAAACCTCTCGAATATTTTCAATACTTTTGTCGATTTGGGCATTTGGTGGACGTCCAGAGCGAGGTTTGTGATCAATCGACATGCGCCATTTTAAGTCCAACAAACCACTCGTACATTTGAGGTTTTCCCATTGCGTCATAATGATAACCTGCTTTCGATATTAAAACAGTTTCAACAGCATTTTTACAGAGCAGAAAGCCAAATTTCACAGCTACATGTTGTTCACTTAAAACTTGCCACTATAAAAAAACGAAACAAAAACAAAACAGCGATAGCAAAAACAATCACTGCAGATTAACAGAACAAGCCGGGTCGACAACAGAGGCGACACTGAACTAGCAATGAGTTGCACTATACTCCTTGCAGCACAAATGCGCTATACTCCTAGCGCTATACTTCTACACAAGCTCCACCCACGGCAATGTTATTGCATGTTTTCCTTTTTTTTAGGAAACCCCTCGTATTATAATTAGTTTGACCTATATTACAAACATTTAACTGGGAGCATGGTGTGATAACTCCCGAGAACTACTTAACGTAGCTTTCCAATGCCACCAAAATATTCCACAGGATGATTAAAATATAACGTTAAGTAATTACCACAGGGAACTGTAAGTAGGCTACACTCCTTGAAATTCTGAAGTTAGCAGGGGTAAAAATCAGACGGCTGAATGCTGAATCATTTCCGGAAAAGAAAAATCTGTTAATACCGAATATAAATTTAAATTTTAGGATGTTTCTTCTGGAGGTATTTGTCTGGATTGTAGCCTAATACGGAAGCGATACGTGCACAGTGAACAGCTGAAACAAGAAGAGAAAAGAAGCTTTTAAAATGGCGTGTTATAGAATGGTGAACATAGGATGAATAGTTCAAGTAACCCTTCTTGAGCCATCAAAAAATTGTCATTTTGGTAATGGAGGGTTCTGTGTATGTGTGTATGGGAGGGGGGGGGGAGGGGGAGTGGCTGGAAGAGGACGCTAAAAATTGTGGAGTTTGAAACTGATGTAGGCTACAGTAATTACTCAAAGGTGAAAAGAATTGCACTGGGTAAACTAGCGTGGGACAAAGCATCGTTCCAGTCTTCGGACTGAAGACCATGACGCCAAAAACTGTAACTTATAGAACGAATCAAGTACATGGCAGGATATGTTGTGTTATAATGTGAATATGGACGGCCTGTACGTTCTCAGTCAATGAAATACAAATTACAAGGACCTATTTCAGCAGACGAAAATTCTGTTCAAGGGTAAACCTACTGTCAGAGCTCTGGCTTCAAGAACGGATTAAAAGGCTTTAAAAATTAATATCCACGGATATGGATGACCTTTCTCTTATCTATGTAGATTTCTGCTTGAGGTGTTCAGGTAATGGCTACAGATTCAACAATGCGAGGAACCAGCTTCTTTACTTCTGGTTCCACAGTTAAAGCTTAAAATCTTGCCTACGAAGAGGCCGCGAGAAAACAGTCTCTTGTCAAAGGCTGAAAATTTGTTTACTCTCAAGGACTGGTCAGTTTTGTCTTAGAATCCGCTGTCAGGTGATGAATTCCTGTTCTGTGTCAACCTCTCCATCTTAGAGTAGCACTCGCGACCTACAACCTCAGTTATTTCCAATCTCTGCCTTTCTGCTCAGTTTCTACCTTTTACACCTTCCCCTAGTACCACGGAGGTTATTCCGGGCACACTTAGCCCATGTCCTACAATCCTGTCCCTACTTCTTGTCAGTGTTTTCCATACGCTTGCTTGTTTCTTCGCTGATTCTGTGAAAACCACCTCATTCATGACCTCATCAGTGCACCCGATTTTCAGCAACCTTCTACAGCACTACATAAAGCATACTGATCATACGACTAGGGAAAAGAAACAAATCTCATTTAACAACGAAGTCATAATCACAGTCGTTTCTGGTGTGTGTCATTCATGAATGGAACAGAATATCTGTGGAATGCTATTGGCACAGACTGTGCTCTTCGCCATATAAAATGTAGTAGCATGCATTCTGTATAGGTATATAGGATGATTCACCTGCCCCTCTCCATTGGTTTTATGCAACCTGCAACACCTTCAAATACCACTTGCGAGATTTTGATATTCTCTCGCTCCCTATGCGCAAACTATTAGTAATATACAAAAAAATTAAGTTTTTCTTAAGAATCTTAATGTAGTTAAATTCTGTACTGGGATACGTTTCCAATGTATGCCACAGTTTTCGCGTTATTCAAGAAAACAATGTTTGACGGTCACTTCCATATGTCTTTTTTGGAAAATTCGGTAACTACAGCCTCTAGCAAAAACGCATTTTAGTAAAAAATTTAATCCAAATTAAACTTCTATAAAAAGGTCCTGTTTATTTATTTATTTATTCGTTTATTTTGTAGGGCTACTAGTTTGCACATAGCGAGCGTGAGAATACGAAATTCGAGCGTGTCGTATTTGAAGGTGTTGCGGGTTGCATAAAACTGATCGTTATGGACAGCTAACTCACCCTGTACATTGTAATTATAATTTATCTGGTATGTAACCGCAGTTACCTTTGTTTTTGTGAAAATATGTTCACAAAAGTGGAAAAGCTTGTAATATCCAGTCACACCACAGAGTATAAAGTAATGCAACAACCATCATAAGAAACATATTCAATCTTGTCACAGAGTCGTTGGGTCGCTCTTCCGCTGTATTCCTGCGCACATACTAGTGAACTGTGGTGTTATTACAATTGGCCGTTACCCGAAATACGCTGAGACGTTACAGTTAAGTGCAGCGATGACTGCCGAAAACGCATAACACTGTCAGTGTTTCATGTCAGTTGAGGATATATTATCACCCCGATTACATTCTCACTTACGATAAGTCGACCGAAGTGCTCACACTCCCAGGTGCAGTAATATTGTCGCCGACTAACACATGAGGTGTGAATTATCCAATTATTCATAAGTAAACGTATCCGTACTGCTGTGAATCACTGCAAACGTAAAAGTAACACTGCTGGAGAAACAAAACCGAAATAGAACCGAATAGTACTGAATGCAGGCTTAAGGGCGAAGAGTACTGTAGGAATTATCGTTATCAACAGTAAATACCGTGCGTTAATGAAATACGTTTGTTTCCAGACAATAAACACACCGCCTGCCGTCTGTATTTACACTATTGTGCAAATACTTCGAGCGAAAAACACATACAAGAAGTAAATCTGAATGAGAAATGAAACGAAATGCAGTTACTCTGTACTGCGGCAGCAATGGCCAAGAATCTATTAAAGCAGTTTACTCGGAAAATACAGATCGGGTTCTTTTATCTAAGACAGCGTGCATGTTCTCCAGTCAACTGAGAATTTCTTCCAAATGTTGCTAAACGAAAAACCCCAAATTTATAGTTTATACATAAAACTGCAACCAGGTACTTTGTTTGAAACAGTTATTTATTATCCCATGAAACAGTTTCCGAACCCTTTCAGGCTAGTCTGCAGGTGGTTTTCCGGAATTATGTCGCAATCCAGAACGCAGAAATATGCTTGAATTAGCTATGTTACTTCCGAAAAACCATCTGAAGACGAGCGTGAAAAGCCCGAAATCCGGTTCACGGTATAATAAATAACTACTTCAAAATAGTGACTGGTTGCAGTTTTATGTATTTGCATTGAATAAACAGTCACCTGTTCTGTAATACCCGTAATCGATAAGCTTAAACCAATTTATAGTTTCAGAGTCAAGTTCGTTACGTCAAGACATTTAATCAGAAAAATAATTTTATATTATCTCCAAATAACTTGAACATAGACGCTGCAGGTCTTGGGGTTAGCTCAGTTTTGATTCTCATATGATGCAAATTTGTTGCTTTCATTATTTATGGAATTCACCCTGAAAGCAGTATAAGACTGAAATAACATGTTCAGAAAATGTAATTTTGAAGGATGGCACCAAGAAAGAATAATTATGGTTTCACGCATATCTATTGGTATAAAGCGTTTTCAGTCACATGTTCAAAAAACTAGGTGTTACTATCACATTTTCTTGCCTGTTTTCCTCATATTAGTGTTCATACCTTAAGAACAAATCAAATAGCAAGTGTGTGAAAAGGGCTCCTATCGTTCTCAGCAGTTAACCTAAAGGTTTATGGGTAAGGAGCGAGTGCCAGGATATATGAAGAGAGAGAGAGAGAGAGAGAGAGAGAGAGAGAGAGAGAGAGAGAGAGAGAGAGAGAGCGAGAGAGAGGAAGAGAGAGAGAGGAAGAGAGAGCGAGAGAGAGAGCGAGAGAGAGAGAGAGAGAGAGAGAGAATATGAGTGAGTTCGCACGTAAGACAATACGGAAGACAGTGTGCTTGAATACTTTCAGAAATCCAGCAGTGTAGCCGAAGTGAGGGAAAGCTTGTATTGCTTACTGGCACCGTGACTAAAAGAGTGGAAAATCACCAGACACATTAACTGCCGCGTCTACGGCGAACTGTTGCGGTCCCGCTGCTGCAAAAACAAAGGAAAGCTTTTCAGCAGTGAGGAGGCTGCGGAGAGAGAAAATCGGATCTGCAGCTCTAGAGAAGGCCGTCTGTGAGATCTACCGGTTTCACTATCCGCTCTTCACACTGAACACAGACGCTAGTAAAGGCTGCTCGCACATGTTACAGAATGTCCCTAGAGCACGTTCCATCGGTCTCACCGAGCGAGGTGGCGCAGTGGTTAGCACACTGGTCTCGCATTCGGGAGAACGGCGGCTCAAACCCGCGTCCAGCCGTCAAGATTTTGGTTTTCCGAGATTTCCCTAAATCGCTTCAGGTAAATGCCGGGGTGGTTCCTGTGGAAGGGCACAGCCGACTTCCTTCCCCAATCCTATGGGACGGATGACCTTGCTGTTTGGTCCCCTCCTCCGAATCAACCTACCAATCAACCAACAGTCTCAGATCGATTGGTAGCTGCTGCTCTCTGACCAATGGGATTTGAATCAATTTCCTCCGATTCCAGAGTGAATTTACAGTCTACAGCGGAGTGTGTGCTCATCTGATAGATCTGATCGATCTGGTAGATTAAAACTGGGCCGAACAGGAGACCATTGTGTTTCGTGGGCAAGACCTCTACTGACTGAGCTATCCAAGCATGTCTCACGAACCAGCTGAAGCTGTGAGGGCGGGTCGTGAGTTGGACGACTCAGTCGGGGAAGCACTTGCGAGCGAAAAGCAGAGGTCCCAGGTTCGAGTCTCGGGATCCGGTTGCCGAGCGAGGTGGCGCACTGGTTAACACATTGGACTCGCATTCGGGAGGACGGCGGTTCAGCACCGCGTCCGGCCATCTGGTTTTACGTTTTCCACGATTTCCGAACATCGCTCCACTCATATGTCAGGATGGTTCCTTTCAAAGGCCACTTCGTAATTTTATTCTCCGTATTTGAAACATTCCGAGCTTGTGATCCGTCTCTAATGAACTTGATGTCTACAGGACATCACTCTTCCTTCCTTCGATCCAGCACTCAGTTTTAACCTTTCACGAAGTTTCAGTAAGCGCAGCACTTGTCGAAGTGTCGGTTGTTAAACAGGGTGTAACAAAAAGGTACGGCCAAACTTTCAGCTAACATTCCTCACACACAAATAAAGAAAAGATGTTATGTGGACATGTGTCCGGAGACGCTTAATTTCCATGTTAGAGCTCATTTTAGTTCCGTGATCAAATTGTAAATTTTCACAATCAACATGTGTGGGCTGACGAGAATCCGCACGCAATTGTACAGTCACCTCATTAACACAGATTTTCTGTGAACGTTTGGGCAGGCATTGTTGGTGATGTCTTGATTGGGCACCATGTTTTTCCACCTACGCTCAATGGAGCACGTTATCATCATTTCATACGGGATACTCTACCTGTGCTGCTAGAACATGTGCCTTTACAAGAACGACACAACATGTGGTTCATGCACGATGGAGCTCCTGCACATTTCAGTCGAAGTGTTCGTACGCTTCTCAACAACAGATTCGGTGAGCGATGGATTGGTAGAAGCGGACCAATTCCATGGCCTCCACGCTCTCCTGACCTCAACCCTCTTGACTTTCATTTATGGGGGCATTTGAAAGCTCTTGTCTACGCAACTCCGGTACCAAATGTAGAGACTCTTCGTGCTCGTATTGTGGACAGGTGTGATACAATACGCCATTCTCCAGGGCTGCATCAGTGCATCAGGGATTCCATGCGACGGAGGGTGGATGCATGTATCCTCGCTAACGGAGGACATTTTGAACATTTCCTGTAACAAAGTGTTTGAAGTCACGCTGGTACGTTCTGTTGCTGTGTGTTTCCATTCCATGATGAATGTGATTTGAAGAGAAGTAATAAAATGAGCTCTAACATGGAAAGTAAGCGTTTCCGGACACATATTCACATAACATATTTTCTTTCTTTGTGTGTGAGGAATGGTTCCTGAAAGTTTGGCCGTACCTTTTTGTAACACCCTGAATATCTTCGTCGCCGTAGCTTGCTGCAAGATTATTAGTTCTCCTCAGAAACTGTGTAGTATTCTCAAGCTACCAGTATTTTTTATTGTTTCTACATAATTGTCAGAATGCGTTACTCATTCCACTTACAAGTTTGCAATCATTATTTGTTAATCTCTGTTTTCTATATAGTGCGTTAGTACTGAAATGACGCTCATAAACGATTGTGTTGTCACGTAAGAGCGTGTTGAAACCTTTTTTTCATTGCAGAATACTTCTGCACCTCCCAGTACTATTATCTTGAATCATTGAGTCTCCTTGAACTGACCTGCGCTGTTTTATTGTTATAAATTTTTATATATTCCGATATTGATACGACTGAAACTACTGCATCATTTAAAGAACTACTACATAATGAGATTTTCACTCTGCAGCGAAGTGTGCGCTGATATGAAACTTCCTGGCAGATTAAAACTGTGTGCCGGACCGAGACTCAAACGCGGGACCTTTGCCTTTCGCGGGCAAGTGATCTACCAAAAGCACTTGCCCGCGAAAGGCAAAGATCCCGAGTTCGAGTCTCGGTCCGGCACACAATTTTAATCTGACAGGAAGTTTCAACTACTACATAGCTCACAGAATGCCAATAGGACTTTTTTTTAATCGCTTAAAAAACATTAAAAGACACAAACTTTGATCATAAGAAAGCTAACAATGCCTTCGCCGGTTCTAGGCGATACAGTCTGGAGCCGAGTGACCGTTACGGTCGCAGGTTCGAATCCTGCCTCGGGCATGGATGTGTGTGATGTACTCAAGTTAGTTAGGTTTAATTAGTTCTAAGTTCCAGGCGACTGATGACCTTAGAAGTTAAGTCGCATAGTGCTCAGAGCCAATGCCTTCGCGCGATTGTCTTGCAGCTGACGATTATCACTCCACATATACACTCCTGGAAATGGAAAAAAGAACACATTGACACCGGTGTGTCAGACCCACCATACTTGCTCCGGACACTGCGAGAGGGCTGTACAAGCAATGATCACACGCACGGCACAGCGGACACACCAGGAACCGCGGTGTTGGCCGTCGAATGGCGCTAGCTGCGCAGCATTTGTGCACCGCCGCCGTCAGTGTCAGCCAGTTTGCCGTGGCATACGGAGCTCCATCGCACTCTTTAACACTGGTAGCATGCCGCGACAGCGTGGACGTGAACCGTATGTGCAGTTGACGGACTTTGAGTGAGGGCGTATAGTGGGCATGCGGGAGGCCGGGTGGACGTACCGCCGAATTGCTCAACACGTGGGGCGTGAGGTCTCCACAGTACATCGATGTTGTCGCCAGTGGTCGGCGGAAGGTGCACGTGCCCGTCGACCTGGGACCGGACCGCAGCGACGCACGGATGCACGCCAAGACCGTAGGATCCTACGCAGTGCCGTAGGGGACCACTTCCCAGCAAATTAGGGACACTGTTGCTCCTGGGGTATCGGCGAGGACCATTCGCAACCGTCTCCATGAAGCTGGGCTACGGTCCCGCACACCGTTAGGCCGTCTTCCGCTCACGCCCCAACATCGTGCAGCCCGCCTCCAGTGGTGTCGCGACAGGCGTGAATGGAGGGACGAATGAAGACGTGTCGTCTTCAGCGATGAGAGTCGCTTCTGCCTTGGTGCCAATGATGGTCGTATGCGTGTTTGGCGCCGTGCAGGTGAGCGCCACAATCAGGACTGCATACGACCGAGGCACACAGGGCCAACACCCGGCATCATGGTGTGGGGAGCGATCTCCTACACTGGCCGTACACCGCTGGTGATCGTCGAGGGGGCACTGAATAGTGCACGGTACATCCAAACCGTCATCGAACCGTTCGTTCTACCATTCCTAGACCGGCAAGGGAACTTGCTGTTCCAACAGGACAATGCACGTCCGCATGTATCCCGTGCCACCCAACGTGCTCTAGAAGGTGTAAGTCAACTACCCTGGCCAGCAAGATCTCCGGATCTGTCCCCCATTGAGCATGTTTGGGACTGGATGAAGCGTCGTCTCACGCGGTCTGCACGTCCAGCACGAACGCTGGTCCAACTGAGGCGCCAGGTGGAAATGGCATGGCAAGCCGTTCCACAGGACTACATCCAGCATCTCTACGATCGTCTCCATGGGAGAATAGCAGCCTGCATTGCTGCGAAAGGTGGATATACACTGTACTAGTGCCGACATTGTGCATGCTCTGTTGCCTGTGTCTATGTGCCTGTGGTTCTGTCAGTGTGATCATGTGATGTATCTGACCCCAGGAATGTGTCAATAAAGTTTCCCCTTCCTGGGACAATGAATTCATGGTGTTCTTATTTCAATTTCCAGGAGTGTAGATATATCTCTCTGCCTTTCTTGCTGTCGACTTCCGATATACATTAAGTCGAAAGACTATGACCACCGCACACCAGGAGAGAAAATGCCACCTGGTGACATTACTGGCAGTAAGGCCGTAAGGAAAGTATTTCTAGACAGGAAGCGGAGTAGACATGAATATGGAATGATTCTAGTCCCTATGCGGGCCGCAAGTGGGGACGTTCACAGACTAAGCAACTTTGATTCAGAAGAAATTACTATGGCCTGAACCTAGGGAGGATCATATAGGGAACGGCGTAGCTGGTCTGCTGTTTGCGTGCTACTGCCATGAGAACATCAGTGGAAATACAGTGAAGCCCGGCGATACCATGAGAAGGATAGGCTGTGGCGGATATGACGAGTACACCGCTGTTTCCATGATGACCCATCTAACGAATTAGCGTTGGAATAGGTACAGGCCCATCAAAGAAACGTAGCCTTTGGTTTTCCTTCCCCGCAAAATCAAAGATGATAAGTCATATGTTAAATCATTTAGAAATAACTTCCACGGTACCTGAGGGAGCTTAGTGGGTAAAAGCTGTGGAGATGAGGGGGGGGGGGGGGGGCTCAAGGAAGGCAGAGATTGGAATATATCCGGCAACTACTTTGGGTCCAAGTGGTACTCTGAGCCGAAAAGGCTGGCACAGTGAGAGGGCCACGTCACATAAAAAAGTAGAAATTAAAAACTACACTACACTACAGTGTACAACGAGGAACTCCTGTACTCATATTGTTTTACCGACCTGTAGAGGGAAAATGTATATCCTGCTTATTTGTCGTAAGGAGACGTATGTGTTAAATTACACTAGTGGCTATTAAAATTGCTACACCACGAAGATGACGTGCTACAGACGTGAAATTTAACCGACAGGAAGAAGATGCTGTGATATGCAAATGATTAGCTTTTCAGAGCATTCACACAATGCTGGCGCCGGTGACGACACCTACAACGTGATGACATGAGGTAAGTTTCCAACCGATTTCTCATACACAAACAGCAGTTGACCGGCGTTGCCTGGTGAAACGTTGTTCTGATGCCTCGTGTAAGGAGGAGAAATACGTACCATCACGTTTCCGACTTTGATAAAGGTCGGGTTGTAGCCTATCGGGATTGCGGATTATCGTATCGCGACATTGCTGCTCGCGTTGGTCGAGATCCAATGACTGTTAGCAGAATATGGAATCGATGGGTTCAGGACGGTAATACGGAACGCCGTGCTGGGTAGCAACGGCCTCGTATTACTAGCAGTCGAGATGACAGGTACCTTATCCGCATGGCTGTAACAGATCGTGCAGCCACGTCTCGATCTCTGAATCAACAGATGGGGTCGTTTGCAAGACAACAACCATCTGCACGAACACTTCGACGACGATTGCAGCATCATGGCCTATCAGCTCGGAGACCATGGCTGCGGTTACCCTTGACGCTGCATCACAGACAGGAGTTCCTGCGATGACGTACTCAACGACGAACCTGGGTGCATGAAAGGCGAAACGTCATTTTTTCGGATGAATCCAGGTTCTGTTTACAGCATCATGACGGTCGCATCCGTGTTTGGCGACTTTGCGGTGAACGCACATTGGAAGCGTGTACTCGTCGTCGCCATACTGGCGTATCACCCGGCTTGATGGTATGGGGGGCCATTGGTCACACATCTCGGTCACCTCTTGTTCGCATTGACGGAATTTTGAACAGTGGACGTTACATTTCAGATGTGTTACCCCCCGTGGCTCTACCCTTCATTCGATGCCTGCGAAACCCTACATTTCAGCAGGATAATGCACGACCGCATGTTGCAGGTCCTGTACGGGTATTTCTGGATACAGAAAATGTTCGACTGGTGCCCTGGTCAGCACATTCCCCAGATCTCTGACCAATTGAAAACGTCTGTTCAATGGTGGTCGGGCAACTGGCTCGTCACAATACGCCAGTCACTACTCTTGATGAACTGTGGTATCGTGTTGAAGCTGCATGGGCAGCTGTACCTGTACACGCCATCCAAGCTCTGTTTGACTCAATACACAGGCGTATCAAGGCCGTTATTATGGCCTGGTTGTTCTGGGTACTGATTTCTCAGGATCTATGCACCCAAATTTCGTGAAAATGTTATCACATGTCAGTTGTAGTATAATATATTTGTCCAATGAATACCCATTTATCATCTGCATTTCTTCTTGGTGTTTCAGTTTTAATGGTCAGTAGTGTAGCTTCCTAGGATCCGATCTGGAGTGTAATGATAAAGGGTGACAGCAATAAATACTTAAAATGCGACCGAGTACCTTCAGTGGCGAAGCGTAGGGTCTTCCACCCAACCCGTGCTGGTCAGATTGTCGATAGACTTCGCGGCTGAGCCTGTTAACGTGGCAGGACCAGTTCATATGTGTAAGTCGCAGTTATTGCAATCAAATGTGACATTTGCTGTTGTGGATGTGAATTACTGCAAGACAGCCACATACACTTGTAGAAGACGATGGCTCTCACGACGCTGCTCTGCTTATAACCCGGGCGATCCCTCACAGTCCGAGTTGTCAGCCTCCAGTACGGATGGTAATGGGAGCGCCTGTCTCCATGTGCGGCGCTGGCCGATGCGATCAGTCGCGGCCTTATACAGAGAACACAGCGCAGCGCAAAGAAACGCGCTGCGGCCAGCCAGGCCTCGCGTTGTCTGTTGTAGTTAGGAGAGCGACATTGCAGGGTCGATAACCGAAGCAGGAAATGCCGCACTGGAGGTCGAGGCAGTCTGGTCTCCGGTAGAGCGCCAGCGGCGGCGAGGTGGCCGGCGAAGCGCCGCTCACTGGTCGGTATCTGCCATCTCCGCCTCAGCGGTCTGCCTAGCCGATGGGGCTCACTGTGCGTCAAGGATATGGTGGAGATGGCGCGAAGTGCATCGCTTGGTTGTGCAGCAGAGGGGTGGAGAACACACTGATGAAGTTCCACCAAGTTCCCCTTCATATCCACAGCACGGGAAATACATTTCGCAATTCAGTTTTTCACACTGAAGAGCCAAAGAAACTGTTACACCTGCCTCATATCGTGTACGGTCCCCGCGAGCACGCAGAAGTACAGCAATAAAACGTGGTATGGACTCGATTAATGTCTGAAGTGATGCTGAACTGACGCCATGAATCCTTCAGGGTTGTCCGGAAATCCGTAAGAGTGCGAGGTGGAGTATAGATCTCTTCTGAGCAGCACGTTGCAAGGCATCTCAGATATGCTCATTTATGTTCATGTCTTGGGAGTTTAGTGGCCAGCAGTAGTGTTTCAACTCAGATGAGTATTCCTGGAGCCACTCTGTAGCAATTCTGGATGTTGGAGGTGTCACTTTGTCCTGCTCGAATTGTCCAAGTCCGTCAGAATGCACAGTGGACATGATTGGATGTAGCTGATCGGACAGGGTGTTTACGTACGTGTCACCTGTCAGAGTCGTATCTAGACGTATCAAGGGTCCCATATCACTCCAACTGCACACGCCACACACCATTACAGAGCCTCCACCAGCTCGAATAGTCCACTGCTGACATGCAAGCTCCATGGATCCATGAGGCTGTCTTCATACCCGTACACGTCCACCCGCTCTATACAATCTGAAACGAGACTCGTCCGACCGCGCAACATGTTCCCAGTCATCAACAGACCAATGTTGGAGTTGACGAGCCCAGGCGAGGCGTAAAGCTTTGTGTCGTGCAGTCATCAAGGATACACGAGTGGGCCTTCGGCTCCGAAAGCTCATATCGATGATGTTTCGTTGAATCGCACGCTGACATTTTTTGATGGCCCCGCACTGAAATCTACAGAAATTTGCGGGAAGGATTGCAATTTTGTCACTTTGAACGATCCTCTTTAGTCCTCGTTGGTCCTGTTCTTGCAGAATCTTTTTCCGGCGGCAGCGATGTCGGAGATTTGGTGTTTTACCGGATTCCTGATAGTCACGGTACACTCGTGAAATAGTCGTATGGGAAAATCCCCACTTCATCGCTACCTCGGAGATGCTGTGTCCCATCGCTCGTGTGTCGACAATAACACCACTTTCAGACTCTATTAAATCTCGATAACCTGCCACTGTAGCAGCAGTAACCCATCAAACAACTGCGCCAGACACTTTTATATAGCCGCTGCCGACCGCAGCGCCGTATTCTGTCTGTTTATATATCTCTGTATTGGCATACGCATATCGGCCTGTGTGACCGAGCGGTTCTAGGTGCTTCAGTCCGGAACCGCGCTGCTGCTACGGTCGCAGGTTCGAATCCTGCCTCGGGCATGGATGTGTGTGGTGTCCTTAGGTTTAAGTAGTTCTAAGTCTAGGGGACCGATGACCTCAGATAGTACTTAGAGCCATTTGAACCATTTTTTGGAATACGCAAGCCTATACCAGTTTCTTTGGCTATTTGGCGTGTATTGTTGACCTCGAGCAAAGTGCTTCGATTAGTTTTGCTGTAAAGGGATGGAGACAAGAGTGATGAAATTCCACGAAGTTCCTCTTCTTATTCAGCAGCGGAGATAATAGATTTGGAAATTTTGTTTTTTGTGATATGTAACATTCACGTACCGAGAGGCGTGCAGTGGTTATGAGGCAGCCCTTCAAGAAATGGCATGCCCCAATCCTTCATTTACGTTTTGCAAGGTTTTCCACAAAGATGCAGGAAGCATTTCCAGAACGAGAACGGATCTTTGTGCGAAATGGAGTGAAACTTAGCGATATATTATAAATGATTGTCAGCCTGGGACGCGAGGCCTGACCTTTGTCTTTTACAGTCAGTGCTCTTACCAACTGCGTTATTTGAGCACATCGCGCTTCTCAAGGCAAAAAAAAATTCTACCATTGCTCTCCTACAAATGGTTCAAATGGCTCTGAGCACTATGGGACTAAACTTCTGAGGTCATCAGTCCTATAGAACTTAGAACTACTTAAACCTAATTAACCTAAGGACATTACATACACCCATGCCCGAGGCAGGATTCGAACCTGCGACCTTTGCGGTCGCGCGGTTCCAGGCTGTAGCGCCTAGAACCGCTCGGCCACCCTGGCCGGCTGCTCTCCTACACTTCTATGCGTTGCAGAAGCAGTGATGCGCAGAAAAAAATCTGCAAGCGGTTAACACAACGTGTGAAATAATTTTAAATATTAGATTGATTATAAAATAAAAAAATGGCATTTATCTACTGCTTGTACAAAAAGAAGACTGCATTCTAAGTGGCAATATTTGAGAGGGTAGTGAGATGCGTAACACTTGACTAACAGAAAAGCTGATATAAATATCCGAAAGCATAGAGTAATAGTTAATTTAGTAATGGAGGGTTCTGCGTGAGAAGAACTGGTTACGGAAATTAAGGCTTGAACACAGTAAAGAAGGTGAAGAACAAGTAGGCTACATTAGCTATGCAAAGTGCTGTAAACTGTAGACTAACGTGGAGAGCTACATCAAACCAGTCTTCGGACTGGTGCGTACAACATTACCTAGAAACGCCCTCTTGACAGCACAACGCGTCGTGGCAAGACACTCCACTATACCTGTGCCTTCGGACGTGTCCGAAAGAGCAGATACCACGCGGAAGCCGCAGCTGTGATACATATTATGTAAAATTCCCGATTCAGCTGATATCATCAGTTCCTTTCCTTTCCTTTCCTTAATTTTGCGTAGTAAGATACTCCACGACACAGCAAAAACTTTGCGGAACCATTCCGTTCCAGGACCGTTCAAACACTTTCCACTATCCTCCCCCCAGCATCCTTTCTCAAACTCACAAGTGTTGGCCAAGAGCGCCCAAGGTGATGTAGTCCTTAAGTGAATCCAACAAGCTTCGGGAGCTATAACTTGGTTCACTGTCGTGCTGAAGATAGGGACTGACTGCAGAATTTGCAAGTGAACTAGTGGGTACGTGTAGTTTAAGTTCCCAATCGTCTCATTTGCGCGTGAGAGACGTTCATGTATCAATGGTACCATTTCGCCTCCACATAATCATTGCCTATACCAAACTACCTGCACAAGTTTCCTGTGGGCAAGGGGGATGCATCCTCTAATGAGGATTATGACATACTCCTCCCTGTCACCTGTGTCTACTGCTTTGAACGTCCAATACTGCACACATTAAAATCTTCGTGCCCAATGAGCACTCGTATTGAATGCTATCTTCTCTTACTCTTTAGCGACCACAAGGATCTAGGTGCTACATCTTCTCGTTGCTTCTTGAACAGAACGGCAAGTGATCAGCTGCACTATGGTCCATCTATCAGTTGCAGCAATCCTTGATAGTCGACACAAGGAAGGATGGAAGGCATGCATGCAGGACATTGATGGTAAGGTTACTAGAGAATGAGAACAAATTCGAATTAGGGAAAAACTGAAAGACAACTTCCTGCAAGCCCCACCACTTGCCATCAAAAGTTGTCTACGACAGTTAAATCAGGAAGCAAAATTTTATGATATGGTATGCCCTGCCACTCCTGCTGAAACGAAATGTTTCCCGGGATTTTATTGTTTTAAAATTCTTTAAATAATATTGTCTATGCTATCTGAAATATGTAAATTTCTATGAGTGCAAACGTTGTACAAATATATTTTTGTTGTATCGGTACGATGACAAGAGAGATTTATATCCCTGTAAAATCAGAGTAAGGGACAGTTGAAGGAAAGTGGAATGAGTGAAAGAAAAAGAGGTTTGGGGTAAGACTGTTTACATATCCAGTGTATGAAAAGAGGATTTGAACGACTCAAGGACAAACAGTTGGTGAACAAGTTGTACAAACATGGAATAAAGAACGTCTGATTCCACGAGATTAAAGTAGCTGAGATTTCTGAGCTTGAAGGAGCTGCTGTGCGAGCTGTAAAAGATGCAAGAATCTGACATTTTACTGAATTACGGCGAGGAGTCGTAAATCACTGAATATTACTTTTAAGAAAGGTCAGTACTTTTAATTGTTTTATGCGGCTTTTCTGTTTAATAAAGAAATCACACCCACGGTGACTGAAAATTTTGAGTAAATTGAAAATATTAGTCCCACCTTAGTTCATATACTGCGCCGAATTTACTTGTACTTTTCAGAAAATCTGTTTGATTCAAGCCAATTTGTTGCATCAGAGCGTCAGTAATTATTACGGGGTGATATCGCATAAAATAAGGAAAGGCACCGTGTAATCTTAGAAAAATCATTGCAGTATCAGCCGCCATCTACACACGTATTCAGGTAGGAGAAGCTTTTTTGCAGTGTATGTTTGGTCATCGAGAACAATGACACCAAAAGTGAACAAAGTAAACAGGCGCGCGAACATAGCGAGAAACAACGTAAATTTCAGACTAGAGCCTGCTTCCTTTCACGTAGCAAAACGAAATTATTTATTTGGAAGCAAACTCGCAAGCGAAATTAGCTGGACCGTTTATACAGTGAATGAAATTTATATGTGTATTCAGTTTTTCCACCGAAATAAAATTAAGTAGCAAGAAAATATTAGTAAGTATAAAGCGGCCGCGCCGGCAACGAAAACAGTCTGGTGTCGCGAAAGCATCCCCTTAGGACAGCCACAGTCCTTATACCGAATGCTGGTGCATTGTGTAAGGACATCCAAATTTCTTGTATCGAGTGCTGGTCTAGCTATGTTGTACGCTGGGTGTCTTTTAGCAAATTGGGAAGCTGACGAGCCAGACAATAGCTTCACGGTGCTCTCGCAGGCGCGCTCAAATGACCAAATTGCCTCGAAAGGCAAGGGTTTTTCAAGGGTATTTACATTTTCTAACTTACGTCCCGACGATATGTAACCCTAACAAATTCCTGCTGGATGTTACATACAGCAAAAAGATAGATCACTTTACAGCGGATTCGACGTTGCAATTCGATAAAGTGTAACTTAAAACACCCTCTTCGTTATGAAACTTCCTGGCAGATTAAAACTGTGTGCCGGACCGAGACTCGAACTCGGGACCTTTGCCTTTCGTGGGCAAGTGCTAGAGCAAGTGGTAGAGCACTTGCCCGCGAAAGGCAAAGGTCCCGAGTTCGAGTCTCGGTCCGGCACACAGTTTTAATCTGCCAGGAAGTTTCATATCAGCGCACAATCCGCTGCAGAGTGAAAATCTCATTCTGGAAACTCTCTTCATTAATTCTTAGACTATACTTTCTTTACTTCAGACAATACGCAGAAGCTTACGAATTCCTTGATAATTTTATAATGTATGTCGACGTTCAGGATAAAATTCATACCTAGGAAAAAAGACTGAGAAATATGTATTCCTGCCGTTATACGTGTCACCGTTAGGAAAGACTTAACTTCCCTCATACCAATTGTCGTCCATGCTGATTTGGGGGGATGTAATTTTCCACTACGTGAATAAATAACATTAAATGCAAGTATCTTTCTTTTTAAGCACTGTCAGGAATATACATTCAATGTCGGCAGTCAAAGGAAAAACCCTACTAAAAGGCAGTATGCTTTAAACTTATATTTGACGTATTTGATAATGAAATCCTGTGATGAAACAGAGTTTGGAGCGCTGTACCATCTATTTTGCTCCCGCCACGTGACACAAGGAGTGATGTAGCTGCAGGTTCGTTATAATGTTTAGATAAGTAAAATGAATGTTATGTTTTGTTGTTACAACTGTAATACTGGAAGAAGTGTTTGTGTTTATTTCTGTTTCATGATACGAGCGGGAGTGTGGCAGTAGCGCAAGGAAATGTCTTTCCGTCGTCATATATAGTTCTTGGCCATCAGAAACGTGATACTGACGGTCGAGCTCCAAAGAAGACGCCCCGAAGCGGCTCGCCAGCCTAGCCGTAATAATGGGAAAAACAGAAGAATGTTACAAACCGAAAAAGATTTTGTATGGAATTGATACTGTAAAGATCGAGAGAGTTCTTGTTCAGCTTTAGTCACGAACGGGTGCAAACTTAGTGATCCACGTTGTTAATATTTGATACGTGGCTATTTATAAATGAATGGTTTCACTGTAATAAAGTGGATAAAAAAGTGAAGGTATTAATTTTGAGGTGTGCAGTCTAAAAGTTTATATGAAGATAATTCTTACGAATTGAGTCTGAGTGGAATATGTTGTGGATTAAGTGAAGCTAATTTTTTAAAGTTGAAGTGAGATTAATGAAACGGGAGATCAAATTATACGGGATAATGCTATCTTTGGAATTTTGAATGCACGGACGTGATATTTTATGGACTATACCTCACGGCGATTAGGATGCTGGGATTTTATTTCGCAGGCATAAAAAAGATAAATATAAATTCATAACATTTCAAACACAAAGGTTTATCAAATTACGGACGAAATAAGTTTTCAAGTGACAGTTATAAATCAACAGACAAAGATCATCTTAGTACTTGAAGCGCAACTGCGGCGGACCACTATACTAAAGTCGCTGGATATTGTAAGTTACATTAAATAGAGTTTTAAAGTGGAAAGTCATACTAATTATGTAAAAGTGTTAGCTGAAACTAGTGCAAAAGCCAATTGTTCTTTAAAAATGAAACTTCGTGAGTCTGTGTTTCTTTTAGTGAAAAACCATAAACTGTTCCAACAATAAATGTTATTACGACCTAAGATCAACTGCTGTAGAAACTTGACAGAAAGTGAATATCTTTGGGTTGCTATGTCGACAAAATAATAAACAAGACTGTGATAAGGAAATTTTTATAATTATGAATGCTACTAAAGCTGCTATTACCAATGCACTTGCACCCTCCACGATCGACCATTAACACTGAACCTGCATATTGATTATATCTTCGGAACTATACAGTGTACGGCATCCGTCATCAAGCAAGAAAAGTATACGTGCCACTGTAATCCCAAGATTCTGAAGCTAGTCCTTCATTAAAGAAAACGTCGAGGAAATATTGCCATTGGAAAGATTTTTCATCGTATTCCATAACTACTATTCAACCATGACTGTAATATAAATTAACATGGCGATGAAGATATTGCAGTTGTCTTCTGAATGTTTTGCTAATGTTATCTTGAGGCTAAATTTACTTGATGTGTGCTGCATTTTGATGGCAGTGAGCACCCGATTTTGCTTCCCTACCCAAACAACAACAACAAAAAAGAAAAGGAGCTTAATGACGAAACCACGCCCTGCCTAGCAGTTTATTACGTCTGCGGAGTTTCCCGCAAACTGGTCACGTATTGGCGGGCGTATTGCACATACGGCGGAGGAACAACCGCGCACCGTCTGTCCGGTCATAAATTGCGACGATTGTCGTTAGCGGCGGACGGACGCCTGGTTATAAATAAACGGCCTGCAGCGAGATTAATTACGGGCGTGCGTGCCCTTGACAATGGCGTCGCCGTTCTCCGTGTACTCGTTCATTCCCCACGGCCACCGCCACAGCATTCCTCTTCTTACAGGGAGAGTACAGCCAGCAACGATGGAACAGAGTTTAGTAATTAGCGTCTCGTTCAGGGTCATTACACAGCGAACACGTAGCTCTGTTGGACAAAGATGGGGTGGGGGAAGGGGGGGGGGAGTAAGTTAGCCATGACCAGTTACATACAATACATCCACAACTACGTATAGACCGCCAGCTACCTTTCGATGTGAGGCGAAGGGTACTTTCAGTACCGTGATGAAATACAAGTTGTTTATAAATTGAACTCATAAACTAAGGATAATGCTCATTTAGGGTACCCGTGGTCTAGGGGTAGCGTCTTTGATTCATAATCAAAACGTCTTCCTAAATTTTGATAAATAATCAGCATTGGCGGCCGAAGACTTCCGGCATAAGAAGTCAGCCTCATTCTGCCAACGGCCTTGTCAAAGAGGGCGGAGGAGCGGATAGAGGTTCAGGGCACTCTCTTGTTCTTGGGGTGGGAAATTGCCCCTAAAGGCGGAAGAATCTGCAATGATCAACGACATGAGGATGCAGAAGGCAATGGAAACCACTGCATTAAAGACACGTAACGTGTATCCACAGGACATGTGGCCTGTAATTGAAGAAGTGTCATGATGATCTCTCCATTGGCAAAAGATTCCGGAATAGTCCCCCATTCGGATCTCCGTGAGGGGACTGCCAAGGGGGAGGTTACCATGAGAAAAAGATTGAATAATCTACGAAAGGATAAGGTTCTATGTGTCGGGGCGTGGAATGTCAGAAGCTTGAACGTGGTAGGGAAACTGGAAAATCTGAAAAGGGAAATGCAAAGGCTCAATCTAGATATAGTAGGGGCCAGTGAAGTGAAGTGGAAGGAAGACAAGGATTTCTGGTCAGATGAGTCTCGGGTAATATCAACAGCAGCAGATAATGATATAACAGGTGTAGGATTCGTTATGAATAGGAAGGTAGGGCAGAGGGTGTGTTACTGTGAACAATTCAGTGACCGGGTTGTTCTAATCAGAATCGACAGCAGATCAACACCGACAACGATAGTTCAAGTATACATGCCGACGTCGCAAGCTGAAGATGAACAGATAGAGAAGGTGTATGAGGATATTGAAAGGGTAATGCAGTATGTAAAGGGGGACGAAAATCTAATAGTCATGGGCGACTGGAATGCAGTTGTAGGGGAAGGAGTAGAAGAAAAGGTTACAGGAGAATATGGGCTTGGGACAAGGAATGAAAGAGGAGAAAGACTAATTGAGTTCTGTAACAAGTTTCAGCTAGTAATTGCGAATACCCTGTTCAAGAATCACAAGAGGAGGAGGTATACTTGGAAAAGGCCGGGAGATACGGGAAGATTTCAATTAGATTACATCATGGTCAGACAGAGATTCCGAAATCAGATACTGGATTTAAGGCGTACACAGGAGCAGATATAGACTCAGATCACAATATAGTAGTGATGAAGAGTAGGCTGAAGTTCAAGACATTAGTCAGGAAGAATCAATACGCAAAGAAGTGGGATACGGAAGTACTAAGGAACGACGAGATACGTTTGAAGTTCTCTAACGCTATTGATACAGCAATAAGGAATAGCGCAGTAGGCAGTACAGTTGAAGAGAAATTGACATCTCTAAAAAGGGCCATCACTGAAGTTGGGATGGAAAACATAGGTACAAAGAAGGTAGCTGCGAAGAAACCGTGGGTAACAGATGAAATAATTCAGTTGATTGATGAAAGGAGGAAGTACAAACATGTTCCGGGAAAATCAGGAATACAGAAATACAAGTCGCTGAGGAATGAAATAAATAGGAAGTGCAGGGAAGCTAAGACGAAATGGTTGCAGGACAAATGTGAAGAGATCGAAAAAGATATGATTGTCGGAAGGACAGACTCAGCATACAGGAAAGTCAAAACAACCTTTGGTGACATTAAAAGCAACGGTGGTAACATTAAGAGTGCAACGGGAATTCCACTGTTAAATGCAGAGGAGAGAGCAGATAGGTGGGAAGAATACATTGAAAGCCTCTATGAGGGTGAAGATTTGTCTGATGTGATAGAAGAAGAAACAGGAGTCGATTTAGAAGAGATAGGGGATCCAGTATTAGAATCGGAATTTAAAAGAGCTTTGGAGGACTTACGTTCAAATAAGGCAGAAGGGATAGATAACAGTCCATCAGAATTTCTAAAATCATTGGGGGAAGTGGCAACAAAAAGACTATTCACATTGGTGTGTAGAATATATGAGTCTGGCGATATACCATCTGACTTTCGGAAAAGCATCATCCACACAATTCCGAAGGCGGCAAGAGCTGACAAGTGCGAAAATTATCGCACAATCAGCTTAACAGCTCATGCATCGAAGCTGCTTACAAGAATAATATACAGAAGAATGGAAATGAAAATTGAGAATGCGCTAGGTGACGATCAGTTTGGCTTTAGGAAAAGTAAAGGGACGAGAGAGGCAATTCTGACGTTACGGCTAATAATGGAAGCAAGGCTAAAGAAAAATCAAGACACATTCATAGGATTTGTCGACCTGGAAAAAGCGTTCGACAATATAAAATGGTGCAAGCTGTTCGAGATTCTGAAAAAAGTAGGGGTAAGCTATAGGAAGAGACGGGTCCTATACAATATGTACAACAACCAAGAGGGAATAATAAGAGTGGACGATCAAGAACGAAGTGCTCGTATTAAGAAGGGTGTAAGACAAGGCTGTTGCCTTTCGCCCCTACTCTTCAATCTGTACATCGAGGAAGCAATGATGGAAATAAGAGACGGGTTCAGGAGTGGAATTAAAATACAAGGTGAAAGGATATCAATGATACGATTCGCTGATGACATTGCTATCCTGAGTGAAAGTGAAGAAGAATTAAATGATCTGCTGAACGGAATGAACAGTCTAATGAGTACACAGTATGGTTTGAGAGTAAATCGGAGAAAGACGAAGATAATGAGAAGTAGTAGAAATGAGAACAGCGAGGAACTTAAAATCAGGATTGATGGTCACGAAGTCAATGAAGTTAAGGAATTCTGCTACCTAGGCAGTAAAATAGCCAATGATGGACGGAGCAAGGAGGACATCAAAAGCAGACTCGCTATGGTAAAAAAGGCATTTCTGGCCAAGAGAAGTCTACCAATATCAAATATCGGCCTTAATTTGAGGAAGAAATTTCTGAGGATGTACGTCTGGAGTACAGCATTGTATGGTAGTGAAACATGGACTGTGGGAAAACCGGAACAGAAGAGAATCGAAGCATTTGAGATGTGGTGCTATAGACGAATGTTGAAAATTAGGTGGACTGATAAGGTAAGGAATGAGGAGGTTCTACGCAGAATCGGAGAGGAAAGGAATATGTGGAAAACACTGATAAGGAGAAGGGACAGGATGATAGGACATCTGCTAAGACATGAGGGAATGACTTCCATGGTACTAGAGGGAGCTGTAGAGGGCAAAAACTGTAGAGGAAGACAGAGATTGGAATACGTCAAGCAAATAATTGAGGACGTAGGTTGCAAGTGCTACTCTGAGATGAAGAGGTTAGCACAGGAAAGGAATTCGTGGCGGGCCGCATCAAACCAGTCAGTAGACTGATGACAAAAAAAAAAAAAAAATCTAGTTCTTGGTTCATGCCAGATGTAAACCCGGCTTGAAGCACTGTTCAGACTGTACCTGGACTCGTCCGTGAACATAACCTGGAAACGCCATCGAGCACGTCTGGGATGCTCACGGTCGACGTATCGCTGCACGTCTTCGAAGCCCTACGACACTTCAGGAGCTCCGACAGGCACTGGTGCAAGAATGGGAGGCTATATACCCCAGCAGCTGCTCGACCGCTTCATCCGGAGTATGCAAACCCGTTGTGCGGCCTGTTTCCTTGTGCAAGGTGATCATATCCGATACTGATGTCAGGGTACAAGCGCAGGAAACATTGGCGTTTAGTAGCACATGTGTTTCGCGACCGTTTTCTCAACTTATCACGAATACCGTGGACTTACAGATCTGTGTCGTGTGTGTTCCCTATGTGCCTATGCTATAAGCGCCAGTTTTGTGCAGTGCCACGTTGTGTGGCACCACATTTTGCAATTATCCTTAATTTATGAGCATGAGTGTAGTTGTACAAGATGTGCCCTTAATTGCGAAAAAGGTCAGTAACTTACCAAATGTTTGATACAGCCCTGAATGCAGTGTATTTTCAAGTTTTATTTACAAATGTTTATTGTGGCTAACTTTCGTAACACGATAAACGTCCCACTTGTAATCAGTTTCCTGACAAATCCTATGAAGCCAGTCTTGATATATCGTGGCATCTGCTTGTGTTTTCCGTTGTAGCAGTTTCCCGAAAGTGGAGGAACAAACATTCTGACCCTGGTGACCACGATCTTGTCAAATGGCTCTGAGCACTATGGGACTTAACATCTATGGTCATCAGTCCCCTAGAACTTAGAACTACTTAAACCTAACTAACCTAAGGACAGCACACAACACCCAGCCATCACGAGGCAGAGAAAATCCCTGACCCCGCCGGGAATCGAACCCGGGAACCCGGGCGTGGGAAGCGAGAACGCTACCGCACGACCACGAGATGCGGGCAACGATCTTGTCCACTACGTCGATTCCAAGTAGATACATTCCTACGGATATACGCGACAGTTTCACGGCGATAATGTGATAACGCGCCATCTTACTGGAAAATAAATTCTGCGCCCACAACCCGTTGTAACTGAGGTTCAAATGGCTCTGAGCACTATTGGGACTTAACTTCTGAGGCCAGCAGTTCCGTAGAACTTAGAACTACTTAAACCTGACTAACCTAATGACATCACACACATCGATGCCAGAGGCAGGATTCGAACCTGCCGACGTAGCGGTCGCGTGGTTCCATACTGTAGCGCCTAGAACAACTCGGCCACACCGGCCGGCGTAACTGAGGCATCAGATAATGTTCAAGCATATTCATTTACGATATACTAGTTACAGTTGATACTGCAAAACAGAAAGGATCTTAAATCTTCTTGCAGTTTGCAGCACAAGAAGACATTTACCTTAGACGAGTGCTGTACATGTTCGTTTACGTGACGTGCTTTCTGCTCAACCCATATTCGAACATTATACTCGTTCACTTTATCATAGGTATCGAAGTTGGCCTCATCAATAAGCACAATTTCATAAAAATAAACGTCTGTAGTCTGCATTATGTTACACATTTCAACACAAAACTCAATTCGTTTTGTCACTTTCTCGTAAAGCTTGCAAGAGTTCCAATTTTTAGTGTTTGAATGACAGGCGTTCCCGTAATACCTTCCGCACTGTAACGCTAAACGTATTCAATTCCAAGGTCACACGTCACGTCAATTTACCCAGTCTACGAATACAAGACTGCCGAACTTGGCCAGTTGCTGCGTCAGAGACTGCTGGCCTCCCTGACCCGGCGTCCTGTATGATACACTGCCAGTTTCGGTGAAACTATTGTATAAATTGATGATAGTTGTATAAATTGATGATAGTCTGTCTTTGAGATCGTGGCATACGATACTTAGTCTTGTTTTGTCTCTGAACTGTAATAACGGATTTGGATTCAGTATTCCACTTGCTCTGCACCATTATACGTACCCATGATGACTATTGGAATAACTCATTCGCACATGTCACCTAGCGGGAACATCGGGAACTAACAGCTCTGGGTGGGAATAAGACCTTAAGATATACTGCATTCATTGCTGTATCAAACATTTCTGTAACTTACTTACCCTTCTCACAATTAAAGGTAACTTTTGTACTATTAGTTTATAAACGTTCTGTATTTCCTGTACTAGTCACGAAAACTACACAGGAACAACAGCTGCAGTATTTCTGATTTTCCCGTTGTGGTAATTTCGCATGATGTGTGTGGGAGGAAATAGTATGCTGGCTGACTACGTCCAAACTTTCGGATTTTTAAAGTTATTATTATTATTATTACTTTACAGTAAACCTGTATGTGACACAGCACCTTTCTTGTAGCATTTACCATCACAGTTTGAAGAGCATCTGCGTGACGCTTTAGAGCTTACTAAGCGATGTCGTGGCGAAACGTGCCTTTCTGTATCGATCTTCATTGTCTCCTCAACTAGTCCTACCTGGTAAGAGTACTATCTAGATTGACTAGCAATACATAATAATCGATTAAACGAGAGTTTTCTAAGGTAGTTATTTCATGGGTAAACGACGTTTCCTCACGATTTTTCCAATGAGTCTCAGCCTAGCATCTGATTTTCCTCCAATTAGTTTCATGCGGTCGTTCCATTTCAGGTCGCTCCGAACGCTTACTCTTAGGCATTTTACGGTTGTTACTGTTTATCGTGTTTCTTCTGCCATCAGTGTAATCGGACAGCAGAGTACACATTTTTAATGCGCAATACGTCACATTTGTATATGTTACTGCCAGTCCCTTCACCAAGTGTCCTTCCGCAACACGTCTTTCAGCATTTCGCTAAAATTTTCTAACCTTGTGATTTTCCTACAATTAATAGCATGATTCCGCGAACAGAATCATAGTGACTATCTGCGAACTAGTTCCGAAATTACTTTTAAATTTCATCCCGTTACCTTTGGCGTGTTAACGTCCATCTGCTAGTCATGTATCGAGTCACAGAATCTGTCCGATATTATACGGGGTGATTCTGTGATGAACCAATTTGCTGTAAGACAAACTGGTCCGGAAACGACCGAATCGAAAGTTACAAGCGAAAGTCGTTCTTATGCCTCTGAAGTGAAGCTCTTCTACTGTAAACTCTTTGCTTTCCATATTTTGAGAGATGGTAGTATGGACGAAAGAAGAAAACATTCTTCAGTAAACGTAGACTCTAAAGGGCATACCTTAGGAGCTATGAGCACTGTGAAGCATACCTCTTCTACTGACTGATCACTCACAGCTCTTAAGCTATGCATTTTAAAAGTCATGTTTACCGACAATTTTGTCTTGTTTTGCTTCATACTACCTCCTCTCAAAATACTGAAAGCAATGAGTTTGCAATAGACTATGTCCAGTGACAGAGATAGAACAATATTCGTTTATAACTATCGATTCGGTCGTCTTCAGACCAGGGTCCTTTGCATCAAACTGATAACCTTACATCGTCATCTAAATCATTCTCCGTAAGTCATCTACTGTTGTGTGGCGGAGGGTGCTTCTGGTATCACTAACAGATCTCCCCCCCTCCCCCCCCCCCTCTGTTCTATGCGTGAATGATGCGTGTGGAGAATAACTGTAGGAAACCTTCTGTTTTTTTTTTCGAGTTATTAGTCTTTCACTCGTTTGATGCGGCTCGCCACAAATTTCTCTCCTGTGCCTACTACTTCATCCCAGAGTAGTATTCGCGACCTACGTTCTCAGTTATTTGCTGGATATATTCCAACCTTTGTTTCCCTCTACAGGTTTTACCATCTACTGCTCCCTCTAGTACGGTGGAAGTTATTCCGTGTATTAGGTCTAATTTCTAGAATTTTCTCTTCCTGATCATTTCGCATTCTGTATCTGATAGGACCCCCCATGAAACATGGACCTTCCCGTTGGTGTGGAGGCTTGCGTGCCTCAGCGATACAGATAGCCGTACCGTAAGTGCAACCACAACGGAGGGGTATCTGTTGAGAGGCCAGACAAACGTGTGGTGCCTGGAGAGGGGCAGCAGCCTTTTCTGTAGTTGCAGGGGCAACAGTCTGGATGATTGACTGATCTGGCCGTGTAACACTTACCAAAACGGCCTTGCTGTGCTGGTACTGCGAACGGCTGAAAGCAAGGGGAAACTACAGCCGTAATTTTTTCCGAGGGCATGCAGCTTTACTGTATGGTTAAATGATGGTGGCGTCCTCTTGGGTAAAATATTCGGCAGGTAAAATAGTCCCCCATTCGAATCTCTGGGCGGGGACTACTCAGGAGGACGTAGTTATCAGGAGAAAGAAAACTGACGTTCTAGGGATCGGAGGTTGGAATGTCGGATCCCTTAATGGGGCAGGTAGATTAGAAAATTTAAAAACGGAAATGGATAGGTTAAAGTTAGATATAGTGGGAATTAGTGAAGTTCGGTGGCAGGAGGAACAAGACTTCTGGTCAGGTGAATACAGGTTTATAAATACAAAATCAGATAGGGGTAATGCAGGAGTAGGTTTAGTAATGAATAAAAAAAATAGGAGCACGGGTCAGCTATTATGAACATTGTACTGGACGCATTATTGTGGCCAAGATAGACACGAAGTCCACGCCTACCACTGTAGTACGAGGGCCACTCTAAAAGAAATGCACACTATTTTTGGAAAATTACAATTTTCATTCTGCATGTGTTAAAGTTTTACAGTGTGTAGCTACATCCTTCCCGCTTGTTTTCAAACTTAGTTCAACCTGTTCCCGTGAGTGGCGCCGTCACAGCATGTCTTCAAGTTGGCTGCTACACTTGACGTTCGTCAGAAGCAACGTGTTGTCATAGAATTCCTGTGCTGTGAAAACGAGACAGTGGGAAACATTCACAAGAGGTTGACAAAGGTGTATGGAGATGCTGCTGTCGATCGCAGTACAGTTAGTCGGTGGGCAAGCAGGTTACATGATGAAAGCGGGCACGGCAATATTGAGGATTGTCCTCGCAGCGGCAGGCCTCATACTGCACACAATCCAGACGATGTACAGAGAGTTAACGAATTGGTGACTGCTGACAGACGCATCACAGTGAACGAATTGTCACGCTACATTGGGATAGGGGAAGGAAGTGTTTGCAGAATACTGAAAGTGTTGGCGATAAAAAAGGTTTGTGCCAGGTGTGTTCCCAGGTAGTCGACAGTGGTTCACAAAGAAACAAGAAAAACGGTATGCAGCGAACTTTTGGAACAGTACGAGAATGGTGGTGATGAATTTCTTGGAAGAATTGTGACAGGTGATGAAACATGGCTCCATCATTTTTCAGTAGAGACGAAAAGGCAATCAATGGAGTGGCATCATGCAAATTCACCCAAGGAAAAAAAAAATCAAAACCACTCCTTCTGCTGGAAAAGTGATGGCTACGGTGTTTTTCGATTCCGAAGACTCTTGCTTGTGGACATCATGCAAGTGGAACCACCATAAATGCTGATTCATATGTGACGACACTGAAAAAACTTCAAGCTCGACTGAGTCGTGTTCGACCACATCGACAAAAGCGGGATGTTTTGCTGTTGCACGACAATGCACGGCCACATGCCAGTCAAAAAACCATGCAAGCGATCACAAAACTCGGATGGACAACACTGAAACACCCGCCTTACAGTTCTGACCTGGCTCCACGTGACTATCATCTCTTTGGGAAACTGGAAGACTCTCTTCGTGGAAGAAGGTTTGAATATGATGACTCCCTTGTGCACGCTGCCATATAGTCACTACAACAGGTTGGTCCAGAATTTTACTGTGCGGTTATACAGGCGCTGGTTCCAATATCGCGTGAGGCAGTTGAAAGGGATGGAAATTATGTGGAGAAATGAAAATATGGTTCCTGAAGTATGTATCTACACACTGTAAAACTTTCAGACATGTAAAATAAAAGATGGATTTTAAAAAAATAGTGTGCATTTCTTTTGGAGTGACCCTCGTACAAGTTTATATGCCAACTAGCTCTGCAGATGACGAATAGATTGATGAAATGTATGATGAGATGAAAGAAATTATTCAGATAGGGAAGGGAGACGAAAATTTAATAGTCATGGGTGACTGGAATTCGATAGTAGGAAAAGGGAGAGAAGGAAACGTAGTAGGAGAATATGGATTGGGGGTAGGAAATGAAAGAGGAAGCCGCCGGGTAGAATTTTCCTCAGAGCATAACTAACTCGTAGCTAACACTTGGTTCAAGAATCATGAAAGAAGGTTGTATACATGGAAGAGGCCTGGAGATACTGGAAGGTTTCAGATAGATAATAATGGTAAGAAAGAGCTTTAGGATCCAGGTTTTAAATTGTAAGATATTTCCAGGGGGAGATGTGGACTCTGACCACAATCTATTGGTTATGAAATGTAGATTAAAACTGAAGAAACTGCAGAAGGTGGGAATTTAAGGAGATGGAACCTGGATGAACTGACAGGACCAGAGGTTGCAGAGAGTTTCAGGGAGAGCGTAAGGGAACGATTGACAAGAACAGGGAAACGAAATAGAGTAGAAGAAGAATAGGTAGCGTTGAGAGATGAAATAGTGAAGGCAGCAGAGGATCAAGTAGGTAAAAAGATGAGGGCTTGTAGAAATCCTTGGGTAACAGAAGAAATATTGAATTTAAATGATGAACGGAGAAAATATAAAAACGCAGTAAATGAAGCAGGCAAAAAGGAAGACAAACGTCTCAAAAATGAGATCGACAGGAAGTGCAAAATAGCTAAGCAGGGATGGCTAGAGGACAAATGTAAGGATGTAGAGGCTTATCTCACTAAGGGTAAGACAGATACTGCCTACAGGAAAATTAAAGAGACCTTTGCAGAAAAGAGAAACACTTGTATGAATAACAAGAGCTCAGATGGAAACACCATTCTAAGCAAAGAAGGAAAGCAGAAAGGTGGAATGAGTGTATAAGGGGCTATACAAGGGCGATGTACTTGAGGACAATATTATGGAAATGTTAGAGGATGTAGATGAAGATGAAATGGGATATATGATACTGCGTGAAGAGTTTGACAGAGAACTGATAGACCTGAGTCGAAACAAGGCCCCTGGAGTAAACATTTCATTAGAACTACTGACGGCCTTGGGAGAGCCAGTCCTGACAAAACTCTACCATCTGGTGTGCAAGATGTACGAGATAGGCGAAATACCCTCAGACTTCAAGAAGAATATAATAATTCCAATCCCAAAGAAAGCAGGTGTTGACAGGTGTCAAAATTACCGAACTATCACTTTAATAAGTCATGGTTGCAAAATACCAACGACAATTCTTTACAGACGAATGGAAAAACTGGTAGAAGCCAACCTCGGGGAAGATCAGTTTGGATTACGTAGAAATACTGGAACACGTGAGGCAATACTGACCCTTCAGCGTATCTTAGACGATAGATTAAGGAAAGGCAAACCTACATTTCTAGAATTTGTACACTTAGAGAAAGCTTTTGACAATATTGACTGGAATATTCTCTTTCAAATTCTGAAGGTGGCAGGGGTAAAATACAGGGAGCGAATGGCTATTTAAAATTTGTACAGAAACCAGATGGCAGTTATAAGAGCCATGGGGAATGAAAGGGAAGCAGTGGTTGGGAAGGGAGTAGGACAGGGCTGTAGTCCATCCCCGATGTTATTCAATCTGTATATTAAGCAAGCAGTAAAGGAAACAAAAGAAAAATTCGGAGTAGGCATTAAAATCCATGGAGAAGAGATAAAAACTTTGAGGTTCGCCGATGACATTGTAATTCTGTCAGAGACAGAAAAGGACTGTTCGAGTATAATGACTTTTCTGGAGACTAGAAATCTACTCTTTAGGAATCAGCATGGGTTTCTAAAAAGACGATCGTGTGAAACCCAACTCTCGCAATTCGTCCACGAGACTCAGAGGGCCATAGACACGGGTTTCCAGGTAGATGCCGTGTTTCTTGACTTCCGCAAGGCGTTCGATACAGTTCCCCACAGTCGTTTAATGAACAAAGTAAGAGCATATGGACTATCAGACCAATTGTGTGATTGGATTGAAGAGTTCTTAGATAACAGAACGCAGCATGTCATTCTCAATGGAGATAAGTCTTCCGAAGTAAGAGTGATTTCAGGTGTGCCGCAGGGGAGTGTCATAGGACCGTTGCTATTCACAATATACATAAATGACCTTGTGGATGACATCGGAAGTTCACTGAGGCTTTTTGCAGATGATGCTGTAGTGTATCGAGAGGTTGTAACAATGGAAAAGTGTACTGAAATGCAGGAGGATCTGCAGCGAATTGACGCATGGTGCAGGGAATGGCAATTGAATCTCAATGTAGACAAGTGTAATGTGCTGCGAATACATAGAAAGATAGTTCCCTTATCATTTAGCTACAGAATAGCAAGTCAGCAACTGGAAGTAGTTAATTCCATAAATTTTCTGGGAGTACGCATTAGGAGTGATTTAAAATGGAATGATCATATGAAGTTGATCGTCGGTAAAGCAGATGCCAGACTGAGATTCATTGGAAGAATCCTAAGGAAATGCAATCCGAAAACAAAGGAAGTAGGTTACAGTACGCTTGTTCGCCCACTGCTTGAATGCTGCTCAGCAGTGTGGGATCCGTACCAGATAGGGTTGATAGAAGAGATAGAGAAGATCCAACGGAGAGCAGCGCGCTTCGTTACAGGATCATTTAGTAATCGCGAAAGCGTTACGGAGATGATAGATAAAATCCAGTGGAAGACTCTGCAGGAGAGACGCTCAGTAGCTCGGTACGGGCTTTTGTCAAAGTTTCGAGAACATACCTTCACCGAAGAGTCAAGCAGTATATTGCTCCCTCCTACGTATATATATTTCGGGAAGAGACGATGAGGATAAAATCGAGAGAGTAGAGCCCACGCAGAGACATATCGACAATCCTTCTTTCCACGAACAATACGAGACTTGAATAGAAGGGAAAACCGATAGAGGTACTCAGGGTACCCTCTGCCACACACCGTCAGGTGGCTTGTGGAGTATGGACATAGATGTAGATGTAGACTTGGGAGAGCAATTGAACGGAATGGGCAGTGTCTTGAAAGGAGGATATAAGATGAACAACAACAAACGCAAAACGAGGACAACGGAATGTAGTCGAATTAAGTCGGGTGATGCTGAGGGAATTAGATTCGGAAATGAGACACTTAAAGTAGTATATGTGTATTGCTATTTTGGGGGCAAAATAACTGATGATGGTCGAAGTAGAGAGGATATAAAATGTAGACTTGTAATGGCAAGGGAAGCGCTTCTGAAGAAGAGAAATTTGTTAACATCGAGTATAGATTTAAGTGTCAGGAAGTCGTTTCTGAAAGTATTTGTATGGAGTGTAGACATGTATGGAAGTAAAACATGGACGATAAATAATTTGGACACGAAGAGAATAGAAACTTTCGAAATGTGGTGCTACAGAAGAATGCTGAAGATTAGGTGGGTAGAGTGGGTAGATCACATAACTAATGAGGAGGTATTAAATAGAAATGGAGAGAAGAGAAATTTGTAGCACAACTTGACTGAAGGAGGGATCGGTTGGGAGGACATGTCTGAGGCATCAAGGGATCACCAATTTAGTATTGGAGGGCAGCGTGGAGGGTAAAAATCATAGAGGGAGACCAAGAGATGAATACATTAAGCAGATTCAGAAGGATATAGGTTGCAGTTGGTACTGGGAGATGAAGAAGCTTGCACAGGATAGAGTAGCATGGAGAGCTGCATCAAACCACAACAACAACAACATCTGGTAGGAAGTAATATGTTGTCCGACACTTCCTGGAAAGTGTGTTCCAGAAATCTCAGTAGTAAACCTCTCCGTGATGCACAATGGCTCTCTTTTAGGAACTGCCAGTGGAGTTTGTTCAGCCTCTCAGTAACGCGCTCGCGTCGGGTAAACGATCCCGTGGCGAAATACGCCGCGTTAGGTTGAATCTTCTCTGTCTCGTCTGTCAGTCCTACGCGATAAGGATCCCATATTTAAGAACAACACTCATGAACCGGACGAACAAGCGCCTTATAAGCGACTTCCTACGAGGATTAATTACTCCTTAAGATTATTCCTATGACTCTGTCCGGTATCTTCTTTTCCAACTATTTGTTTGGTGTGCTCATTCCACTTAAGGTTGCTCCAGATAGTTATTCCTAGTTACTGTGCGGTAGATAACGTTTCCAGCAATTTCTCATCAATAGAGTAGTTGTACAGCAGTGGCTTTCTTTACCTGTGTATGCGCAACATATTACATTTAACTACGCTCAGGGTCAACTGAAAGATCCTGCACCACTCATCAACGCTCTGCAGGCAATTCTGGAAATCGATACTGTCTTCTGTCATTGCTACTTTGTTACAGACAACAGGTTCACCTGCGAAGTCTTAAAGAGCATCCGACGCTTTCTACTGGATGGTTTATATGCATTTTAAACTATAGCGGTAGTGTCACACTTCCTTGGGGTACTCCGGAAATCACTGCTCATCATCCCTGAAAGTTTGTGACATCATCACCGGATCACTCTGTATGAACTCGTCTTATATCCATTAGGTGAAATTGCGGAACACTATCGAAAGCTTTCCAGAAATCGAGGAACAATTTGAGCGGTGCTATGTACTGTTGTTTAGATCTTGACAATGAACAGAGGGGTCTGAATTGCGCAGGATCGCTGTTTGCAGAATGTCTGATAATTCCTACATTGTAGGTTTCCGTTCTTCCAAAAGGTCGGATCACGCGGGCGTGAAACGTGTTCCACAGCAGACTGAGGTTACTGATGTAGGCCTGTAATTATGTGCCTCATTCCTTGAAACGGGGAATGACATCCTGTTTCCTGTCACTTGGAACTTACGATAAACTGCTGCTATAACGTATGCTGAGGGAAGTAGACTACGAAATAATACACTAAATGAGGTATGCTACTTGGGCAGTAAAAAACAAACGACGGTCGAGGCAGAGGGGAGATCAAATGCAGACAGGCAATCCCTGAAAAGAATTTCTGAGATAGAGGAATTTGTTAAAGTTTGATATCAGTTTAAGTGCTGCGAAGCATTTTCTGACCCTATTTGTTGGATTGTACGAAAGAGAAAAGAAGACGATAATCAAATCAGACAAGAAGGGAATGCAAGCTTTTGAAACTTCAAGCTACAGAAGAATGCTGAAAATTAGCTGGATAGATCGAATAACTAATGAGGAGGTACCGAAACTAACTAGAGAAAAATTATGACGTTAGTTGGCATAAGGGATCAGTTAATAAGACACTTGTGGAGATATACAGGGAAGGAATAGTAGCAAAATGCTATCACCGAGCAAGTCGGGTTCTAATAGTTGGTCTCTGCCTGCCAAAGAGATAATAGATGCCAGTTTTCTTCCCTGGTTCACCGACGACGTATGTACTGCATTCCACAGAGTATTTGTAATTAAATATCACCATAGCCCTGATGACACTGACTCATTTGGCGACAGGATATTTTTATCGAGGGTAAGCGAACAGTCTCTACAAGACGCGTTGATCGTCTTATACTCCTCTCGCAGTTCGTAATAATTTAT
The DNA here is from genome assembly GCF_023864345.2 of Schistocerca serialis cubense. Classification (NCBI taxonomy): domain Eukaryota; kingdom Metazoa; phylum Arthropoda; class Insecta; order Orthoptera; family Acrididae; genus Schistocerca; species Schistocerca serialis. The sequence goes on along the minus strand of NC_064642.1, from coordinate 126,963,322 downwards.
AGCTTGCACACAGCCCTGCAATACTTCATCTCTATTCGCATTTTACAACTGACCGAGCGAGGTGGCACGATAGTTATGAAATTCTACTAATATCTAGAAGTTCAACTCTTGCCCAATCAGCTCGTTTCGTGGACATTCAGTTCGTTGTATCGCTTAAAACTTACTTGGTTACTTATCAGAGCAAACCTTTTCCAAATGAGCCTGAGCACCACCTCTGATAAATTTTTTCATCGACAGAACATTAATTGTCAGCATTCTTTCCCATTCCTTCGCCGTTGAACTAACCGTTGTCGGTGTTGTCACGCTCTGAGAAAAGCAAAAGCAGTTATTTTGGCTCACCGAGCGGTTGAATCATCCCCACGGGAGACGCCGTAAATCCAACAGCTGGTGTGCCGCTCCGTCGTGATGCATCCGAGCTTGAAAAGTGGCAATTTTAAACGGCCCTTTTCTTCACTATTAGACTCGCTTGGCTGCATTAAGTTAGGGCGACACGAAATGTCGGGAGCGAAAATCCTTGCTACGGTTACCCACCTGCTACACATCCGTCGAGGGAATCCTAGCTGCCAATTACGGCTTTTCTGCATAATTACTTAACGGTGGTTTCACAGTGTGTTACGTATTTGAACTGATGTTGACACTCGTTGAGTTAAGAGCAGAAATCACCAAACTTTAAGATTGTAAAAGATAAGAACGGTTTACCGCCACTATCACGATTTCAACTGAACATACTAAACACTAGCAGCAATTTATATAAATGTTGACGACTTATTGGTAATATGTTGTATAATAAATTGCTCTCACGCTTATTTTTTATTTATTTGGCTTCAAAAACCGTACACAATTACCATTCTTTATTTTACGTAAGTACATGGCGCAACGAAATAATATTATAGGGACATAAGAATAACTTAATTCACAAAAAAATGGCGTTACTACACGCCGAACATGTATTCGACGTGTACGGTAGAAATGGCTAGTTGTAATTTGTATGTTTCAGAAGACATTAGTAACATTCTCTATTCAGCGTAATATACGCTATTTTACGAAGAAATCAGTGTGCACCAAATTTTTATTTAACCGTAATTACTGTTTTCGGTCGAATTAGGTTCTCTTTGGATCTAAAATTACAGTTAAACAGTCTCTTCCAACTCGTGTGACACAATGCATCTTCCTCTAACGTGTTGTCAGTGTGTCAGTAACTCGTACCTTGCTACGATTTTGATCGTATTTGCAATGGATCTGGACCAAAGTAAAATTTCGATACCTTCAACGTGTATGGGACAATCTGCTAAATGACAGAAGGTAAGATCACATTTCCTTCGACAAAGCCAATGTATTCTCTACGTCTGTACTTCTACGAGACATTGTCCTGAGAGCCCTTCAGAATTTCGTCACTCTCATGATTGCTTTAAGTCTCTCCCGTTTTGCACTTCCATGTATACATCAGCCTCACTGGTCTGGGGATCAGTGCAGTTTATATCTATGTCTGCCGTAAGACACTACTTGTAGCAAAGAACAAAGACGGTCATTCTCTCTTATGCAACAACAAAGTATATCGGCTAAATTATTCAACGTCCCCCGCCGTTACCATGGTAAGCTAATGCGTCCAATAAATTTCCCAGACAATCGAGCTCGTTTGTCCAGAAGGGAGTTTCGCACTTCCGTACTCGACTCATTACTCTGCTCTCCAGATAGTGAGTTCGGCGACCTTCAACAAGGCTGCTTCTGTCCCATTATATCGCTTTGGCCGCTCACACAATGAGTTCGTAACTAGACTCCACCGATGCAGCTGTCCAGCCTTGTGCGAGACAGCTGCGGGAGCAGACACAATGGCAAAGCGAGCCAGGAGGTGGGCAACATGCTGCTGTTCTTCACAGGGACACCTGAATACGATAATTGGGAGCTCACGCTAGCCTACTCCCTGGCAGCATACTTGAAAACACACACAAATCTCCAACCTTCCATTAGCTAACGCCTGTAGTGGCTAAAAGGGGCCGGCCGCTGCGGCCGAGTGGTTCTAGGCGCTTTAGTCTGGAACCTCGCGACCGCTACGGTCGCAGGTTCGAATCCTGCCTCGGCAGGGATGTGTGTGATGTCCTTAGGTTAGTTAGGTTTAAGTAGTTCTAAGTTCTAGGGGTCTGATGACCTCAGATGTTAAGTCCCATAGTGCTCAGAGCCATTTGAACCATTTTTCGGCTGAAAGGGCAGCAGCTGAGTGTGCGTAAGAGAAAAGGAAAAAAAGAAAAAACAGCGGACTCCACATAAAATTAAGAAATCTGTTTCCATGGAAAAATCGCTAGTTACAAATCGTACCTCTACTGGGTCTGCGGACCAGCGCGCGTGCTCCAGGGATGGCCTCTGGTATACAGTGGAGGAATTCTTTTTCAGCGTACGACGTTCTATAATCCTAAGTGGCTTTTTTGTGGTCTACAATGATTTCTTAAATGCTAATGATTTTTCCAATGATAGCATTTTCCAGCAATTTGTACAAAAAAGCTATTAAAATATCATGCCAGGCTGCAATGACGTTCAGAGCACATCTATTACAGTGGTGCAGAAATTGACCAATGAAATGCCTCTCTTCTGCTGATTGGCTGAAAGTACTAAATGTGAAAACAATTTGGGCGAGCTGTTTGGAACTTGCGAATTCGAGGAGTCATCCAGCAACACTCCTGGGGGTAGGAGCTTCTTCTTGGGCCCTGTGGGGTGGGGTGAAGTTTTAAGACTGTTGTGTTGTAATACAGCTGTTTTATCTCTTAATGTTGTGGGTGGTGCTTGTGGGTCGACAGGGGTTCGGGAGCAGTAAGTGCAAGCTACCTGCCACACTTGCAAACTCAAAACGTGATAAAATCCACAAGCAATTCTACGGCTTGTAGGTCTACAAAACAACAGAATGACATTGGTAATGATTATCTCTGGCACCACTCAGTGCAAATGGAGCTGAAGCTTAATTACCAAAAATAAAATATAAGAATTCATAAAAACGAAATGAAATAATTAACTTTCTTCGTTAATTAATAACGTTCCTAGTAAGGACATTTGTTTTACACCGGAACAATGAGACCACAGTTTGGTCATATGGAATCGACGAACGGTATTTATTAAGATTAAAGTCACCGCATCGGACTGTTGTGGGAATAGAAATGATGATATCGCAGCCGTTGAAATTAAACGTTAATTTATTGATCTTCAAAGATGCTTGTGAGATAAAGGTAAATTACAGTTACAGTTTCTTAATCAAAGATACAAATTAATCAGCATTAATCAGCAGTGAGACAAAATTCCGGTCAATTCCGAAAGCACTGTATAAATGCAGAAAGCACCAGTATGCAATGTGGAAGACTATTACTCAACAATCAAACTCGTTTTCAAAGTCTGAGCAGTTCGCAAATGCAATCATACTGGAGAAGACCAATTCAGGATCCCAGTTTTTTTTTTAAAAAAGGAAACTCATGTTGCAGAATAAAGTCGCAAATTGTGAGCTGGACAAAGGAAAAGCAGCGCAAATGCTAAACGCTAAACATACACAAAAAACAGAGAAAGAATTTCCCGGCTGGGGCCGAACACCTCTCGATATCTCTGCGACGAACCGTCGTCCCTCGATCTCGAAGAGCAAGCGTTGTGTTCTATCTACGCTCCACTCCGCTCCCAAATGACACCGGTTGGAGGGGAGGATTCAAGAATTTTTGCCACTGTGACAACTGAGAATTTCTCTGCACATTCAAAAATGCACGGGAAGCCTGCAGAATTTTATCAACAAGCGCTTGTAGAATTTCCGTAAACTAACTAGAAGTTGGCACTTGACGGGCTCTTACTTTCATTGGCTGAAAATTTGTCTAGACTCGAAATTCACCTCATTTCATACGCTGTGTACGTAAAATGGCAGTGGCTCATTATTTGCATATGATTCTAGGAAAGAACACGAGCATTACAGGCTATCCCCGAGGGACCTCTCACAGATCGCACAGTTCTGAAACGGCGTTTTGCGGTATCCCGGCCTGGGATCACCGTTACCTGCAGCGGCATTCTCAAGGCACTACACCGTCTTTGGGGGGATTCTGCGTGACCTCCTGAATATCTGCTACTCGACCACCCAATGCCTAAAGCCTGCGGCGGGCCTCTCTCTAACTGCCGACTTTACAAGCCCTGTTCATCCACACAGAATATTCATAAAAATAAAAAGCAAAGAATTTATTTATCGTTGCTTAGCGTCATGTGACTAACCTGTTAGTCACAGTGTGTATCAAACTGAGAGTGAGTAATACTTCGTGATCCATATAATTATATAAAATTTTTGATTCGATAGAGCGCTCCCATTTTTCACAACGTGCTTGGAAATAAGAGGCCTCTTATCTGAGCATGGAGTCACAATTTAGCTAGAGTTGTTGTTTAAAAAACAAGGCAGACTTGACGACTGTGACTGAAACCAATAAATTTTATTTGTTTCCGTGCAAATTTCAAGTGTAGTGTATTTGTGTATCTTTTGACCACTGCATTTTTAGTTTTATCAAGGAAGATTTCCAAACAGCCGTATGTTTTCAGAAGTTATTTTATTCAGACAACCAGGTTCGGCATTCAATAATGCTCTTGTTAGGCCTCTGCGTATTAAAAACGAGTATGTATGTAGCGTATGTCAAGGTATACTACAGCTGACTGTTCAGAAAATGAAGCGCAATAACAAAAGTCCTTAAGACCTACAAAATTCAATTTTCAGCGTTAAGATACCTGTGCACATACAGCACAACAAAATAGAATATGTACACAAAGTGATTAGCTTTGGGACTGTCATGAAAGTCTTATTACAGAACATGCCAAACATTACAACAAACCAAACATAGGAAACATGTAATCAGAATCAAAAACGATTAAATCTTCCCTAACTTTTTCCCTCTACTTTCTATCTTTTTTGTTTGGTTTTATATATTTTCTTATAGATGAGAAGTACCCTAGTTCTTAGGAAAACCTGTACCTGTCGCCTTCCCGTATCCACAAGGAGTCAGCATGAGGCGGTGTATGATCTGGTAGGAGTCTTTATTGTCCAGTTCAGTGGTCGAATGTCGAACATTTCTGAAACTAGTGAGATTGCTACTGAGCAGTTATTAGTGACAATTCTAACGCTGTTGGACGCTAAATGTATTCCTCCATACGATCACAGTAATTTTTTCTATTGTTAACTATTATTGGCCACCACTGTCCATCACCAGAACAAGTGCAATTGACACCAGATGGTCAGATAGAAATTCTTTGGGACACAAAGCCAGAGACGGAGATCCAGGCCGGCATTTACCTCAAAAACAGCGGTAAATGACGTAGAAACACACTCAGCCTGACCTATGTAACACAGAGAGGATTACTTAATGACAATATTATTCTGCTTTCATTCGTTCTGACGATCGCCAATGGTGGCCAATACGGTATTCTTTTAATGGTTATTTTTTGTGAGTCATCATTCCTCTCACTGGTCCAGTCTACCCGCCCACGAATTTCTCTCCTGTGCCTACCCGTTAGTCTCACAGTAGAACGTGAGGCTAACGTTAGCACCTGAGAGCAGCTTCGTCAATTATTTGTTAGATGTACCTCAATATCAGTTTTCATCTATCGTTCTTAGCCTATACAGCTCCCTCTAGTGTCATGGAACGTATTCATCGATGTCGTAACACATGTCCTATGAACTTGTCTCTTCTTGCTATGAATGTTTTCCACGAGTTTTTCTCCACAAGAAGTCCTAATTCTTTAATCAGACCACTTAATTTACGACGTCTTCTGTAGCACTACATCTGAAACACATCAGTCCTCTTATTTTTCGGTTTTCACTACTGCTTAACAGCGTAAAATATTTCCTGCGATTCTATCTTCACGCCAGAACGGCATTTTTTTTTTTTTTCCAAAAACGTTAACCCTGTCACGCGTGTCACTACGATGCTTGCGACGCTGTTTAGACGTGTTGGAATAGTGTAGCAGTATAGATAAGGCTACCAAGTTCAACAGCACACGTTTTATAGTAACCATTGGGAGCGGTACGCTATGTGATGCCCTCACAGACGGTAGATGGCAGCACTGGCAATGGAGGGTGTATATATATATATATATATATATATATATATATATATGTGTGTGTGTGTGTGTGTGTGTGTGTGTGTGTGTGTGTGTGTGCGGTGGGGGGGGGGGGAGGTTAGGGGGGGGATCCTAGAAAACAGTGCCGTCGTCATTGTAATGCGGAAACGGAACGATTTATCTGATATTTGGATGTGATGTCTGTTCCTTCGGACATGTCCGAAAGAACAGACACCATTGATGACCTGCAGCCATCTAGAACGAATCAGAATTATATTAATACCTTCAGCTGCTGATGGGCGTTGATATACATCAAAGGGGACAGGTGAAAAAGTGTGCCTCGACCGGGACTCGAACCCGGGATCTCTTGATTACAGCAAACGAATAACACAAACAAAAATAGGTCCAACTAAGAATGCTTGTAATCTGCCATCTGAAGATGGATTTGTAAAGAAAAATCCGAAACCGATCATGGTCTGAAGATAATAAACCTTTTTAAACCATACATGTGGCTGGTAGCTGTTCTTTATATAAATTATAAATCTTGATTACATGGCAGACGCTCTATCCATCTGAGCCACCGAGGGCACAGAGGATAGTGCGACTGCATGGACTATCTCGCTCACGCCTCCCGCGAGACCCACATTCTCACCTTGTGGGTCCACACACTACATTCGTAGTGTCGCACCCGAACACACTCAGTACTCATTACTCGTGGAAGACATTCTTACTAAGTCCTGTAAGAGTTCGGGGAATATGTGTGCATCCGCACAGAAGAAGGTCATGCCCGGTGTTTCCAGAACTATATACTTACATGGATATGTTGTCTGTTCTTTCGAACATGTCCATATAAGTATATAATTCTGGCAACACCGGGAATGACCTTCATCTTCTATAAGGATGCACACATATTCCCCGAACTCTTACAGGACATGGCAAGAATGTCTTCCACGAGTAATGAGTGTGCTGGGGCTGGGCACTAGGTATGTAGTGTGTGGACCTACAAGGAGAGAATGTGGGTCTCGTGTGAGGCGTGCGCGAGATAGTCCCTGTAGTCACACTATCCTCTGTGGCCTCGGTGGCTCAGATGGATAGAGCGTCTGCCATGTAAGTAGGAGATCCGGGGTTCGAGTCCCGGTCGGGGAACACATTTTCACTTGTCACCGTTGATGTATATGAACGCCCGTCAGCAGCTGAAGATATTAATATACACTCCTGGAAATGGAAAAAAGAACACATTGACACCGGTGTGTCAGACCCACCATACTTGCTCCGGACACTGCGAGAGGGCTGTACAAGCAATGATCACACGCACGGCACAGCGGACACACCAGGAACCGCGGTGTTGGCCGTCGAATGGCGCTAGCTGCGCAGCATTTGTGCACCGCCACCGTCAGTGTCAGCCAGTTTGCCGTGGCATACGGAGCTCCATCGCAGTCTTTAACACTGGTAGCATGCCGCGACAGCGTGGACGTGAACCGTATGTGCAGTTGACGGACTTTGAGCGAGGGCGTATAGTGGGCATGCGGGAGGCCGGGTGGACGTACCGCCGAATTGCTCAACACGTGGGGCGTGAGGTCTCCACAGTACATCGATGTTGTCGCCAGTGGTCGGCGGAAGGTGCACGTGCTCGTCGACCTGGGACCGGACCGCAGCGACGCACAGATGCACGCCAAGACCGTAGGATCCTACGCAGTGCCGTAGGGGACGGCACCGCCACTTCCCAGCAAATTAGGGACACTGTTGCTCCTGGGGTATCGGCGAGGACCATTCGCAACCGTCTCCATGAAGCTGGGCTACAGTCCCGCACACCGTTAGGCCGTCTTCCGCTCACGCCCCAACATCGTGCAGCCCGCCTCCAGTGGTGTCGCGACAGGCGTGAATGGAGGGACGAATAGAGACGTGTCGTCTTCAGCGATGAGAGTCGCTTCTGCCTTGGTGCCAATGATGGTCGTATACGTGTTTGGCGCCGTGCAGGTGAGCGCCACAATCAGGACTGCATACGACCGAGGCACACAGGGCCAACACCCGGCATCATGGTGTGGGGAGCGATCTCCTACACTGGCCGTACACCACTGGTGATCGTCGAGGGGACACTGAATAGTGCACGGTACATCCAAACCGTCATCGAACCCATCGTTCTACCATTCCTAGACCGGCAAGGGAACTTGCTGTTCCAACAGGACAATGCACGTCCGCATGTATCCCGTGCCACCCAACGTGCTCTAGAAGGTGTAAGTCAACTACCCTGGCCAGCAAGATCTCCGGATCTGTCCCCCATTGAGCATGTTTGGGACTGGATGAAGCGTCGTCTCACGCGGTCTGCACGTCCAGCACGAACGCTGGTCCAACTGAGGCGCCAGGTGGAAATGGCATGGCAAGCCGTTCCACAGGACTACATCCAGCATCTCTACGATCGTCTCCATGGGAGAATAGCAGCCTGCATTGCTGCGAAAGGTGGATATACACTGTACTAGTGCCGAGATTGTGCATGCTCTGTTGCCTGTGTCTATGTGCCTGTGGTTCTGTCAGTGTGATCATGTGATGTATCTGACCCCAGGAATGTGTCAATAAAGTTTCCCCTTCCTGGGACAATGAATTCACGGTGTTCTTATTTCAATTTCCAGGAGTGTAATTCTAATTTCGATTTATCTGTGGTCCAAAAGGGTTGACCACTAGCTTTTGCTCCAAGGGTGGAAGCAATTCCGAATCAGGTAAGTTTGTAAACTGTTCTACTGCCGCTGTGGTTAAAGTACGAGTACGCCGTGCATGGCAAAATGGTGCATTCAAAACGGTCGCCGAGGCAACTGTGGGGCACCACGGGCCGTAGGTGACAGGGGTGAACGACGGCTGTGACCGGGCGTACAGACGTGCACCTGTTGAGCAACTCACCGTCCAGGTGAAACAAGGAGCTACCAAGAGTGTGAACAACGTCAACTCAGCAAACTTTGCTGCCTCTGCTGCCGGTATCTGGTTCATAAACCCAATCTCAATGCTGTTCACTGGCGACGAAGGACGCAGTTTGTACGTCAATAGCGCGACTGGAGGTCCACTGAGTGGCGACAGGTGGCCTTTTCAGAGGAATCGAGTTGTATGCTATGCACTTTGGAGTGTACGGCATGAAATTTCCGAAAGCAACCACCCTGGAACCAAAGGAGAGCGTCATGGTGAAGATTGTTTTCGCGGAGTTCCCTGAATGGTCTAGTCATTCTGGAAGGCACAACGGATCAACACAAGCATCTATCATTGGGGATCGTATCGTCCCCTACATGCAGCTTGTTTTTTTTCTGGGAATAGTTCGAAGACCACTAAGATGAGGTTATTGTACTCCGCTGGTTACCAAAGTCTCCGGATTTGTTCCAATACGAGAACCTGTGGGACCACTTCATTCGGGCTGTTCGCACCATGGATCCTCAACCGGGAAACCTAGCGCAGCTAGAGACGGCACCGGAGTCGGCATGGCTCCGCATCCCTGACGATACCTTCCATTACCACTCCGGATCTCTTCCTGAACGTTGTAACATCCACGAGATAAATTTTAGCTACAGTGCGACGAGAGGAAATTATGTCTCTAACAGTTATAAACATTATCCATTCGACATATGAAAAAAAAACAGTGAAAACGATGATAAATATTAATTATTTATATAATATTTTATGATGTAATAGGACATATCGATGTGCATCATACAAAGACAATGATAATTGTAAATTCCTTTAATGATCTGCGTTTGTCTTCCTTTGTTTTTACCTTTTGTTGGTTGGCTTTGCCGGCCGAAGTGGCCGTGCCGTTAAAGGCGCTGCAGTCTGGAACCGCAAGACCGCTACGGTCGCAGGTTCGAATCCTGCCTCGGGCATGGATGTTTGTGATGTCCTTAGGTTAGTTAGGTTTAACTAGTTCTAAGTTCTAGGGGACTAATGACCTCAGCAGTTGAGTCCCATAGTGCTCAGAGCCATTTGAACCATTTGGTTGGTTTTGTAGGCTCAGGACGCAAGACGGCCGGACGGTGTTGCCGAGCGGTTCTAGACGCTTCAGTCTGGAACCGCGCGACTGATACGGTCGTCCCATAGTGCTCAGAGCCATTTGAACCATTTGACGCAAGATGCATTTCAAACTGAGGTCTGTTAAGAAATTGTAATTATTTGTTAATTATTACTTGACAATAGAGTTCATTATTATTATAAATATGAGTGAATAATTATTTGTAACTTTAATTCCTCTCTCAGTAAGCATTATCTGTGTTAATTATTTCTTTCCGCTGCAAAGAGCGCAGCCATTGATGATAGCGATTTGTATCGCGTCTTTTTGTCTGTGTTTTCCTTAGAGAAAAATCAAATGGTTGCTTGATGAAGTATAAATAGTGCACAATACGAAAGTAAAGTTTAATAAGCATTTCAAATACTTATCCTATTTGCTCTAACAATAGAAAGTGTCTATCAATTGTCTGCCGCCATCTTAACAATTATCTCAGCGGCAAATTCAAATTACGTAACTCTGCAGACATAAATGCAGAAGGTAATACAAATGTGTAAAAATAAATGTGCACCGGTGGTCCCGAACTCATTTTCATGAAAATAATTCGAATCAGATTGGTTCTTTAAAAACAGTGCTCATAGCACGATCCTCATAACAAACTTTTCTAACTGATGTATGGAGTCGAAATTAATTACGCACGAGCTGCGAAGAATATTGTTTCAGGTAACATACGTCAGTGTTGTGCGCGGCTGATATTCAGTCGGTGGTTTTAATGATCATTTTGCTGAAGATAACTGTTTCCATCATAATCAATAGTTGTATAGAATCTGTTGTATGAACTGTGATTTAGTGACACTTACACAGCTTACAGACAACACTTTCACACAACGTTAAACTTGGAGTTCTTTAGCAAACTGACCAAATCTTTAGCCGGCAGAAAAAATTATTTAGTAATTACTCAATGTAATGAAATAACCTTATCACTTTCATTTACAAATTAGTTAAATACCAAACCACTGAATAACACAGCGAACGCCACAACGTCTAGCGCTTTTGGCAGTAGGTCACATTAATGTGACTCGACGGTGAGTATCTCGTGCCCCGTACATCGTTAAGAATGCCTGTATTCTGGAGACAGCCTTCAGTGTGACTTCTCGCGGCGGCACAGAAGTCCCGGGGACGTTACATAATGAATGCTGTCAGAGCCCTTTTGTTTATTACTTATCGTAATGCGTGGACTCTCACGATCGGCAAGCATCCTGCCGGAAAGAGTCTGCCTCGGACCAGGCAACAAGACAAGATGGGGCTGCCAGATTTACTCCGGACACCGGCACGCGCACGCGGTGGCCTGCCATTTCCCTGCCCGCAATTACAGCCATCCGTCAGGTGGCGCGGCGGGCGTGGGAGTCGCCAGACGCGGGACTGGCCGATCCGAGGGGATCAGATCGCGCGTTTATCACGGCGCGGCCTCCAGACGGTTTATCCGCTCGCATCGGCAGCCGCTCGGCGGAAGTGGCTGACCCGGCCGTCACAGCACGGCACGGCACGGCACGCGAGATAGCATCGTGGCGCGTGGACGGGCCCTAACGAATTAAGTTATGCGCAGTCACGCGCTTCACACCCACGCCTGCCACGGAGTTTCGGGGAGGTTCCTTCCCAGACCGCCGTGCAAACAAGCGGACGTCAGCGCGGCGAACGAGGCGGGACCCACGTCCACGTTGTCAGGGTATGCCACGCCGCTCCGACCAAACAAATCAACACAGCCCCACAACTAATGGGGCGCTGCAAGCTGCCCGTCAAATTTGGGGGGTACGTAATGCGGGAATTCCCGAGTAATGCCATACGACAGCGCAAATGTTATTGTACGCTGAGACGACAAAACGTCATGGGATGCCAACTTACACTACTGGCCATTAAAATTGCTACACCAAGAAGAAATGCAGATGATAAACAGATATTCATTGGACAAATATATTATACTAGAACTGACATGTGATTACATTTTCATACAATTTGGGTGCAAAGATTCTGAGAAGTCAGTACCCAGAGCAACCACCTCTGGCCGTAATAACGGCCTCGATACGCCTGGGCATTGAGTCAAACAGAGCTTGGATGGCGTGTACGGGTACAGCTGCCCATCCAGTTTCAACACGATACCACAGTTCATCAAGAGTACTGACTGGCGTATTGTGACGAGTCAGTTACTCGGTCACCACTGACCAGACGTTTTCAATTGGTGAGAGATCTGGAGAATGTGCGGGCCAGGGCAGCAGTCGAACATTTTCTGTATCCAGAAAGGCCCGTACAGGACCTGCAACATGCGGTAGTGCATTATCCTGCTGAAATGTAGGGTTTCGCAGGGATCGAATGAAGGGTAGAGCCACAGGTCGTAACACATCTGAAATGTAGCGTTCACTGTTCAAACTGCCGTCAATGCGAACAAGAGGTGACCGAGACGTGTAACCAGTGGCAGCCCATACCATCACGCTGGGTGATACGCCGGTATGGCGATGACGAATACACGCTTCCAATGTGCGTTCACCGCGTTGTCGCCAAACACGGATGCGACCATCATAATGCTGTAAACATAACCTGGATTTATCCCAAAAAATGACATTTTGCCATCCCTGCACCCAGGTTCGTCGTTGAGTACACCATCGCAGGCGCTCCTGTCTGTGATGCAGCGTCAAGAGTAACCGCAGCCATGGTCTCCGAGCTGATAGTCCATGCTGCTCCAAATGTCGGCGAACTGTTCGTTCAAATGGTTGTTGTCTTGCAAACGTCACCATCTGTTGACTCAGAGATCGAGACGTGGCTGCACGATCCGTCACAGCCATGCGGATAAGATGCCTGTCATCTCGACTGCTACAGATTCGAGTCCGTTGGGATCCAGCACGGCGTTCCGTATTACCCTCCTGAACCCACCGATTCCATATTCTGCTAACAGTCATTGGATCTCGACCAACTCGAGCAGCAATGTCGCGACACGATAAACCGAAATCGTGATAGGCTACAATCCGACCTTTATCAAAGTCGGAAACGTGTTGGTACGCATTTCTCCTCCTTACACGAGGCATCACAACAACGCTTCACCAGGCAACTCCGGTCAACTGCTGTTTGTGTATGAGAAATCGGTTGGGAACTTCCTCATGTCAGCACGTCGTAGGTGTCGCCACCGGCGCCATAATTGTGTGAATGCTCTGAAAAGCTAATCATTTGCACATCACAGCATCTTCTTCCTGTCGGTTAAATTTCGCGTCTGTAGACGTCATCTTCGTGGTGTAGCAATTTTAATGGCCAGTAGTGTACATCGTGGCGGATTTCCTTTTGCCCTGCGTAATGCAGCAATTCGACGTGGCATGGACACAACAAGTCGTAGGAAGTCCTCTGCAGAAATGTTGAGCCATGCTCCCTCTATAGCCATCCATAACTGCAACAGAATTGCCGGTGCAGAATTTTGTGCACGAACTGACATGAATCCCGCCCCATAAATGTTCGATGGGATTCATGCCAGACAATCTGGGTGACCAGACCATTAGCTCGAATTGTCCAACATGTTCTTCACACTAATCTCGAACAACTGTGGCCCTGTGTCATAGCGCATTATCATCCACACAAATTCCACCGTTGTTTATGAATTCCGTGAATATGGAACACAAGCATTTCCAGTCGACGGTCGGTCCAGCTGGACCAGCGGACCCAGTCCGTTCCATGTAAACACAGCCCATGGAACCACCTCTAGCTTGGGCAGTGCCTTGTTGACATCTTGGGTCTATGGCTTCTTAGAAACTGCACCACACTAACCTACATCAGCTCTTACCAACTTAAATCGGGACTCATCTGACCAGACCACGCTGAAACCTGGACTTAAGGAAAGGCAGGATTTGGTGTGGACAGGGCCATAATCAGTTACTGTTAATTGCTCAGTTTTTTTAAATCACGTATACTTTATTTGAAAACAATTGCAAATAAAGTTGACAATAAGGAACAATTATCAAATTTGACTGTTAAGACTAATGTTTAGTTAAAGAAAGTTCTTAAGCAAATTCCACTCACGGCTGAAGGCCTTATTGACAATAAATTCAAATTATTTGTCAGCTGAAGGTCCCAATAGTAATAACTCAAAAAACAGTTGGACGGCTGAAGGCCTGGATAGCCAATTTTTGGCAAGCAATTAAACTTCTTCTAGAGATTTTTAAAGAACAATCATCAATATTTCAGTGTTAAGATATTTCGTCTAATTAAAATTTCTTAAGACAAGTTAAACTCACGGCTGCAGGCTTTATTAACAAGAAATTCATACTCTTTGTCGGTTGAAGGCCCAAACAGTAATAACTCAAAATAATTTTTTTTTAAACAATCAATACAATCTGACAAAATCAAGAGCGAAGTGGTCCTCAGACAGTGCTCCAAGGATCGACATGGGAAAGTCGCTCAACTTCGTAAACGATGAGACAGGGAGCCAAGAGTAGTATCATTTAACTGGATGGCAACCAAACTAGTGACAGTTTAAACGCAGACCAACCCTCTTGCAAAATCTACCTAGCGTCTGATAACCAATACAACGACGGAATAATCCAGGCAAGGCGGAACAAGTGGACAGCACTGCGTCTTCAGAATCTGGTGATTAAAACATCCAGAAGCAGAAGGAACCACTACAACCAAAGAAGTCCGAAAGAAACAAACTATCCGAACCACAATCAAGGAGGCTGTCGAGCTACATGGCTTACCAAACAGCAGCGGCAAGGCGAGGAAAAGTACACTGCCGCGAGAATACAGTAACCTCCAGGGCAGGTAACTGGGGTGTTAGTGGCCACTAGGCAGAAAAATACCGCTGGTTGAACTTTACCAATAATAACACAAGGAATTCAATGATTAATAATAAGAAGTGGAGGACGGCTAATTAATTTCGCCAAGTCCAAACACTCCACTCGCTCTTCATCTCAGTGACCCTGCAAACAGCAACGCATGAACAAATGGCGTGATCTCAAAATAGTGGAGGTTTCCCTACTGGGTTAATGTTCACACAACTCAAACGTCCTGGGTCCAGGTTGTGGCACTCGCAACTACAGCCCTTCGATTCGGCAGTGTCTCCGTGCCGCCACTGGCCCTGGCATGTCCTCGCGCTTATGGACCTCACTGCTGCTTCATCCCAAACCGAACTCCATGATACACGCGACCAGGAAAACATTTGACGTCCCTCCAAAGATAATACCACCGTATCAGGTATCGATAACCGCTGCTGCTGCCACTCGCAGAGAGACAATGCTAGCAAATGTAGTTGCGTCAGTTAACACAAGAAGAAAACGAGATGTCACTATGTAACCTCCCCCTCGCTTATCGACCCTAATGACTGAAAAATTAAACCGCGTGTACCTAATGGAAATTTGGGAAAAGCAATCGTCACCGAAGTTAATCTGTCGGTAAAGAGGGAGGAAAGGGTTACATCTAAATGAAAGGAAAAATGCAAATGAAACTGGTGGAAATTAATTTTGAAAAGGGGTAAAGTTAATAAAGAAAGTAAATGTGCGGCCGTTACGTTAACAATTAACTAGCGGTAATTAGATATTTGAGATTTGGGGAAAATTACGGTCGCCAGTCCTAAGGACAATTACTATAGTAACTGAAAAAGAAAGGTTATTGCACATATAATTAGCACTAGAAGCGTGGCAACTGAAGGTTGACACGTGTAGTATGAAAACTGAAAGTTTGTCAGAAGTAATAAATTTCGCTACACTCTGACTTAATTTCGCAAAAGAATTAATAAAACTGGAAAACTGAAAGTTAATTTAGTGACTGAAATTAATAGTGAGCTTTGTTTCTGAAGCACACCGAAATTCAATAAAATAAAGTTAGTCTTGGGCTACCTGAACAATCATTTCAAAAGCTACTTGAATCTACGCAATTTAGAAATAAGAGATTTAACTTTGAACTTGAATTTAATGATTCTGAACAATTAACAATAGTAAAATTTAGTACGTACCAAGCTGAGCTGTAGTCACAGGTAAGTTAAAATATGGTAACAAAACTCGCACTCATAATTTGTGCTTGTGTAATCTAAATATTGTAGCCAGATATGAATACTTCAACTGAACTTTGAAATTAAAGCAGTGAAATGGAATAATATTACTTTAATGCTGGTGTTTGAATTTCAACGACACTCGGGTTCATTCCAGAAAAGGAAGGGACCCTGCTTGGTAATACAATTGGGACAATGAGCAACAAATGTTCATGGTAAGTTGCTGTAATTGTAGTAACGAAAATGGAACAGTTTGAAAAGTTGAAGTCTGCCATACAGTTCTGAAACTTTACGTGCTTCCAGTCTTCCTTGTTGGTTGATTGAAGGTTTGAAGCCGTCGATCGAGGAGGTGGCGACAGTCACTCATTGTCGGCCGTCGCTGTTGCAGAAGCTGGATGTTGGCGCGCCTTCTTCTCGACACGGTCACCAGGCGAAGCGGGCTCTTGATGTGCGCCAGCTAACGCTTCCCGTCCGCGACACCGTGTCAGAAACTCTCATAGCAAGTCGAGCGCAGTTACAAGCTGCCAAACCCCGAAAGCGCGGCAACTCGCGGGAGCGTCACACAACACACCTGCTCCACCGCCTACCCCAGCCAGACTCTCCCTCTGCCCGCACTCAACGCGACAGAGTTAACACTACCAAAGATCCTCAACACTTTGGTTCTCCACACGACGTATCGATGTATTCGTTCGATAGCATAGTTTTCCATAGGCAAGACCCAGCGTAAAAATGCAAATAATATTTACAAAACAAACCAATTATACATCCACATAAATGCATAAATAAATATACAGGGCTATTACAAATGATCGAAGCGATTTCATAAATTCACTGTAGCTCCATCATTGACATATGGTCACGACACACTACAGATATGTAGAAAAACTCATAAAGTTTTGTTCGGCTGAAGCCGCACTTCAGGTTTCTGCCGGCAGAGCGCTCGAGAGCGCAGTGAGACAAAATGGCGACAGGAGCCGAGAAAGCGTATGTCGTGCTTGAAATGCACTCACATCAGTCAGTCATAACAGTGCAACGACACTTCAGGACGAAGTTCAACAAAGATCCACCAACTGCTAACTCCATTCGGCGATGGTATGCGCAGTTTAAAGCTTCTGGATGCCTCTGTAAGGGGAAATCAACGGGTCGGCCTGCAGTGAGCGAAGAAACGGTTGAACGCGTGCGGGCAAGTTTCACGCGTAGCCCTCGGAAAATTGGCTCATGCCACAACTGGAGACCGACAGCGCCGACTTCATCTTTCAACAGGATGGTGCTCCACCGCACTTACATCATGATGTTTGGCATTTCTTAAACAGGAGGTTGGAAAACCGATGGATCTGTCGTGGTGGAGATCATGATCAGCAATTCATGTCATGGCCTCCACGCTCTCCCGACTTAACCCCATGCGATTTCTTTCTGTGGGGTTATGTGAAAGATTCAGTGTTTAAACCTCCTCTACCAAGAAACGTGCCAGAACTGCGAGCTCGCATCAACGATGCTTTCGAACTCATCGATGGGGACATGCTGCGCCGAGTGTGGGAGGAACTTGATTATCGGCTTGATGTCTGTCGAATCACTAAAGGGGCACATATCGAACATTTGTGAATGCCTAAAAGAACTTTTTGAGTTTTTGTATGTGTGTGCAAAGCATTGTGAAAATATCTCAAATAATAAAGTTATTGTAGAGCTGTGAAATCGCGTCAATCATTTGTAATAACCCTGTATATATATATATATATATATATATATATATATATATATATATATATATATATATATATACAAATAGTACAACAATTACAATATATAAAGACACAGAAATGTCATATCTAGAGGTAACAAAATAAGGAAAAACATTTATAGTACAGCCGGCCGCGGTGGTCTAGCGGTTCTAGGCGCTCAGTCAGGAACCGCGCGACTGCTACGGTCGCAGGTTGGAATCCTGCCTCGGGCATGGATGTGTGTGATGTCCTTAGGTTAGTTAGGGTTAAGTAGTTCTAAGTTCTAGGGGACTTATGACCACAGATGTTGAGTCCCATAGTGCTTAGAGCCATTTATAGCACAATAGATGGAAATAGGAGGATATGCACTTCTGGCGTTACAACTATCCCTATTACACGATGCCAACATATCAATGGCACCAACACGAGCCGCAACACGGTTCACACGGTTTTCTAGACTAGCTTCCAACCGATACAGTCACAAGCCCAGGAGAGGCGCTGAAGGCGATGCCGTGCTGCTGGCAAAGGTATTCGCGGCGGTCGTCTGGTGCCATAGCCCATTAATGGGTAACGTGCTTGCCTCCCATACAAGTGGGCCCGGTTTCAATTCCCGGCCGGGTTGGAGATCTTCTCTGCTCGTGGGCTGGGTGTCGTGTTATTCACATCATCATTTCATCCTCATCACAGGTGCGCAAGTCGCCCAATGTGGCGTCGACTGACATAAGACTTGCACTTGGCGGCCGAACTTCCCCAGATGGGCCTCCCGGTCAAAGATGCCATACGCTCATTTCATTTCATTTTAACGCCAAATTTCGCAGCACTTCCTAACGGATATGTTCGTCGCACGTCTGACATTGATTTCTGGGGTTATTTCATGCTGAGTTGCTTGTCTGTTAGCACTGAGAGCACTACGCAAACGCCACTACTCTTGGTCGTTAAGTGAAGGTCGTGGGTCACTGTACTTTCCGTGATGAGCCGTAACGCGTGAGTTTGGTATTCACGGCACACTCTCGACGCTGTGGGTCCCGGAATACAGAATTCCCCAACGATTTCAAAAATGGTATGTCCCATGCGTCTAGACCCAACTACCATTCACTGTTCAAAGTCCGTCAATTACTGTCGTGCAATGATAATCACGTAGAAAAGCTTTACACGTGAATCACCAAAATACAAACGACAGCTTCGCCGATGCACTGCCCTTTTATACAGGGTTATTACAAATGATTCAAGCGATTTCACAGCTCTACAATAACTTTATTATTTGAGATATTTTCACAATGCTTTGCACACACATACAAAAACTCAAAAAGTTTTTTTAGGCATTCAGAAATGTTCGATATGTGCCCCTTTAGTGATTCGGCAGACATCAAGCCGATAATCAAGTTCCTCCCACACTCGGCGCAGCATGTCCCCATCAATAAGTTCGAAAGCATCGTCGATGCGAGCTCGCAGTTCTGGCACGTTTCTTGGTAGAGGAGGTTTAAACACTGAATCTTTCACATAACCCCACAGAAAGAAATCGCATGGGGTTAAGTCGGGAGAGCGTGGAGGCCATGACATGAATTGCTGATCATGATCTCCACCACGACCGATCCATCGGTTTTCCAATCTCCTGTTTAAGAAATGCCGAACATCATGATGGAAGTGCGGTGGAGCACCATCCTGTTGAAAGATGAAGTCGGCGCTGTCGGTCTCCAGTTGTGGCATGAGCCAATTTTTCAGCATGTCCAGACACAGGTGTCCTGTAACGTTTTTTTCGCAGAAGAAAAAGGGGCCGTAAACTTTAAACCGCGAGATTGCACAAAACACGTTAACTTTTGGTGAATTGCGAATTTTCTGCACGAATGCGTGAGGATTCTCTACCGCCCAGATTCGCAGATTGTGTCTGTTCACTTCACCATTAAGAAAAAATGTTGCTTCACCACTGAAAACAAGTTTCGCACTGAACCCATCCTCTTCCATGAGCTGTTGCAACCGCGCCGAAAATTCAAAGCGTTTGACTTTGTCATCGGGTGTCAGGGCTTGTAGCAATTGGAAACGGTAAGGCTTCTGCTTTAGCCTTTTCCGCAAAATTTTCCAAACCGTCAGCTGTGGTACGTTTAGCTCCCTGCTTGCTTTATTCGTCGACTTCCGCGGGCTACGCGTGAAACTTGCCCGCACGCGTTCAACCGTTTCTTCGCTCACTGCAGGCCGATCCGCTGATTTCCCCTTACAGAGGCATCCAGAAGCTTTAAACTGTGCATACCATCGCCGAATGGAGTTAGTAGTTGGTGGATCTTTGTTGAACTTCGTCCTGAAGTGTCGTTGCACTGTTATGACTGACTGATATGAGTGCATTTCAAGCACGACATACGCTTTCTCGGCTCCTGTCGCCATTTTGTCTCACTGCGCTCTCGAGCGCTCGGCGGCAGAAACCTGAAGTGCGGCTTCAGCCGAACAAAACTTTATGAGTTTTTCTACGTATCTGTAATGTGTCGTGACCATATGTCAATGAATGGAGCTACAGTGAATTTATGAAATCGCTTCAATCATTTGTAATAAGCCTGTACCCTGTTTACGAGATGCTACCGCCATCTGCAGAATGTGCATATAATTGTCCCAAAAGTTGTCACCTCAGGTCACTGCATCTTCACATGTGATCAAAGAATTAATTCTTTCCGGGCGGGGTAGCCGCGCGGTCTCGGGCGCCTTGCCACGGCTCGCGCGGCTGCCCCCGTCGGAGGTTCGAGTCCTCCCTCGGGCATGGGTGTGTCTGTTGTCCTTATCGTAAGTTAGTTTAAGTTAGATTTAGTAGTACGTAAGCCTAGGGACTGATGACCTCAGCAGTTTGGTCCCATAGGAAGTTACCACAAATTTCCAAATTAATACTCCGAGCTCCTCTTCTTCGTCTTCTTCTTCGTCGTCGTCCTTATCGTCCACTTCATACGACCCGTTCAGGAAACCATTTTTTACTCGTTCGTCAGACACATCGCCGCCCTGTAAGACTGTGATCTATGATGATTCTAGACATTCTTTCTAAAAGGTTTCACCAACTGACATTATGTTTCTCTTTGATTTTGCTTTCCTAATCGAAATTCCGTATTTCTTACCATGTATTACGTTTTGTATTTTGCCCATCAGTGTGCAGCCTTTGACTGCTCCGAGAAATTTCATGTCAGCTGACGTAATTTTCTTTCCCTCTTTCTTCGAAAGTGCACACGTTTCACTTCCATATAGTACGTACTATATAAACCGGCACTGTTTAATAAAGCTTCAGTTTAGTTCCTTTTCCGGTTTCATGTTTCAGAGTTATATGAAATGCTCCACCTACAGAATGTCCCACCGTAATAGCTGTCAGTCGCATTTTCTCTGGTGTTTCGGCAGATATTCGTGATTTCGTTTTGGCAATGTGTAGCTTGAGTGGGCCCAAATAAATACCGCTCATCACGTATTTCATGCGACATCCAGCGTCAACGAAAAGAGTCATTGTTTTTTCCGTTACCAAAAAAAAAAAATGATTTTTAAAGCGGGATTTTACAGGTCGCATTCGAAAGAGCGGGTAGAGCAGATATTCGTTTTATCGATGTGTATTAACCAGGGGCAGTAAAATACGGAAACTAACCATCATCTCAGCAGCGACTGAGCAGCACTGCTGCACCGCTACCAGTGACCGGACCAGGGCGGTGCCATAGCACTGGTTATTTTTTGTGTTTTAGTGCCCCTGGTTATTACATATTGATAGAATGAATATTGCACTATACGAATTTTGAACCGATCTATCTGACGGGACACAAAAAAAAATCTGCTTTAAATATCATACTGTTTGTAACAGGAAACAAACCCACGATTTCCATCGACAGTGAGCGCCTCTTGAACGACGTAGTGAGCAGTATTTCACTGGGCTGACTCCAGCTACACAGCACCGAAATATCACGGAAAATAGGTCTGGCGATTCTTTGGAAGAACACCCTACACATGTTTAAATTTGAGAAGATTTGTTTCTATGTCGCATTAAATGTTGAGAATATTTCATATCTAAGCTACTTCGAGCTGGAGGATATTCATTCCAATACATTGCCACTTACCTCAGTTTTGGATTTTATCATGCTTTTTCCCAGAAATCCCATTACTTTTGATTTATGTGGAATTATTGTCAGTCCATATTACACACATGAAAAAAAGTTTTGCAACACCCCAGTTCCAGAACTCCTGAAGATAGACGTTGACTGTTGACATTGTATCACAGACACAGTTCCTTTGATCAGAGAAGTCACTAAACCCGCCCAAAGATGTAAACAACCCTGCATGATTTAAATGGTTTAAATGGCTCTGAGCACTATGGGACTTAACATCTGAGGTCATCAGTCCCCTAGAACTTAGAACTACTTAAACCTAACTAACCTAAGGACATCACACACATCCATGCCCGAGGCAGGATTCGAACCTGCGACCGTAGCAGCAGCGCGGTTCCGTACTCAAGAGATTAGAACCGCTCGGCCACACCGGCCGGCAACCCTGTGCAGCAAGGTGGAGATTGCCTGATGTTTTGGGGTGGCATTATGTGGGGCCGACGTACGCGGCTGGTTGTCATGGAAAGTGCCGAAACTGCTGTTCGATACGTGAATGCCATCCTCTGACAGATAGTGAAACCATATCGGCAGCATATCGGCGAGGCATTCGTCTTCATGAACGACAATTCGCGCCCCCATCGTGCAATTCTTGTGTATGACTTACATCGCTAAACTAGAGTGGCCAGCATGTTCTCCACACATGAACCCGATCGAACATGCCTGGAATAGATTGGGTAGTATGGTGGTACAACATGCAATGTATGGTTTACATCAGCATTAAAAAGGGCGGAAATGATGCTTATGTTGATCTCAATTCCAGTTTTCTCTACAGGTTTCAGAAGTATCGGAACCGAGGTGATGCAAAACTTTTCTCGATGTGTGTATTTATTACATTACTGAAGATGTATAGCCTCTTTGTAAATTTCTTCTATCTATTGCACAATAACAACATCGTCTGCATATAAAATACTACTCAAATTATACTGCGCTGAGAGCATTATACCGTACCAGAACTTTTGTTTCCATCTTACTCTGACATCGTCGACATTATTAATAAGTGATGGGAACAGTCAGAAAACCTTGTGCAGCTTCTTTATTTGTTTTTACGGTTCTTCCCTGCGTCAATAAACGGAGTAATGTTTTGATATAGAGTTCTGATCATTTTTTAGTAGATTCTCTTGTAAAACTTTTGTGATCTAAATCTCCCATAGAATTGCTGCACTGAGGCATCAGGTGACTTGTGCAAATCGATGGAGACTATATGAGTTTCCGAACTGAATTCTTTTCTTTTCTTAGTCATTTCTTTCACTACAAAAAATCTTCCGTAGAGTGGCTCCGTCCAAAAACATTCATCTTGTTCCATCTCTTATTTCCCCTGTCCCTTGGGGTCGACCCTCTTAATCTCGTTTGCCGTTTTGAACGTATTTGAATCATTTCGGGTTGCACTGCCATCGTTTTCGCGTCGTTCTTTGGATCCTAATCCATGCATCCGGTGAGTGCCGAGGGCCTCTTTTCAGTTCTTCTCATCTGGTTAGGTTCACGCCGCATGAGACGCCTGCAATAGCCTAGGCGGTTCTGTTTTTCTCCATGTTTGCTGTCTTATACGAGCCTCTGATGCGATCGTTTCTTACTCTGCCATTTAGGATTACATGCCAGACTCTTTATTTGTATAACCTGGAGCCTTTGTTCTCCAACATTGTGAACCATACGTCAGATATGGTCTTCGTTCGCAAATTTTCCCTTCGTCAGGCGTTTTCACATCGTAGATACTCTATGATTACGTCCATTTGAACCAACCACTTTTTATACAGTTTTCAATATCTGCATCGATAAGAGGTAGTCGAACTGATCGGTCGATACTATAAGAGAATTACGTAGATGCTGGTGCGATTTAAGATGGTACTCATTCTTGAGAAGTTGCAACACATATACCCCTTTAGAGTACTCCACGGTGCAGCAACTATTAATGTAGTCTCTAATATTTGGTAGAGATTGTTCTATTAGATCTACTATGTCGACGTATAAAAGCGTCCAAGGAGTAGGTTTTATGCAGATGGTATGTGACTGGATGAATGACCACAATAAAAAGCAGTGGACTCAAATCAGATACTCGGTGGACCCCAACCGACTCGGTTGTGAGCTCTGCAAGATACATGTACTAATTTATATTTACGTGACAAACCCTAATTCTAGGGCTATATTTCATATTGAAAAATGGATCTATGCCGACATTTGTAAAAACGGCGATGGTACATTAGTCCTTACCAATGTAAAATTGCCACCTTCTGAAGAAGACAAATTTATATTTGTCGAAACCTAGGTAAAGAATTCTTTATCCATTGCAACTGGTCGGCTGTTTATAATTTTATTTTGTCTTCATGTTCTCATACATATTCTTCAGGATATAGATGTAGCATCCGTGACACACGGTGCACGTATAGGTTACCATATAAATTTTCTTGACACACGGTACAAAGTTTCTGCGATGTCAATAAACACAAGACGGAACTTGGAATCTTTGCATTTTTATTTCACGATTTTCTCTGTTTGAATAGCGTCAGTAGTGCCTACACCCACTGACATAACTAAATTGGTTGGCTGCAATTTTTGTTGCCTTATTTAATTTGTTTGCAAAGCACTCTTCCCACATCTCTGGCGTTTGTATTGTCAGTCTTACTGCACAGTAGTTTCCATGGCTCCTCTCCAGCTATCATCCTTTATATTGAGATAATGTTAAATAGTTTGGTGAGCATAATACTGGAATCTCCGCAAGCTAGTGTCGTTGCACATGGATATGACTGGCTGCTTACACAACTACATAGATCTGATGATTATCTAATATTCCTCGGATCTAGTCACATCACAAAAATAAATGTGCAAATTGGACGACAAAATAAACGATAAGTGTAAATTCTCTAAGCGTGCCACTCACGGAATTGACCTCAAAACACGCACACATCATAATCTCAAGCTGCTGGCAAAAGCAAGAGAAAACTAGCGAGTGTAAACTTGACAAAGATATATTCAAAGGATGTCAGCCGCCGTGTTACGAATTACAGACTACCACAGATTCTGCATAAACTAGCTATACAGGGCGAGGCAGAGAAGACAGGCCCTGCCAATTACAGACTAGAACGAGAAACAGCGGGCAGTGAGGCAAATCTTGTGGCATACGTAAGTAATTTTTAACTTTATGGCTGCCGAATTGCGACAAAAATTTAGATTTTCTGTACTGCAACTGTATATTTTGTACTGTGCTATCATAATGGGCATTAGAAGTTGATTTCAAGGACACAACATTGCAAGCTGACGCTGAGTGATACTAAATGTTATTATGTTAAATGTTATCTTTACTTAAAGAAAAGAATTATGTTCTCAATAACCTTCAAATCGTGAGCTACACCCTTAATTTTTATATATGAAATTACTGCATTTACTCATGGCGCTTTTGTTGCCTCTGGCTGTGGTCACTTTCAGAACACAAAAAAATAATCAAATTAATTAATTTAATAAGATTGAAACTTAAATTTCTGGTGTACTCACGTCCCTCCACAATAAATTAAAAACAGTGAATAGTTGAGGGAGTATGAACGAGAACAGTGGCGTATTGAAGTTTATAAATGACGAGAAGTTTCATTAAACCTTTTAGACTACAATGAGCTAATAAATCTTACACTAAAAATGACAAACACAGATCAGAGAATGGATGGTGTTTGATTGGCAAAGCGCACATTGACGTCGAAGCTATACAAATTCCCTCCTGAATTAATCCCTCTTCAATGCAACCTGACTTTGTTTACATGAATTCACTGTGAGGCCTATCTCTATTCAGATGGGATCAACTACGACGAAGTATACCACAAACTATGGTTCACCTGAGAACAGGGAGCTGTCAGTACTGTGAATATCATTTAACAATACTACGCTGATGCATCAGTACTGTACCCTTTCACCTTGATTCGGGCGGCAGCAGAAAACAGCGCGCTATGGGCAAGGAGCGCCGCGCTGCAGCTACACCACTGGCCGTTAAAATTGCTACACCAAAAAGAAATGTGATGATACACGGGTATTCATTGGAGAAATATATTATACTAGAACTGACATGTGATTACATTTTCACGCAATTTGGGTGCATAGATACTGAGAAAACCTCTGACCGTAATAACGGCCTTGATACGCCTGGGCCTTGAGTCAAACAGAGCTTGGATGGCGTGTACAGGTACAGCTGCCCATGCAGCTTCAACACGATACCACAGTTCATCAAGAGTAGTGACTGTCGTAATGTGACGAGACAGTTGCTCGGCCACCACTGACCAGACGTTTTCAGTTGGTGAGAGATCTGGAGAATGTGCTGGCCAGGGCAGCAGTCGAACATTTTGTGTATCCGGAAAAGCCCGTACAGTACCTGCAACATGCGCTCGTGCATTATCCTGCTGAAATGCAGGGTTTCGCAGGGATCGAATGAAGGGTAGAGCCACAGGCAGTAACACATCTGAAATGTAACGTTCAGTGTTCAAACTGCCGTCAATGCGTACAAGAGGTGACCGAGACATGTAACCAGTGGCACCCCATACCATCACGCCGTGTGATACGCCGGTGTGGCGATGACGAATACACGCTTCTAATGAGCGTTCACCGCGTTGTCGCCAAACACGGATGCGACCATCATAATGCTGTAAACATAACCTGGCTTCATCCCAAAATATGACGTTTTCCCATTCGTGCACCCAGGTTCGTCGTTGAGTACACCATCGCAGGCGCTCCTGTCTGTGATGCAGCGTCAAGGGTAACCGCAGCCATGGTCTCCGAGCTGATAGTCCATGCTGCTCCAAACGTCGTCGAACTGTTCGTTCAAATGGTTGTTGTCTTGCAAACGTCCCCATCTGTTGACTCAGAGATCGAGACGTGGCTGCACGATCTGTTACAGCCATGCGGATAAGATGCCTGTCATCTCGACTGCGACAGATTAGAGGCCGTTGGGATCCAGCACGGCGTTCCGTATTACCCTCCTGAACCCACCGATTCCATATTCTGCTAACAGTCATTGGATCTCGACCAACGCGAGAAGCATTGTCACGATACGATAAACCGCAGTCGCGATAGGCTACAATCCGACCTTTATCAAAGTAGGAAACGTGATGGTACGCATTTCCCCTTTTGCACGAGGTATCAGAACAACGTTTCACCAGGCAACGCCGGTCAACT
This sequence comes from Schistocerca serialis cubense, assembly GCF_023864345.2. NCBI lineage: Eukaryota > Metazoa > Arthropoda > Insecta > Orthoptera > Acrididae > Schistocerca > Schistocerca serialis. The sequence goes on along the minus strand of NC_064642.1, from coordinate 126,936,301 downwards.
GCTGTTTGTGTATGAGAAATCGGTTGGAAACTTCCTCATGTCAGCACGTTGTAGGTGTCGCCACCGGCGCCATAATTGTGTGAATGCTCTGAAAAGCTAATCATTTGCTTCTCACAGCATCTACTTCCTGTCGGTTAAATTTCGCATCTGTAGCACGTCATTTTCGTGGTGTAGCAATTTTAATGGTCAGTAGTGTATAATGTCGTGGTGCGCCCACGAAAATTTACCAACTATGCGGTCTGGCGTTTTGATTATTGAAACATTGGAAACTTCCCTATCAGAGCCCTGAAATCCCGGCTGATTTCAGCGTGAGATGCACCTGTTCACTGATCTGGCCAAACCAGTTTGACTCAGAGGCACGACGGTGCGTGCTGGTATTGTCAGATGCCAGATGGCAGATTGTGGATGAATAATTTCACTCTCGTGACAACGATATCTTCTTGATGATATGCAGTTCAATTGTCGTTACGGCTGGAAACTGCCACTGGCTCTCAGTCCACCACTAGATACAGACCGCATGTCTCATCCATTTGGGAAAGACCTGAAGCTCCCACCAGGGGATGACCAGAAGACGAAGAAAGCAAAGAATCACAACCATTTTCCACCAAGTCTCGGTACGGGAACTGAATTAGTAATAACGAAACTGCCCCCACATTGCACAAACCAATCGAACTCCTCTACTCATTGAATCTCCCTTCTTCACTGTTCTGTTAGCCTGGTAGCCAATCCAGTCACAGCGCCAGGGTTCCCACACTGGGACAGCAAGCCCCACTTTGCGTATAATAAGAGGAGCCAATCAGCGACTCCAAACCTCTCTGTCCGAAAAAAGGAGATTTTAGACTAGATGATTGGACAAAACAAACATCTACCGAGACGGGACCACAGTCCCTTATTTATGGAGAGATCTAATCTTTCCAGGCTGATCATTTCAGATTTCTGAAAGAAGGTTGTTAAACTTCCCACACAGACGTGCCCACGAAATATAAGCTTTTGCCGCTCGCTAAAAGAACATGAAGACTTTCTGGGGTCAGGGGAGTTACAGTCTTGCCTCCACTAAATACGTGCGCTAACAGCTCTGTCTGTATCGTCTCAGCTTTTAACGTGGAAATGCATTGTTTTATGACCTACCCACCATTTGTACAAAGGGTCAGTTTACAACAGTTTCTCTTGAACAGCTTCCTCCACGGGGTCAGGGATTTTCTCTGCCTCGTGATGACTGGGTGTTGTGTGATGTCCTTAGGTTAGTTAGGTTTAAGTAGTTCTAAGTTCTAGGGGACTGATGACCATAGATGTTAAGTCCCATAGTGCTCAGAGCCTTTTGAACTATTTTTGAGGTTCCTCCACCCACGTTCCACCAACTGGCCGCCATCACAATGGACTGCCACCTAGCCTAGCTAAAATGTTTTGTGAACCAGTGCCCTCCTGTTCGACCCTAAGCGAAAGGAGGAGAGTACTGCAGCCAGCAGTCCACTGAGTGCTGCTTTCCAGAATCACTCACACAGCCTGTCACTGCAATCAGAATTTATGGCCCCCATTCCATCTCTCTCACCCCGTTCTCCGTCTCCTCGACTACGGCCCCTCAGGTACAAATTCTCTAGAGAGTATAGCTGCAGTTATAAGCATATTCTGCCCACATTTTCCTCATGTAAAAAGTCATAAACCTTACATACCAAATGCAGTACTAGGGAACACCGAGATCGTGACCTAAAATATGAATATTAATCTGACAATGATGCTAAAGTGAGAGAGTGGCGCGACACCTCTCAACATGTGTGATACTTGATCAAGTAGTAGCAAGGTCAAAGCGCCGCAAAACACTGTCAGGAGGTGACATACCAAAAAAATCAGCCAAACTGTACCTAATGAAGCAAACGTGTAACTCATGTATGCTTTGTGTGTCTAGCTGTGCATTTGAAACTCGACAGTGTATGCTCAGCTAATGTAGCGATCAGATAACTTGCTCGTGGAGCCATATAAACTTTCTCACTGAACACATCAAAAATCGAAAAAGTGAATGTGATAACCACTTATGGTAAATGTTGACAAATTGTTAGAGGAGGTGAGTGGTAGTATGTTATGGGTATACTTCCTCCAAAAACTGAAATGTAAAGAATAAACAGCAAGTGATTAGGGAAGTGCAAGTAAAATTTTAGCAGAATTCACTTCTCAGATCGAGGAAGCTTGAATGTGAGAGTCGGTTCAATCAAAGGAGCGTTCTCCATTCAAACGCATTTTATCCTTTCCACATTTCCCTCTATCAATAGCTTTCCGAGAACTACTTTGAAAATCGGATTCAGTTCTCAGAGTGGTTAACGGAGACCGCAAAACGATGTTGCATTTCTATACATGCTTTTATTTACGGGTGAAACATCATTTACACAGTATAGGACAACTAATCTTCACAACTGGTCAGCTGAAAACCAGCACTGGCTGAGAGAAGTGAATAAGCAATGGACTTTGTCTTTTAACGCGTGAAGCAGGCTTCTCAAGTATATAACTACGGTCCATGTTTCATTGATAGGATTCTACAAGTAAATAGCAACGAGTATAGACACTAGCCGTTACGCTGCCACAGCTACGGTAAGACAACTAACTGGACATGAGGCATTTTATTGTGATACCAACATGACGAGTAATCCGTACAATCCGCTCAGATAATTGCAGACAATAAAATAATATTTGGGGATCGTTGGATGGATCGTTCGAGAAACACAAAATGATCTATCTGCTCAGGAGACTAAATACCTTAGGACTTTTACCAGTCGTGATAATTAAAATATGGTAGCAGCATGGAAACATCGAAAACTGCTGAAGATGAAAAGCGGCGTATAACACGGGCTTGCATGGCGATTAAGTCCAGATGAAATTCAATATTCGGTGCTGTGCATCCGTGTATTAATGCTGAGTGTCCACATTTCGAGCACTTGCTAGGAGAGACATGAACAACAGTCGAGTTAAGTGCTTGTTTATATTTGGTACAGCAGGACAAACGTCTTTGGGATAGTGGTCTGATGCGCTGTTATCTCATTACTATTTGATAAAATTTCTTGTAAGTTATTTTATATCTTGAAGCCTTCTTCGGAGGTCTGACCAGTGCCACAGAGAAGTTCTAATAATAAACGTGTCACTCGTCGGCATCGGCACCTATAATTGTCAAAAATTACTTACTTCACTTCATTGTCCGCTAAAGCTCAGAGGAAGCCACACCACGATATATACACTCCTGGAAATTGAAATAAGAACACCGTGAATTCATTGTCCCAGGAAGGGGAAACTTTATTGACACATTCCTGGGGTCAGATACATCACATGATCACACTGACAGAACCACAGGCACATAGACACAGGCAACAGAGCATGCACAATGTCGGCACTAGTACAGTGTATATCCACCTTTCGCACCAATGCAGGCTGCTATTCTCTCATGGAGACGATCGTAGAGATGCTGGATGTAGTCCTGTGGAACGGCTTGCCATGCCATTTCCACCTGGCGCCTCAGTCGGACCAGCGTTCGAGGTGGACGTGCAGACCGCGTGAGACGACGCTTCATCCAGTCCCAAACATGCTCAATGGGGGACAGATCCGGAGATCTTGCTGGCCAGGGTAGTTGACGTACACCTTCTAGAGCACGTTGGGTGGCACGGGATACATGCGGACGTGCATTGTCCTGTTGGAACAGCAAGTTCCCTTGCCGGTCTAGGAATGGTAGAACGATGGGTTCGATGACGGTTTGGATGTGCCGTGCACTATTCAGTGTCCCCTCGACGATCACCAGTGGTGTACGGCCAGTGTAGGAGATCGCTCCTCACACCATGATGCCGGGTGTTGGCCCTGTGTGCCTCGGTCGTATGCAGTCCTGATTGTGGCGCTCACCTGCACGGCGCCAAACACGCATACGACCATCATTGGCACCAAGGCAGAAGCGACTCTCATCGCTGAAGACGACACGTCTCCATTCGTCCCTCCATTCACGCCTGTCGCGACACCACTGGAGGCGGGCTGCACGATGTTGGGGCGTGAGCGGGAGACGGCCTAACGGTGTGCGGGACCGTAGCCCAGCTTCATGGAGACGGTTGCGAATGGTCCTCGCCGATACCCCAGGAGCAACAGTGTCCCTAATTTGCTGGGAAGTGGCGGTGCGGTCCCCTACGGCACTGCGTAGGATCCTACGGTCTTGGCGTGCATCCGTGCGTCGCTGCGGTCCGGTCCCAGGTCGACGGGCACGTGCACCTTCCGCCGACCACTGGCGACAACATCGATGTACTGTGGAGGCCTCACGCCCCACGTGTTGAGCAATTCGGCGGTACGTCCACCCGGCCTCCCGCATGCCCACTATACGCCCTCGCTCAAAGTCCGTCAACTGCACATACGGTTCACGTCCACGCTGTCGCGGCATGCTACCAGTGTTAAAGACTGCGATGGAGCTCCGTATGCCACGGCAAACTGGCTGACACTGACGGCGGCGGTGCACAAATGCTGCGCAGCTAGCGCCATTCGAAGGCCAACACCGCTGTTCCTGGTGTGTCCGCTGTGCCGTGCGTGTGATCATTGCTTGTACAGCCCTCTCGCAGTGTCCGGAGCAAGTATGGTGGGTCTGACACACCGGTGTCAATGTGTTCTTTTTTCCATTTCCAGGAGTGTATATTCGGTGTGGATTTATTTCGGGTGGCCTATTTTAGCTGCCTCAACACAAACTAACGTCTTCGATCGATCATAATTATTACTACCACTTTTCTCTCTCTCTCTCGGTTTTTTCTTTTTTTTTTTTACATTTGTCACTGTGATCTGAGACTGACAGTCGAAAGTAAGAACTGCGTCATGATCTTTCGTGCGGAAATTAGTGTACATTTGCACAACTACGCTTTATGCCATTGAGTTTTAGCGAATTGTTTCTGAATTTTGGAACAATAGAGTAACAGCACCACAGTTCGTTGCTAGAGCAGATAAAATGGACTACCGCAATAATGTGTGTTAATTCGTTTTCTGCGTCTGAAGGTGAGAAACTCTGCAACAGTATATGCAGAACTGGCGGAAGTGTGTGACAAAATTCCCCTTCACATGCACTGAATGAGATAGAGACGCTCCCAGTTTGACCCGAATGACGAAGAGCCAAGTGGCAAACCTTCTTTCTGTGAAGAAACGGGATTCGCAAGAGAGATTTAGGCACTGGTATTTGAGTACCGGTGTAACTCAATCAAGGTTACAGTGGAAAAATGAAAATCAGTCGTGAATCAGCATTTTGCAAAACGTTTCGAACATTATAAAGGTCACACCTGGCTGGGTGCCGCAGCTGATCACACTCATTCAAAGAGGCTACCGAACCGACATAAGAGTGGAAATGTCGCAGCTGAGAGGGCACTCCAAACGACTTCACCTCACAATCACTGGGGGCGAATGGCGTTTGTATCAATATGTGACAGTGACCCTAACCAAAGGCGCAAAGTAAGCAGAGGAAACCTGGGGATTCACAACTGCTGATAAGGTGAAAACCCAAGCATCACGTCATTGAGCAAGCTCATGGAGGAGATAGATTATGCTCGTAAGTGGCAGACTTTCACAGAGCTTACCACCGGAATTTACTGCCGATATTACGAGAGGCTGTCAAAATGAAGTATCGCGGGAAACTGCCCAATTGGATGCTTTTACTCCACGAGAACGCCCTGGCTCATTGTGCGCTGTTTCTCTTAACTACGAAATTTGGCCTCACCACCCACATACCGCTAACGCAAAACCCAGAGACGTCTTCCTGTTTCTTAGGATGAAGGAACAATTGCACACCAGGCATTCCCAGAGTGAGGACAATGTGACTTTCAAGGTGGATCGTCTCCATGTTAGCCAAAATGCCTACTTCATTAACCAAAGTTCTCTCCGAGGTAATCCGTCTTGAAAAAAAATATGTCGCATTGGAATGTCCAACATCAGCCAAGTCCACTTCATTAACCAAAGTTCTCTCCGAGGTAATCCGTCTTGGAGAAAAATATGTCGCATTGGAATGTCCAACATCAGCCAAGTCCAAATTAAAACTTGATGACTAACCCTTGTAATGTTTATAGCTAACAGTCCCTTGCAAAATACGTAACATGGTGCAATATGGGTTCAAACCAAAACGGGCGACCCACATAGTGCTGTGATGCATCGTGATCATGCACTTCGTGCATGGGTGATCACGCTAAACGGCAGAGAAGGTGCGTGGTTAACCACGTGAAAGAAGAGGGAAATGCGTTTTTTGGTTACCTATTGGCTATCCCTTATAAAAAAGCGTTTTCTTTCCTACCGTCTGATAGCCAGAGTCAAGAACAGACAGCTGGACACGAACTTCGTGGCGTCGCTTCAGCTATGGGAGCTAAGTTAGGCAGTCTTGTTTTGAGAGTGAGTTCGATTTTGGCAGTTCGTCGCATTTGACATGTACATAGCGGGACAATGCGTTTTTCATTCATGCGTAATCTTTGCATTCTGATTGTGATGACGTGTAGTGGCTCAAACTACATCATGGAAATAAATTATTCTGTCATCACTAAAATTTACGATATCATTCAGCAAATGTAGAGAAACATCGACCCTCATTATAGTCTCGACAGGCATAATTAACGGACCTATGACTGTGCGAAGCCTTCTGCCGGAGGGACATACACTCAAAATAATAAATTAAGGATAATGCTGATATATGGTGAAACAACGCTCTGGTGGGCGGTTTGAGGGTGTAAATCACCTCAGGATATGACCATGCGGTGCATTTGAACTGCGGTCGTCGCACGGTGGTGCTGGCAGCAGTCCACAAAGCAGAAGTGTGTTGGTGCATGTCAGAGTACGGTGCAGCGAGTAAGTGTGCAGTCGTTTTCAGACGTGCTAATGGTGACTGTGTGTTGAAAATGGCTCAAAGAACACATATCGATGACGTTATGAGGGGTAGAATACTAGGGCGACTGGAGGCTGGTCAAACACAGCAGGTCGTAGCACGGGCCCTCCGTGTGCCACAAAGTGTGATCTCAATATTATGGCAACGATTACAGCGGACAGGAAATGTGTCCAGGCGCTGCAGTAGTGCACAACACCACAAGAAGACCGATATCTCACCATCAGTGCCCGGAGACGGCCACAGAGTACTGCAGGTAGCCTTGCTCAGGACCTTACCACAGCCACTGGAACAGTTGTCTCCAGACACATAGTCTACAGACGACTGAGCAGAAATGGTTTATTCGCCCGGAGATCTGCAAGGTGCATTCCACTGACCCCTGGTCGCAGGAGAGCCCATAAAGCCTGGTGTCAAGAACAAGAACACAGTACGTTGTCATTGGAACAGTGGTCCCAGGCTATGTTCACGGACGAGTCCAGGTATAGTCTGTACCGAGATTCTATCCTGGTTTTCATCTGGCGTGAACCAGGAACCAGAGAGCAACTCCTTAATGTCCTTGAAAGGGACCTGGATGGAGGTTGTGGATTGATGGTGTGGGGTGGGATTATGACTGGTGCATGTACATCGCTGCACGTCTTTGACAGAGGAACTGTAACAGGTCAGGTGTATCGGGACGTTATTTTTCACCATTTTGTCCGCCTTTTCAGGGGTGCGGAGGGTCCCACCTTCCTCCTGATGGATGATAACGCACGGCCCGACCGAGCTGCCATCTTGGAGGAGTACCTTGAAACAGAAGATATCGGGCGAATGGAGTGGCTTGCCTGTTCTCCAGACCTAAACCCCACCGAGCACGTCTGAGATGCTCTCGGTCGACGTATCGCTGCACGTCTACAAACCCCTACGACACTTCAGGAGCTCCGACAGGCACTGGTGCAAGAATGGGAAGCTATACCCCAGAAGCTGCTCAACCACTTGACCCAGAGTATGCCAACCTGTTGTGCGGCCTGTGTACGCGTGCATGGTGATCATATTGAAACGTGCCCTTAGAAAAATTTATGAATTACTGTGCTGATAAACCTCTTCCATTATTTGATTTTCAAACAGCTGAGCAAAACTGAACGTACTCAGACATTTCTCTCTTTACTTATTCTGATCAACACTAAACTGACAAACAGTATTTTTAGCGCAACGCAATCTGACTTTCAAAAAATCCGTACAAAAGAATGGCCTTGACTAACCATAACCTATACCTTTCATGAATCACTTACCTCACAAAAATCTTCGTTACTCGAATTACTGCAATAGAGCGAGCGCCAATACTGCCAGCTAAATAAAAGATTCTGACTACTGAAGGCACTAACTACTGATAGGTATAGTTAGCAAATGAAAGATTTTGATAGAGAACAAACAATGTATGTCCAGATCATCCGCTCTCAAAACTCCGCCATCTCTCTACCCACATCCAGCACTGCTAGCGGCTCACCTCCTACTGTGCAACGCTACGCGCTGTTCACATCCAACTGCGGAACACTACAGTAGCGAACGTTCCAACAATGCCAACCAGCCACAGACCGCACACAGCACAGCCAGTGATTTTCATATAGAGCGCTACGTGGCGTTACCAACATAAAAACCTAAACAGCCTACTTACAATATCCCATACTGATGTCGGGGTACATGCGCAGGAAACAGTGGCGTTTTGTAGCAGATGTGTTTCGGGACGGTTTTCTCGACTTATCACCAATACCGTGGCCTTACAGATCTGTGTCGTGTGTGTTCCCTGTTGTTGTTGTTGTTGTTGTTGTGGTCTTCAGTCCTGAGACTGGTTTGATGCAGCTCTCCTACAGTAAAGCTGCATGCCCTCGGGAAAAATTACGGCTGTAGTTTCCCCTTGCTTTCAGCCGTTCGCAGTACCAGCACAGCAAGGCCGTTTTGGTTATTGTTACAAGGCCAGATCAGTCAATCATCCAGACTGTTGTCCTTGCAACTACAGAAAAGGCTGCTGCCCCTCTTCAGGAACCACGCGTTTGTCTGGCCTCTCAACAGATACCCCTCCGTTGTGGTTGCACCTACGGTACGGCTATCTGTATCGCTGAGGCACGCAAGCCTCCCCACCAACGGCACAATGTGCCTGTATTATTAGCGCCAGTTTTGTGTAGTGCCACGTTGTGTGGCACCACATTCTTCAATTATCCTTAATTTATAAGGATGAGTGTATTTGTTGCAAGACGAAGGGTGAATCAACAGAACTTGGGCGACGTGTGCCTGGAGTGTACACATCCAACAACAACCCTCACGTGAACAGGCCACTCCGCATCTCTTCGAAATTTCGAGCGGCGAGTTCGTATCGTCGTGATTTTATTCAGCTGTGGAAGTGCTGTAGTCTCGTCAAGTCCGAGGAATCTTAACAGGTGACGCCGCCGCCGCACCGTGCAGCGTGGACGGCTGTCGCTGCCGCCAGGGCGGGTCAGCGCTGTCCATCTGGTGTCGGCGCCGGTGTTCCGCAATGGCGCCCGAGCGACAGGTAGGCCAGTCCGGCGCTAACGACGCGGCGACACGAATAAACGGGCAACGGGGGCGCATACGCCACTGGGCTGTCGGGGAGCGGCGGCCCTCTGTCAGCTCCTTATCCTGCACAGCTTTCACCTCTCTGGCGCCACGTCCTCGCTTTAGAACCTCTTAATTTGTAGCCTAGTACTGCGCCATATGGCTTCTGGAAGACGAGCGCTTTGAAGTGGGAGTCAGCAGGAGCGGCCACAGTATAAAGACCTACGGGCATCTACATCTACATCTACATCCATACTCCTCAAGCCACCTGACGGTGTGTGGCGGAGGGTACCTTGAGTACCTCTATCGGTTCTCCCTTCTATTCCAGTCTCGTATTGTTCGTGGAAAGAAGGTTGTCGGTATGCCTCTGTGTGGGCTCTAATCTCTCTGATTTTATCCTCATGGTCTCTTCGCGAGATATACGTATGAGGGAACAATATACCGCTTGACTCCTCGGTGAAGGTATGTTCTCGAAACTTCAACAAAAGCCCGTACCGAACTACTGAGCGTCTTTCGTGCAGAGTCTTCCCCTGGAGTTTATCTATCATCTCCGTAACGCTTTCGCGATTACTAAATGATCCTGTAACGAAGCGCGCTGCTCTCCGTTGGATCTTCTTTATCTCTTCTATCAACCCTATCTGGTACGGATCCCACACTGCTGAGCAGCATTCAAGCAGTGGGCGAACAAGCGTACTGTAAACTACCTCCTTTGTTTTCGAATCGCATTTGCTTAAGATTCTTCCAATATCGGTCTGGCATCTCCTTTACCGACGATCAACTTTATATCATCATTCCATTTTAAATCACTCCTAATGGCTACTCCCAGACAATTTATGGAATTAACTGCTTCCATTTGCTGACCTGCTATATTGCAGCTAAATGATAAGGGATCTTTCTTTCTATGTATTCGCAGCACATTACACTTGTCTACATTGAGATTCAATTGCCATTCCCTGCGCCATGTGCCAATTCGTTGCAGACCCTCCTGCATTTCAGCACAATTTTCCATTGTTACAACCTCTCGATATACCACAGCATCATCCGCAAAAAGCCTCAATGAACTTCCGATGTCATCCACAAGGTCATTTATGTATATTGTGAATAGCAAAGGTCCTACGACACTCCCCTGCGGCACACCTGAAATCACTCTTATTTCGGAAGACTTCTCTCCATTGAGAATGACATGCTGCGTTCTGTTATCTAAGAACTCTTCAATCCAATCACGCAATTGGTTTGACAGTCCATATGCTCTTACTTTGTTCATTAAACGACAGTGGGAAACTATATGGAACGCGTTGCGGAAGTCAAGAAACACGGCATCTACCTGGTACCCGTGTCTATGGCCCTCTGAGTCTCGTGGACGAATAGCGCGAGCTGGGTTTCACACGATCGTCTTTTTCGAAACCCATGCTGATTCCTACAGAGTAGATTTCTAGTCTCCAGAAAAGTCATTATACTCGAACATAATACGTGTTCCAAAATTCTACAACTGATCGACGTTAGAGATATAGGACTATAGTTCTGCACATCTGTTCGACGTCCCTTCTTGAAAACGGGGAGCGCTCCTCTGGAATACCTAATGGAGCTTCAAATTTACGTTGTCGTTGGTAGACGATCCAGTATGTGACACTGGGAAAACAAGGACAAATTTGGACGGGAAATTGAAGTTCAAACAGGAGAAATAAAAGCTTTGAGGTTCATTTATGACATTTTAATTCAGACAGCCAGCTAATAGGAAGATCGTTAGAATAAGGTGTATAATGATTGCAAAAAGATTATAAACCGATCATCAACTAAAGTAGGTTGAATTAAAGCAGTTGACGCTAAGGGAACTGGATTGAGGAATAATACACTAAAATTAGAAGTTGAGATTTGCTGTTTGAGCAGCAACGTAACTGACGATGACCGAAGTAGAAAGAATATAAAGTGCAGAATGGCATCAGGAAGAAAAAAATTTTTTTAAATGCGAGATTTGTTAATATGGACTATAAATTGACTAATTTGACTGGAATCCATATGATCCCGCTGTGTGCGCCAGTCAATGGAAAAAGAACAGCAATCGATCGCGAAATCCGTCGTTCTATTGTAGAAGATCAACATTTCAACTTTTACATACTGATCTTCAGTGCACATAATAACAGGTGACGTTAGTCCGAAGTGTCACGTAATAAACAGTATTTGCTCCTGTACGCTCTACGGCAACTATTATGGTTTGGGGAATGTTTTCGTGACATTCCTCGGGTGATCTCTTCATTCTGGAAAGCACAGATGATTAACTCAAGTATGCATCTATCCTTGGGGACGACGTCCACCTCTACATGCAGTATGTTCCTTCTCTGCACGATGGCAATTACCAGCAGGACAATGCAACATGTCACACAGCTCACAGTGTACGTCTGTATTTACCGTTCTCCCCTGGCACCAAACTCCCTGGATTTAACCCCCAATCGAGAATCTGTGACACCAGGTCGACCGTGCTGTTGGCGCCATGGGTTCTCAACCGAGAAACCTAGTGGAGCTCATCATAGCACTGGAGACTGCCTGGTTTGACATCACTGTCGGTACCTTCCAGAAAATCAGACTCTCTTCCTGCGCGTTTCGCAGATGTCCCGCCACAAAACGTGGTTACTCAGGCTTTTGACAGATGGTCAAATTAACATGACTGCACACTCGACTGGGCGTGAGTTCGTGGCAGCGTTAACAGAGGAGGGAAAGGCCTACAATTGCTTCCAGTAGGATGGATGGAGCAACTGCCCATACAGCCTGCCGAATCTTGGGGCGCGTTTACACAGTCTTCACGCCTGACAGGGTTGTTAGCAGATATCAGTCTGGTCGCTGCGGTAGCTGGCCACCCAGGTCACCTGATCTCTCAGTGTGCGAATACTTTGTGTGGGGACGCCTCAAGTCTAAGGTGTATCGCAAGAACCTCCATAGTCTTCAAAACTTCAGCAGAACACTTCGGATGAGATTGCATCAATTGCAGCAGTTCCAGCAGTCCAGCCTCAATCCGTCTTCAGCTATTTGCTGACCAGGGCGCAGAAGTACCAAGAGATGAATGGTGGTCACTTTCAACATCTGCTATAATCTGTTTAGTCTGTACTTCCCTTCCTCTGCTGTGTTTCTTTGTACCCTGGAACTCTGCTCCCCAGGCCACTTTTTCCCCCCCCTCCCTGTATTGTCGCTTTTCAATCCACATAGAATGTAGTATATTATGAGGATGATGATGTTTGCTTTGTGAGGCACTCCCCCCCCCCCCCCTACCGCGCGGTCATCAGCCTCCGTAGAATGACCCAATTTTGACAGAATCCAATTTTTACACATTCCAATCCAGCCACTGTCATGAATGATGATGATGATCATGATGACGATGATGAGGACAACGCAGATACCCAGGAATGTTGTATATGGAAAGTGTAAAATGTGGCGTCATATGTGGCACAGTAGTTTAATTAATGTGCCACGTCTAAAGTGATAAATCATATGAAAGTTGTCCACATGTGCTTGAAAATGGCAGACGTCGAAATCGGCCGATCGCACAATCAATAAATAATAGCCGGCCAGTGTGGCCGAGCGGTTCTAGGTGCGTCAGTCTGGAACCGCGCGACCGCTACGTCGCAGGTTCGAATCCTGCCTCGGGCATGGATGTGTGTGATGTCCTTAGGTTAGTTAGGTTTAAATAGTTCTAAGTTCTACGGGACTGATGACCTCAGATGTTAAGTCCCATAGTGCTCAGAGCCATTTGAACCAATAAAGAATATTACAGCCTACTACATACCATATTTACCTCAACAAAAGATAAAAAAAACCTTCATATCATTTGATTGTGGTGCAAAATGATTCTTAAACAGATCGTGTTGCGAATTAACTGTTTCCCTTAGAGATTTTAACAACCGTGTAAATACACTCCTGGAAATTGAAATAAGAACACCGTGAATTCATTGTCCCAGGAAGGGGAAACTTTATTGACACATTCCTGGAGTCAGATACATCACATGATCACACTGACGGAACCACAGGCACATAGACACAGGCAACAGAGCATGCACAATGTCGGCACTAGCACAGTGTATATCCACCTTTCGCAGCAATGCAGGCTGCTATTCTCCCATGGAGACGATCGTAGAGATGCTGGATGTAGTCCTGTGGAACGGCTTGCCATGCCATTTCCACCTGGCGCCTCAGTTGGACCAGCGTTCGTGCTGGACGTGCAGACCGCGTGAGACGACGCTTCATCCAGTCCCAAACATGCTCAATGGGGGACAGATCCGGAGATCTTGCTGGCCAGGGTAGTTGACTTACACCTTCTAGAGCACGTTGGGTGGCACGGGATACATGCGGACGTGCATTGTCCTGTTGGAACAGCAAATTCCCTTGCCGGTCAAGGAATGGTAGAACGATGGGTTCGATGACGGTTTGGATGTACCGTGCACTATTCAGTGTCCCCTCGACGATCATCAGTGGTGTACGGCCAGTGTAGGAGATCGCTCCCCACACCATGATGCCGGGTGTTGGCCCTGTGTGCCTCGGTCGTATGCAGTCCTGATTGTGGTGCTCACCTGCACGGCGCCAAACACGCATACGACCATCATTGGCACCAAGGCAGAAGCGACTCTCATCGCTGAAGACGACACGTCTCCATTCGTCCGTCCATTCACGCCTGTCGCGACACCGCTGGAGGCGGGCTGCACGATGCTGGGGCGTGAGCGGAAGACGGCCTAACGGTGTGCGGGACCGTAGCCCAACTTCATGGAGACGGTTGCGAATGGTCCTCGCCGATACCCCAGGAGCAACAGTGTCCCTAATTTGCTGGGAAGTGGCGGTGCGGTCCCCTACGGCACTGCGTAGGATCCTACGGTCTTGGCGTGCATCCGTGCGTCGCTGCGGTCCGGTCCCAGGTCGACGGGCACGTGCACCTTCCGCCGACCACTGGCGACAACATCGATGTACTGTGGAGACCTCACGCCCCACGTGTTGAGCAATTCGGCGGTACGTCCACCCGGCCTCCCGCATGCCCACTATACGCCCTTGCTCAAAGTCCGGCAAGTGCACATACGGTTCACGTCCACGCTGTCGCGGCATGCTACCAGTGTTAAAGACTGCGATGGAGCCCCGTATGCCACGGCAAACTGGCTGACACTGACGGCGGCGGTGCACAAATGCTGCGCAGCTAGCGCCATTCGACGGCCAACACCACGGTTCCTGGTGTGTCCGCTGTGCCGTGCGTGTGATCATTGCTTGTACAGCCCTCTCGCAGTGTCCGGAGCAAGTATGGTGGGTCTGACACACCGGTGTCAATGTGTTCTTTTTTCCATTTCCAGGAGTGTATATAGGTCATCTCCAGACCATTATCACCATGCTTACGGCACCTAAAAACAGGGTTATTAGCAGGCTGGACAAAAAATTATCCCCCCACTGCAGACATTACGCTAATATCGTGCAGTATGGCCTCAATCCGACAACGAATTTAATATGGCGCTGCAGCCACGCATTGATAACTGAATCCCGTACAGCCACAAAACTTTGGTAATGTCGATTGTACGTTTCACCCACTATTAAAAATTGTCCCATATGTATGCCCTAAGATAAAATTTAGGTTATTTAACAGTCAGTTTGAGGTGCGATGGAATACCTGAAACGTACACGTCATCTTGGAAAACGGGGGTGTCTACAGCGTACTCAGCGCAGAGTCATCAACGTCTACTTCTGCCTGTACGTCTACACGATTATTCAGGAATTCGCAGTTAGGTGCTTGGCAGAGGGTTCATCGATCCACTTTAAAGCTATTTCTCTGCCGCTCCACTTTCGAACGGCGAGCAGGAAAAACGAGCACCTAAATCTTTACGCGCGATCTCTGGTTTCTTTTATGTTATTATGGTGATCATTTCTCCCTATGTAGATGGACGCCAACAAAATATTTTCGGAATCGGAGGAGAAAGTTGGTGATTGAAGTTTCACGAGAAGATCCGCCACAACGAAAAACGTGTTCGTTTTAATGATTGCTACCCCCAGTTCACGTATCCTCTCCGTAGCACTCTCTTCTCTGTTTTGCTTCCCTTCTGTGAACATTTTCGATGTCTTCCGTTTGTCCCATCTGTTGCGGTCCAACGCCGCACAGCAGTACTCCAGGAGATGGCGGACAAGCGTGTCGCAAGCAGTCTTTTTAGTAGACCTGCAGCATTTTCAAAGTGTTCTGCCTATAAATCGCAGTCTTTGGTTTGATTTCCACACAACATTATTAGGTGATAGTTCCCGTTTAAATTATTCGTAATTGTAATCCCTAAGTATATGGTTAAATTTATATGCTTCAGATTTGTGTGATTTATCGTGTGACCGAAATTTAGCGGATTTCTTTTAGCACTCATGTGGATGACTGCATACTTTTCATTATTTACAGTCAATTGCTACTCTTGCACCATGCAGACATCTTGTCCAAGCCACTTTGCAATTGGTTTTGACCATCTGATGACTTTATAAGACGGGAAATGACAGCATCATCCGCAAACAAGAGATCTGCTCACATTGTCTCCTACGTCGTTTGTGTAGATCAGGAACAGGAGAGGGCCTATAACGCTTCCTTGACGACCGACAGAAACTACTTCTGTTTTACTCGATGACTTTCTGTCAGATACTACGAACAATGATCTTTCTGACACGAACTCAGGAATCCAGTCGCACAACTGAGACGATACTCCATAGGAAATGTGTCAAAAGCCTTCTGGAAATCTAAAGATATGGAATCAATTTGACATTCCCTGTCTGTAGCACTCGTTACTTCGTGGGAATAAAGAGCTGGTTGTTCTTCACATAAACTATATTTTCTCGTTCCGTGCTATTTATCAATAAATCGTTTTCTTCGAGGTAACTCAGAAAAAAATACCACTGGAAATTGATCTTAGCGATGTAGGTTTATAATTCAGCGGATTATTCCTATTTCCATTCTTGAGTGTTGGTGTGATTTGTGCAACTTTCCAGTTTTTTTGTACACATCCTTTGACGAGCGAGCTGTTGTATATGATAGCTAACTATGAAGCCAGTGTACCGGCATGCTCTCAAAGACAACTGACTGGTATATAATCCGGACCAGAGGCTTTGCCTTTGTTAAGTGACTTAAGCTGCTTCGCTGCACCGAGGATAACTACTTCTAAGTTACTCATGTTGGCAGTAGTTCTTGATTCGAATTTTGCAATATTTACTACGTCTTCCTTGTTGAAGGAACTGTGGAAAACCCTGTTCAGTAACTCTGCTTTATTCGCACTGTCATCAGTGACGTTGTTAACGTGCACTGAAGGTGCTGATTGTCTTGCCACCGATATACTTTACGTGTGACTAGAACCCACGGAGCGAGGTGGCGCAGTGGTTAGCACGCTGAACTCGCATTCGGGGGACGACGGTTTAAACCTGCGTCCGGCCATCTTGATTTAGATTTTCCGTAATTTCTCCAAATCACTCCAGGCAAATGCTGGGATGTTCTTTTGAAAGGGTACGGTCCATTTCCTTCCCCCATCATTCCCTAATCCGATGAGACCGATGACCTCGCTGTTTGGTCCCTTCCACCAACCCAACCAACCAACCAACCAACCAGAATCTCTCTGGATTTACTGCGAGATTTTGAAACTGAGTTTCGTTTTGGGAACTATTAAAAGCACTTCGGATTGAAATTCGCTCTAAATTTCGAGCGTCTGTAAAAATTCGCCAATCTTGGGGATTTTAAATTCTTCTGCAACAGTGTTCTGACACCATGGGATCAGTACCATCGCTCATCAATTTATCTGGTATATATGTATCAACTGAACAGCCGTCGATACTGTTTCTCTGAATTTTAACAACCGCTGGTCTACGCTTACATAGTGGAGATTCTGTTATAGAAAGGCGTCAAGCCCATAAGAAAAGGTTTAAGTAACCGGAATGAGTGCGTTGAAGTCATGGTACGAAAAACACCGCAAAAAGTCACAGAACCACCCCCGGCATGAAAGTCACCCTCCACACACGCCTCATTGGGCCGTCGGACCGCTCGACGCTGTTCACCAGTTGAAATTATCCTGAATCGCCACTAGTCGGACCACACTACACACCTACAGTCAGCTACTGTCCAGTTTCTGTGTTGCGTGCGCCACTGAAGTGTAGCTTTCTGGTCCGCTACGAGAAATGGCCTTTCGCGGGGTTCCCGACTGCAGCCTGCAGCCACTTTCGAAAAGTTCGATCAGAAATTGATTGAGATGGACATGAGTTCACTAACAGCAGAAATTCCTATCGTTTTGAAATCGTCTGTCATGGACGAGGCGTGACGCTTTTCTCCAATCCCTGTCAGTTTGGATCTTTTTACCAACCGGTTTTTTTATCTCGTGTTACGTGGCTGCGAGTGGTATACAATTCCTTGTAGACACGCTAGACTGTCCGCGTTAATACAACATAAAATCCGGCAGCTTCATTCATGTCAAAATTCATCTGATTTCTACCATTATGTCTCCACGTCGACCCACCTCAACTGAACCGATTGCATACAACCGGCCGGCGCACACACCTCACTTTATTGCCACGCCTTACGTCAATAGCGAAGACTTACATGAGCGTCCAGTAGCAGTTACAGACCATTTACAGTGACCACTGTGTATTTTAAAGAGGTAGGTGTGAGCTTAATTAACTGTCCTTATGACTTATCAGTTATATATCGTCTATCGATATCTTCATCCACCAGTATCCAGAGGATCAAATTCTGAGACACTACGGTAGATATTGTGCAGTTTTCTCAAATTTCTTCAGTTGGTACCCGGTCGTAGCTTATTCCCCGTCCGTAACGTCTCCATGTCGACATACTGTTAAATCGCAAGCACGTACAAAGAATTACGATGTTGTTCAAAGCAGATCGTGAACACTGCCGAGTGCAGAGTCTGGCAGCGGCTGGAAACTTCCAGCACTGCGGGCACGGGTTCCCGGTAGCCACGGATTCCGCGACGCGATAAGTCTGCGACTGCGCCGGCTAGAGTTTCGCGCGGAACAGAGGCGGAGGCTGGGCAGCGGGGATCAAGTTGCAGCCGCAGCGCACGTGACGTCACGTCCCACAGGCCACGTGCTGCGTATTTGTCAGGCTCCGGGCTCCAGGCTCCAAACAGCCCAGCTTTCCGGAAGAGTGGACCGCACAGCATCTGAGGAATCTGCCGTGCTTAAGACATCACTGCGTGAAGGCTGCAGAGACGATTTACTCCAGAAACTCGCTGAAAAAGCTCTCCCTCACACTCTTTCTGTCTCTGAACAATGTTCTGTGAGAGGTTAACGACAGCCCGTCTAATCCAAACAAAGTTTTGTCCAACCCTCTCGATTTTCTCGAAGACAGAGAAAAAAAATCAAATCCACCTATACTGACAAAGTCATTCTATTGTATTACCTACACCACTGGCCGTTAAAATTGCTACACCAAGAAGAAATGCAGATGATAAATAGGTATTTATTGGACAAATATATTATACTACAACTGTCATTTGGTTACATTTTCACGCAATTTGGGAGCATAGATCCTGAGAAATCAGTATCCAGAACAACCACCTCTGGCTGTAATAACGGCCTTGATACGCCTGGGCATTGAGTCAGAGCTTGGATGCCATGTACAGGTACAGCTGCCCATGCAGCTTCAACACGATACCACAGTTCATCAAGAATAGTGACTGGCGTATTGTGACGAGCCCGTTGCTAGGCCACTATTGACCTGACGTATTCAGTTGGTAAGAGAACTGGAGAATGTGCTGGCCAGAGCAGCAGTCGAACATTTTCTGTATCCAGAAAGGCCCGTACAGGACCTGCAACATGCGGTCGTGCATTATCCTGCAGAAATGTATGGTTTCGCAGGGATCGAATGAAGGGTAGAGCCACGGGTCGTAACACATCTGAAATGTAACGTGCACTGTTCAAAGTGGCGTCAATGCGAACAAGAGGTGACTGAGACGTGTAACCAATGGCACCCGATACCATCACGCCGGGTGACACGCCAGTATGGCGATGACGAATACACGCTTCCAATGTGCGGTCACCGCGATGTCGCCAAACACGGATGCGACCATCATGATGCTGTAAACAGAACCTGGATTCATCCCAAAAAATGACGTTTTGCCATTCGTGCACCCAGGTTCGTCGTTGAGTACACCATCGCAGGCGCTCCTGTCTGTGATGCAGCGTCAAGGGTAACCGCAGCCATGGTCTCCGAGCTGATAGTCCATGCTGCTGCAAACGTCGTCGAACTGTTCGTGAAGATGGTTGTTGTCTTGCAAACGTCCCCATCTGTTGACTCAGGGATCGAGACGTGGCTACACGATCCGTTACAGTCATGCGGATAAGATGCCTGTCATCTCGACTGCTAGTGATACGAGGCCGTTGGAATCCAGCACGGGATTCCGTATTACCCTCCTGAACCCACCGATTCCATATTCTGCTAACAGTACTTGGATCTCGACCAACGCGAGCAGCAATGTCGCGATACGATAAACCGCAAACGCGATAGGCTACAATCCGACCTTTATCAAAGTCGGGAACGTGATGGTACGCATTTCTCCTCCTTAGACGAGGCATCAAAACAACGGCTCACCAGGCAACGCCGGTCAACTGCTGTTTGCGTATGAGAAATCGGTCGGAAACTTTCCTCATGTCAGCACGTTGTAGGTGTCGCCACCGGCGGCAACCTTGTGTGAATGCTCTGAAAAGCTAATCATTTGCATATCACAGCATCTACTTCCTGTCGGTTAAATTTCGCGTTGTAGCACGTAATCTTCGTGGTGTAGCAAATTTAATGGCCAGTAGTGTATTTTGAAAGGTTGACAAAATGGTTCAAATGGCTCTGAGCACTATGGGACTCAACTGCTGAGGTCATTAGTCCCCTAGAACTTAGAACTAGTTAAACCTAGCGAACCTAAGGACATCACAAACATCCATGCCCGAGGCAGGATTCGAACCTGCGACCGTAGCGGTCTTGCGGTTCCAGACTGCAGCGCCTTTAACCGCACGGCCACTTCGGCCGGCTTGAAAGGTTGAAAAGTGGCTTCACAGTAATTCTTTTTCTTGTCCCCTTTTCCCCTACTAGCACAGTATCAGCGTGGTCATTTATGGATTTGGCATGGTTAGTTTTAAGGGGTGGCCAGATGCCCTTCCTGCCGCCAGCCCCTACTCTCCGAGACGCAATGTGTGTACCCCAAAGTCTGTGTGCCATGTGAAAGTGAGTGAAATTTTTCTAAATGTTTCCGATTCGTACTAATGACAAGGGAAACTCTCCATAGCACCCCCCCCCCCCTCTTTCTTTTAAGTGGTAAGAGTCCCAGTTGACAGCACGTCAAACACTGAATACACATCGAGCATGAAAACGGGAAGAACGTGTACTGAACTGAAAAAAAGGCAAAATAGAACAAGTAACGGCGCAAGGAAAAGAAGTGCAACATAGAGAAGTGTGCCTGAGCAGTGGCTTCGTAGTTAAGTGATCACAGTGTTGGACTGAATAGCTGGCAACGTGTGTTCGAAGCTCCCTCCTCCATTTTTTTTAAATTTTTTTTTCGCTGTTGGCCCTATTCAGATTTGTGTCTGTGTCGTGTTGTAACGTCCGTTTGAAACAGCGAAGAACGAGGTGTAAGGAAGAGACCTATAATGAAAGTTGATTCTGCATGACTACTTTATTAGCAGCCGAAAGGAAGCGGCTTTCGAATGGGAACGGCAAATGTTTCATGACAAGGCAAGTCAACCGAATCCTTCAGCGGAAAACACTTCTGGTGTGTCGTACTCAGCATAGTGACAGTACATTTCTCATACGATAGGAATCTCTTATCGATGCACCTAATTTGTACGAATGTCTTCTTGTCCGATATATTCTTCGTACGAATGTGAATGTGATCACTCCCAAGGAAATGTTTGTCACATAAGCTGCAACAAATGAACGCAACAGTTTCACAATCGCACAGTTTTCCTTGTGCTCTGTCAAAACGTAAGATTTCAACGTCTTTGAAGCTGCGTTCCGTTTCGGAAGTTTTGTCTCTTGAATTCTTTTGTTGTTAAGAGCCCTTTATTTGTCGTTTTCATTTCTGTAGGACCTCTATGTGGTATCTCGCCTGCTCCCACTATTCATGACATTTATTTGCGACGGTAATGTACTCTTACCGCATGACTCAAATTCTATAACCAATGTATAGTGTGACAATTCTCAAGACTGCAGAATGAGAACAAACATTTCAATGATCAGACGAACAGCTCATAATGTTGTGAAAAAAATGGTACGAGGGAGTGTTGAACACGGCTCACCCAGTTTGCTGTCCAACACTGTGATCATTTAACCACGACGCTGTAACGTTCGATATTGTACTTTGTAAGAGGTCCATGACTAAGGAATTTATTGCTGGCTCACTCGAGCAGATGTAATTTCGATGGATTGCTCACCGGCTGCCTGCGATATGTAAGCTATAATAGAATCGCAGATCAGAGAGCAGTGTCGGCTGCAGTAAGAGCTGTGTCGGCAGCAGCAGTAGTGGTGGTAGCTCGCTGTCGGGCGGTTGGGCCGGCCGTGCCTGAGCGATGTAGTATAAGGTAAAAGCAGCCGCGCGAATATCTAATTTGTTACAACTGATTTTGTACTATTGTTATATCAAGTCCCATGTAAATGTTTCTAAAAATATTTTAATGTTAATCTTTCTTATAAAGATAACTTTTGACAATCAATCATCTTAATTTAAAGATTTCACTAATTTCTCCTATCCATGGTCATCCTGATTATCGTAAAGAAAATTCAGTTGTTTCTTTTTATACATGGTAAATCTAGCGGCCAGCATTGCACTGGGCTGTGCCAGAAAAATTTCTTACAGGAGCAGATATATATGCGTTATCTGGCGACATAATTGAGGTAATAATTTTCAGTTTATTCAGAATGACTTTTCAGGGCTATGACACAGCATTTCTGACGTCCAGATTTACCAGTTTAGATTCACAGTCAGTTAATTATTGAAAGGTTATATGTGAGCCACAATTTTATTGAGAGGTTAGTCACATTATTATTGCGAGGTTACGGAAGTAAACTGTTGGGAGGTTACAACTTGTTAACGTGGATCGTTCACTGTTTTTTATTTTGTTTTTTCTTACACTTCAGTACACCTTTGTCCCGTTTTTATGCTTGACCTGTCTTTTGACGTGCTATCCGCTGGGTCATCTTGCCACTAAATCTGAGGGGGGTGCGACAGGGAGTCTTCCTCGTGAGGCGGGACTAATACCCAACTCCCGTATACAGCCAGTGGGATGTGGGAAGCCGCCTAAATACCACATGCAGGCTGGCTGGCACACCGAACCTCATCGTTAATCCGTGGAGCGTATTCAATCCGGGGTCGGCACATTCCCCTGTCCCGGAAGCGGCGGTTCAACACGCACGGATATCTGTACGTTTCACAGGTGGCTTGAGAGTGAACAGCCAAGACATTATAGCCATCGCCCAGTGTCAGGTAGATTGCCACCTGGTGGCGATGCAGGCACGTGACGCTTTAAGGGAAGTACACAGGGTGGTCCATTGATAGTGACCGGGAAAAATATCTCACGAAATAAGAGTCAAACGAACAACTACAAATAAGGAAACTTGTCTAGCTTGAAGGGTAAACCAGATGGCGCTATGGTTGGCCCGCTAGATGGCGCTGCCGTAGGTCAAACGGATATCAACAGCGTTTTTTAAAAATAGGAACCCCCATTTTTTATT
Source organism: Schistocerca serialis cubense (assembly GCF_023864345.2). Classification (NCBI taxonomy): domain Eukaryota; kingdom Metazoa; phylum Arthropoda; class Insecta; order Orthoptera; family Acrididae; genus Schistocerca; species Schistocerca serialis. Next base: position 126,913,202 of record NC_064642.1, on the reverse strand, counting down.
ACATATTCGTGCAGTACGTAAAGAAATATGAATGTTTTAGTTGGAATACTTTTTGCGCTTTGTGATAGATGGCGCTATAATAGTCACAGACATATGGCTCACGATTTTAGACGAACAGTTGGTAACAGATTGGTTTTTTAAATTAAAATACAGAACGTAGGTACGTTTGAGCATTTTATTTCTGTTGTTCCAATGTGATACATGTACCTTTGTGAACTTAACATTTCTGAGAACGCATGTTGTTACAGCGTGATTGCCTGTAAATACCACTTTAATGCAATAAATGCTCAAAATGAGGTTCGTCAACCTCAATGCATTTGGCAATTCGTGTAACGATATTCCTCTCAATAGCGAGTAGTTTGCCTTCCGTAATTTTCGCACATGTATTGAAAATGCGCTGACGCACGTTCACAGGCGTTGTCGGTGGACCACGATAGCAAATATCCTTCAACTTTCCCCACAAAAATAAAACCGGGGACGTTAGATCCGGTGAAAGTGCGGGCCATGTTATGGTGCGTCGACGACCAATCTACCTGTCATTAAATATGCTATTCAACGCCGCTTCAACCGCACGCAAGATATGTGCCGGACATCCATCATATTGGGAGTACATCGCCATTTTGTCATGCAGTGACACAACTGGTACTAAAATCGGTAGAACATTACGTAGGAAATCGGCATACATTGCACCATTTAGATTGCCATCGATAAAATGGGAGCCAATTACCCTTCCTCCCATAATGCCGCACCATCGTTAACCCGCCAAGGTCACTGATGTTCTCCTTGTCGCAGCCATCATGCATTTTCCGTTGCCCAGTAGTGCGTATTATGCCGATTTACGTTACCGCTGTTGGTGAATGGCGCTTCGTCGCTAAATAGAATGCGTGCAAAAAATCTGTCATCGTCCCGTAATTTCTCTTGTGCCCAGTGGCAGAACTGTACACGACGTTCGAAGTCGTCGCCATGCAATTTCTGGTGCATAGGAATATGGTACGGGTGCAATCGATGATGATGTAGCATTTTCAACACCGACGTTTCTGAGACTCCCGATTCTCGCGCAATTTGTCTGTTACTTATGTGCGGATTAGCCGCGACAGCAGCTAAAACACCTACTTGGGCATCATCAATTGTTGCAGGTCGTGGTTGACGTTTCACATGTGGCTGAACACTTGCTGTTTCCTTAAATGGCGTAACTATCCGGCGAACGGTCCGGACACTTGGATGATGTCGTCCAGAATACCGAGCAGCATACATAGCACACGCCCGTTGGGCGTGTTGATCACAATAGCCATACATCAACACGATATCGACCTTTTCCGCAATTGGTAAACGCTCCATTTTAACACGGGTGATGTATCAGAAAGCAAATACCGTGCGCACTGGCGGAATGTTACATGATACCACGTACTTATACGATAGTGACTATTACAGCGCCATCTATCACAAAGCGAAACTGTGGTCCAGCTAAAACATTCACATTTCTTTACGTACTACACGAATATGTAATAAAAAATGGGGGTTCCTATTTTAAAAAAGCAGTTGATATCCGTTTGACCTATGGCAGGACCATCTAGCGGGCCGATCAAAGCGCCATCTGGTTTCCCCCTTCAAGCTAGACGAGTTTCTTTCTTTGTAGTTTTTTCGTTTGACGCTTATTTCGTGAGGTATTTTTCCCGGTCACTATCAATGGACCACCCTGTATAAACGGAGAAGAGACGAGTGAGGAATTATTCTAGCGACGATTCGTGTCACAAAAGGCGAAATGCGCTGACAGAAGCGAGTTTGACAAAGGGCAGGTTCATGTGGCTCCGGCTACTGGGAACTAGCATCTCGGAAATGGTAACTTTGGTCTACTGTTTGCTTGCTGCTGTCATGAGCGTCTATGGAAAGTGGTTGGACAATGGTGAAACCACAGGTAGGCGACAAGGTGTTGGATGTCCTAGGCTCATCGCAGAATGTGGAGGCAGAGAAGGCTGCGATATCTGCCATCTGGTGCATGCGCAAGTGTTTCCGGGCAGAACGTTCAAGGCGCACTGTTGAACGAGGGGCTTCACAGCAGATTCTACGTGTCCCATGTTGACAACGTGGCATTGCCAATTACGATAGCATTAGGTCTGGGATCATCTAGACTTGACCTTGGATCGAAGGAAACGTGCTGCCCGATCGGATGAATCGAGTTTGTTTTTACACCAGACCGATGGTCGTTTCTTGATAAGCCGACAGTTCGGCAATCGGCTTTTCGAAACATGCATCCGCTACAGACGTAGACCGGTGAGGGGAAGTATTATGCTGTGTGTGACAGCTGGGCTTCCATGGAAGCTGTGTTGGTCTCGTATAGGCAGCTGTGTGTGTGAACATTATTGTGGATCACTTCCTCACTTCATGTCTAATGTCTTCCCTGCCGCTGGTAACATCTTCAAGCAGGATAACTGTCCGCATGAGAAGACCAGAAGTAGGACAGTGAACTTATGTCGACGTCTTTGTTGACAAATTCTCTTTATCTGATACCAATGGAACACAATGGGGAAGCTATAAGCTGCCAGCTCCGCACCAACAAATCATAGACCTGCAATTTACGGGAACTGCGTGACCTACGCGTAGATATCTGTGGCCGCATATCTTCGGAAACTTTCTGAATCCATGCCATGCAGAATCACTACCGTATTGCGTGGCAAAGATGGACCAAAGCGCTTTAAAACATGTGACATAATATTTTTAGTTGTCGGTGTGTGTGTGTGTGTGTGTGTGTGTGTGTGTGTGTCCAGAAGTTAAGCATAAAGATAAAAGGAGGGCAATAATCGAACAATATAGTAAATGTTTATCTACGTAATCTACTTGTTCTCTCTATATAGGAAAGGAGCACTCTGAGCTGTGAATAGCGGTGTTACTGAAAAGTAAACAACAACTGTGCATGAAATACCTCATGTCGCAGTCTTGTTTGTCCCTTCATGGTGAGCAAAGTGTAGTCTCTTGTTGAAGCTGAGGTAATGGCAGAAAGACACCCTGTTTTGAAGGGAAGAATATTCGCCCGCCTGGAAGCAGGCCAGACAGATCTGTGGTGTCACGTATCAGTACCACCCCACGGGCGTCGTTATGTTGGTATCAGAATTGCAAATTTCTGTTCAAATGTTGTGTACAGCTTCGTGCAAAATGGTAAGGGGAGATAGGCTATAGAGTGTTGCAGCAACTGTCGTCGTAGAAAAGCTGGACAGAAGCAAAAATGAGTAGTGAACAAGCAACACAACAAGCAGATTTACTTAGCTTGTATTTCTCCAGATGTACGAAGACTCAGTACAAATGACGCAACAAGAAACAGAGTTCAGTATTACAACAGCAACAACAAGCCGCGAGTAGTCGGCGTCTGCGTGTCTTCCCATTGCAAAGTGGCTCCGAGCGAGAGTGGACCACGTTGCTGCCGCCGGCCATCCTATAGAAGGGCGCTCGTCGTACCGAGTGCCGGAGGTGTGGCTCAGCGGACGTGCACCATTGGGTCTGCCCGATCCCGCGCGACCACTTTCGGCGTTGAACAGAGACTTGCAATTCCATATCCCGTGTGTGGTGTAGATACGTGAAATGTCACTTTGTGTCACATTCATTGATACTGAGACTACAATATCGTAGTCTCATATCATTGAATGTGACACAAAGTGACATTTAGAGGCTTTGGTGACGGTTTCGAGACACAGATGTTCGTTGTAGCCCAGTACAAGGCCGACCCAGAATAATCATAATCGATATCTGGCCGTAACGGCCCAAAGTAATCGCGCAAGACAACTGGCTGCAAAGCTTACAGCTACCTCAGGAGTTGTGCATTCTCCTTACTCGAGCACAGAGATAGCGCGTGTATTGTTGAGTCGACAAAATCAAAATTAGAGTGTGAACTTTGCTCTTCACAGATGAATCCCACTTCACTTTGCAAAATGATTCTCGTCGCACATTACTCTAGGGCGAATCTAGTTGACGGTATAACCCCAGGAAGATCGTGGAAAGAGACCGGTTTGGTGATGATGGCGTCATGTTGTGGGGAGGCAACATGTTGAATCCCCGTATGGAGCTCCACATCTACGTTGGTGGTCGGAGGAATACTGAAAATACTCTGAGGTACATGTAACACGTCAACCTCAGTTGTAAATAGAAACCATATTTCACCCAGTTTTGAGCCAAAATAATTTGGCCCTCTTCAGAAGCGAGTGACACTAAACACACTGCATGCCAAAGTTTGGCCATGACTAGTAGATTATGACAAGTAGATTACGACTAGTTATTACGGTGCTACAGTTTTATACTTGACATGGCCAAACTTTGGCATGCAGTAGTTTGGTGTTACTCGCTTCTGAAGAGGGCCAAATTATTTTGGCTGAAATCTGGGTAAAATTTGGTTTCTATTTGCAACTGATGCTGACGTGTTATATGTTCAATTATCACATTTGCTGACAGGGCTGCACAATGTTAAAAATTCTTAAACTCTGAGGTACAGAGATGAGGTATTGCTACCCCACGTTCGCCTTTTCAGAGCAGCAGTTGTCCCAGATTTCATTTTTATGGACGATTCATGCAGTTCACATAGAGCTGCTCTAGCGGATGAATTTTTTGAAAATGAAGATATTCATCGCTTGAAACGGCCATCGACATCCCTGGATCTGAATGCTATATAAGATGGTTGGGATGAATCAGAGAGGCGAACTGCCTCCCGTCGCCGCGCGGGATTAGCCGAGCGGTCAGGGCGCTGCAGTCATGGACTGTGTGGCTGGTCCCGGCGGAGGTTCGAGTCCTCCCTCGGGCATGGGTGTGTGTGTGTTTGTAGTTAAGATAATTTAGGTTAAGTAGTGTGTAAGCTTAGGGATTGATGACCTTAGCACTTAAGTCCCATAAGATTTTACACACATTTGAACATTTTGCCTCCCGTCAGCCTCCACCAACGACACTTCCAAACCTCCGCACCGCTCTTGCTCCCAACAGACCTCTTGAACCATACCGTAGAGAGCATCCCACGTCACTGTGCAGTATTTGTGGTTCATAGGGGTTTACTCTTTTTTGCCGTGGAAGAGATTTCCCAGTTGTGTTGTTTTCTTACAAATTTGTGTCTTAGCTATCAGAACTTTTCTAACATATGTTTCGGGCACCGTTGTATGTCAAAGGCTTTTGATTAAGCTGTAGTTTCTTCAGTAACCCTTCCGAAATCGTGATAAGGTAATATGTCCTCTTTTTGTGACTATGCTTAACTTTAGACACTACTGTACGTATACAGGGTGGTCCATTGATCGTGACTGGACCAAATATCTCACGAAATAAGCGTCAAACGAAAAAACTACAAAGAACCAAACTTGTCTAGCTTGAAGGGGGAAACCAGATGGCGCTATGGTTCGCCCGCTAGGTGGCGCTGCCATAGGTCAAATGGATATCAACTGCGTTTTTTAACATAGGAACTCCCATTTTTTATTACATATTCGTGTAGTACGTGAAGAATTATGAATGTTTTAGTTGGACCGCTTTTTTCGTTTTGTGATAGATGGCACTGTATTAGGCACAAACATATGGCTCACAATTTAAGGCGAACAGTTGGTAAGACGTAGGTTTTTTAAATTAAAATACAGAATGTAGGTACGTTTGAACATTTTATTTCGGTTGTTCCAATGTGATACATGTACCTTTGTGAACTTATCATTTCTGAGAACGCTTGCTGTTACAATTTGATTACCTGTAAATACCACATTAATGTGGCTGAGCGGTTCCAGGCGCTTCAGTTTGGAACCGCGCGCTTGCTACGTCGCAGGTTCGAATCCTAACTTGGGCATGGATGTGTGTGATGTCCTAACGTTAGTTAGGTTTAAGTAGTTCTAAGTTCTAGGTGACTGATGACCTCAGATGTTAAGTACCATAGTGCTCAGAGCCATTTTTGAACCACATTAATGCAATAAATGCTCAAAATGATGTCCGTCAACCTCAATGCATTTGGCAATATGTGTATGTAACGACATTCCTCTCAACAGCGAGTAGTTCGCCTTCCGTAATGCTCGCACATGCATTGACAATGCGCTGACGCATGTTGTCAGGCGTTGTCGGCGGATCACAAAAAAAAAAAAAAAAAAAAAAAAAAAAAAAAAAAAAAAAAAAAAAAAAACGCAGTTGACATCCGTTTGACCTATGGCTGCGCCATCTAGCGGGCCAACCATAGCGCCATCTGGTTTCCCTCTTCAAGCTAGACGAGTTTCGTTCTTTGTAGTTTTTTCGTTTGATGCTTATTTCGTGAGATATTTGGCCCGATCACTATCAATGGACCACCCTGTATAGGCAGACGAACTGGCTGCTTTAGGTTATGCGTTACATACCATGGCAGAAGCTGTGTAATGTCTGCTGTCCTATAGCTATCAATAATTTTGCTACGACAGAGAGAAGACAGATAAAACATAAAGGAGGCACCACTGTGACTGCTTTTGACACAAACATTTTTGTTTTCGGAGCGATACAGATAGTGCGGAGATGCGCCGCGTACTCATGCAACCAGCTCAGCCAGGGCGACGCAGAACGTAGCTTCTTAACAGCCCCCGCCTGATAGGCTGCCAGCAGCACAGGATGCACGAGGGACTGCTGCCTATTTGGTAGGTGCTTGGCACAATCTTCATAAAGTGCAGTCCTGAAAGTGCTTCGCGTCACCTAAGCTTGGAATGAAATACAAAAATCAGAGTCTTACTACTTTATTTCGTGACGCAATAACACAAACTGGAATAAACGGAATATAAAAGTTCATCAAACAGATGAATAGAACTGTAGGCCTATACTCCTGACGTCAGTCTGTTATAGACTTTTGGAACACGTCACTGAACCGTTACTGTGTGCTGCTCTTAAGTCATGAACTTGAAATTAGAAGACAGTATTCACGGTCTCAACCACAAGTGAAACGGTACAGTTCCGGTGGGCGACCAGCCTTAGTGAAGACGTAGCAATCCTATAAGACAGTATCACTAAAATATTTAATCTAGTGTCGCGCTTCAATTACTGCTGCGAAATTTTATAGCATTGTTGAGAAATAACTATGCGGGTTTTAGAAACGTCAGGGTATCCGGCGGATACTTCGGCTGCTGTACAGATGACAAGTGCGTCACGGTTTGGGGGTGAAATCACGCTCAACTGGAAACCTACCACAGAGTTCAAGTATGCGGGCCAGTAAGACTCTTGTGGACCAAACATCTAAACTGCACACAGATTCGCCGTGAAATAAGGTAAGAGGAGGTTCTTCGCAGAACTGGCGAGTATAGAAAAATGTGGAAAACATTGTCAAGAAGAATGGACAGGATGACAGGGCGTGTGTTAAGACATCAGGGAATAACTTACATGGTATGTACTACAGGGAGGTGTAGAGAGTAAAAACTCTTGAGGAAATCAGAGATTGGTATGTACGCATCCATTAATTGACAATCTTTGTTGACCCATTGTGGACGCAGGACAGCAGCCGATCAAATTTTTAACAAGGAAAATCGCTAAAACACCTTGGAATTTTAGAAGTTATTTTATTTTCACAAACAGTAATTCAATATGCCATCTTCAAGTTCCATATACACCTCATGATACACACAGTCGTATCGATATTGGCATACTGGAGCCATCAGTATCTGGATGTCGTGAATTAGTTTCTCAAGTGCTCCATTCGAAGACCTAACAAGAAGTTGTTCCTTGACAAGAAGTTAAGTCTTCGAAAAATGCACTTGGAAAACCAATTCACGACATCCAGATGCTGATGACTTCAGTATGCAAATATCGATACGAATGAGCGTCTGTACATGACTTTCATAGGGGGCCTGAAGATGGAATACTTAATTGCCGAAACTGGTTGTAAAATAAAATCATATAACTTCTCAAGCTGCACGGCTGTATGGCGATTTTCCTTGTTGAATAAAAAATTAATTGATAACCTTGGGTGCAAATCCTACAATGAGATGAAGAGGTTGTCACCGGAAATGAAGTTATGGCGCACCGCATCAAACAAGTCAAACCGACGGAAATAAAAAGATAAATTGTCGTCATAGCTAAAGATGCCAACTGTCTGATAAAGTGTCCGCATCGCTGATTCTTCGTACGCACGTCTCGATGAACGGTCGTGGGTGAATTTCACTGAAAATCTCTAAAACATCGTTACATTTGCTTTAAACCTACCAACAGAGGTATAATTACGCTCAGTTTTAATCATGAACGTATTCCTATCTCCTAGGAATCATTTGCTATAGCATAGTGGTCATAAGGTAACGTCAGAACTGAGTGTGTAGAGTAATAATTGCCGCATTACGCGATCGGCGATGCTTGTTGATTGCAGTGATCGCGGAACTCACAAGCAGCTGCCAGTTGTTGATTACAGGCGAGGAATACACGCGTAGGCGCAAGGCTAGAATCAGAGGGTACGAGGAATTCGACGGCCTTGTGAAAGCAGCAAAGCAAGTAACTCGGGCCACATACGAGAGCTACGGAAAAAAAGAGAAACATACCTCCACTTCCTACAGTCGGTCAGGCGGTAGCATAAACTCCAGAGGATATCGAAGAAAACTACGTAAATTTCACCAGGCTCTCGTGCAGAGCTTTGGTAAATGACATTTTCCCAGCTTTTGGTTGTGTATGTAAAGGTGTACAATAAATTATCTGATAAAACACTGATAAAACAATTAGGCCTAAACGAATGTCACTGAGTGGGCATAAACTTATTTGCCATTTATATTCTTGACTGCGGTCGGGTAACCAAAAAAATAAACTTCCTTTTCTCTCTCAAAACGTACGAAATGAGAGGCTGCGGCGATACAGAGAATTAAATGGTTCAAATGGCTCTGAGCACTATGGGACTTACCTGCTTAGGTCATTAGTCCCCTAGAACTTAGAACTACTTAAACCTAACTAACCTAAGGACAACACACACATCCATGCCAGGGGCAGGATTCGAACCTGCGACCGTAGCGGTCGCGTGGTTCCAGACTGTAGCGCCTAGAACCGCTCGGTCACTCTGGCCGGCTCATAGAATTATTTACTGTTTCTTCCCTGTCAACGCAGAATAACATTAGAGATGGACGACTGGTATCTCAGATGTTGCTAATGTTTTATATCTGAAGATGTCTCCCGCAGACGAGGACGATAAGTTAGTGAATAGTTTCACGCATAGTTCTCGCCCTCTCGTTCTTGCTCTCTCAGCCCAGAAGTTTTAACAGAGGTAAACACCGATAGTGAGATCCTTCACTCAGTCTTCCTTCCTGATTTCTGTCACGTACAGACATGAACGACGTCAGTCTTACCGTGTAACGTACCTACAACAAATAAAGCCCATGTTCGTCTGTGAAAATGGACTCGCTAAGCAAACTGAGCTATCAGTAATCGGAATCTAACCTGCATAACACTGTATGCGTGTTATGTGAGTGTCAGTTTCTCTGTCGTTTAAGCCCTCAACAGATCGTTACAGGAAAAACTTAAAACTAACATTTGGATAAGCTATCTGACTATGTATCGGAATATGAATTTACAAATGATACAGAATCTGGCTTGCGCAACGGAATTTACTAGATTAGAGTACATGACACGTTGTGGTGCGTCAGTGTCTATGTTTTGGCCCTAAGTTTTGCACTCACCTCTTTAGATGGCTGCCCTTTTCCATGTGGTTTACAGCAATTCGCAGCAGCATGCTGCTAAAGCTTATTGTTACTAAGAATAATTTTAATAAAAAGGAGTTTGCCTGGGTCCTGTTAGCTACAAAATAAGTTGTAAGAAGGGATTTCATAAATTAAGTCTGTTTATAAACTATAGAAATCATCATGACCAATAATAGTTTGACAGTTGTTAATAATGGCGAAATGCCTGACAATGCCCTAATGAGTATCAATAATGGGTGAGTGCCAGATTAACAAATTATTTCAATTTCAAAGTTACATTAAAATTTAATAACCACAGCATATTTGTGAATCAGATGTGCAGAATAATAATTATTATTTGGAGAATAAGGAGGCTTCTTTAACTGACAAGTAAATCATGGCACTTTGCAAACTCGGACTATAATCACGTGCCTAACCCTGCAATTGCGCTTTACGCTATGCTTGCGAATGTTATCTTGAATTCCATCTTCAAGCGTAGTTAAGCCATCTACGTCTCGCCTGGCTGTATAAATTAAATCAGGCCTTGAGTGTGGTAAGATCTGCCATCACCGAAATGACGGCAGCTAGACGCGTCTTCTGTATACGAGGTCTCGACCAACACTACTGAAATTTTACTCTCGCAGACAGGCCTAGTCTCACAGCAATGTTTAGAATCGCGCTCACTTGTTTCGCCCTTAGATTGTGACTGTCGATATCTGAGTGCTTATTTATTTCCACAGATAATCGCAGAATCTTACATTATGCAAAGAATGTCATTAGTTGGCTGTATTGATACTCAGTGTAATATTTAATCAATGTAACTGAGATTTCTCACACACTTCTTACAACAGCAAAAACGACCCAATGAATGAGAAGCAACTGACTGATAAGTTTGTCCGTGGGCCCAGCGAATTACATGGGAACATTAAAATGTCGGGCAAATTTTTGTTAATACCTTGCTAGCTCACAAACGCATTCAAATATGTATATACGGGCTGGTCCATCTCAAGTTTCGGATGAGATGATCTCGAAAACTATACATCGGGTAAAAATGGTGGGTAAGACAAGTTCGTAAGCTCAATGGGGGACATCAAATGATACTACACGTGAGATCCAGCCCCCACCCACCTTGGGTTGGGCGGGGGGGGGGGGGGGGGGCAACTTTTAAATCTTAAATGGAAACCCCCATTTTTTATTGCAGATTCGGATTCTCCATAAAAAAAAAGTAATCAAGTTTTGTCTGAAACACATTTAAACCATCGACAGATGGCGCTGAAATCGAGAAAAAAGTAAAATTGGGACAGAATTCTGATTTATTTAGAATTATCCGAGAAAGACCTATCAAATCGTTAAAATATGACCAATTATTTCGTTACGCCAAATTAAGCTGTTTTTGTACAAAATGTACTGTATCTTACTTTTAGCGTTACCCAGCAACAACGACACGGACGTAGTAGAATGATGTTCCCATGGGGTGCTTCATTAGTGTGAGTCCCATTGCCTCTCACATGTTGGGGTGCTTCATTAGTGTGAGTCCCCTTGCCTTTCACAATTTGTGGTGCTTCATTTATGAAATTAGTCACGAAAAAATTGTTCAAAATTATCCCCATTTGCTTCAATGCATGAAGTCAATCGTCTGCGCAAGATGTCTACAGTTTTGAGCAGCACATCCCGTGGTATGGCTGCACACGATCTTCTAATGCGTTGCTCCATATCGTTTCTGGTTGTGGGCTGTCTTTCATAAACAATATTTTATAAATAACCCCCCAAGAAAAAATCTGGAGATGTTGGGTCTGGTGAATGGAGGCCACTGAATTGGTCCGCCGCGTCCTATCCAGCGACCACGGTACCGTAAATATAAAACGTTCCGTACGTTTTTAGCATAATGGGGAGCTGCTCCGTCCTGTTGGAACCACATTCGTTTCCTAGTTTCTAAATCAACATCCATTAGCTCCAACAAATCATCGCGGAGAAGTTGTAAATAAGATTCCCCAGTAACATTTCGGTCAAAAAAATACGGTACTACCAAGTAACCGTTTAAAATTGCACACCAGACCATTAACGACCATTTGTGTTGATTGTCAACGGGTATGTGGCAGTGTGGTTTGACAGGGGACGAATAATGACAATCATGACAATTTAATACACCATTGTTTTTGAATGTGGCATTATAAGTGAACATAACGTATCTAAAAATTTCATTGGCAGCTCTTATCATTTGCAAGGCCCATTGGCAAAATGCACGCGTATTTGGATATCTTTCAGCGTTAATGCCTGTGTCAGTGTGGTATGATACGCATGATATTTACGTGCCTTGAAAATCCTCAAAACAGTTGATTTCGGTATTCCAGTTTGTCTCTGAATCGCACGACTACTCATTTCGGGATCCAGTTGAACAAAGGCGAGAACGGTAATGGTACGTGCGTCATATTCATTGTATTCGCGATGACGAGGTTGAAGGTGCACGTATCCATTTCGCCGGCCTCGGTGGCCGTGCGGTTCTAGGCACTTCAGTCCGGAACCGCGTGACTGCTACGGTCGCAGGTTCGAATCCTGTCTAGGGCATGGATGTGTGTGATGTCCTTAGGTTAGTTAGGTTTAAGTAGTTCTAAGTTCTAGGGGACTGATGACCTCAGATGTTGAGTCCCATAGTGCTCAGAGCCATTTGAACCATTTTGAACGTATCCATTTCGAGCTCGTTGAGTGCAATTTCGAATAATGTTTTCGCTTGGATGTCGTCTGTTTGGGAAACGATCCGCATACAGTTGCGCAGCTGCAGCGTAATTGTTATGGCATTCACCTAAAAGTAGCATCATATCAACAATCTCTGTAGGAGGGTAGTGAGCCATGTTTCGCTAAAGAATAATTTACATTCGTCAGTTGATGTTTACGGTTCACAATCTGAAAGTGAAGTCACTTCTGATCGCATTGCACCGACCTTTGTACTGAGTCATAGTTCTCAGTTTGGCCACAGTAGCCCCACAGTCGGGTGAGTAATGCAGTTGTGAAGAGTTCCCTAACGAGATTTTAATACCATTCCGCCTCCTTCCATCAAAAACTGTGGCGGGTAGGATACATTTTGTAAAAAAAAAATAGCTTAATTTGGTGTAATGAAATAATTGGTGCACATTTTGTATCGATCTGATGCGTCTTTCTGGGATCATTCTAAATAAATCGGAGTTCTTCCCCAACTTCTCGATTTCAGCGCCATCTGTTAATGGTTTAAAAAGATGTTTCAGACAAAACATGATTACTTTTTTATGGTGAATCCGATTCTGCAATAAAGAAAGAGGGTTTCCATTTAAGATTTAAATGTTGCCCCCCCCCCCGCCCCACCCAAAGGGGCGGGGCCTGGGGGTCACGTGTAGTATCATTTGATGTCCCCCTTTGAGGTTAGGAATTTGTCTTACCCACTATTTGTACCCGATCTATAGTTTTCCAGATAATCTTATCCGAAACTTCAGATGGACCACCTGTATATATGCTTCCTGACCAAAAGTATCCGAACACCTCTACATAATCAGCAAAACCAGCTATAAGCCACGAGAAGCGGAGAGACGCAGCAGCATGGGTCGGCCAGGAGGGCTCAGTGACTTCAAATGTGGCGTAGTCATTGGATGTAACCTGAGTAACAAAACAGTCAGGAACATTTCAACCTCTCTAAAGCTGAGTAGAGAATAGGTGGATGAATCACATTGTGAAGACCTAATACAGAGGACGTCTGTCAATAAACATTCTGGGCTCTCATATGACGTAACACCGAGTTCATTGAAACGCGAGTTTAAAGACGAAAATACAGTTCTTCATTACGTTCTGACTAATGAATACGCAATAAATACTGATGCTTTAAGAAAAAATCATTAAACAGGGAAATTCGCAACATAGCAGTGCAACACACGTTTGTGCACAAAATGCTATTTTTCACAATTCGCCACATTGTGGGAGACAGTAGTTAGGCAATATCTTACCCTCAGCAGATGGGCAGTGTTAGACTAGCAAGAACCGCACTGTCGGCATGCTGCAGCAGAAACAGCCCACCACCTGTCCCAGCTTAGCGCCGCTCCTCACCTGCAACAGGACAACAATGTGTGCGTCACACTCTGGGATAGACGCATACGGGGTGTATGTAGAGACGTTATCATACTAACATTATCAGTACGCATCGATACCTGTGTTTCACTGCCTTTGGTATCGGCATCAGCATTCGATAATTTCAGATAATTGAAAGAAATATCAGAGTATCGGTATCGAAAACATTGAATAGTTGGTACGAAGGGGGAGAGAGGAGAGGGGTGGTAATAACTTTTCATGTTAGTTTAATCTCTACTAAAATACAAAGTTAAGCTGTTCGTTATTCCCAAGAATCTTGAAAAGCTCTTGCCCAGTTTACTTCACAGTTTTTCCCGATAATCTAATAAACGTTCGGGTGTTACATATCTTTCAAATGTGTAGGGCATAGAAATACATACACTCCTGGAAATTGAAATAAGAACACCGTGAATTCATTGTCCCAGGAAGGGGAAACTTTATTGACACATTCCTGGGGTCAGATACATCACATGATCACACTGACAGAACCACAGGCACATAGACACAGGCAACAGAGCATGCACAATGTCGGCACTAGTACAGTGTATATCCACCTTTCGCAGCAATGCAGGCTGCTATTCTCCCATGGAGACGATCGTAGAGATGCTGGATGTAGTCCTGTGGAACGGCTTGCCATGCCATTTCCGCCTGGCGCCTCAGTTGGACCAGCGTTCGTGCTGGACGTGCAGACCGCGTGAGACGACGCTTCATCCAGTCCCAAACATGCTCAATGGGGGACAGATCCGGAGATCTTGCTGGCCAGGGTAGTTGACTTATACCTTCTAGAGCACGTTGGGTGGCACGGGATACATGCGGACGTGCATTGTCCTGTTGGAACAGCAAGTTCTCTTGCCGGTCTAGGAATGGTAGAACGATGGGTTCGATGACGGTTTGGATGTACCGTGCACTATTCAGTGTCCCCTCGACGATAACCAGTGGTGTACGGCCAGTGTAGGAGATCGCTCCCCACACCATGATGCCGGGTGTTGGCCCTGTGTGCCTCGGTCGTATGCAGTCCTGATTGTGGCGCTCACCTGCCCGGCGCCAAACACGCATACGACCATCATTGGCACCAAGGCAGAAGCGACTCTCATCGCTGAAGACGACACGTCTCCATTCGTCCCTCCATTCACGCCTGTCGCGACACCACTGGAGGCGGGCTGCACGATGTTGGGGCGTGAGCAGAAGACGGCCTAACGGTGTGCGGGACCGTAGCCCAGCTTCATGGAGACGGTTGCGAATGGTCCTCGCCGATACCCCAGGAGCAACAGTGTCCCTAATTTGCTGGGAAGTGGCGGTGCGGTCCCCTACGGCACTGCGTAGGATCCTACGGTCTTGGCGTGCGTCCATGCGTCGCTGCGGTCCGGTCCCAGGTCAACGGGCACGTGCACCTTCCGCCGACCACTGGCGACAACATCGATGTACTGTGGAGACCTCACGCCCCACGTGTTGAGCAATTCGGCGGTACGTCCACCCGGCCTCCCGCATGCCCACTATACGCAATCGCTCAAAGTCCGTCAACTGCACATACGGTTCACGTCCACGCTGTCGCGGCATGCTACCAGTGTTAAAGACTGCGATGGAGCTCCGTATGCCACGGCAAACTGGCTGACACTGACGGCGGCGGTGCACAAATGCTGCGCAGCTAGCGCCATTCGACGGCCAACACCGCGGTTCCTGGTGTGTCCGCTGTGCCGTGCGTGTGATCATTGCTTGGAAAAAAGAACACATTGACACCTGTGTGTCAGACCCACCATACTTGCTCCGGACACTGCGAGAGGGCTGTACAAGCAATGATCACACGCACGGCACAGCGGACACACCAGGAACCGCGGTATTGGCCGTCGAATGGCGCTGGCTGCGCAGCATTTGTGCACCGCCGCCGTCAGTGTCAGCCAGTTTGCCGTGGCATACGGAGCTCCATTGCAGTCTTTAACACTGGTAGCATGCCGCGACAGCGTGGACGTGAACCGTATGTGCAGTTGACGGACTTTGAGCGAGGGTGTATAGTGGGCATGCGGGAGGCCGGGTGGACGTACCGCCGAATTGCTCAACAAGTGGGGCGTGAGGTCTCCACAGTACATCGATGTTGTCGCCAGTGGTCGGCGGAAGGTGCACGTGCCCGTCGACCTGGGACCGGACCGCAGCGACGCACGGATGCACGTCAAGACCGTAGGATCCTACGCAGTGCCGTAGGGGACCGCACCGCCACTTCCCAGCAAATTAGGGACACTGTTGCTCCTGGGGTGTCGGCGAGGACCATTCGCAACCGTCTCCATCAAGCTGGGCTACGGTCCCGCACACCGTTAGGCCGTCTTCTGCTCACGCCCCAACATCGTGCAGCCCGCCTCCAGTGGTGTCGCGACAGGCGTGAATGGAGGGACGAATGGAGACGTGTCGTCTTCAGCGATGAGAGTCGCTTCTGCCGTGGTGCCAATGATGGTCGTATGCGTGTTTGGCGCCATGCAGGTGAGCGCCACAATCAGGACTGCATACGACCGAGGCATACAGGGCCAACACCCGGCATCATGGTGTGGGGAGCGATCTCCTACACTGGCCGTACACCACTGTTGATCGTCGAGGGGACACTGAATAGTGCACGGTACATCCAAGCCGTCATCGAACCCATCGTTCTACCATTCCTAGACCGGCAAGAGAACTTGCTGTTCCAACAGGACAATGCACGTCCGCATGTATCCCGTGCCACCCAACGTGCTCTAGAAGGTGTAAGTCAACTACCCTGGCCAGCAAGATCTCCGGATCTGTCCCCCATTGAGCATGTTTGGGACTGGATGAAGCGTCGTCTCACGCGGTCTGCACGTCCAGCACGAACGCTGGTCCAACTGAGGCGCCAGGTGGAAATGGCATGGCAAGCCGTTCCACAGGACCTCATCCAGCATCTCTACGATCGTCTCCATGGGAGAATAGCAGCCTGCAATGCTGCGAAAGGTGGATATACACTGTACTAGTGCCGACATTGTGCATGCTCTGTTGCCTGTGTCTATGTGCCTGTGGTTCTGTCAGTGTGATCATGTGATGTATCTGACCCCAGGAATGTGTCAATAAAGTTTCCCCTTCCTGGGACAATGAATTCACGGTGTTCTTATTTCAATTTCCAGGAGTGTAGTATATAACGGGAAAACGTAGTTAGTAAAAGTCTCTAAAAGTTGTTGACTGATTTGTTTGAAAGTTGACTCTAATAAATAGATCGGTAGAGGATACATTTTTTCTTAAATAATAATTGACAGGTTGTCTGTTAAAACGAACTACGAGAAGGAAAAGGTTGTGCTATGCTGTGCTGTGAAAATCTGCGGTTTCATTTTCTTCCCTGCAGTCATGTTCAAGTACAATAGTAGGGAATTTAAGCATTACACAATTTTTTTCTCCCGTACACATTATTCCAGCTTATACAGGGTGTTACAAAAATGTTCGGCCAAACTTTCAGGAAACATTCCTCACACACAAAGAAAGAAAGTATGTTATGTGGACATGTGTCCAGAAACACTTACTTTCCATGTTAGAGCTCATTTTATTACTTCTCTTCAAACCACATTAATCATGGAATGGAAATACAAGCAACAGAACGTACCAGCGTGACTTCAAACACTTTGTTACAGGAAATGTTCAAAACGTCCTCCCTTAGCGGGGAAACGTGTATCCACCCTCCGTC
This sequence comes from Schistocerca serialis cubense, assembly GCF_023864345.2. Taxonomy (NCBI): domain Eukaryota; kingdom Metazoa; phylum Arthropoda; class Insecta; order Orthoptera; family Acrididae; genus Schistocerca; species Schistocerca serialis. The sequence goes on along the minus strand of NC_064642.1, from coordinate 126,895,844 downwards.
GCATGGAATCCCTGATGCGCTGATGCAGCCCTGGAGAATGGCGTATTGTATCACAGCCGCCCACAATACGAGCACAAAGAGTCTCTACATTTGTTACCGGGGTTGCGTAGACAAGAGCTTTCAAATGCCCCCATAAATAAAAGTCAAAAGGGTTGAGGTCAGGAGAGCGTGGAGGCCATGGAATTGGTCCGCCTTTACCAGGCCATCGGTCACCGAATATGTTGTTGAGAAGCGTACGGACACTTCGACTGAAATGTGCAGGAGCTCCATCGTGCATGAACCACATGTTGTGTCGTACTTGTAAAGGCACATGTTCTAGCAGCACAGGTAGAGTATCCCGTATGAAATCATGATAACGTACAGTACAATCTGACGAAACTAAAATGTGCTCTAACATGGAAATCAAGCGTTTCCGGACACATGTCCACGTAACATCTTTTCTTTATTTGTGTGTGAAGAATGTTTCCTGAAAGTTTGGCCGTACCTTTTTGTAACACCCTGTATATAATTTTAAACAGAAATAGTATACACAACTGTACGCTGTTTTGTTTTCTCTCGGGCAGTCGGTTTTCATAGAAAAAGGGTACTTGTATCTATGGCTCATCGGCCATTAGAGTACTACTACGGAACTGCATCACCCAAACTTTGTAATCCTACCCAATCGCAGAATAAAACTACGTGAAGTAATATCATTGGAGCTATTATCTTCACAGATGCAGCAGCAGAGGAGGTATGTCATGTCCCATATATCAGTAATTTTAAGCGACTTCAGTTCCCAGTCAATGATTCGTTGGCAATAACAGTAATCAAAGTTCAAGGTCAAGGAGAGGGGAGGAAATGGATATAGAGAGGGGGAAGCAGGAGATGAACAGAGAGAGGGGAAGGAGGTGGTGAGGCATAGGGGGAGAGGAGATGGATAGAGAGATGGAGTAGGAGGTGATGGACAAAGAGAGGAAGAGGATTAAGAGATGGACAGAGAAAGGGGAAAGATGAAGATTAGGACTTATCTAATTCCTAGACCCATTTATCAACTGTGAAGCATTGCCGGGTTTGGTTGCAATAATTAAAAGGAAGGCACTCTAAACTTCGTGTATAAAAAACCAGACAGAGTAAAAATAACTACATGTTTTTTCCGGTAGTTTGTTATACGTTAACAATGATACATATCAGTAAGGGAGTGTACACCAATATGGACCTCGTGTATGGATGTACTGAAAGCAATGAATGGAAAATGGCACAAAAAAGCTGTGCTGAGATGCTCGTAGTGGCAGCTGCAATATATCAGTACTTTTGCAACTCTTTTTTTGAGTCTATCTTCTATAACCAAGTGCAGTCTAGCGTACAACACTTGTGCGAATCATTCTTGATTTCTGCTCTCGTGTTGGGCATCCCCACTAGGTCTTATAAAGGAAGATATGGAAGTAGTTCAGAGGCGGGCTGCTAAATTTGCTGCCGGTAGGGTCGATCGACATGTGAGTGTTACGGAGAAGCTTCGCGAGCTCAAACGGGAATCTTTGGAGGGAAGACACGAAGTAGAGTAAATTTTGAGAACTGACTGCAGAACTAATCTACTGCTGCCAATACACAGGGTGAGTCACCTAACGTTACCGCTGGATATATTTCGTAAACCACATCAAATACTGACGAACCGATTCCACAGACCGAACGTGAGGAGAAGGTCTAGTGTAATTGTTTAATACAAACCATACAAAAATGCACGGAAGTATGTTTTTTAACACAAACCTACATTTTTTAAATGGAACCACGTTAGTTTTAATAGCACATCTGAACATATAAACAAATACATAATCAATGCCGTTTGTTGCATTGTAAAATGTTAATTACATCCGGAGATATTGTAACCCAAAGTTGACGCTTGAAACCTCCGACGTTCAGTTGCCTGTTGTAACAAACACGGGCCTCGGTCGGCGAGCAGCATCTACAGGGACATGTTTACGATGACGACCGTGTTTATGAGTGTGGCAGCAGTGGTTTGGTCTAGCTGTCGCAGTGTCCGCAGGTAGCGCTTGCTGCTATTGTTATTCTGCAATCGTCTCCGCACGCAGACCAACTGTAGTACACCGTGTTACCAGACGTCTGTGATAGTGTAGTGTTGTAGGAACTGTGACCATGGTGTATTCGAACTCTGAAAAGGCGGAGATGATACTCATATATGGAGAGTATCGACGAAATGCAGCTGAAGCCTGCAGGGTGTATGCAGAACGGTACCCGGACAGAGAGCATCCAACGTACCGCACATTGCAAAACATCTACCGCCAACTGTATGCAACAGGTACGGTCGTAGCACGCAAACGGGTCCGTAACAGGACCGTCACAGGAGAAGCGGGTGCAGTTGGTGTGTTAGCTGCTGTTGCCATGAACCCACACATGAGTACACGGGACATTGCGAGAGCCGGTGGACTGAGTGAAAGTAGTGTCATGCGCATACTGCATCGTCACCGGTTTCATCCGTTTCATGTGTCGCTACATCAGCAATTACATGATGATGACTTTAATCATCGAGTGCAATTCTGTCAATGGGCATTAACAGAGAATGCGTTGCAGTTCTACCTGTTTACCGATGAAGCGGGTTTCACAAACCATGGGGTAGTGAATCTACGGAACATGCATTACTGGTCCGTGGACAATCCTCGCTGGCTCAGACAGGTAGAGCGACAGCGACCGTGGACTGTAAATGTATGGTGCAGAATCATTGGCGACCACTTCATTGGTCCTCACTTCACTGCAGGGGCCCAAACAGCTGCAACATGCATCGCGTTTCTACAGAATGATCTGCCAACGTTGCTCGAAAATGTCCCACTGGAAACGCGTCGACGTATGTGGTATCAGCATGATGGTGCACCTGCACATTCCGCAATTAACACTAGGCTGACCCTTAACAGGATGTTCGACGGGCGTTTCTTAGGACGTGGAGGACGCATAAATTGGCCAGCCCGTTCTCCTGATCTTACACCTCTGGACTTCTTTCTGTGGGGGACGTTAAAGGAGAATGTGTACCGTGATGTGCCTACAACCCCAGAGGATATGAAACAACGTATTGTGGCAGCCTGCGGCGACATTACATCAGATGTACTGCGCCGTGTACGACATTCATTACGCTAGAGACTGCAATTGTGTGCAGCAAATGATGGCCACCATTTTGAACATCTATTGGCCTGACATGTCGGGACACACTCTATTCCATTCCGTAATTGAAAACGGAAACCACGTGTCTACGTGTACCTCACCCCTCATGGTAACGTATATCTGCGTCAGTGAAAAAGGCCAATAAAAAGGTGTTAGCATGTGGACGTAATGTGCTGTTCCAGTCTCTTCTGTACCTAAGGTCCATCACCGTTCCCTTTGGATCCCTACGTAATTCGGTGCTCTCCGATACACACGATCAAACAGCGGATGAGTGGTACTCAAGCGTCAACTTTAGGTTACAATATCTCCGGATGTAATTAACATTTTACAATGCAACAAACGGCACTGATTACGTATTTGTTTATATGTTCAGATGTTCTAACAAAACTAACGTGGTTCCATTTAAAAAAAACGTAGGTTTGTGTTGAAAAACGTACTTCCGTGCATTTTTTATGGTTTGTATTAACCAATTACTCTAGCCCCTCTCCTCACGGTCGGTCTGTGAAATCGATTCGTCAGTATTTGATGAGGTTTATGAAATATATCCAGCGGTAATGTTAGGTAACTCACCCTGTATATTTCGCGTAAGGAGAGCGAAGACAAGATAAAAATTAAGGCTCGTACGGATGCCTATAGATGCTTTCCTTGCTACATTTGGGAGTGGAACATGCTCTGAGCACTATGGGACTTAACATCTGAGGTCATCAGTCCCCTAGGCATAGAACTACTTGAACCTAACTAACATAAGGACATTACACACATCCATGCCCGAGGCAGGATTCGAACCTGTGACCGTAACAGCAGCGCGGTTCCAGACTGAAGAGCCTAGAACCGCACGGCCACAACAGCCGGCGGAGTGGTACAGGAAAACCAATAGTAGAAGCATGAGGTTCCCTCCGCCATGCACAATACGGTGGCTTGAACAGTACATATATAGACGAAGAACCACGAAAAATACTCCTACAAGGCAACACCACCTTCTCCGTACTTCACTGTCTGCAGACCAAAGAGTATAGTGTGTTTCATCTATCCGCATCACTCGTTTTGAGTCATCCACTGACCAGTGGCTTTGCTCTTTACACCACTTCAACCTTTGATTAACATAAGCTATAGAACTATGTAGCTCATGAGGATTTCCCCGATTATTGTAGTCCATTCTTTTTAACTCCCTGTGCACATTCAAGGACTGCTGGTTGCACTCTGTAACTCACGAGTGATTTGTCCCGCTTTCTTACTGCCTGGTCTGTGGTTTTTCCTTCGTGTCTCCACCACACAGTCGCGTCAGTAACGCTCGACTTGGGAAGATTTAGAAAGTTGGAACTGCCCCTGATGGGATTGTTACTCAGGTAACATCCAATGACAGCTCAACGTTCGATTGCACTGAGCACTCCTGATCGACGAATTACGCTGCTTCTGCTGCGCTCCTGTCGAAACAATTGTTCCCTCTTCCTTCTATAGTGGCCAGCCAACCTTTTTTGACATCGAGTAGAGTCCGCCTCCTAGGACATCTAGTGGTCAGCGCCGCATTACGTGAGGGTGCCAGGATACTTACAATCAACAAACGTATAGCGGAAGCACCGCGTCTGACCCTGTTAAGCCTGTCGGAACCGACCGACCACTGTGTCGTCCGCTGCCAATGGCGTCATTGGATACGGCATGGAATGGAAAGGTGTGAGGTCAGTACTCCGCTCTCCCGGTCGTCTGCTTTCTCGACCTTGAAGCCGCTATTTTTCAGTCAGGTAGCTCCTCAAGTGGCATGACAAGGCTGCATACACGTCGTTCCAGTTCTCCCACCAACGTAGAGTCCCTGAGGGCACCTCGTATCGAACCCGGGTCCTCCACAGAGCAGTCTGTGGTACATACTTTTGGTCACATACTTTCGGTCACTTTGTGTACGTTTTTGCAACACTTTGAATGGATACGTGACTCGCTTTATTATGATTCGCTTCCACTTCTTACGTTTCCTGCGGTCATAGATCTATGCAAGTAACTTGTGCCTGCCCCGTAACGAATGAAGGCGGTAAATGAAGCTGTATCGAGTATGGCGACTCGTCTTTCATTTCATATTACGTTGCTTGTCGTTAAAATTAATTATCAGACTAAAGTGGCTGATGAATCGCTGCAATATAGCAATATCTGGGAATCCAGTATACGGAGAGCTGTTTATGTTGGGATGTTCAGACGGAATGGAGATTAAATGCTGGCAGAGACCGGCTTCATTCGTGTAATATCGCACATTCCCTTGCATTCAACCAGTAGGCGGTCATGTAGAGTTATTTACCACAACGCCTTATAAGTTCTGTGAATTCACACTGTCATTGTTTACACACTCCAAACCACAGTAGCCGGCCGGTGTGGCCGAGCGGTTCTAGGTCCTTCAGTCCGGAACCGTGCGACTGCTACGGTCGCAGGTTCGAATCCTGCCGCGGGCATGGATGTGTATGATGTCCTTAGGTTAGTTAGGTTTAAACAGTTCTAAGTTCTAGGGGACTGATGACCTCAGATGTTAAGTCCCATATTGCTCAGAGCCATTTGAACCATTTTTGAACCAAACCACAGTATTCTTTCTCTGAATAACTGTAGCACGCTATAACCACAGTCTGTACCAGTTACTTTTTAAATATTTGAACTCGACCACAAATAATTAGCTCTACTTTACACCACTTTCCACATCAGTAAATAGTTAAAAGAGTCATTTACTACAACTTTCGATTTCTCGCACACCATGTCACCAACTAGTCCAGCAAACACCATTATTTCCCGCTACTCGACTGTCAACTGTCTACGTAATTTCGTTGCTCTGGTTTCTTTCATTCATTTTAATTTCTCCGGAGGTACTACTTATGCAATAAAAACTATATACGTGCAGCACTTACATGCGTGCATACAAATGTACATATTTTAGACGGCGTAGAAAATACACTCCTGGAAATTGAAATAAGAACACCGTGAATTCATTGTCCCAGGAAGGGGAAACTTTATTGACACATTCCTGGGGTCAGATACATCACATGATCACACTGACAGAACCACAGGCACATAGACACAGGCAACAGAGCATGCACAATGTCGGCACTAGTACAGTGTATATCCACCTTTCGCAGCAATGCAGGCTGCTATTCTCCCATGGAGACGATCGTAGAGATGCTGGATGTAGTCCTGTGGAACGGCTTGCCATGCCATTTCCGCCTGGCGCCTCAGTTGGACCAGCGTTCGTGCTGGACATGCAGACCGCGTGAGACGACCCTTCATCCAGTCCCAAACATGCTCAATGGGGGACAGATCCGGAGATCTTGCTGGCCAGGGTAGTTGACTTACACCTTCTAGAGCACGTTGGGTGGCACGGGATACATGCGGACGTGCATTGTCCTGTTGGAACAGCAAGTTCCCTTGCCGGTCTAGGAATGGTAGAACGATGGGTTCGATGACGGTTTGGATGTACCGTGCACTATTCAGTGTCCCCTCGACGATCACCAGTGGTGTACGGCCAGTGTAGGAGATCGCTCCCCACACCATGATGCCGGGTGTTGGCCCTGTGTGCCTCGGTCGTATGCAGTCCTGATTGTGGCGCTCACCTGCACGGCGCCAAACACGCATACGACCATCATTGGCACCAAGGCAGAAGCGACTCTCGTCGCTGAAGACGACACGTCTCCATTCGTCCCTCCATTCACGCCTGTCGCGACACCACTGGAGGCGGGCTGCACGATGTTGGGGCGTGAGCAGAAGACGGCCTAACGGTGTGCGGGACCGTAGCCCAGCTTGATGGAGACGGTTGCGAATGGTCCTCGCCGATACCCCAGGAGCAACAGTGTCCCTAATTTGCTGGGAAGTGGCGGTGCGGTCCCCTACGGCACTGCGTAGGATCCTACGGTCTCGGCGTGCATCCGTGCGTCGCTGCGGTCCGGTCCCAGGTCGACGGGCACGTGCACCTTCCGCCGACCACTGGCGACAACATCGATGTACTGTGGAGACCTCACGCCCCACGTGTTGAGCAATTCGGCGGTACGTCCACCCGGCCTCCCGCATGCCCACTATACGCCCTCGCTCAAAGTCCGTCAACTGCACATACGGTTCACGTCCACGCTGTCGCGGCATGCTACCAGTGTTAAAGACTGCGATGGAGCTCCGTATGCCACGGCAAACTGGCTGACACTGACGGCGGCGGTGCACAAATGCTGCGCAGCTAGCGCCATTCGACGGCCAACACCGCGGTTCCTGGTGTGTCCGCTGTGCCGTGCGTGTGATCATTGTTTGTACAGCCCTCTCGCAGTGCCGGAGCAAGTATGGTGGGTCTGACACACCGGTGTCAATGTGTTCTTTTTTCCATTTCCAGGAGTGTATCTCTAAGTATTCGGATCATCAGTAGACGCAGCAGAAGGCCATTGTAGCCGTGACCGAAATGTTGGTTTCTCCATTATAGGTTTTTACATTATTAACTAATTTAATCGTATGGCTAGGGCCCCCGTCGGGCAGGCCATTCACCTGGTGCCGGTCTTTCAATTTGACGCCACTTCGGCGACCTGCAGTCGATGACGATGATAGGATGATGATGAGGACAGCACAACACCCAGTCACTGGGCGGAAAGAATTCCCCGAACCAGCTGGCAATCGAACCCGCCCCCAGAGGGTTGACAATCCGTCACGCTGACCATAAGCTACCGGGGGACGGCTTTTACTCGTACATTATGAAACTTTACGATACCTAGAAAACTTTTATGCTAGCTGACTCTGCCCGCGAAAGTCTACGCCATTATAACAGAAAATATTAAATATAGAAAAAGAAAAAAACTATAAGCGAATACACCACGAAGATTCCTTCACAAACAAGTTCAAATAACCTTCACCAAACATTAAAAAATTTTTTGTATCTAGTCAAACACAAGCGTAAGAATTTCGATCTGATCTGATTCCGTGGTGATGAATGTTTGAAAAACTACCATACAACTAGGCTCTGCGTTGGACAGAACAACTTCACCTTGAACGAGAGCGAGGGATCATTGTCGAGAGTTGCAAACTTGCTCACTTCAAAAACGACCAGCCAAGGAAGCAGATGTTTGTTTATAGTTGCCGCCTTCTTCTTCTTTTAGCCGGCCTATACGTCGTGACTATAAATAAACATCTGCTTCCTTGGCTGGTGCTTTTTGAAGTGAGCAGGTTTGCAACGTTCGGTAATGATCCCTCGCTCTTGTACAAGGTGAAGTTGTTCTGTCCAACGTAGAGCCTCTTCCATGGCAGTTTCTCAAACATCCATCACCATGGCCGCAGATCAGCACGGAATTCGCGCGTCTGGATCGTTCTAGGTCAGAGTAGGGCTGACGTCTCGTTATGCTACCAGATTTCTCGTCTCGACAGTGCGTGGAAGGAGTTTGTTGTCGGCGTCGACTGTTTCTGGTCATCCTGTGGCGCTTGCGGACTTAGCAGATTTTCCTAACACACTGCACAGTCTTACTCCTACAGTGAATTTAATAAATGATCTGCACTCTCGTAACATTCCTTTCTCTAGTGTTTTCCGCCCAATCATCGCCATACCATCTCTCCCTGTGCTTCTTCCAGCACTCGAGCTTAAAAAGAAAGTCGTAGAATCACGAATACTTCCCACTCGTGATTATGGTACGAAAAATCACGCCGGCTGGGACTGTCGATAAGTGCTTGTGTGTGATACATTAGCGTTATTTCAACTATATCACTCTTGCCTAAGAACAGTTATCGTGGCTACATGACAATAAATGTAGAGATTATTACACTTTGTGCTTTCTCTATCTTTTTCTCGAGCATTGGACTCCTTCTTATTAATCTTCAACCCTACACTAGTATTTGAACAGCACAGCAGGAACACTAGTTCTCAATAAAGTAAAATACTCGCTGTATCAGTACACAATATTGCCATGTTCTCTAAATCAACTTCAGTATAGGGAACCAGACTGTGCAACAATCTACTTCAAAATATTAAAGAAATTAAATTCCTTTCAAACTCCAAAAGACAGCTAGTGGTAGACATTCTGTTCTGTAGCTGCCTCTTCCACATACATGTCTGCAGGTCATTCTCGTCAACCCTTCTTCCCCCACCCCTATTCCCTTCCAGTTGTACACAGAATTCTCTGGTGAAGTTTTTTCTTTATAACATCCACTTCACTTTAATTTAAATCTTCTCCTCTTTTATTAACGCTTCCACTTCTTATAACAGAAAAAACGGCTTCAAATGTGCTAAACCAATCAATATCATTCTCATTAACTCCTTTATTTGATTATTTATTGGCGTTATTTTTTTCTCTTGTTGCGGGTCTTACAGCTGTCGCCGCATCCTGCTCTGTTGGCAAATGCCTCGATCTCGTCACTTTTCCTCATCAGCTTCTATTCGTCTTCTCTCCATCGCTTCTTTTATTCCACTTAGCCATACTTTTCGCGGTCTTCCTCTTCTTCTCCTTCCAGAAGGTTGCCATTAAAATATTCCTTTATGCCATATGTCTTATCTATTCTTTTGACGTGCCTGAACCATCCAAGCTGTCTTTCTTCAATTCTATCCGTAATAGTATAATGACTCTCTTATTTCTTCATTTCTTACGTGGTAAAGTTGGGAAATTTTGCATGGGATTCTCAAGTGGTCTAAGACACTTTTTATTTCTATCTGTGAGTTCCCAGCTCTCAATCCCATATCTTGTTACTCGTTCCACGATGGATTTTTTATAGATGTACTTTAACCTTTAAACCCCTTCTTGAGGACCAACGTATATGATTTAATTTCTGGTTAGCCGCCCTTCCCTGACTCATCCGTTGTTGGATATTTCTATCTCCCATTACGTGACAAGATACTACCCACGTACTTAAACTCTTTATACGCTTTAATAAGATGGCCGGCCGCTGTGGCCGAGCGGTTCTAGGCGCTTCAGTCTGGAACCGCGCTGCTGCTATGGTCGCAGGTTTGAATCCTGCATCGGGCATGCATGTGTGTGATGTCCTTAGGTTAGTTAAGTTTACGTAGTTCTATTCCTAGGGCACTGATGACCTCAGATGTTATGTCCCATAGTGCTTAGAGCCATCTGAACCATTTTTAATAAGATGTCCCTCAATGTCCAGGTTACTCCCGCCTTCTTCGCAACATGGATATTCCATCTTCTCAGAATTAGTTTTCAAAATCCACAGTTTACACTCTTCGAACAACTTCGTAAGCATGTAAGATACGTATATCCTCTTCAGCGTTTATTGCAACGACTTGATCATCAGCATAGAAAATTGTGTACTTACACTGGTTCCTTACTTCAGTCCCCATTCCCATGCTCTTTCTACACCACAGATCCAGTGCCTTTGGCACATACATTTTAAAGATTGTGGGAGACAGTCAGCATCCTTGCTTCTTTAGTTATTCTGAGGATCTCTCTAGAAACTCCTTTCTCCACTTCAGTGACGGATTCCGTCGAGCTGTAGAAGTTTGTGATACTTGGAACAAGCCGGCCTGAGTGGCCATGCGGTTCTAGGCGCTACAGTCTGGAACCGAGCGACTGCTACGGTCGCAGGTTCGAATCCTGCCTCGGGCATGTATGTCCTTACGTTAGTTAGGTTTAAGTAGTTCTCAGTTTAGGGGACTGATGACCACAGATGTTAAGTCCCATAGTGCTCAGAACCATTTGAACCATCTTGATCTATGACGACCAGATGACTACTTAGATTCCTTTACAACCTCTTTTTCATGATCTCAAAAAAATGGCTCTGAGCACTATGGGACTTAACTGCTCAGGTCATCAGTCCCCTATAACTTAGAACTACTTAAGCCTAACTAATCTAAGGACATGACACTCATTCACGCCCGAGGCAGGATTCGAACCTGCGACCGTAGCGGTCGCGTAGTTCGAGATTGTAGCGCCTAGAACCGCTCGGCCAACCCGGCTGGCCTTTTCCATGATCTGTATTAAGGTAAAGATGTTATGTACAAATGACCTCCCTCTTGTAAAGCCATTTCGTTCTTTCACTTCTTTTAAAAGCTTTTCCGTTCTTGATTTTAAAATCTTCCCGTACAACCTGCTAACTGATCTTGTGACACTTATAACACGATAATTGCTATACACTTCCTTGCTTTCTTTTTATGTTTGGGGTTCTGATACGCTAAGTTCCTCTCTTCTGGAATTTCCTACCCCATAACACACACATTTATTAAACAAGTTGCTTAGATATTCATACAGAATGCTCGGGCCATACCTCACAAATTGTATTGGTACATTTGCAGGCCCTGGTGATATCCCAACTTCCATTCGTGCAGTCGCTGTCTATAGCTCTTTCGTAGTTCTCTACTTCTTCACCCTCCCGGTTCTCCCGTACCTCCCACTATTTCCTAGTACTCTGTCCTTCTTCTGTTAGCATGCACTAGCTATTAGTACTATTGTTGTTATTATTATCAGCATAACTATTAATGCCTCCATTATTTTATTGTCACTATTATTATTGTTGTTGCAAATTTTTCTTTACTAACAATGCAAATTTTTATTATTGTGATTGTTATGAAATATTTTTTGTATGTGTTGTTTCTAGTCAGATTTAAGAGAGGGCCTTAAGGGCTCAATCTTTCAGGTGTGCCGCAGGAGAGTGTCGTAGGACCGTTGCTATTCACAATATATAAAAATGACCTTGTGGCTAACATCAAAAGTTCACTGAAGCCTTTTGCGAATGACGCTGTAGTATATCGAGAGGTTGTAACAATGGAAAATTGTACTGAAATGCAGGAGGATCTGCAACAAATTGACGCATGGTGCAGGGAATGGCCATTGAATCTCAATGTAGACAAGAGTAGTGTGCTGTGAATACGTAGAGAGAAAGATCCTTTATGGCTAAAAATGGCTCTGAGCACTATGGGACTTAACATCTATGGTCATCAGTCCCCTAGAACTTAGAACTACTTAAACCTAACTAACCTAAGGACGTCACACAACACCCAGTCATCACGAGGCAGAGAAAATCCCTGACCCCGCCGGGAATCGAACCCGGGAACCCGGGCGTGGGAAGCGAGAACGCTACCGCACGACCACGAGATGCGGACAAAGATCCTTTATCATTTAGCTACAATATAGCAGGTCAGCTACTGGAAACAGTTAATTCCATAAGTTATCTGGGAGTAGCCATTAGGAGTGATTTAAAATGGAATGACCATATAAAGTTAATCGTCGGTAAAGCAGTTGCCAGACTGAGATTCATTGGAAGAATAGTAAGGAAATGCAGTCCGAAAACAAAGGAAGTAGGTTACAGTACACTTTTTCGCCCACTGGGATCCGTACCAAATAGGGTTGATAGAAGAGATAGAGAAGATCCAACGTAGAGCAGCGCGCTTCGTTACAGGATCATTTAGTAATAGCGAAAGCGTTACGGAAATGATAGATAAACTCCAGTGGAAGACTCTGCAGGAGAGACGCTCAGTAGCTCGGTACGGGGTTTTGTTGAAGTTTCGAGAACATACCTTCACCGAGGAGTCAAGCAGTGTATTGCTCCCTCCTGCGTATATCTCGCGAAGAGACCATGAGGATAAAATTGAGAGATTAGAGCCCATGCAGAGGCATATCGACTTCCACGAACAATGCAAGCCGGCCCGAGTGGATGAGCGGTTCTAGGCGCTACAGTCTGGAGCCGCGCGACTTCTACGGTCGCAGGTTAGAACTCTGCCTCGGGCATGGATGTTTGTGATGTCCTTAGGTTTGTTAGGTTTAACTAGTTCTAAGTTCTAGGGGACTAATGACCTCAGCAGTTGAGTCCCATAGTGCTCAGAGCCATTTGCACCATTTTTTGAACAATACAAGACTGGAATAGAAGGGAGAACCGATAGAGGTACTCCAAGTGCCCTCCGCCACACACCGTTACGTGGCTTGCGGAGTATGGATGTTGATGTAGATTTAGATGCTAAATAAGGAATAAATAAATAAATGTGCCAGTTAAACTGAACTAACGGAGTCTGACTGCTGCGTACCGAGACAGCAGGCGAGGCGCGCCGGCCAGTGGGGCAGGTTAGTTGCTCCCCTGGAGACGTGGAACGCCTCCCCCGGCCCTATTAATCACGGCCGGAGCGGCCTCCCGCGTCGTTTGTCCTCGCTCGGTATGCGCCGTGGCCACACTTTGTCTCCGTCCTCACCGCCTCCTGTGTGCCTGCAGCATTACCCGCCGCCTGTTTTTGTGGGGGCGCCGCCAACGCGCAGTCGTTACGGCTGCCGGCAGCTCTGTCCTCTGACACACCTTCCGATCCATTTTTCTTCTTAAATTACGGCTGCCTCTCAAAATATCCAGAGCTACATACACACTGTATAAAGAGTAGGCTTGGGAACGACTGTGGCGTTACGTTACACTCCGCAGCAACGATTTACTGTGGTGGCGGGGGATGGACGTGCTACTGCGTAAGGTGTGTTCTTCCCCGTGTGCAAACTCTGCCGCGAACGAACAAACGTTCGAGCACCAAAAGTGTCCGAATGCTCGTACCAAGCAGCCGTGGCGGATCACGGGACTAAATTCTTTTCCCTTTTAATATGGACATAGCTAGCTTTCTTAATGAACACCACCGCTACTACTATTACTGCTAAGACGATAACGCCGACTGCCACTACTTATACTATCGCTGATGTTAATAATAACAATAATAATAATGACACTCACTGTTATTTATTTGTTGGATATTCAAGTCTAACACTGCTCTTCATATCACCTAACGTACCTAATGTACTTCGGTAGCGAGTTTGAGTTGTATGGTTTTCAGTTTCTTTTGGCATTTGATTACATTCATTTTCTTTAGTTCAGATTTTGAATTTCATGTTTATAGTTTAATTTCACGACACTGTTGAGATGCGAAACACAGTGCCAACCACCAGTCAGTTTTGCTCAGCAATAGAATGCAATATCTAAAGTACACGTCACATAAGGAGAAAGTTTTTGAAACCAATATACTCACTTTCTCTTACAAACAGACAATATTTTAATAGAAAGTTTACATCACCTTACTGTGTTTAAGAAAATGCTAAATGCAGAAGGGTATGAACAAATTTGAAAGTAGAGGAATAGTTCGGAGACGATTTTCATACGTGTAAAACAAAGAGTAGGGGTGTTGATAGAGAGATGCTGAATGAAACGCGTTTGATTGTCAGGACAACAATGCGTGATGGCTCCAACGACTACCGCAGCTGAATATTGCCAAGTGATCTTTCACAGAGCCCGAAGAATTTCTTGTCGTATGTAAAGCCTGTTAGTGGCACCAAGGTTAGCGTCCAATCCCTAGCGAATGACACAGGAACTGAAATTGAGGGTAGCAAAGCAAAAGCTGAAATGCTTAACTCCGCTTTCAAATGTTTCTTTACAAAGGAAAACCCAGGAGAATTTCCCCAATTTAATCCTCTCACCAGTGGTGTTCAGGAACAGCTGAAATCGTTAGAGGTGAACAAAGTTCCAGGCACCGATGAAATTCCTGTTAGATTCTATACTGAATTTGCGGCTGAGTTAGCCTCTCTTCTAACTATAACCTATCGTAAATCCCTCGAATAAAAAACCGTGCCCAGCTCTTGGAAAAAGGCGCAGGTCACACCCGTCTACCAGAAGGGTAATAGAAGTAATCCACAAAACTACCGTCCAATATCCTTGACATCGACTTTCTGTAGAATCTTAGAACATATTCTGTGATCAATGAGCTTTCATGAACAGAATGACCTCCTTAAAGCCAACCAGCATGGATTTCGAAAACATCGATCGTGTGATACCCAACTCGCACTTTTCTCACATGACATACAGAAAGTTATGGATCAAGGCAGATACAGTGTTTCTTGATTTTCGAAAAGCATTTGACTCACTACTGCACCTACGCTTATTGTGAAATGTTCTATCATATGGAGTACCAAGTGAAATTTGTGACTGGATTGAGGACTTTTGGTAGGGAGGACACAACATGTTGCCTGGGATGGAGAATCATTGTCAGTTGTAGAAGTAACTTCGATTGTGCCCCAGGGAAGTCTATTGGGACTCTTGATGTTCATATTGTACGATAATGACCTTGCAGGCAATATTAATATCAAAGTCAGGCTTTTTGTATATGATGCACTTATCTACAATAAAGTACTATCTGAAAGAAGCTGCATAAATATTCAGATGTTGTTAAGAATTCAACGTGATGCAGAGATTGGCACTCTACATGTTCATAAATGCAAAATTTGGAGTTCACAAATCGAAAAAACCTAGTACCCTATGACTATAGTATCAATGAGTCGGTGTTGGAATCGGCCAACTCATGAAAATACCTGGGTGTAACGCTTTGTAGGGGTATGAAATGGAATGATCACATAGATTCAGTCGTGGGTAAAGCAGGTGGTAGACTTCGGTTTATTGGTAGAACACTAGGAAAGTGCAATCAGTCTACAAAGGAGATTGCTTACAAATCACTCGCGCGACTGGTTATAGAATATTGTTCAAGTGTGTGGGACCCGTAATAAACGAGACTAACGGGGGATATTCAACGTATACAGAGAGGGGCAGCACCAATGGTCATAGGTTTACTTAATCCGAGGGAGGGTGTCACAGAGATACTGAAGGAACTGAACTGGAAGACTCTTGAAGATAGGCAAACTATTCCGAGTGAGTCTATTAACAAAGGTTCATGAACCGGCTTTAAATGATTATTCTAGGTATATACTAAAACCCCCTAAGTATCGCTCACGTGGGGATTGTGAGGATAAGATTACAATAATTCCTGTACACACAGAGGCATTCAAACAATCAGTGTTGAATGGAACGGGAAGAAAATGGTTCAAATGGCTCTGAGCACTATGGGACTTAACTGCTGAGGTCATCAGTCCCCTAGAACTTAGAACTACTTAAACCTAACTAACCTAAGAACATCGCACACAACCATGCCCGAGGCAGGATTCGAACCTGCGACCGTAGCGGGCGCGCGGTTCCAGACTGTAGCGCCTAGAACCGCTCGGCCACTCTTGCCGGCGAACGGGAAGAAACCCTGATAGCCGGAACAATGTGACTTACCCTCTGCCATGCACCTCACGGTGGTCTGCAGAGTATAGATGTGTATGTAGATCATGACAATCCACCCTATCATAAAGCAGCGTCTGTAAGACAATGATTATCAAAAATGTCGTTCTTGAAATGGATTGAGCAACTCAGAGTCCCGGCCTGAACGCAGCGGAACACCTTTGGGTTGAATTAGAACCTCGACGTAACTGGAGACCCCAACATCAAAAATCTTTTCTGGGAGAATGCATTGCCATTTCTCCACTGACTTTCAGACTCTTCATTGAAAGTGTCTCTAGCAGAGTTCAACCCGTTATAAAGGTGTAGGGTGGCTACACCCCAAATAATGTCCACTGACAGGCGTCCGGATACTTTTGATCAGGGAGCGCATTTTTGCTGCTCTTCACTTTTGCAGCCTTTTTCAGAAGATGGAGGCTGTAGGCACGTGACCTATCCTAGGTGATGACCAGATACTTCGCATTGCTCTTGCACAATAATACAGTAGTTTGCGTATTTGTTGTTCAGATGGAATGCCGCGATTTCTTTCAATGGGTTTGCTTTCAGTTTCCATCCGCTGCCATACTCATTGTCGTTGAGTCGTGTGTGAGATACGGCAAGACCAGCAACGCCGACTTGGGACAGATGGGGTCGGCGTCTGCGGCGGTGTGTCCTGATGTATGCACGGGGCGGTCGTATCCGCAGCCCTTAAGTGGGTTACGATAAATCGTGGCCGACACAATAGCAGCTGATAAGGCAGCCGTCGCCTTTGAGGATGTCCGGGTGGGGCGACCCTCCGCTGCAGGTGACTGCGGCGCGACAAAAACTCTCACCGCACACAAAAAGCTGATCCGATCTGTGCACCAGAGGGGCGGGATCTCACAGCTGTTTGCAGTCGGCTGTGTTGACTGGCGCAGAGCTGTGGAGCGCCCCCCAGCTGGGAATTCACAACGTGGTACCGACTTGCCTGACACGCATGAGGCAGTGAACTGAAAACGAGACAGGTGGGAAAAAGTAAGTAAACCGTTGATTATTTCAAAAGCAATTATTAAGAGGCTTCAATTAGAACCGCCTTCGTTTAAACTGTAACCCTTACAGCCTCACATCCTGTTTAATTTGTGTAATAATGTAATGCACAGCCATCAGTGGCGTTGAATATCTCTCGTAATTGTGTTTCTTCCATTCTATATGTGGCTGTGGTGCATTATGCTTACTACCTGAGCCCCATCTTATTCTGTTACTCGCTCCTGTGAACGGGAACGCGTTATGCAGGTCTTGGAGTCACTCGAGTCCATCTAGAAAAGTTTTTACTGAGCTTAACGAAGGCGATATTGGCCTGATGTATTCGACGATGCCCTTTGGCTACGCTGTCTTAAAGGATCGTTTTAAGAAATACCAAATTAAGATGAACTTGATGATGCCTAATTAAAGCGAAACGCGTAGTTGAAAAAATAAAGTAAAAAACAAATTTGCAACCAAGACTGTTTTTAACCACTACTATAATTGCGTTTCCTTTCATGTATTACTTGACACTCAGACTCTCGGGTACGGCAGAATGCAAATGTGGTGTAATTTATTTAATCGTGGTGCACATGCGTCCCCTTTCCTTATCGTTCCACCTCTTGGTGTGAATCTTGAGTAATTGTAGAAGTCTGACTAATTTCAAGATCACTCCTGCTTAGGCAGAGGTAGAAAAATGGTGGATTGTGCTACCAACTTAGAAGCATCACTACTGCAGGAGCAGTTTGTGACATCGGAGAAACAGGTGCTGCTGTCCAGGATTGGTAACAGGTACGAATTTCCGGCCCCTCCCCTTCGGGAGACGGAGCCGATAGAGCACACAAAGGGGGAGAGGCCACAGTGCTTCAGAGCTTCGCACTGTGCTGGACTTGTGAACATTCGTTTCACAGAGGGGTCAATAGTACCTAGACTAGATTGCGAGAATGGGATCGGTGATTTTATTCGCGTAATCATGTTGAATTTCATTCGCTGAGTTTTTTTAAGTAAATGTCAGAGGGCCTTATGTACTCATTTTGTTACGGGTTGACCGCTGAGAAACATGGGTCGCGCTCTAACTTTAGAGCTAGTTCTTAATGTTATCTTTCTTAAGTTTCAGGTTTAATTAATACGTTGGGAAAGCATCTGTGAATTTATAGGATATTTTCATAAAGATAATTTAAGATGGAATTCATAAAATCTGTAGTCTACTACCATCACATGTGTAGTCTGTAAGAAGGAGGTACATCTGTTGGGTAGTTTGTGATACTATCTACAGAATATTGGGATGCACCCACCCTGTTTGATATTTCCTTAAATTCTGTTGGGATTAATATCCATTACCTGGCGATCAATTCGATCGGCCGCCACGTGTATATATGATAAGACTGGCTCTCCCTACCACACAATTATGACGAGTAAAAACTGTAATGAGAGGTTACCACAGCGTGTGTTAACTGTGGTCCAGAAGATTGAATATTTTGAGTGACCTCTCACCTACGAGTGTAGATTTAAGTATGGCACCTCTCACGTGGCCGGCCGAAGTGGCCGTGCGGTTCTAGGCGCTGCAGTCTGGAACCGCGTGACCGCTACGGTCGCAGGTTCGAATCCTACCTCGGTCATGGATGTGTGTGATGTCCTTAGGTTAGTTAGGTTTAACTAGTTCTAAGTTCTAGGGGATTAATGACCTCAGAAGTTGAGTCCCATAGTGCTCAGAGGCATTTGAACCATTTTGAACCTCTCACAGGTGATAAATCATCTAACATATGCAGAACAAAGTGAGATGTGGCTATCGTGTGACGCTATAATTAGTTATTTTGGGGGTTTGTTCTTTGTCTGTAGTGCAGCGGCACATTTGGACACGAATCGTCGTTTTGATTACCTTTGTGTAAGGTGTAACGACGACAATGTGGTGTTGCATAAACTGAGCCTTCATTTAATTGTTGCCCATCTGGAGTAGCCCTTTAGTTACGTAATACTTTCCGTAAAGTTTCTCCTTGCAGAAGTTTATCTGTTTTCATGGTGCCAATTGCCTAATTGCGTATTGCGATTCCTCCTCCAGTGTTTGGAACATTCCTCCCATAATGCCACTGAAAGCATGGTCTCGTGTGATAGTATATGTCGTGTGACTAGGGCCTTCGTCGGGTAGACCGTTCGCCAGGTGCAAGTCTTTCGATTTGACGCCACTTCGGTGACTTGCGCGCCGATGGGGATGAAATGATGATGATTAGGACAACACAACACCCAGTCCCTGAGCGGAGAAAATCTCCGACCCAGCCGGGAATCGAACCTGGGCCCTTAAGATTGACATTCTGTCGCGCTGACCACTCAGCTACCGGGGGCGGACGTGTCGTGTGATGAAGTACATGAGTGTCCATGTGTAATTGTGAAATTAGATAATGCCCAGAGCTCTGTATGTCGGAATGCATCTCAGCATCCGATGCCCATGAAATCCTGTACACGTTTATTCAGTTAAAGTTTTTAGTGCCTTAGGGCGAATTTAATCTTACTCTGTATCATTCACTGTTGGGCACACCAAAAGTCAAGGCGAATTATATGTGCAGGTCACAAATGCTAATAAATTCGAGTCAGTTATAGAACTATCAGTGATGGGCTCTATCGGCAGATGCCGGCTGTAACTGTCTCGTGTAAAACTCCTGCGTTAGCCCTATGAAAATGCACATTTCCTCACTTGTTCATACATTAGTCACAAATGAAATGTATTCGCATTTTCGAATATAATGGAATGACGACAGTGAAGACTTGTACCGGACAGGGACTCGAACCCGGATTCCCCAGTTATCCGAGCGGTCGCCATTCACTTAGGCTATCCGAGCACGACTCCCAGCTAGACGCAAACATCCGTATGTCAGGAGCCATGTGTCTACAACCTGCACTCATACATTCAGACGCGCATGTCCGAAGAAACTTTGCATCGCACTTCCGAACAACACAGGCACGGCAGTATCGTATATACTACTCTTGTTGTTCTGTCAGTAGTACACATAAAGAAAAATTTCAATAACCATGAGTATGGTATAAGGCCAAAAGGAAAGTACCATGTCCAGTCAATAAGGACATCGGCTTAAGAAAGTTGCTACGAAATTTCAATGACAAAGAGTGCGGTGTAAATTTACAATAATTCTCCACGTAACACAAAAATCGTTACACTATTCTCACTTTTCGGTAAAACCCTCAAGTCATTCTTACTTTATCACTGTTCCTATTCAGCAGCAGAATCTTTACGACATCTGAAACACAGAACTTGAAACAACAAAGTGCAAAATAAAACTGTGTGCCGGACCGAGACTCGAACTCGGGACCTTTGCCTTTCGCGGGCAAGAGCTCTGCCAACTGAGCTACCCAAACACGGCTCACGCCCCGTCCTCACAGCTTTACTTCTGCCAGTACCTCGTCTCCTACCTTCCAAACTTTACAGAAGCTCTCCTGCGAACCTTGAAGAACTAGCACTCCTGAAAGAAAGGATATTGCGGAGACATGGCTTAGCCACAGCCTGGGGGATGTTTCCAGAACGAGATTTTCACTCTGCAGCGGAGTAGTGTGCGCTGATATGAAACTTCCTGGCAGATTAAAACTGTGTGCCGGACCGAGACTCGAACTCGGGACCTTTGCCTTTCGCGGGCAAGTGCTCTACCAACTGAGCTACCCAAGCACGACTCACGTCCCGTCCTCACACAGGAGACGAGATACTGGCAGAAGTAAAGCTGGCACTTAGCAGAGCTCTTGCCCGCGAAAGGCAAAGGTCCCGAGTTCGAGTCTCGGTCCGGCACACAGTTTAAATCTGCCAGGAAGTTTCATATCAGCGCACACTCCGCTGCAGAGTGAAAATCTCATTCAAGTGCAAAATATCTTACTGCAAGTAGTGCAAGCTGTCATTTAGATAAAGCTAACCGAATAAATTGCGCACTTACAGAATACCGTTGCCCTGAAACGGCAAACTTTCATAATAAGTTACAAAAATTCTTTAACCACCAGTAAGGCGTTTCCCGTCATTTTCCTGTTACACTATGCAATCAACGCCGGATTTTCGAGGGATCCATAACTTTCTGATGCTTAGAAACAGCATATATATATAAAAGAGCTTCGTCTGCTACTCTGACTGAAGGTAGATCATTCTGCTACAGAGTAATACCCGCCCACATGCTGCCAAGGTTAACACTTATGACGATTTCTTTTGAAATAATAAACACTTTGCTAACTTTTTGCCATCTGTCTACATTTGACTGTCCCTTATAACCCCAGTAAATGTTTCTAAAGTGCTTCTATTCATTAATTAAAACATTGCGTGAGTATTTTGCTTAGTGATTTGAGGTATATTTTTATTATGGGAATTTATACCACTTTTCATTGTATACTGAACCATGTGGCCGCAGTTACGTTGGCTATCCTCCTAAACTATGGCACCGATTTTAACATAACTTTGTACACATACCCCTATGATACATCACGAGATATGGCGATACGAAAACTGATATGTGTGAAACATCGCTGACTCATGCATTAAATTAATCACTTGTTTACTACTATCTCTGTTTGCAACATATTTAGGTGACAGTATCCAAATATGCTGCTGAATGTACCTATACCATTGTGCGTCACATATTTCAAGAGATATGTGACTTCTATAACACTGAAATACGTAAAAAAAATGCCGGAAAATGCATCAAGTTTCAGTACATTTAATCTTTACTACTAAGACACTCCCATAGTCGAGTAAGCTTAAGGCTGCGTTCACACTGCCGGCCGGGCCGGGTTGACGCGTACTGGCTCGGCTCGTGCGTAGCCCAGCTCAGGCCGACGTGTAGTGCATTCACATTGCGCGCCGCGCCGAGCCGGGACGGCGAAAAGGGGGAAAATCCACTTCTCCGATTTTCATGTTTTAAAAATTCTTAGCGGTATATAAGACTTCGCCACATCTTTTTATGAACTTATTTTTTCCTCAAAAGCGTTACTTACGTCGTGAAAAAAGAAAAAGTCTACTTTTCGTTTCACGTGATTTCTTAGTTTCATAACGCTTCTCAATCGATTTTGAAGAAAGCATGCGGCTAAAAAAATCTGGTTTTTGTACACGTGGTAGTGTAACATCTTAGCTTCGTATTGAATCATTTATTTTTCCATATTGCTTAACAGTAATTGTGAAATTATGCTGTTTGTGAACGTTGTGCACTTGATTTACAAATCTTGTAGTGAAAAAGTTATGTAGCGGGTAGCTAACTGTTAGATCCGTTTTAGACCATACATTGATGGGAATGAAATGTAGCTAAAAGTACCAGAAAGTTTTTGAAATGATAATGATACTGATATCTGTCTCTGGTCTCAAGTAATGCGAGCTACTCAGTGGTGTCAGTGCAGCTTCCGAAAGCTACGGAGTTCGCGCGGTTACAGCTTGGTTTAGTACATGTACAGGTAGAAGTGTCAATGACGTAGGTCTGATAAAATTTGGTGTAAAACTAATCACAAAAACAAACTGGAGATTTGTGATACGCTTACTGCAGAAACTGAAGCGCAATTCTGTAGTCTCGTTCTCTACTTTGACAGAAAAAATAAAAAAATGGGTTTAAATGGCTCTGAGCACTATGGGACTTAACTACCGTGGTCATCAGTCCCCTAGAACTTAGAACTACTTAAACCTAACTAACCTAAGGACATCACACACATCCATGCCCGAGGCAGGATTCGAACCTGCGACCGTAGCAGTCGCGCGGCTCCGGACTGAGCGCCTAGAACCGCTAGACCACCGCGGCCGGCACAGAAAAAATAATGGAGAGTTAATGAAACTACTGCAGATCAACACAGATGTGCGTTTCATTGTTCTTCATTGTTTTTTTTTCTTCCTTGGCGGGCTGCGCTGCACTGTCAAGGTAATCCCCACTCTTTGGCTAAATGGCTGTTAGTTGTCGGAGGCCAAAGAAATAAATTTAAAAAAATCCCCACCCTTCGACAGCTGACAAGCAAGTCAGTAGGAAACACAGCTGCAGTCAACAGTTGCTCGCCTTTAGCTAGTCTGTGCTGTCGTGTAGAACAATGTCTTCACTCTTTTATTGGTATTGTTTTGACTCTGCAGTAACTCGTCGAGTTTTGAAGTACAGAAGAACTAGGAGGTTATGGATTCATCCCATAAATAGCGACAGACATTTAGGAGAGTTTTTTTCTTTACATGAAGAACTTAAAAACTATCCTGAAAAATTTTATTCATATTACAGAATGAATCATAATACATTTCAGTATGTGCTGCAGAACATTCAAGACAAAATTTCGAAACAGAACACAAATTTTCGCATAAGTATAACAGCAGAAGAAAAATTGTCTATAACGATAAGGTAAGATTCGTTAGTACACACTCTTTGGTTTGCAGTAGAACTTTGTGCAGCATTCACTACCTCCAATTAATTGTAGTCATGCTTTTGTATTTTAAATTTCACAAACGCTTACCTCTGAGGGGAAGAGAGTTTATGGGACTCCTGAGAATCATTAGTAAGCAATTAGCTTCGTCATTTTGGGTAATGTCTTGCTGCGCCTTCAACGAAGAATCGCAGAAATACTCCTTCAGAATTTTCCAACTTTTTCTTCTTTTTTTCTTCATGATGCAGCGCTTGGCAGTGGTGATGGTTCATCATGTGGAGCCACTGATGACTTCACAGAATTCTTTTCATTACCTTGTAAGATAGACAGATTGATAGGCGAAGAGTTTTGAGATAATGCCCTTTGACACAGGGTTCTATTTCCACTGATAAGGAACTGTGCATAGCTCTTGGAACTTAGGAAAATCATATGACAGAACAAAGCCCGAGTGGAATTGCATTTTAATATACCATTCCCTGGATCACATGACCTTATTTTGCCAAGTTACACAAGTTATTTTCTGTAACTGTCTCTCAGGTCTTTGCATTTCAATTTCATTATTTTACTTGAAATAGAAGGGTGCAAGGTAGAATTATTTATTGTTGTATAACTGTGAAATGACATGGACTAAGTAAATATCTAATGTGCAAACAAAACTGTAAAAACTTCGCCCAACACCACACTTGAGTAACACATTTTACGATTTTTTTCTCAGGTATCTGTCCACTGGCATCTCCTTTCATGCACTAACATAGTCATTCCGATTAGGAGTGTCCACCGTATCAGTGGTGGTGAAAGACGTTTGTATGGCCATATGGGAATCACTTGCTCCCATTCATTTACCAACGCCAACTGTTTCTCGATTTAAAGAAATTGACAGTGAAATGCATACGAGATGGGGATTTCCAAACTGTGTTGGATGTATAGACGGGAAGCACATACGTGTCCAATGTCCTAAACTTTCTGGCTGCATGTTTTACAATTACAAACAGTATTATTTGATTGTACTCCAAGCAGTTGTTGACGCAAATTACAAATTTATAGCTGTAGATGTTGGTGCCTACGGTAAACAGTCTTATGCAGGCGTGTTTAAAGAAAGTATGTTATATAAGAAACTTACAAATGGGGAGCTGTTATTACCGTCACCAACAAGACTTGAAGGAATCTGTCAGGAACTACCGTACGTCATTTTGGGAGATGAAGCTTACCCCTTATTAGAGAATTTGATGAGACCTTTTCCTCGCAGAAATTTGGACAACGAGAAGATTCTATACAATGATATGCATTCCAGAGCAAGAAAAGTTGTCGAATGTGCATTTGGTATAATGACCAATAAATGGAGACTACTGAGGAATGAAACTGAAACGTCCATTGACGTAGCAAGTGCATTTGTCTACTTCATAATATTGTCATTGACAGAGAAGGATGCAATGTTGAAGCTGAAAAGTTTTGTAACAATGCTGATATGCAGACAGCTGGTGCCACTTTCAACAGAAATTCCACATTACGTTCGAAAACTGTCAGGAACACTTTTGTTGAACATTTCGTTAAAAGTGCAACTTAAAATAATTAAAAAAACCTTTCAAAAATAAATTTTGGAATTGAAAGTACTTAGCTATTTACTGTATTTTTGTGTATCTCATTTCACTGTAAATAAAACAAATAAAATTATAAAGGAAAATAATTTACATTTGTGTGTACTATCTGAAACAAACTCCTTGGTTACTTCGTTCCATAATCTGGAAACTGCATCATTACTATCATACTAGCCGAATTTCTGATACCAAATTGATGGACACAAGTATATGTTATTCTGCATTCATTAAAGTAAGAACATCGCAAAAAGATGTCACAGACAACAGCTTATAGTAACGTGCCACAGCATGACTTTACAATGCATTGTCATCTGGTAGGGACGCATTTCCGTCCCTCAGTGACGCTCATATCTGTCTCCGTTTACAAGTAAATGCGAACTATTCAGTGGCGGCAATGCCGCGATCGCTGGCAAGCTATTGTTGTAAATGCATGTAAATACGGTAGATTAAATAAATGAAATAAAAGTAATTTCGCATGAATCATAATGATAAACGTAATTTTTCCTCACTGATTGTGAAATGTGAGGTAACATCTAACAAGGGGACCTCCCCATCGCACCCCCCTCAGATTTAGTTATAAGTTGACACGGTGGATAGGCCTTGAAACACTGAACACAGGTCAATCGAGAAAACAGGAAGAAGTTGTGTGGAACTATGAAAAAATAAGCAAAATATACAAACTGAGTAGTCCATGTGCAACATAGGCAACATCAAGGATAATCTGAGCTCAGGAGCGCGATGGTCCCGTGGTTAGCGTGAGCAGCTGCGGAACGAGAGGTTCTTGGTTCAAGTCTTCCCTCGAGTGAAAATTTTACATTCTTTATTTTCGCAAAGTTATGATCTGTCCGTTCGTTCATTGACGTCTCTGTTCACTGTAATAAGTTTAGTGTCTGTGTTTTGCGACCGCACCTCAAAGCCGTGCGATTAGTGGACGAAAGGACGTGCCTCTCCAATGGGAACCGAAAACATTTGATCGCAAGGTCATAGGTCAACCGATTCCTCCACAGGAAAACACGTCTGATATATTCTATAGGACACTGGTGACGGTACGTGCGTCACATGACAGGAATATGTCGGCGACCCACCTAACTTGTACACTTGGAGAATGGGTAAAAAGATTCTTCTACCTTGCCCGATTTGGATTTTCTTATGGATGTGATAATCACTCCCAAAAAAGTGATGAAAACATAAGAATTTGTCACACACACTGCAACAAATGAGTGCAACAGTTTCACAGTCGCACAGTTTTCCCTGTGTTCTGTCAAAACATATGTTTTTAACGTTTTCAAATTTTTCCGTGTGTAGACGGTCAAATCCTGCATATGTCCAAGCAAATCTGAACATTTCCTGGAATTTTGGAGAGCGAAATTGATTATATAAAAAATTAAACTTTTCACTCGAGGGAAAACTTGAACCAAGGATCTCTCGTTCTACAGCTGCTCACGCTAACCACGGGACCACGGCGCTCCTGAGCTCAAATTATCCTGGATGTTACCTATCTTGCACCTGGACTACTCAATTTGTATATTTTTCTTATTTTTTTCATAGTTCCACACAACTTCTTCCTGTTTTCTCGATTGATCTGTGTTCAGTTTTTCAAGAACTATCCACTGTGCCAACTTATAACTAAATCTGAGGGGGGTGCGATGGGGAGGTTCCCTTGTAAAAATAAAAGACGTGTGCAGTCACTCTTGTGATGAAAGCAGAAGGGAGACGTGTGATGCGTGTACTGCAGAAGCTGTAGTGCTGCTCCACAGGCCCGCGCCTGCGGTCGGCTCGCGCCGGCAGTATTAAACACTCGGGATGTCGCCGGCTCGGCTCCGGGAGGCTCACGCCGTGTCGGCGCGGCCCGGCCGCCAGTGTGAACACCGCAATTCAAAACCACGTGTTTGATATCAAAGCGGGCGGCGGCCCGGCCAAGCTCGGCTCGGCCCGGCCGGCAGTGTGAACGCAGCCTAATAAGGAAATCCCTGACACATAGCAGCGCTTTTGACAGCTTTCAACTGCGTTGTGGAAACGGCTGTATGTGGAAACGACGGCCGTCTATAGAGCTAGGGGGAGGCGGTGCCATAGAGACGTTTACAAAGCCGTGTTGTAGGCACGCGAAACAGCAGCTCCCAGGGTACAGAAACTGGCCGGGATCATGTTTCTTAATTTGGTTACTATATACACTCCTGGAAATTGAAATAAGAACACCGTGAATTCATTGTCCCAGGAAGGGGAAACTTTATTGACACATTCCTGGGGTCAGATACATCACATGATCACACTGACAGAACCACAGGCACATAGACACAGGCAACAGAGCATGCACAATGTCGGCACTAGTACAGTGTATATCCACCTTTCGCAGCAATGCAGGCTGCTATTCTCCCATGGAGACGATCGTAGAGATGCTGGATGTAGTCCTGTGGAACGGCTTGCCATGCCATTTCCACCTGGCGCCTCAGTTGGACCAGCGTTCGTGCTGGACGTGCAGACCGCGTGAGACGACGCTTCATCCAGTCCCAAACATGCTCAATGGGGGACAGATCCGGAGATCTTGCTGGCCAGGGTAGTTGACTTACACCTTCTAGAGCACGTTGGGTGGCACGGGATACATGCGGACGTGCATTGTCCTGTTGGAACAGCAAGTTCCCTTGCCGGTCTAGGAATGGTAGAACGATGGGTTCGATGACGGTTTGGATGTACCGTGCACTATTCAGTGTCCCCTCGACGATCACCAGTGGTGTACGGCCAGTGTAGGAGATCGCTCCCCACACCATGATGCCGGGTGTTGGCCCTGTGTGCCTCGGTCGTATGCAGTCCTGATTGTGGCGCTCACCTGCACGGCGCCAAACACGCATACGACCATCATTGGCACCAAGGCAGAAGCGACTCTCATCGCTGAAGACGACACGTCTCCAATCGTCCCTCCATTCACGCCTGTCGCGACACCACTGGAGGCGGGCTGCACGATGTTGGGGCGTGATCGGAAGACGGCCTAACGGTGTGCGGGACCGTAGCCCAGCTTCATGGAGACGGTTGCGAATGGTCCTCGCCGATACCCCAGGAGCAACAGTGTCCCTAATTTGCTGGGAAGTGGCGGTGCGGTCCCCTACGGCACTGCGTAGGATCCTACGGTCTTGGCGTGCATCCGTGCGTCGCTGCGGCCCGGTCCCAGGTCGACGGGCACGTGCACCTTCCGCCGACCACTGGCGACAACATCGATGTACTGTGGAGACCTCACGCCCCACGTGTTGAGCAATTCGGCGGTACGTCCACCCGGCCTCCCGCATGCCCACTATACGCCCTCGCTCAAAGTCCGTCAACCGCACATACGGTTCACGTCCACGCTGTCGCGGCATGCTACCAGTGTTAAAGACTGCGATGGAGCTCCGTATGCCACGGCAAACTGGCTGACACTGACGGCGGCGGTGCACAAATGCTGCGCAGCTAGCGCCATTCGACGGCCAACACCGCGGTTCCTGGTGTGTCCGCTGTGCCGTGCGTGTGATCATTGCTTGTACAGCCCTCTCGCAGTGTCCGGAGCAAGTATGGTGGGTCTGACACACCGGTGTCAATGTGTTCTTTTTTCCATTTCCAGGAGTGTATATATATAATGCGTATTTCTTTGTGCGACTGATTCAAAATTTCAAAGATGTTTTCACGAATACATGGCAACGAACTTTTTTCGAAATTTTTGTTGTTTTCCTTTGTAACAGAACATCGACGAAAGGAATCCCCAGGCTATTTTGCGTTTATGAACTAGATATTATTGTTATTATCATGAGTGAATTTGGTTGCAGTGGCAGCAGCCGGTAACAGTGGCATTCACATCATGGTCTCTGGCATGATAAGCAAGATTTATCTGCAGCATTTGTCCACTGATATATGCACACTTACTAGACAATTCCAGTTGCTGCTGGCTACTTGCGCGACAGAATCAGATCTGCAGTGCGTTACCGTCAGCTACAGTTAGTGTGTCTTGGGGAAACTTTCACTAGTCTTTCCTTTTCCCGAACTGGTGCGCAGCTGACTGATTTGTTAGCCATCGAAACGCGCTGGAAACGCCTGTTGCCACATTTTAGTAGGCGGAGTGTAGTGAGGAGTGTAATGAGTGGTGGGAAAGGCCTGCCGCCAAGGCCGCGAGGCTGCCGTTCCAGCAGCTGGCAAAGCTGGAGCTGGAGCCTGGAGGCTGGAGGCCGGGGTCGGAGGGCGTGGGACGCGCGACGCCAACTGGAGCCGCCCGACAGCGGGTGACGCAATGAGAGGCAAGACGCCAGCCAGCAAGCAACACAGCTGCTCCGGTCTGGCGCCGCTGGTTACGTCACGCTGCTGCTCCTACAGGACGCCCATAAATCACGCGAAGGGTTTTCTTTAAAACCTGGAGCCCCTCCACGTCCTTGGTGTGCTGACACTAGCCCCATTCTCCCCCCTCCCCCTCCCCTGTGAGTTTCACACCTTGCGTAAAAATGACTAAAATTAAATGTTTTATATTGTTTCAAATATTTATTAGGACCTTTTAGTAAAACCATCCTTTGTTATAGAGTTTTCCCTTTATAATAGGTTTGTTTATAAATAACTCATCTGCTACCAGTCACGATTTTCTTTATTTTATTTTTCGCACGACTTGTTTGGGGAAATGATTCCCATTTTCAAGCGCGTTTTTTGTGTTTGTTATGTCATTCCTATGTGATGATGTCGATGTGTGAGAGTCTGCTTCATTTCGTTGACTTTGCTGCAATATATAAGAAAAAACTAGATTTTTTGTTGGTTGTCGATCTTTTTGCGAAGTTAGTGGCGAAATTATAAGAATTTGTGGTTACAGTTTCCTTATGGTCCATTTGTGCAGAGTCTCACACGCGCTAAACATCACACACAACTTGTTGTACACTTTTAAACATCGAAAACATTTTACATAAACAAAATAGTGACACAGATGTTCTTACAAGTAGTCAACAGAGATGACATTATAAGTCCTCCACATATAATTCACTTATGTCTATTTTACAATTGTGCTTATTTCTATGTGTTACTATTTTGATTTAAGTATCCTATCGAAACATCTGAAGAAATTCACTGATTCACTTTCAAGTTTTTCGTTTAATATTTTATCTTCATATTTTCTGTAATGTGAATATATCTCCAGTTCTTCTAGGAAATCCATTTTATGTCCTTTATTTAGTTGGTGGAGTACTTTGACATTTCGCTCTATTTTTCCAAATGGGTGTCCTGTATTATGTACATGTGTTGCTGTGGCTGATGTAGTGTGTCTGTCGTGTGTGCAGGCTTTTATGTGCTCTGTGTACCTGGTGTTGAAATTACGACCTGTTTGTCCTAGGTGGAACATGGAGCATTCCTGGCATGTGACGTTGTATATTCCAGAGTCTGAGTATGGATCATGTTTACACTTTATATTGTGTATTAGTTTTTGTCATAGTTTATTAGGTGTAGGAAACCCAATTTTTACACCGAGCGAGGTGGCGCAGTGGTTCGACACTGGATTCGCATTCGGGAGGACGACGGTTCAATCCCGCGTGCGGTCATCCTGATTTAGGTTTTCCGTGATTTCCCTAAATCGCTCCAGGCAAATGCGGGGATGGTTCCTTTCAAAGGGCACGGCCAACTTCCTTCCCCGTCCTTCCCTAATCCGATGAGACCGATGACCACGCTGTGTGGTCTCCTTCCCCAAACCAACCAACCAACCAACCTTCCCTAATCCGATGAGAACGATGACCTCACTGTCTGGTCTCCTTCGCCGAAACAACCAACCAACCAACCCAATTTTTACTTTGTGATTTTTGAAAATATTTGCAGTCTTCTGTGATACATTGCCAATATATGGGATACTACATATATATTTGTTTTTCTCTTTTTCTTCTGTGGTGCAGCTTGTATCTGGCTCTTTCTTCACTTTGTCTAGGATTGTGTCAGCCATGGAAACATTGTACCCATTGGCAACTGCAATCTTTTTCACTGCGTTTATTTCTTGTTGCATGTTTTCTTGGTTCAATGGTATCTTAGTTGCCCTATGTAGCATTGTCCTGTATGCTGCCTGTTTATGGATCTTTGGATGACATGAGGTTGCAGGGATTGTGGTGTAAGTGACTGTGTTTTTCCTATGAATTTTGAATGTCAGGCAGACAGACACAAAAAGGAGCCACGAAAACATTAGGTTGGTGCATACGTTCGTAGCGTTTATTGCCTTGCACGTCGGCATTCTTGTTTCTATGGGTTCATTTATCAATTGTTATTTTTTATTTGTGGTCCGCTGTTGCTATTTGAATTTACATATTGTTATTTTGTCCTTTGGAGGTAATGTGTGGGGCTGTGGACACTAGAAAAATGGGGTGCCAAGTGGAGAAATCGGAACATAGTCTTCTCTTTGACTTCAATAGAGGGGTGGCAGCAGTAGAGTCAGCCAAAAACATTTCCTTCGTGTATGTGGATAATGTCATTGCACATAACACGGCAAGAAAACCTTTTTCTCGCTTCAAGGAGAATCGTTGTAAACATTAGTGACTCTCCACGTTCAGGAAGACCTTCGGGGTCTGATCAACACCCTTTAAACACATTAACTATCAATTATCCACATCAGTCTACTCGAGAGCTCGAAATTGAGATGAACTGTGATCATGTCACCATCGTGCGAGATTTGCATGGAATGAGAAAGGCTCAAAAATCGGGTGTACGGGTACTGCATGCTCTCAGCCAAAATAGCAAAAATCGGCGAGTGGCCATTTGTGCAGCTCTGCTTGCTCGTCATCTATTGGATCGTCAGTAACACTGACCATTCCCATCCTGTATCGATATTGCTGACGAGAAACGTTGTCTTTATACACATCTGGACATTAAAATTGCTACACCACGAAGATGACGTGCTACAGACGCGAAATTTAACCGACAGGAAGAAGACGCTGTGATATGCATATGATTAGCTTTACAGATATTCACACAAGGTTGGCGCCATTGACGACACCTACAACGTGCTGACATGAGGAAAGTTTCCAACCGATTTCTCATACACAAACAGCAGCTGACCGGCCTTGCCTGGTAAAACGTTGCTGTGATGCCTCGTGTAAGGAGGTGAAATGAGTACCATCACGTTTCCGACTTTGATAAAGGTCGTATTGTAGCCTATCGCGATTGCGGTTTATCGTATCGCGACATTGCTGCTCGCGTTGGTCGAGATCCAATGACTGTTAGCAGAATATGGAATAGGTGGGTTCAGGAGGGTAATACGGAAAGCCGTGCTGGATCCCAACGGCCTCGTATCACTAGCCGTCGAGATGACAGACATCTTATCCGCATGGCTATAACGGATCGTGCAGCGACGTCTCGATCCCTGAGTCAACACATAGGGACGTTTGAAAGACAACAACCATCTGTACGAACAGTTCGACGACGTTTGCAGCAGCATGGACTATCAGCTGGGAGACCACGGCTGCGGTTACCCTTGACGCTTCATCACAGACAGAAGAGCCTGCGATGGCGTACTCAACGACGAACCTGGGTGCACGAATGGCAAAACGTCATTTTTTGGGACGAATCCAGGTTATGTTTACAGCATCATTATGGTCGCATCCGCGTTTGGCGACATGGCGCTGAACGCACATTGGAAGCTTGTATTCGTCTACGGCATACTGGCGCATCACCCGACGTGATGGTATGGGGTGCCATTGGTTACACTTCTCGGTCACCTCTTGTTCGCACTGACGGCACTTTGAACAGTGGACGTTACATTTCAGATGTGTTACGACCCGTGGCTCTACCCTTCATTCGATCCCTACGAAAACCCACATTTCAGCAGGATAATGCACGACCGCATGTTGCAGGTTCTGTACGGGCCGTTATGGATACAGAAAATGTTCGTCTGCTGTCCTGGCCAGCACGTTCTCCAGATCTCTCACCAATTGAAAAGGTCTGGTCAATGGTGGTCGAGCAACTGGCTCGTCACAATACGCCAGTCACTACTCTTGATGAACTGTGGTATCGTGCTGCATGGGCAGCTGTACCTGTACACGCCATCCAAGCTCTGTTTGACTCAATGCCCAGGTAAATCAAGGCCGTTATTACGGCCAGAGGTGGTTGTTCCGGGTACTGGTTTCTCAGGATGTATGCACCTAAATTGTGTGTAAATGTAATCACATGTCAGTTCTAGTATAATATATTTGTCCAATGAATACCCGTTCATCATCTGCATTTCTTCTTAGTGTAGCGATTTGAATGGCCAGTAGTGTGCTAACGTAAGGAAAAGAAAGGAACGGTTGAGCCCAAGCAAAACAGCAACTCCCGTTAAAAGACCAGTGCGCATTCACAACAGGTATTGTTATACATCTGGTGGAACAGAGACGGTGTGGTGTACTACGAATTGCTTCTTCGAAGTGTAATCATCACTGCTGTCATTTGCTGTCACAACTACGACGTCTTGCACACGCAGTCCATGATCAGTGATCAAGAAGACTGAGTGAAGTGCTATTCCACGATAACGCCAGCCCAAAATTTGCTAGAGTGACAAAAAACACTTTACAGGAGTTCGGATGGGACGTCATTCCGCACCAACCTTTTTCACCTGATCTTGCGCCCTCTGATTTTCCCTTTTCGCGCTCTATCAAATGGTTCAAACGGCTCTGAGCACTATGGGACTTAACTGCTGAGGTCATTACTCTCGTAGAACTTAGAACTACTTAAACCTAACTAACCTAAGGACCTCACACACATCCATGCCCGAGGCAGGATTCGAACCTGCGACCTTCAAGGAAACGGACGAAAATGCACTCCGAACATGGCATGATGAGTTTTCCGCCTCAAGACCATGTGATTTCTAGAGTCGCGGAATCGAAAAGTTACCCCAGCGTTGGCAGACTGTTGTAGATAGTGAAGGAGAATATATTACTGACAACAAAAGACTCTGTAATGTGTATCTGTTGTGTTTATTAAACTTACGAAAAACGCTACGAACTTGTGCACCAACCCAAGAGTATCAACCGTTATGAAGGACCCCTAAATACAGAGTGATTCAAAAAGAATACCACAACTTTAAAAATGTGTATTTAATGAAAGAAACATAATATAACCTTCTGTTATACATCATTACAAAGAGCATTTAAAAAGGTTTTTTTTCACTCAAAAACAAGTTCAGAGATGTTCAATATGGCCCCCTCCAGACACTCGAGCAATATCAACCCGATACTCCAACTCGTTCCACACTCTCTGGAGATGTTAGAGAATTGGCTGTTCCCTCAGCTCGAACAAGAAGCACAACAATTCATATTTCAGCAGGATGGAGCGCCACCACATTGGCACTTATCTGTCCGTAACTACCTGAACGTCATCTACCCGAGGCGATGGATCGGCCGCCAGGCAGCCCGTGACAGAGCACTTCATCACTGGCCTCCAAGAAGCCCTGATCTTACCCCCTGCGATTTTTTCTTATGGGGGTATGTTAAGGATATGGTGTTTCGGCCACCTCTCCCAGCCACCATTGATGATTTGAAACGAGAAATAACAGCAGCTATCCAAACTGTTACGCCTGATATGCTACAGAGAGTGTGGAACGAGTTGGAGTATCGGGTTGATATTGCTCGAGTGTCTGGAGGGGCCCATATTGAACATCTCTGAACTTGTTTTTGAGTGAAAAAAAACCTTTTTAAATACTCTTTGTAATGATGTATAACAGAAGGTTATATTATGTTTCTTTCATTAAATACACATTTTTAAAGTTGTGGTATTCTTTTTGAATCACCCTGTATTGTCCTTTTACCGTACGTTTAGTTTCTTTGCAGGGGAAAGACAACCATGTACCTTTCTTTGCACCGTATAGCTACGTAGCTCTTCAATCTCTTGATTTATATGATCACAAAGAGCTTATTGGCGAACTTCAGCTTACTTCCCTTCCACAAACGATTAACTTCTAGTTCGCATGTGTTTCGACTTGTCAGCGATTCAATTAACATACACATTGTCGAAGTTGTTTTACAATTTCATGTTGAGCAAAGTAACATCGGCTTTATATGCGTTATTTGCATTCTTTGAGATCTGTTTCGGAGTCGCAAACCTATTGTCAAGCATTCATTCTTATAATCAGACAAGCTGCGAGGCTGCGTCTGGTCATCATCTGATCACAATTTAGACCTAGTTTATGACCAGTGATTAAAGATTCCAGGAGATGACATACCGCCGGCGGACGTAGGAACCAAAGATCCATTAAAAGCACTTAAAATAATACGGCTAGTGGAGAAGATTCTATGCCTGAAGAAAAGTTGAAATTGAAATTACAAAATATTGTCGATGCCCTACAGGAAGTACGACAGCCCGTGAAATTACTAGAATAAATAAAGGGGCGCTGACTGTTTCGCTTCATACGATAGGGGAAAAATAGGAGTTAACAGCTCTAGAGGGGGCAAGGGATCCTGCTAGCTGTTGCCAACAAAATTCTTTCACGGAATTTCCTTATAGAATAATGATGACCCTACATAACCAACTCGAGAAGTATCAATAAGGGTTCCGGAAAGGGCACTTCTGCCCAAAGCAGACCCTTAATTTGGAGTCAAACATCCGTCACAAAAATGGTAAGTTCCAGGAAAATCGTGGTGTCTTCTCCAGACTTCTAATAGGTTTTTGACTCTGTGGGCAGGGAGACCCTGGACGGTTTAACATAAGGTAATTCCCGACCAAACCAAAACTTGGAAACATAATCATAAAGATCTTAACAGGCACAAAATCCTAGGTGAATTTCTTGGGAGCAAGACAGGCGTGAGACAACGTGACAGACTATCACCGCTGCTGTCCAACTGTGTTCTAGAGAAGATTGTGAGAATTTAGAAATCAGGACTTGAAAATAAAGGAGTAAGCCTGACGTGCTGGGGGTAAAACACAGAATGAATTAAACTGCCTGGCCTTGCGTAGGATTTTGTGATACTTTCAGAAAGCCCTGAGGAAGCGATCTTACAGATCAACCTCCTAGAAACGACTTCCATCATAACGGGGCTGAGGATCTCGACAGAAAAACCAGATTCATTACGAATGACATATGTGTACCGAAATTCCTTGAAACAGAGATAGTTCAGAATGTATTTTTCATTTTGCGGTGGACTCTGGGACCTTTGCCTTTCGCAGGTAGGTGGTCCACCGAATGAGCTATCCTAGCCGGAATTGCGACCCGACCTGACAGTTACTTGTACCAGTACCTCATCTGATACCTTCCAAACTTAACAGAAGACCTGGTGCGTAACTTGCATAACTCCTGGAACAAAGCATGTTTCGGGGACGTGGCTTAGCCACTCCCTGGGAGACAAGTTCAAATGGCTCTGAGCACTATGGAACTGCTGAGGTCATCAGTCCCCTAGAACTTAGAACTACTTAAACCTAACTAACCTAAGGACATCACACACATCCATGCCCAAGGCAGGATTCGAACCTGCGACCGTAGCGGTCGCGCGGATCCAGACTTTAGCGCCTAGAACCGCTCGGCCACATCGGCCGGCTGGGAGACAGGTCCGATTACCAGAGTAAAGCAATTCAAGTACTTCGGTGAGGCCATCCAAGACAGAGTTGTGAAATGGGATCGGTTCTAAGGACGAGAACTGGTAGCTAAATAAAATTGTGAAATAATGTTACAGATGTTGGCACCTATTTTGTTCAAGTTTACAAACTTAGCCATTTCATAAATGCTTCCACCCTCGGACCGAAAACCAATGATCATGCCCATTTGGACGTCAGATAAATCGCTACGTTTCCGCGATGCGACTATAACTGCACTGTTGTCTGCACTGCACTAATTCACGGGCGCCGGCCGCGGTGGTCTCGCGGTTCTAGGCGAGCAGTCTGGAACCGCGCGACTGCTACGGTCGCAGGTTCGAATCCTGCCTCGGGCATGGATGTGTGTGATGTCTTTAGGTTAGTTAGGTTTAAGTAGTTCTAAGTTCTAGGGGACTGATGACCACAGCTGTTAAGTCCCATAGTTCTCAGAGCAATTTGAACCATTGAATTCACGGACTGTCATCGAGTCCGGTGGTGAGGGAAGCTAAGCAGCATGGCTGCTGTTTCTCCGTTGACCTCTCGGGTGGTTTAATGGCCTGCCTTTGGAGTTGGCATCACGCTACTTTCTGAGGTTTTCGAAGTAGTTTACTGCTGCTTGGTCCTCTGGGGCCGGCTTCCTTCTGCCGGAGCGCCACTCTTCCTTCAACCACTTCCTCGCGACTTGGTAGACATGTCGCGGGGGGTGAAGATAGGGTGGGCGTTAAGAAGACGCAGTTCCTTCCGGGACACCACCTCGTGCAACGGGGCAAGGGTGGTGGGGATGGGGAGACTGGGCATGTCCGGAGGCGTGAAGGGATATGGGTTGTCCCAGTGTGGGTACGACCCATCCGTTAGGGACGCCGCAATCGTCTTGAGAAAGGGTTGCACAGTGCGCTCATCTGGGAGCGGCAGGCACTGGGGCAGCTCTTCCTCCTATGATGCCTCTTTCTCCTCTGAGGCCTCTTCTTCGTCGTGGGAGGAAGCGGATGGCGTCTCTTCCCCGGTTCTTGTGTCTGTCTCCACAGCAGGAGGCAGAGCGGGTGCCTCAACGTCCGTCTCCAGGTGCACTGCCTCCTGTACTTCTGCAGTCTACGTAGTGTCTCCCGGCGCGCTTTATACACACTTCTCTGCTAGTGCTGTCAACTGTGAGTAGATACTGCATATTGCGTCCAACATAGGTGGTGGTCGTCACAGTACTTTCACTGGGTCATGTATATATCCTGAAAAGAACTACGAAGCGCATGAAGGAGGATACTTCTTATTGTAGCACCTGCTAAGCTTTAAGATTTATTCCTTTCCATTGTCTCATGGACGGCGGCAGAATAGTCGTTTAACTGGCTCTGAGCGCTTTGTAGTTAGTCTTCGCAGCCTCTATGAGAGCTGTACTCTTCACTTTGTTTCTCGAGACTTTGTAATTAGGCTTCCAGGCGATAGTTGGCATCCACCTTAAAGCGTTTCCCAGTACCGGTTTTTAAGCTCTATTGGTCAAGAAACCCAGTGACGACGCGTTTTGCCTTTCTTTGCGCACAGCCAAGATCTTCTTTTAGTCCCACACACTAGATCACTATTCTACACTGTTGACCACTAGAATTGCAGCCCCACGAAGAGTAGCAAATAAGCAAATTTTACTCTTTGGACGTTTTCAGTACAGTAGGGAGAAAAAGTGATTAAATTCGTAGGTGGTTTAGCGCTTTCCAGGGCAAGACTTACACTGACTTTTCACTTCTGGCAACAAAAACGGCTCTAACTCGGTTGGGCGTCGAGTCGTATCGAGCTTGGATAACACACACTTTATTCCATGCTGCTTCAACTGTGTGCTATTGTCCGTCAGTTGTAGTGGCTGGCGAGTGGCCATCCGTGACCAATGGGTGAGAAACATGGAAGAGTCGTACATCCTCCCTATCGAGGTAGGTCGCCACACCACGAGAAAGAGGGAAGTCTAATCGCAGTTTCATTTTTTTCTCACACGACGTTGCCTGGTAACCTTGTTCATATGTTGCTCAGATAGATTTTCTGCTCGTCCTAGCCCCTTGGAAAGAGAATATGCGTCGATATTTATATTGTGTAATAACCAGAATCCTATCCTCATTTAATCCATATCCACGAATAAGTAGGAATGCATGGGTGTATATATTGAAAGCTGCTAGTAAGGGAAACAGGGACTTTATTGTGCTATTTTATAGGATTTGCCCTGATAATTTCCTCCAGAGAGGACTATTAAAGTCGTTTCCTTGCGATACGAGGCGTTCTTGCTTTTTCCCTCCGAACTATTGGCTCTGAGGGCCTCTCGCCTCTCCCCCCTCCCACTCTCTTAAAAGGAATGGATCGTCGCGACAACCACCGCTGAGTAGTTTTTCTGAACAGCAACCTGGGTGTCATCGCCAAGCGGGTAAGCATCAATGTTCCTTGAAACATCTTGGTACGATTTCTGTTTCCATTAGTAAGGCCAAATACTTGTCTTTTCTTAGCAAATCGCTTCATTACTTTCTTTAAATGCTCTGAAGTGTTTCTTATTCCGAATTGTGAGTTTTTCCACAAATTTACGCGAGCGATGTTTGAACTTGAGTTGTTCTTTTGTTCACACCAGTACCGGCCATGTGCCTCTGGTGTTTCTTAAACTAAGAATCTTTCCGCATTTATTTAAAAGTTGATTTGTCCTTCGATGTGCGAGCATAGCTATGGTGATATAGATGAAGCAGATTGATGATTTCGCGAGATGATCCTCGTGTACAAGTGTGGTTAAGATTGCTACTGTTCAGTCAAGTCATCACCTTCAACGGTCAGCTTTGGCCTGGCTGCCATGTGTGGACAAAGTAATGATATTGCGAGCAGAGGCTTTCCTACTTGGAGAAATAAGTTCTTAGAAGCAGAACGAACCGCAATTCGCATATAGTAATAGCTAAGGAATTTGTCAATTTTAGTGGGAAAGCTCTGACACTGACTTCAGTCACCCTGTAGCCCAATCTCTTTCACCTCTATGGTTCAATTGTGGTGAAGATGAAACTGTCTCTTCTGGTCACTACGTTGCGAGTGATTACTAGAGCGTCAGTGCGGGATGATTCTCCACTTTGTATGGCTCCCAATTCTCATGTCCTTGCCTCTGAAATCATTCTTATAATTTTATTTAATCATCATTATCACGCATGTAATTGACTGTGTAACTTTTATTTGGGCTATCGATCACCGTAATAAATCGTTGCGTCATCAAAATTGTTTTCCAAATGTTCGCCGTCATCATGTACTTCCACCTCGTATAGCGATTTCAGACAGATTTAATGTGTAATCGGTGTTTATGTAACATGTACTGTGGACCATTACGCTATAAAATATCAGGGTTTTGATGTAGTTTGTAGCTCTTCCCGACTGGTCGACAATGCGCACATGCTGGACCAGAGTGAGGAAAAATTTTCGTTCGTTACTTGCTTCCTCTCTTCATTACTCGAGGACAAGCATGAAAGTCCATGGCTATATGAAAGCTAATGTAACTACTCAAGCATAATGATACGCAGTGTCCAGGGATTAATTACCCCTAAAGAGCGAGTTCGTAAATAAAAGTTGGCCCTTAGACAGCAGCAGAATTGGAACCAAATCCCAAACAGAGAGAATTCGAACAAAAGTAGTAGTATGCTTGCACATGGACCATGTGCAGTCTTGCGTTACAACTGCAGAAATGTAGCGTCTTCTGTCCACTTTACCAGTCATCGAACCAGAGGTGGTCTTGTAGTGTACCGAAAGAAATCTCATACCACCGTGTCACCTAGTGGGCCGGTGGGATGATGACATCTTTCGTTTTCCACAGAACCTCCACACACGGCTACACCCAACGTGATGGTGTTCACAGAACTGGGACTCGTTTGGTGGCACTCTTGTGTCCAGGCTTGGTTCAAATGGCTCTGAGCACTATGGGACTTAACATCTGTGGTCATCAGTCCCCTAGAACTTAGAACTACTTAAACCTAACTAACCTAAGGACATCACACACATCCATGCCCGAGGCAGGATTCGAACCTGCGACCGTAGCAGTCGCGCGGTTCCGGACTGAGCGCCTAGAACCGCTAGACCACCGCGGCCGGCCCTTGTGTCCAGTTTCGTCAGGTGCACAGGTGTCGATGCGCCTCTCTTTTCTGTTGCGTCACGGGAAGAGAAGCCACAAGAATGATCGCCGTGTTCACACTCCACCCTCTGTGGTGCCCCAGTCATTGTTGCACTGTCCCTGTGGGTACTTGTCGTGTTGCAACCAGTCCCCATATCCTCACCCAAGATATGTGACGCAGTAGTACCATCTTGTACTGCAGGGCAAACAGTATGTCTGCTCTCTGAGACGCTAATCGTGCGAGAACGCTGAGACCGAACCAGGTGTACTAACGTTTGGGATAGGAAAAGTCAGTTTTGGTGCAATATTTCTGAGCGCGCAAGTTACAGCCAGGAGCGGGCCTGTTTACAGTGAGTTACGCTCACCAGCAGTTGCGAAGTAAATTAGAGGCCACAGAGGCGTAGAACCGGCGTAAAAAGTACACGCAGTGGTCTGCTTGGCGCAAGTCACGGGCTCAAGGGGGCAAACTGGCCAAACTAAGTGTTATGAGTACGTGACGTGGAGCAGTGCGTTTAGCAAAATAGAATCGCACAGTCGCATATAATTAGGTGCAATAGGTGCCGGTTCACTAACAAAGCATTCAGGTGTGACAGCTCTCCTGCCCAGTGAGGCATGTCACACCACCAACTACACGCAGCAGAAGATGGGGCGCCAGTGTTCCAGTCGCTGGTTCGACCCTCTGAGGCCGACGCGGGGTCCGTAGGCAGCCAGCGGCGGGCCACTCCACAGCTCGCTACCGCGGGCAGTCATCTTGGCTCCCAACACGCACCAGAGACATCCAGGGTGAGGGCTGCAGATTCAGCTGCCGGATCGTGGGCGTTTGTTGTCGATGTGTCTCAAGCCACGCTGGTGAGGACGCATGGCATAGGCCACCTTGCAGTTGTTAGCAGGAGGCACTCAGGCAGAGCAGGACGAAGCCTGCTGAGTCTGCTGCCTGAGCAGCCCTGACGTCGTCATATCACCGCAGCCGTACAAGGCCGACCATTAGCAGAGTGCTTGATGTGTCGCTGAGGTGGCGTCCTCAGCATTGCAGGACCCGGTGATGCAGACCGAGGGGAACGTGGAACTGTAGTTGGAGACAATAAATCACCTGGAAAGTCTTAATATGGTACCTTCTACCTCTTCCCGCCACATCTGGTGTTGCTGTTACGTTTGGTGTCGGAAGTTACCACTACAAACGCTTTAAACATGGTCCTCCTCTTTTTTTCCCTTTATTCTTAGTCCATTCCTCTGCACCCTATGTGGGTGATGGGGGGTGGAGGGGCTGTCAGCTGTACAGTCAACCCTCTCTTCAGCCAAACGACAACAAAAACTAAATGAGAAGAAAAACCAGAAATATTTACAATGAATTTAGAACTTTTTAAAGGTTAAATTAAAATGGAAGTTTTTATATCTACAAGAGATATGACTTCTTGCACTTGAAATTAAAAACAGTAATAATAATAATAGGTAAAACGAAACTCAATGGGAACACATTTAAAACACAATGTTGAAACACTGATATTTAAAAGAGGCACTTTCCTGGCACTTAAACTGGAAGGATTAATCCTGGGACATGAGGTTTGTTGTTGAAGTGGAAAAATTTGGTCAGTGAGGAGGGCAGGAATATGGTGGGGTAAGGATGGAGGACTTGTGAATAGCATCGATGTGGTAGGACTGGCTGTTTGGATGGAGGATGAGGTTGAGTAGAGGGGTGTATTGGTAGGGCAACAAGTTGATGGGGAAAGGGGGCAGGAAAAAAGGCACATGAGGAAAGAGGAGGAGATAAGGAAGTATGGGGAGAGGAAGGAAATGTGGCCCTAATGGGGTGGAACCGCTGGAGTGGGATTAGAGCTTGTAGGTTGCATAAATGTCAGAGCAAAGTTCATTAGCGGGGAGGGGGAGAAGGCAGAAGATTTTTTGGAAGAGAATGTGGAGGGTGTGAATGTGTCGGGCTCATGGGATAAGCTAGTTAATGTGTGTCACCACATGAGGGTTGGAAAGCAGAGAGGAAACTATAGACTTACTGATTTTGAAGATGGCATAAATTGTTTGGAGGTTTTCAACGTGATAGAGGAGATGTGGGAATCTGATGAGTTTGTAAAGGATCCCTGTGGGGTAAGGTGGGAAGCGAGATGGTGTGCATGGCGCACCAGGATTGGGGGGGGGGGGGAGTTGACTGAAGAGGAAATACGTGCAACATTTACTTAGAAAAGGATGGGTTGGATCAGGATTTTATTGGTGTGGAGGACAGTGGATGGTTGCAATCGCGAAATTCGGGCAGTTAGTAATTTTAACCTGTTGTGGGCTTTATGTAGGACAGTTAGTAGGTGACGTGTGTCCACGTTAGTTGTCAGACGATTGTTAGTCCAAGGCAAGAGGCATGAAGACTGATCATATGGGTGGTG
Organism: Schistocerca serialis cubense; assembly: GCF_023864345.2. NCBI lineage: Eukaryota > Metazoa > Arthropoda > Insecta > Orthoptera > Acrididae > Schistocerca > Schistocerca serialis. The sequence continues at coordinate 126,852,792 of NC_064642.1, read as the reverse complement.
GTCTCCATAATTACTGCCTAGGTTTTGGAAGGGTTGATCTTGATGAGCCATTGGTTATACCAGGAAGTAGCGGCATGGGTTGGATTTGGATCGTTGGGATTTCTGGAGTGTAGGATGGAGAGTGAAGAAAGGTGTCACCAACATACTGAAGGAGGTCGTTTGGTCGTGTCGGCCATGTAGAGAAGAGAAAGGAGAGGAGCGAAGACTGAGCCTTGGGGGACGGCAGCAATGTGATGAACTGTGCGGGAATTGATGTCGTCAATGGTGAAGACGGATGAGCGATTAGAGAGGAAGAATGGGATGAGGCAGACATAATTAATGGGAAGTGCGTAAGTGTTGAATTTGGAGAGGTGACCGTAATGCCGTACACGTTCTTTCTTCAGGTCGATGAAGACAAAAAACAGTGGATTTACAGGTGTTGAGCTGGTAGGATAGGAGATGGGTGAGGTGAAGGAACTGGTCGTTAGAAGACAAGGTGGGACGGAAGCCACACTTGTTAATGGGAAGGAGGTGGCGATGATTCAGATGTTGATGGATCTGTTGTGAATGGTTTGATACGAAGACCTCATGGCTCTCCTGAACCCATGGGCTCTATATTCACCTGATAGTTGTGGGATCCCGATGAACGAGAGCAGCAATATGGCGGAACGAAAAACCACAATCTCGACAGACTATAATACTGTAGCTGCCGAATTCCAACAAGTGCTGGCAGTTTCGGTTTCTTAAACGAAGTATTACATTACCTTGTCGTAAATAACCAATATTCTAATGTTTCTGAATGAGAAACTCACTACGTAATTTTGCCTTATATACAGAATGTAGGTGGCTTTGCTCCCACCTGCCCTGCGTGGTCGCTCTGAAGTACTATTTATATGTTTATCCTAGCACGTAGAACAGTTCACGTTTATTTGAGGTCCGTTGTAGGCTGCCTTCGGGAGCTGCAGTATTGATGACGAGCAGTACATTTCTCTCAGGCTGAGAGATACAGGAGGAAGAAAGTGGTAAGGCGTTGCCTCGTTCCCCTGGAGAGTCCCCCGAAACAGGAGCCGCGAACTGCTCGTGCAGGCTTCTCGCTGCAGTCTGCGGCGGTCGACCCTGGCAGTGGCTGGCGGGAACCCAGGCAGGAATGCAGCCTGCCTTGGCGGCGTCTCCGGCACGCCGTGCGACGCACTATTCGGACTCAACAGCTGCTTGTCCCCGCTGCAACTTGGGTCTGCGTCCCACGCGAGCTCGGCCTGCACCAGCGGCTGCGTTGTGTGAGCTGGCGCTGCAGACATGGCTCAGGCTACTTCAGCTCACTACCTGCCGGCCAAGCGGAACAGTTGTGTTCCACAGCCGTGACATACGGTAAGAATGACACGTGACTAACACCTTCAGCTGCTGAGCTGCATGTTTTAGCCTACATGACCAACAGCAGGTACAAAAAAGAAATTTATATCGACATGTCAGTAGCTTATCATTGTCACTGGCTGTTTACAGATTATTGGTAATCTTCCACGTAAGAACATAAACAATCTGATTTATGCTAGTAGGGCCTAACGTGGTTTTCCCAGAGCATTTGTAATTATGGCCCTTAAGTGATGGCTTACCCGAGATAAATTACAATGGCGGAAAAAACCCGACACCAACAAATAACAAATGTAGAGTAATGAATTTCCTGCAACATATTTTTATAGGTAACAAACTGAAGTGATCAACCTTGCAAGACAACAGGTTAAGGGGAGGTTTACCATCTTTTCGTTCAAAAAATCGATTTTTTTAAATAGCATTTTTGGATCCATAAAAGTGTTTAGAATACACCCCTGAAACGGTTTTTCCGAATACGGAACGGAAATGTTTGTTATTCGCGGTTGAACAAAAAAATGCACCTGCCTGAAATCGGCCTTTCTCACGCACCAGTTTTTTTCTTTCTGAGGACGAGTTATTGTACCGCTGCTTGGGAGGAAACGCACAAAATTCAAATGGAAGTTTGAACGCGTGTGTTTGGAAGTTAGTCCCCAAGCATTTGCATTCTGGTGCGAAGACTGTTGAGATTGCGATTTTCCTGGCAATGAGCAGCTTCAACGAAGGGTGTTCAGCAATTATGAAGACCATGAAAACGATGGACGTCACCCTCTATTCGACGCAGATCGCCAAGCATTCGGACGACCACCGGATTCAAGCGGCCGAAAACCGCTTGTCACCGGCCGTACGAGCGGCTCTGGAGCAGCCCAGGATGGCCCAGATCGAGCAGAACGCCCTCTGTGAGGAAGAGGAACGACTAGTTTACGGACCTGAAATATCAGATTGAACGTAAGTTGCATAATATTGCATTTATATGTACTCAAAACTCCAACCACGATTTTCTGGAAATGACTTTTTTTATCGCGCGGTATGTTAACTTCATATCTACTGAACCGATTGGCCTTATTCTTTGTTTCCGACCTAACTAAATTGTCTAGGAGTTGTACCGCTTTTATTCCGATCCATCAAATATAAATATTTTTACTTGGCCGACAAAGTCGAAAAATCGATGAAAAAACCCCTACTTTTCTTCAAATGGCCGCCATTTTGTTTCCTATGGTACAAATAACTTAAGCGAGGTACTACTTCTAAAGAATCTTATATACTTCGCTAACGTCAACTCAATTTTGATTTCAGACGAGCCGGCTGACCTGTGACATACCGCGCGTGGAGGTCTACATCGAAATTTTGTTTCGTTCCAACGGCACTTCCGCCTTTGCTCTTCGACATTTCCGGTCGAAAAACTTCCAGTGTTTAGACGAAATATCAATAAACATTTTGACCAAATTTGACATTGATATCTATAACACATCCAGAGAAAGAAATTCTGAAAGAACATTCTTTTATTGGGCCAAAGATGGTAAACCTCTCCTTAACGTAAACAAAAGAAGAGTCATTGCTAAAGTGAAGTTATGGTACATTAATAACCGGAGGAATAACCAGGGTGTTGAATGCAAGTATGCAAACGTTCGATGCCATGCACCTGGTCGGTCAATACGGGGACGATTAATGCTGGTTTTGGGTGACGCTGGAGTTGTCGATCAATGATGTCCCATATGTGCTCGAATGGAGACAGATCTGGTAATTGGGCCGGCCAAGGCATCATTTTGAGGTCTGTAGGACGTGATTTGCTACAACAACGGTATATGGACAAGTGTTATTTTGTTGGAAAACACCCCCTGGAATGCTCTTTATGAATGGCAGCACAACAGGACTACAACAGGTCGAATCACCAGATTGACGTACAATATTGCAGTTAGGGAGAGTGGGATAACCACGAGAGCGCTCCTAGTGTCGTACGAAATCGCACCCCAGACCACGTGTAGGTCCAGTGTGTCTAGGCTGCAGACAGATTGGTTGCAGGTGCTCACCTGCCCTTCTTCTAATCAACACTTGGCCACTATTCGCACCGAGGCAGAGCCGGCTTTCATCAGACAACACAACAGACCTTCACTCCGTCCTCAAATGAGCTTTCCCCTGAAAACACCGAAGTCGGATACGGCGGTGGTTTGGGATCATTGGGATGCACGCTACTCTGCGTCTGGTTCGGACCTGTCCTTGAAGTAACCGATTTGTAAAAGTTTGTTGCTTCACTACGGTGCTAATTGCCGCTCGAATTGCTGACGCAGACCATGCGCCAGAGCGATATGCCGAACAGGATGGTCTTCCCCCTCGGTATTGGGACCTGGTCTTCTTATGACCGTACCTTTCCCTGATCACCGCTGCCAGCAATCAGGAACAGCGGTTACATATTTACCAGGTCTTTCTGCAATAACGTGCAAGAAACATCCAGCGCAATATTACACTACCTCAAAATGGTTGGTTCAAATGGCTCTGAGCACTATGCGACTTAACTTCTGAGGTCATCAGTCGCCTAGAACTTAGAACTAATTAAACCTAACAAACCTAAGGACATCACACACATCCATGCCCGAGGCAGGATTCGAACCTGCGTCCGTAGCAGTCGCTCGGTTCCAAACTGTAGCGCCTAGAACCGCACGGCCACTCCGGCCGGCTACACTACCTCGTTCGAACTCAGAGAGCTGTTGATAACGGCGTCTTCGTCGTCTTAAATGGTTTCTTGACTAACATCAACTCACTATGTACAGAAAATTTTGTACTGCGGGCATCCATAGAACACCGCTTCAGCTACATGATAAAGCTTTGAGCCGTGCGCGGCTCTTGTTCATGCCGTTTCTGGCTTGACAGCTTCTCTTCACGGAACTGTCACCTCGTTTCTTTCCGATTTACTGGCGTCAGTAAGTTGCTGGCTTGTCTGCCTGTGAGTGGCAGCAGCAGCGCCTATCGATAAGAGCACTATCGTATTATCTTCGAAGCGATCGCTAGTTATTTCCGGCTCGTCTTGTGTCGGGGGGCGGGGGGGGGGGGGGGGGGGGAAGTCGGGACGCAGCGCCAGTGAGGTCGGGACAGCCAGTACTCGGCGACTGCTGGCTGTCCGACGGAAGGAAGCTGGAGCGGGAACGACCGTTTCTGAGCCTCGTCAGTTGGTCAACTTGGGGGACGTGGGTAGGTTCCTTCCTTGTGCAGAGTTGTCGGATAGCCAATGGACAAGAGTTACATCTGCATGGTTTGGTCAGAGCCAGTGCGCCCGGGTCGCCGTGTCTCCGAGTTCCGAATGGACATCGAGTTGAGTCGGGATGGAGCTGCAGTGAACTCCTGACAGCCAAGAATCGCTCGACCGTTGCTGACACACGTGACTTGAGTGGGGACGACCTTGGTTGGTCGTTCGGTCGGTCGTCTCATCGGAAGTATATTTGGTCACCGATCGCTTCGAGTTGTCTGTGTGTGTCGACTTGTCATTCGCCCCTGTTGTTCCACAGTGATTGCTTTTACGATTGTTCGAGTTCTTGTGGAAGTGTTTTCGTGGAACTGTGTATAGCTTGTGTAATTTCGACTGAGCAGTTATGTTAATGCTGTCTGCGTACTGGAGTAGGCAGTCGGTTGGTTGAGACAGAGCAGCGAGGAAGTCTCCGCGATGAAGTGTTCCAGCAGTGTGTTTTTTCCTCCCTTTGGTGTTGTTCATATTTTCTGAGTGGCTATTGTGGCTTGGCTGTTTTAGACGCCAATTTTGAAGACATAGTGCTGCTGGTATCTTCGTTGTCGCTGATATTTTTCGTTGTCTTGCCGTTGGTCGGCGCGGTGGAATTGATTAGGTTCTTGGTCGGTCCTCCAGCCGCCCCTGGGTCGGGTTGCCATCTGATTACTTAACCTTACTCTTGGCTGCCTGTCCCACCTGAATTTATGTTAGAGTTACCTCCTCAGGCCGACCATTGGAGCACTTCTGAGCACCACTGTTCTGTTGTTTTTGATTGTGACTTTCTTTTAGTCTCAAGTACTGTGCGAGGCCTTCAGCCGTCTATTAATTTAGTTTGTTTTAATTTGAGATAAGGCCTTCAGCCATCTTAAATTAAAACCTTGAAGATTCTTGCTTAAACCAATTTTTTTTTAAAAAAAAGGGGATTTTGCCCACTGGAAATCCTTATTATTATCCAGGCTTTAAGCCTTGAGTTTTCTATGTTCAGTATGTGGTCTTCAGTCGAACTTTACGTGAAATATTTTAAGATAAGGCATTCAGCCGTCTTAAATTAAATTTTGAAAAATCATTTGTTTAAAATTTTGAACATGTTTTTCTCTATCTGAAATTGTAGTTATCCAGGCTATAAAGGCTTGAGTCTTTTATCTCCAGTGTGTGTTTGTAGTTATCCAGGCCTTAAAGGCTTGAGTCTTTTATCTCCAGTGTGTGGCCTTCAGCAGAGCTTTTATATAAAATTTTGTAACTAAGGCCTTCAGCTGTTGTATTCCGTAAGGCACTTTTAATAACTTGTGTTGGGAATTTCAGCCATATTGTTTTGAATCTTTTTGAGGGCATGTGTGATTAAATGTTTTTAGGAAAATAAAGTCTATGCGTTTTGTGCAACTGACAGAAACTGATTTTGGCTCCTTTCCACAACTATAACCTGATCCGCTCTGTTTTGTGAAACCGGATTTCAACCTTTATTTCTGATACAAATAGTTTCGCGGCTGTAGATCCTTGTGGCCGCAGCTCGTGGTCTAGTGGCTAGCGTTGCTGCCTCTTGATCACGGGATCCCGGGTTCGATTCTCGGTCAGGTTGGGGATTTTCTCTGCCCGAGAACTGATTGTTTGCGTTGTCCTCATCATTTCATCATCATCATTCGTGACAGTGGCTAGATTGGACTGTATAAAAATTGGACTGTGTAAAAATTGGGACTTTACGGGCGCTGAGGATCGTGCAGTGACCGCCCCACAAACCAAACAACATCATCATCTTTAGAGCCTTGTATTCAGGGATACAGATTGGAATAAATTGTGAAATAAATCTGTATGCTTGAAGATGTGGCTCTAGAGCCGCGAAACTCCTTGTATTAGAAATAAAGATTTATAATATAGCTAAAGAGGTATTATTCATCGCGGTTCACTATGTACAGTCTCAAACGTAACTTACGCCCACGACCGTTACAGAGTGAATTTAAAGCAGACCTGATTGGCATGCCCATAATGACGCTATTTTCCCCACTCTTATCCGACTGGTGCGAAGTCTGAATAAACATCATCTTTCAGATGTAGAAACACGCCTACCAGCTTTCGTTTACCTCCCACAACTCCTTTTTTGCTGGGATTTTTCTTCCGTTAGTGTATAAAACAAACTTACACTTAGGCTACACTGTAATGCTCGGGATCTGAATTGATCAAAGAACTGCTGCACGCTGGTATGTGTGCAGCACACGGCCTGTATTCGTGAGGCAGCCACGAACTTCGCACGTCTAAATGTGCTGACATCGTCGGTCGTACCTACATCGCCCTTGACCGTCACGCATGCGGTCGTTCACTACAAGGGCTGACGACATTCCGCTTGGCTGTCGCGCATTACTATTCTATTCGCGTGGCAATACGTACGCCTTTTCCTCAACACAGCAGGTGCCTCTGCTTCACTTGTTGGGGACTTTATCAATGTTGTTTCCATTATCGCTGTACCTCCCACGTAGCTATTGGAAGTTGTTGCTACGTTAATGGGGCAACTGGTGTCAAACGCTGCCAACACTGTAGCGCATTACAAAGATTTTTTATGGTGTTGGGATCGTCTTTGCAGCAAATCCACTTGATATTCTTCGACCTTTTTTCTCACGTTCCAGCCTGCTGCTACTGGGGAAAGCATCCTATTGTCTTCGTAAATACTGCATTCATTCTGTCGTGGAGGGAACCTATTAGTCTGTGCTTACAAGGGGACCACACGAACTTCCCATGACCGATTTCATTCATAATGACTGGGTATGCAGGGCAGAACTAGAATTTCAAGAAATGTAAATGCGAAGATGCAGATCTCAGCCGTTTTCGAGGAAAACGACTTTGAAAGTATTAGACGTGCTTTTGTATTTTGTGCGTTCGCTAGTATTAAAATAGGTTCGCAGCAGCGAAAGCAAGCGCTTAGTTTCGTAAGCGTGGTGTCTGTGGATCGATTCTCGCTGCCCGTACTCACTTTTTTGCATTCTCACTTAATGGTCATCATCATCATCATTTAAGACTGATTATGCCTTTCAGCGTTCAGTTTGGAGCATAGCCCCCCTTATAAAATTCCTCCATGATCCTCTATTCAGTGCTAACATTGGTGCCTCTTCTGATGTTAAAGCTATTACTTCAAAATCATTCTTAACCGAATCCAGGTACCTTCTCCTTGGTCTGCCCCGACTCCTCCTACCCTCTACTGCTGAACCCATGAGTCTCTTGGGTAACCTTGCTTCTCCAATCCGTGTAACGTGACCCCACCATCTAAGCCTGTTCGCCCTGACTGCTACATCTATAGAGTTCATTCCCAGTTTTTCTTTGATTTCCTCATTGTGGACACCCTCCTGCCATTGTTCCCATCTACTAGTACCTGCAATCATCCTAGCTACGTTCATATCCGTAACCTCAACCTTATTGATAAGGTAACTTGAATTCACCCAGCTTTCGCTCCCATACAACAAAGTTGGTCGAAAGATTGAACGGTGCACAGATAACTTAGTCTTGGTACTGACTTCCTTCTTACAGAAGAGACTAGATCGTAGCTGAGCGCTCACTGCATTAGCTTTGCTACACCTCGCTTCCAGTTCTTTCACTATGTTGCCATCCTGTGAGAATATGCATCCTAAGTACTTGAAACCGTCCACCTGTTCTAACTTTGTTCCTCCTATTTGGCACTCAATCTGCTTATATTTCTTTCCCACTGACATTACTTTCGTTTTGGAGATGCTAATCTTCGTACCATAGTCCTTACATTTCTGATCTAGCTCTGAAATATTACTCTGCAAACTTTCAATAGAATGTGCCATCACAACTAAGTCATCCGCATATGCAAGACTGCTTATTTTGTGTTCACATATCTTAATCTCACCCAGCCAGTCTATTGTTTTCAACATATGATCCATAAATAATATGAACAACAGTGGAGACAGGCTGCAGCCTTGTCTTACCCCTGAAACTACTCTGAACCATGAACTCAGTTTACCGTCAGCTCTAACTGCTGCCTGACTATCCATGTAAAGACCTTTAATTGCTTGCAAAAGTTTGCCTCCTATTCCATAATCTCGTAGAACAGACAATAACTTCCTCCTAGAAACCCGGTCATATGCCTTTTCTAGATCTATAAAGCATAGATACAATTCCCTGTTCCACTCATAACACTTCTCCATTATTTGTCGTAAGCTAAAGATCTGGTCCTGACAACCTCTAAGAGGCCTAAACCCACACTGATTTTCATCCAGTTGCTCCTCAACTAATACTCGCACTTTCCTTTCAACAATACCTGAGAAGATTTTACCCACAACACTGATTAAAGAGATACCTCTGTAGTTGTTACAATCTTTTCTGTTTCCATGTTTAAAGATTGGTGTGATTACTGCTTTTGTCCAGTCTGATGGAACCTGTCACGACTCCCAGGCCATTTCAATTATCCTGTGTAGCCATTTAAGACCTGACATTCCACTGTACTTGATGAGTTCCGACTTAATTTCATCCACCCCAGCTGCTTTATTGCACTGCAATCTATTGACCATTTTCTCCACTTCCTCAAACGTGATCCTATTTCCATCATCATTCCTATCCCATTCTACCTCGAAATCTGAAACATTACTGATCGCATTTTCACCTACATTGAGCAACTCTTCACTTAATGGTATGACACGAAATTGTGTGCTGACCGAGAACCATTTATGTATGTAAACCAGGTTTCTTTTCCAACAGACGAAGTGAAAAAAACCATGTACACGCTCGTGAGCAGTTACACGAGCGTCGAGAGTCGACGGAACTCGTCTGGCTGTATCCATCCACCGCTCTGGAGTCTGAAGATGACTCTGTGAAAGAGTCGAAACCGGTCACTCACTCCATTAAAAAAATTGCGATCAAGACTGTTTAAAATTTTAATTTTAACGAATTTTAAGATCGCTGACTATGTTTTCAACAATTTCAAAAATTTTAGTTGTAGAAATGTCCCTAACACGTAAGCTACAGTGACGGACTGCCCGTGACCAAACATTTTTTCATAGCGCAGGTAAAATGAATTCACGTAAACAAGTGCAAAACAGGCAGCAGTTACACGGACAGCACAGCACGTGTAAGCAGTGGCGAAGCATTTTCGGCAGCGGGTCAGCACGTTCCCGAGCTGCAACTGTGTAACTTGTCCGCGGCTACTAAGTTGAACCGCAGTGTAACCCAGAGCCAGACACTGCCCCGCCGAGCGGAAGATGTGTACAGGGCCGAGCTGCCTGCCATCTGGCGGCTGAAATTCCAGTAGCGGCGGCCCCACGGCCGGACAAGGAGAGCGCTGGACGGCGGCCGAAACCCGGCCCCGGGGCTTCTCGCTGGCCGATATTTCGCGCGCTTCCACACTTCCGCAGCTCTGCGCCAGCGTCTCGGGTTCTATTGCAAACACAGTCACCTGAACTGTTAAGAAAAACCACCCTAATATCGTATCTCTTGCACCACCGAAATCGTTCAATACACCACAACTATCAAAACTACTAAACCCGACGACATGGGGATCCACTACTTCAGGAGGCCGTTGTGGCCGAGCGGTTCTAGACACTTCAGTCTGGAACCACGCTGCTGCTACGGTCGCAGGTTCGCCTGCCTCAGGCATGGATGTGTGTGATGTCCTTAGGTTAGTTAGGTTTAAGTAGTTCTAACAAGGGACCATCCCCATCGCACCCCCCTCAGATTTAGTTATAAGTTGGCACAGTGGATAGGCCTTGAAAAACTGAACACAGATCGATCGAGAAAACAGGAAGAAGTTGTGTGGAACTATGAAAAAATAAGCAAAATATACAAACTGGGTCGTCCATGTGCAATATAGGCAATATTAAGGGCAGTGTGAAACGAGGAGAGCCGTGGTCCCGTGGTTAGCGTGAACAGATGCGAAACTTGAGGTCTTTGGTTGAACAATCTTCCCTCGACCGAAAATTTTAACTTTTTATTTTCAGTTTATGTGACAAACCCTTATGTTTTCATCACTTTTTTTGGAGTGATTATTACATCCACAAGAAAACCTAAATTGAGCAAGGTAGAAGAATCTTTTTACCCATTCGCCAAGTGTACTAGTTAGGTGGGTCGACAACATATTCCTGTCATGTGACGCACATGCTGTCACCAGTGTCGTATAGAATATATTAGACGTGTTTTCCTGTGGAGGAATCGGTTGACCTATGACCTTGCGATCAAATGTTTTCGGTTCCCATTGGAGAGACACGTCCTTTCGTCAACTAATCGCACGGTTTTGCGGTGCTGTCGCAAAACACAGACACTAAACTTATTACAGTGAACAGAGACGTCAATGAACGAACGGACAGATCATAACTTTGCGAAAATAAAGAAAGCAAAATTTTCAGCCGAGGGCAGATTCGAACTAAAGACCTCTCGTTCCGCAGCTGCTCACGCTAACCACGGGACCACGGCGCTCCTCGGCTCACATCGCCCTTAATATTGCCTCTCTTAGGCATGGACGACCCAGTTTGTATATTTTGCTTATTTTTTCATAGTTCCACACAATTTCTTCCTGTTTTCTCGATTGATCTGTGTTCAGTTTTTCAAGGCCTATCCACTGTGCCAACTTATAACTAAATCTGAGGGGGGTGCGATGGGGATGTTCCCTTGTAAGTTCTAGGGGATTGATGACCTCAGATGTTAAGCCTCATAGTGCTTACAGCCATATTAGAACCACTACTTCACTGTACACTGGAACTTATGAACCTAGTTTACTGGGTGAAATATGTTGACACAGTAGATGGCACAGAGATAACATAAACACATAACAGTTCGAAGTTAAATAAATCCGCTGACGGGGAAAAAAAATTAGTACACCTGGAAGGGCCCGCCGGCTAGCCGCGCGGTCTGATGCGCTGCTTCCCGAGCGGGAAGGGGTGCTGGTCCCCGGCACGAATCCGCCCGGCGGATTAGTGTCGAGGTCCGGTATGTCGGGCAGCCTGTTGATGGTTTCTAAGGCGGTTTTCCGTCTACCTCCGCAAATGCGGGCTGGTTCCCCTTATTACATCTACACATCTACATGGATACTCTGCAAATCACATTTAAGTGCCTGGCAGACGGTTCATCGAACTACCTTCACAATTCTCTATTATTCCAGTCTCGTACAGCGCGCGGAAAGAATGAACACCTATATCTTTTCGTACGAGCTCCGGTTTCCCTTATTTTATCGTGGTGATCGTTCCTCCCTATGTAGGTCGGCGTCAACAAAATATTTTTGCATTCGGATGAGAAAGTTGGTGATTGGAATTTCGTGAGAAGATTCCGTCGCAACGAAAAACGCCTTTCTTTTAATGATGTCCAGCCGAAATCCTGTATCATTTCTGTGACACTCTCTCCCATATTTCGCGATAATACAAAACGTGCTGCCTTTCTTTGAACTTTTTCGATGTACTCCTTCAGTCATGTCTGGTAAGAATCCCATACCGCGCAGCAGTATTCTGAAAGTGGACCGACATTTTCTAACTGTCCTGCCAATAAAACGCAGCCTTTGGTTAGCTTTCACCACAACATTTTCTATGTGTTCCTTCCAATTTAAGTTGTTCGTAATTGTAATACCTAGGTATTTAGTTGAATTTATGGCGTTTAGATTACACTGATTTATCGTGTAACCGAAGATTATCGAGTTCCTTTTAGCACTCATGTCGATGACCTCACACTTTTCGTTGTTTAGGGTCAGCTGCCACTTTACGCACCATTCAGATATTTCTTCTAAATCGTTTTGCAGTTTGTTTTGATCTTCTGATGACTTCATTAGTCGATAAACGACAGCGTCATCCGCAAACAACCGAAGACGGCTGCTCAGTTTGTTCCCAAATCCTTCATATAGATGAGGAACAGCAAAGGGCCTACAGCACTACCTTGGGGAACGCCAGAAATCACTTCTGTTTTACTCAATGATTTTCCATCAATTACTATCAACTGTGACCTCTCTGACAGGAAATCGCAAATTCAGTCATATAACTGAGGCGATATTTCATAAGCACACAATTTCACTACGAGCTGCTTGTGTGGTACAGTGTCAAAAGCCTGCCGGATATCCAGGAATACGGAATCGATCCGAAATCCCTTGTCAATAGCACTCAGCACTTCATGTGAGTAAAGAGCTACACTGTGTCGGCGATCGCTGCGCAGACACCGTTTCCACGTACGCGTGTACACCATGCAAACATTTGGGGCTTCACTCGTCTGGTATGAGACGTTCCGGGATGGGGGGGGGGGGTGTCCACTGGGGGCCGAACCGCACAATAAGCATGGGTCCGGCTTGGGGGTGGGTGGACTACTGTGGCCTGTTGCGGGGTTGTAAACCACTGAGAGCTACAGCGGGATGAATCCTCTCCGTCGTTTCTAGGTCCCCGGTTTAACACATACATACATACATACATACATACACCTGGAAAGACAACGTCGATCTTGATAAGATGACTGCATGTGGCACCTTGGGGAATGCAGATGTCTGATAATGATTCCAGCGTCCTTCGCCAACAAATAGCGTAATGGCATAGCTACCAGAGCGCGACCTGTGTCAACCCTTTAATAGGGAATGCTCACAGCTAGAAGGCTCAGTGTGGTGCAAACGTGTGAAACAAGCAGGCAACTGTGGCCGGAGACGTACACCTGCTTTCTACAGCCAATTGAATGAGTTTGAAAGGGATCAGATTGTGGCCTTCCAAGTGGCTGCATGGTCCTTTCGGAGAACTGTCACTCAAGATGAATGAGCTGCGTTATGCAAAGAGATTGATAACTGTGATCACGTGAACCTTCTCACACCCGTAGACGAGGTTCTTGACGCCCACGCAGCACAGACGCTTGCCGGGATCGTCGTATTGTAAGGACAGCATTGGCTGATCGTGCAGCTACGACAGTACATATAAGAAGGCTTGTGAGCCCAGACAAGCCAATACGATCTCTTGCGAATAAGTTATTAGTAGTGGGGCTGCAGCTCGTTTGCGTGTACGACGTAGACCTGCGAGCATCTAGAGAGCATTCGACACACTGGCCCCACACCAGGTCTAATGGACTTTGGCGCGACAAGCTACAGTTTCTGGAAAGGACGTTAACCAGTGTAAGCTTATCTGTCCGTCGCTGACATAGAAGACTGCAAACCTTCTTTCCTTCCCGTCTGGGCAAGCTGTGCAGTGACTAGAGTACATGTAAAGCTTACTGGGACAGGGTAAATGCTAGCTACAATGAAGTCGATAATTCGATCGTAATATTGGCATTTTAATTTGATATTCCCCACAACTGACAAAATTTACAAAAAAAAAAATGTGCATCTCTTTGTCCACCCACACACTCCTGAGAATGGCACACTAACAATTTGCAATTACGGGCCCCTGTTACCCGCAGCTGCGTTGATAAACACTCGGCACCTCGCAAGGATAACTTCTAGATTGAGAATATTAGGTAAGTTGTTGGAAGTGGTTAGGCGTTGGTGAAAATCTCGCTTCTGAGCACACAAACAGCTCTAACAGCAGAACTGTGTACGGAACACGCGTTGGTGCAATGCTGCGATACAGACCGTATATCTCCCTTCGAAGACGATGGCCAAGACGCCGTTTCCAAGTCGGTACCGCTCGATGGCTGAAGGCGAAGTCCTCCTCCGCAATTCTCTCGTCTCCCACGCGTACGAAAACGCCGCGGAAGAACACTCAGTTTCGGCCATTGTCGAGCGCTCTATCATCGCCGAAATCCCTCCACTGACATCTACCCAATGATCGACTAGATCATATCGCCCCTAGGCAACGGAAATTCCCGTCTTCGCCACGTGTTGCCCAGCACAGGTGGCTCCGGATGCCGGGCTACCCCCAAAATCGCCGTATTGTCCCGCGTTTCCGGTGACCGCTACCTGCCGCCCACGGCGCCCCGGCGAGCTACGGCCATCTGCAGACTTTACATTGTCCAATCCTCAACTTCCGATACTTTTCACCAACGCTTTAAGTTAGTGGCTTAATCATGCAGACATGCAGGGAATAATGCTCGAGAGTGCCTCATATTTATCATAATTCAATAGAGTCATGATCTGATGCCCTGGTCAGTCCCTTTACTATTAATACTAATGTTGGTAGGCTAACGTGTAAGTGCCAATGTCTTGGCATTTTACACCAGTGCTCGGTATGTGCAGAATGCTGTTATACCCGTTCTTTTGCCGTCCTTGCAACAGGAAGGTGATGTTTGTTCCAACAGCACAATGCCAGCCCTAAAAAATGTTCAAATGTGTGTGAAATCTTATGGGACTTAACTGCTAAGGTCAGCAGTCGCTAAGCTTACACACTACTTAACCTAAATTATCCTAAGGACAGACACACACACCCATGCCCGAGGGAGGACTCGAACATCCGCCGGGACCAGCCGCCCAGTCTATGACTGCAACGCCTGAGACCGCTAGGCTAATCCCGCGGCTGCGAGCCCTCAAACTAGCCGCGAATCTCAACTTGCTCTGCAAGACGTACAGATACCTCCCTGGCCAGCATAATCTCCGTATTTGTCTCCAGTCGAGCACGTGTGGGATTTCATGGGACGGAACAGAACTACATTAACAGGTCGAGCAGGCGTATCAAACGTGTCCCATGACAGTACTCGCCACCTTTGCGATCGACTGGATGCTGGATTCAGCGCCTTCATTGCCGCACCTGGAGGTTACTCCTCGTACTGATATGGGTCAGCTTGGGTCGATACCTCACACCACAGAATCGCTTGTGCTATTGGTCTGTAAATGTAATCAAAATGGTTCAAATGGCTCTAAGCACTATGGGACTTAACATCTGAGGTTATCAGTCCCCTAGAACTTAGAACTACTTAAACCTAACTAACCTAAGGACATCACAAACATCCATGTCCGAGGCAGGATTCGAACCTGCAACCGTAGCACCTAGAAACACTCGGTCACCGCGGCCGGCGCCCTTCCAGTAAAGTGGCGTAGCACTGCTGCATTAAGCGATGATTAGATTGAAAAACTGGGTTTTGTAACCAAACGAGTGAGGAGTAATATGGTCTTGAAATCCAGAATAATAGTGTTGAATTACTTATTTAACGGCCACCAGAAAAGTATATCGTCAAACTTACATCGAGAAAATAATTTTGCTTCTGTATTGACCAAATATTAGGAATGAATGTATTAAGATATCTTCTGGTAAACCTTGCGGGATGTAAGGTCGTGGTCCATGAAACTCTTCAGCTCCTGACGTTTCGTCCAGTGCTTTGCTGGACATCTTCAGAGGGGGTGTTTCTCCTCCGGTGAGTCTTGCCGGCAAGACTCACCGGAGGAGAAACACCCCCTCTGAAGATGTCCAGCGAAGCACTGGACGAAACGTCAGGAGCTGAAGAGTTTCATGGACCACGACCTTACATCCCGCAAGGTTTACCAGAAGATATTTCATCCGGTCGTGAAAGCCTTCATACTATGAATGTATTAAGAGTTCGACAATGGATCCGCCATTGCTTACAGTTTATAATTTGTTGTCGAAGATGCACCATTTCGAGTTATAGAAATTTTTAGAAATGCTGTTAATGAACAGTGCAGCAATTTTAAGTGCCTTGAAATCCGAATAAATGTTTTGTAACAGGCTTCTTCATAAGTAGAGCAATTTCATCTACGTGGTTGGAAACATATGAGAAACTGTTTCATAAAAGCCGTAGTGACCTGTGGACGTCCTCAGTTAATAACTGTTGGCACTGTATGGTTTAGGAAGTGATTTTGGATCATTTGTTAGGAGCTTAATCAAAATTCGCCTTAACGTGGCCGTGAAAATGCACACTGTGGAGAATAAACTGTGAAGTGTGTTGACATGGAAAGAATTACACTGTCATTAACATGGGTTCATTTTTATCTATGGATTATTTACTGAATTTCTGCCTTCCCATACCTCTTGAAGCTTTTTTCTTTTTTTCACCTATTACATCTATTTCAATCGAAATGCTGTTTTCAGCAGCCGAAACAGCCATGTCTGGATTGATCAACATCCAAATGTGACGCTTGTCTGAGAGCATCAGCAAGATTCTCTATCACGTTGTAAGCTGGAATTGTATAAGATCAAGGTATCACTTATCCGCACCCACATCTACATCATACTCCGCAAGCCACCTAATAATGTGTGCCGGAATGGACGTTTTGTATCAGTAACTGAGCCTCCCGCACTTTCACTGCCCCACTCGCGAATAGCGTGTGGGAAGAATGATTGTCGGTAAGCCCGTGCATTGGCTCTAATTTCTGGAATGTTCTCCACGAGATCATTACGCGAGACGTATAGGGGGGAGGGGGGGGGGAATTTCAACAGTAAATGTCTCCGTGTTGCATGACCCCTCTCTTGTAACGCTTGTCAATGGAGTTTGTTGAGGATCTTCGTAACGCTCTCGTCCGGCTAAACGATCCCGTGACGAAAGACGCCGCTCTTCGTTCGGTCTTCTCTATCGTCTATCAGTCGTGCCTGGTAGGGATACGAGATAGATAAGCAATAATCAAGAATCGGTCGAATAAGCTCGTAATAAGGCACTTCCTTCGTGCATGAGCTACGTTTCCTTCAGATTCTTCCTGTCATCCTGAGCCTGGCTTTTCCCATTGTTTGTTTCATGTGGTCATTCACCTTAATGTCGCTCTGGATAGTAACTCCTAGGTATTTGACTGTAGATACTGTTTCCAGCGGTTTGTCATCAATAGTATAGCCCTACAGTGCTCGATTTATTATCCTCTGTATGCGCAATATGTTACATTTATTTACATTCAAGGTCAACTGCCAGAGCCTGCACCATTCATCTCTGGATGTCATTCTGCAAATCGTTATTATCTTTTGGCGTTGCTACTTTTTTAAAGACAACCGCATCATCTGCTAACAGCCCTAACACCATCCCATGCTTTCTACTGGATCATAGTGTAAACAGTATCAGCCCTATCACACTTCCTTGAGGTACTACGGTAATTACCTTTTCATCTGTCGATTTTGTTATGTGTATGTCAATGGCTGTCCATTCAGGGCAACGTTCTTTTCTAAGTTCTACGAACACCGAATTGGCTCTGAGCACTATGGGACTTAACTTCTGAGGTCATCAGTCCCCTAGAACGTAGGACTACTTAAATCTAACTAACCTAAGGACATCACACACATCCATGCCCGAGGCAGGATTCGAACCTGCGACCGTATAACTCTACACATAAGACGCTGTGTGTGAAAAGGTGTGTGGGGCGAATGATAAACGTTGATTTCTGTGGACGTGGTCATTTGTTCCCACTCGTGGGAAAAAGTAATTCAACTCCCAATTAGACACATTTAGAACTAGTGTAAAGGGGCCGTAATTTCCTCTAATAATCTGGGGTGAAGCTACAAAGTAAAAGTCTTTCGCGCTTAATACTATGACTAGGTATTTGCTTTGCTTCAGACGGTTGCTTATTTATCCGTCGTGTTTCCCTCCCTCCCCCCCCCCCCCCCTCCACATTCTACCTCTCTTTCCAACCTCGCTTTATAAATGTCGGTGTCTATAAGTACGTGTAAAGCATGATAAATGATTTCTCGGGTTATAAATGAATAGGAAAATAATTTCTGTCACGTTATAGAGGGTACTATTCGACTAAACTCAGATGTAAATAACACCAGTCAGCCTATTATCTCCAAAGAATATCAACTGTTTGGTGCAACTCTAACTCTAGTCTGCCATTTGCCGGTCTGTTCATCTCTGCAGAACTATTGCAACCTACATCAACTAGTGAGATCTTCTATACCTCCCTCTGCAATTAACCCACCCCACCGATTCATCTGTCACCTTTACTCCTATTGTGACACTTCCATCCATTCCTTGACGTTTCAGAATGTGTCCTCGGAGCAGATAACTTCTTTAAATTAAATCGCATCATTAATTATTTTTTCCAATCAGTTCACAGTACCTCTTCATTAGTTACCCGATGAACCCATCTCATCTCCAATGATATTCTGAAGAACCATAATCATGTCTGTAATGTTCATTGCCTTCTATTCACTACCATACAAGGATACACTGCAAACACCATCTGGAAAGATCTTCTAACATTGATACTCGTTGTTAACGTATTCCTCTTTTGAGGTACACTTTTCTTGGAAGTTTCTGCATTCATCACCTCTGATTCTCACATCTACAATCAATTTGCTCCTCGAACTAGTCTACTACTTTTAGTGTTCAAAAATGGCTCTGAGCCCTGTGGGACTTAACATCTGACGTCATCAGTCCCCTAGACTTAGAACTACTTAAACCTAACTAACCTAACGTGACAAAAAATAAAAACACCTACAGCCGTCCTTATGATTTTATTTTATTTTGTCGCTACCAGTTTCGTCCCTTCATTGCGCTATCTTCAGGTTGTTTTGATGCGGTACAGGTTGATACGATCCCCATGCATAGCCCATCAGTTGCCAGTCTTACTGGATTCGCAGATAATGTGTCAGCCCTCCAACCATCAACTAACCTAAGGACAGCACACATATCCATGCCCGAGGCAGGATTCGAACCTGCGACCGTAGCAGCAGCGCGGTTCCGGACTGAAGCGCCTAGAACCGCTCGGCCACAGCGGCCGGCACTTTTAGTGTCTCATTTCCTAATCTCATTTCGTCAGCATAATCTAAATTAATGCGATTACGTTTCATAAATTCTGCTTCATTAGTTTCTTTGTGAATTGCTGATAGTTGAATGAGGTACTTTTATACGTAGCACTGAAATAATTGTAACTCTGCTCGAAGGGAACATTGGACGTATGTTCATATGAACACCTTAGCTCGAAAATATCCATAAATCGCGTCCTGAATCATTTGTGAATCCATCTGAAGTAGCCTTAGTACGCTGTAAGTTTGTTTCAATTGTACGCGCAGTAGAAGTGATACGTCTTCTCTGTCAATGCCTTCCCTAAATAGCTTCCTTTGTTAGCAGTGGAATACTACCAGGAGCAAAGTAGGCTGGAGGAATACTTCGGCAGTGGCTTCCACTGCATTCGCCTTTGCGGTTCCTCAGCTCTCAGCAGTACCATTGATTTACGTGCACCTGCCCGCGAGTCCCACGTAATTTCCGTCCTCCGAGTGATTTACAGGCTTCATAAACCTCAGTTGTGAACAGACTACAGTTTCACCAGAGCACGTATAACATAGGGACGTCTGTCACGTCGTGTTCCCTCAAGTAAGCTGGCACGAAAACATTGTCTGTCCAACCCACAAAGGAGACGAAGTGCAGAAATGGCCCTAACACCAGTTTCTGGGTGAGGAAAATGTGTCCACAACAGGACTGTAGAGGGCAGTATTGCTGTGAGACGAGGATCTTCTACTTAAAGTTTACCGAGAAGACAAAAGATAAGTATACAAATTTCGCGCCAGCCCCATAAGAGTGGAGCTAGTAGAGGCATTGT
The DNA here is from genome assembly GCF_023864345.2 of Schistocerca serialis cubense. Taxonomy (NCBI): domain Eukaryota; kingdom Metazoa; phylum Arthropoda; class Insecta; order Orthoptera; family Acrididae; genus Schistocerca; species Schistocerca serialis. Next base: position 126,832,882 of record NC_064642.1, on the reverse strand, counting down.
GAGGATTCATGTAAAGTTTGCCTTAAACAGACGTAACAGCTGTAAACGTTAGTTACCTTTGAGACTGGACGTGGGTAGTTAATGTCAGGCAGGAATGTCTTTCAAACGGCAAAGACGCCTGTATCAACACCTCATTGAGTTTCAACGAGAACGTGTTACACGGCGACGAGAAGCTACTTGTTCCTTCTGCTATAATACAGAAAGACTTGGCAGCAATATAGCCGCTGTACGGCGTACAGCTCTGGCGCATCGTACTGCGTCTGCAGCAGCACTTTGAGCATCAATTGGAAACACAGTAACACATCGAAGTATTACACTCGATTGCTTCAAGGACAGCTCCGAGCAAGACAGCCTCCGATTCCAAGCTACCGCAATTTGCGACTTCGCTGGTGTCAAGCGAGAGCTTATTGGAGGGCAGCGTGGAGGTTTGTTGCGTTTTCTGATGAAATATGGTTCTGCCTCGGTGCCATTGATGGCCATGTGTTAGTTAAGAAGATGCCAGCTGACGGCAAGCAACCAACCTGCCCGCTAGCTACATGCACACGTCGTACACCTGGAGTTATGATCTGGGGTACAATTTGGGTACAATTTCCTATGACACCAGGAGCACTCTCGTGTTCATCCCACGCACCGTGACAGCATATTCGTACATCAATTTGGTGGTTCGACCTTTTGCACTGCCATTTATGAACAGCATTCCAGAGTGTGTCTTCCAACATGTTAACGCTCACCCACATACCGTTGTTGTAACGCAACATGCTCTATAGAATGTCGACTTGTTGCCTTGGCCTACTCGACCACCAAATCTGTCTCCAGTCGAGCACATGGGGGAAATCATCGGACGACAACTCCAGAGGCATCCACAAACAGCATTAACCGTCCCTGTATCGATTGACTAAATGCAACAGGTATAGAACTCCATCCCACAAACTGATGTCCAGCACCTGTGCAAGACAGTGCACACACACCTGCGTGCTTGCGTTCAACATTCTGGTGGTTACACCGGTTATTAATGCACCAGCATTTCACATTCGCAATGGTTTATCTCGCGTTATCATTAACCTGTGTTCTTGCAATGTTAATCTCTTGACTACACGAATGTACTCCCGAAACTTCAAAAATGGTTTAAATGGCTCTGAGCACTATGGGACTTAACAGCTGAGGGCATCAGTCCCCTCGACTTAGGTCTATTTAAACCTAACTAAGCTAAGAGCATCACACACATCCATGCCCGAGTCGCGCGGTTCCAGACTGAAGCGCCTAGAACCGTTCGGGCACCGCAGCCGGCCCGAAACTTCATTACTCTATTTTTAGTGTTCTATTTTTACCCGTTAGTTGATGTGTGGATAACTTCAGTAAAAGTAAAGTTTTGCGTTCTGGTCCTAGAGGGGCCAATCGGGCCTGGGCCCGACCGAGCGCCGTGTCATCCTATGCCAATGACGTCACTGGGTGTGATATGGAGGAGCATTGATAAGCACGCCGTTCGTTGTCGGGTTTCTTGGGTTTGGAAACGCTAGTAATCGGATGTTTAGCTGCTCAGTTGGCCTCACGAAGTTCAACGCACCCGCTACCGGTCCTCCCACCAAGCACAACGCCTGGCAGTGCAGGGAATCGAAACTGGATCCTCCGAATTGTAGTCGGCCGCGCTGACAACTCAGCTACGGAGGCGGACGGTATGTATGGTAGAATAGGTTTACTGATGAATAGTTACCCGGTGTGCACCTCGTGACTACAGTGGAAGAGTGGCACAACGACGCTACGGCGAGTTGATCTCCGAAGCAATGGTGGCTAAACCTAGTGGCTAAACTTCATACACTATATGTGGTGTCTGTTTCTTTGGACATGTCTGAAAGAACAGACACAATTTTGAACCTGCAGCCACTATGAATCAAGACACAAAGGAATTAAAGACTTTAGTTACCAGTGGGCAGTGATTTACGTCAACAGGACTAGTTGAAAATCTGTGCTGAACTGGGATTGGAACCTTGTTCTCTTGCTTACTAGGTAGATGCGCTGACTTCTGTGCCGTCTGGACACTTTCGTCATCACAGCCACTCGGACTTCTCTTCAGACCCAGATTCTCAACTTAACAAACACACAGCTGATGTAGTGCCCCTGCTCCTTAGCTCCCTTACTCCCGGTATCTCGTCGATTCCCGTAAGAGTTCGAGCTTAGTGTGCGTCTTGCGGGGGTTTCAATAATAAATGAAATGATGTTGATGTGGTGGCCCTCAGCTACAAACCCAAGGACTCAGAGTTGAAATATTAAAAGGGGTTGGCTGCTTTCGTTGTCTAGCGGCTGGGATACGTAGCTGCCACATTAAAAGCCAAATATTGCTGAGTCTACAGTACCAATATGAATATACACATGAATCAATTGGCTGAAGGTTCCTGTCACTCGGCAATTGCGAATTTTGAACGTAACATAGACATTTATACATGAAATATTGCAATTAAATAAATTCTGCAGGTACTATTTTAACGAATTTAAATGATGAGTACGACAGCAGAAGTACCTTTAAGAATGCCTTTTATTACTGTAAAATACTTATTGGTGTCGATGTCCAGCAGTTAAATAAAATATAAGTTGAATAACAGGGAAACAATACATTCCCACCGAGTGAGGTGGCGCAGTGGCTAGCACACTGGATTCGCATTCGAGAGAACTACGGTTCAACCCGCTTCCGACCATCCTGATTTAGGTTTTCCGTAATTTCCCTAAATCGCTCCAGGCAAATTCCGGGATGGTTCCTTTGAAAGCGCACGGCCGAGTTCCTTCCCCGTCCTTCCCTAATCCGATGAGACCGATGACCTCTCTATCTGGCCTCCTCTCCCAAACAACCCAACCCCCAACCCAACAGATTCCTGCTTTACGTAATTAGTTACGAAGAACAACATAGCTCGCGAGATATTCACTTCTAAACGCATACTACGTCTTCACCGCAGAAGCCACGAGTGCACAAGACGGAACAACGAAATATTTCTATTTCCCGCAAACACGCACAAACTGCTCCACTCTCCGGCGACCGTGCGGCCGTCGTGCCGTACTGTCCAGGAACTTCTGCTGTCCTCTCCCGTACTGTCCCTCGCGCCGCACTGTTCAGAACTTCCCCTCCCACACGTCCATACAGTCTCTCCACGTGTCCTTTTTGGAAATTATCGCTGTGATTGGCTAGAGCGCTCCCGCCCTGTCTCCAAGCCAAGGAACACTCACAAACGTAATGAAACACATTCCAAATACTGGATTTACATTTAAATAACTTGAAATTAAATAAATATTCCTGCACCTGGACCAAAACACGCACTAAAATATATCAAGGGAATAGAACAGAAGTAAGCCAGTAACCTAATGTCTCTGTGCTTTCTAAAACACAATAAATAATTGACCAATTTCTTTATGAATAGTATATATCGGATATAGACAAAGACATAGATGAATAAATATATTTATAAGCATGCTGCTACCGGTTTTTCGTGTAATTGTGGAGTACTTATGGCCTGATGCGATCGATAGTAATCGGCCACTTTCACCTCCAATAACTCATGTACTATTCAAGTTATATGCCTGTAATTTATACCAATTTAGGTTTACACTATTAGCTCTCTAAAGACATATTGATCGACAAAATCGGATGAACCGTTTAGATTTTGGAAATTCGTTGCTGGGTGTTACTTGTATAATTTATTGTCCGATATTAAACCTTAAACTAATAAACATATTGAAAATCTGATTACACCATCAGAATTGTGTAAATAATGGTAATGTACATGTTTCTTTTTGAGGTATCACGATTCCTCTGGCTAGTATTAATTTCTATACGAACTGTGAAATGTCTGCTATTAAGGTTTCACAAAGTCCGCCATCTTTGGCACTCCCAGCGTGTCTCCTTCATCGACACAGCGACACCATCGAATTCCCAGCCACGTGTTCGCTCGACTACACGCTGCGGCTACCCCTCTCGTCCGGCACCATGCGGTTGTCCTGCCGAGCGTTCCGTGCGGCCATGCCAACTCCGAACAGAATCTTTTCAGGGCTCCACAACTCGCCCGTTATTTCACAGTCTGAAATGAAAGGATCATTGGTCGTCATCGCCTTAGTAATTGTATGGATATGTGCCGGTGACGGCCAATGATCCCTTAATTTCAGATGCACACTAAGCACGAACCCTTACGGGGGTCGACGAGATGCCGCGAGTAACGAGGCTAATCAGCAGGGGCACCACATCGGTTGTGTGTGGATAAGATGAGAATTTGGGTCTGGCGGGAGGCGTGCTAGGACAGTCCAGATGGCGTACTGCTCAGCTCATTTCTCTAGTGGAGACCTGGTCTCGAACTCCGATCTGGCACAAATTTTCAACTTACGTCATTGATATAAATAAGCGCCCACTGGCAGCTAATGTCTTTAATTCCTTCGTGTCTTACACTTCCTATCTGACACACAGGACAACATCGCAAATAGTACAGATGGAAACAAAATATCGGTGTCAGATTTTTTTCCCCCAACAGGGGGTTCTACAGCAGCAGCGCGCGCTAGCGACCTCCGTAACAGTGACTGGAGCGCTCCTGGGTTTCTAATTGTAGGCCAGGCAGCCTACATAAGGAGTACAGGGCCACCGCCGTAAACAAAGGCGTGTCTCGTTGAGGAAGCTTGCGGGGCGTCTATCGGAGAGTGTCCAGTAGCTGCCGAGGTGTCGGATGACTGTCCGCCTAATGGCCCCACTTACACGGCACTTCCCGGCTTAAGTTTCCTTCCGGAACGGGGCAGTCTAGGCGTCGTAACACGGCCTGCCTCCCCGAGGTTCTCTCACGCTTGCAACAAACCTGGTTGTTTGTGGAAAACACTGATACCAACACTGGAGGCCTAGAATTTTCGCTTAAGGCAATTTATAAACTGCTCAAAAGACGTTTTCCGACAACTAAACGAGTGTGTTATGTAATATTCTGGCTCTTGTAGCTGCGATTGTTTTTATCCATTACAGCATCCTGCATACTGTAGCTGGAAGTTTGTGTCATTAAGTACTGGTCGGTCTTTGCGACCGAAGAACATCACTCCCCTCGTACTTGCCAAGGCACCATAATTTTGTGGATCCCTTCGCCAGTGGACGTAAATCCTGCAGAGCAACTCTAAGCTACTTGTTAAACAGACGTGAAACAGGAATTTCAGTGAGTTTGAACAGTCATCAATGAAGTCATTAGGAAGTACCTGTGAAAATAATCTGACAGTTACTTTTGTGCAGTGAACACACAGTGCGTAGTGGGACGATCACTCTGATGTGATACGAAGGCGACCAGAATATATAGGATGGCAAAGAAGATGAACAACACGGGAACAATGAAAATATTATCAAACGAAGACGTAATAAACAACCGAGGAGGAAAAGTCTAAGCGAGGTGCACATTTAGCGCGGACTTCAATGCGAGATGCTTATAAAGAGATTCTGGTCGTATGTCAAGTATGCTAGCGGCAAGACACACTCAATGCCTTCTCTGCGCGATAGCAATTGGGATACTATCAAAGACAGTGCTGCCAAAGCAGAGTTACTAAACACAGCCTTCCGAAATGCCTTCATAAAAGAAGACGGAGTAAACATTCCAGAATTCGAATCAAGAACAGCAGCCAACATGAGTAATGTAGAAGTAAACATCCTCGGAGTAGTGAAGCAACTTAAATCACTTAATAAATGCAAGTCTTCTAGTCCAGACTGTATACCAATTAGGTTCTTTTCAGAGTATACTAATTCAATAGCTTCATATTTAACAGTAATATACAACCGTTCGCTCGACGGAAGATCCGTCCCCAAAGTTGCACAAGTCACACCAATATTCAAGAAAGGTAGCAGGAGTAATCCACTAAGTTACACGCATGTATCATTAACATCGATGTGCAGCAAGATTTTGGAACATATATTGTGTTCGAACATTATGAATTACCTGGAAGAAAATGGTCTATTGGCACACAGTCAACATGGATTTAGAAAACATCGTTCTTGTGAAACACAACTAGCACTTTACTCGCATGAATTGTTGAGTGCTATTGACAAGTGGTTTCGGATTGATTCTGTATTTCTGCATTTCCGGAAGGCTTTTGACACGGTACCACACAAGCGGATTGTAGTGAAATTGCTTGCTTATGCAATATCGTCTTAGTTATGTGACTGGATTCGCGATTTCCTGTCAGAGGTCACATTTCGTAGTAACTGACAGAAAGTCATCGAGAAAAACAGAAGTGATTTCTGGTGTTCCCCAAGGTTGTGTTATAGGCCCTTTGATGTTCCTTATCTATATAAACAATTTGGGAGACAATCCGAGGAGCCGTCTTAGGTTGTTTGCGGAAGACGCTGTCGTTTATCGACCAATGAAGTTACAAGAAGATCAAAACAAATTGCAAAACGATTTAGGAAATATATGTGTATGGTGCGAAAATTGGCATTCGTCCCTAAATAACGAAAAGTGTGAGGTCTTCCACATAAGTGCTAAAAGGAAGTCGTTGAACTTCGGTTACACAATAAATCAGTCATATTTAAAGGCCGTAAATTCAACTAAATACCTAGGAAATACAATTACGAACAACTTAAATTGGAAGGAACACATAGAAAATTTTGTGGGAAAAGCTAACCAAAGACTGCGTTTTATTGGCAGGTCACTTAGAAAATGTAACAGATCTACTAAGGAGACTGCCTACTCTACGCTTGTCCGTCCTCTTTTAGAATACTGCTGCACGGTGTGGGATTGACGGAGTACATCGAAAAAGTTCAAAGAAGGACAGCACGTTTTGTATTATAGTGAAATAGAGGTGACAGTGTCACTGAAACGATACAGAATTTGGGATGGACATCATTAAAACAAAAGCGTTTTTCGCTGTGGAGCAATCTTCTCACGAAATTCCAATCACCAACTCTCTCCTCCGAATGTGAAAATATTTTTTGACGCTGACCTACATAGGGGGAAACGATGATAATGATAAAATAAGGGAAATCAGAGCTCGTTCGGGAAGATATAGGCGTTCGTTCTTACCGCGCGCTATACGAGTCTGGAATAACAGAATTGTGAAGGTGGACCGACGAACCCTCTGCCAGGCAGTTAAATGTGATTTGCAGAGTATCCATATAAATGTAGATGTAGTGTAGACTTGTCCCCATCCGACTGCCATTTGTTTCCAAAACTTAAAGAACTCCTTCGAGGACTTCACTTTGATATTGATGAAGCGGAGCAAGGAGAGTTGAGGTGGTGATTCCATCAACAAAGTCAAACATTCCACAGTGACGATATAAACCAACTGCAAGGGTGACTACGTTGGGAAATAAGTACGTAGACATGAAGAATAAAGATACAGAATGTTAATAACGTTTGATTTATTTAAAAAACCTTAAGAGTTTTCAGGTAAAAATTCGGAGGCATTATTTTTCAACGCACCCTCCTATGTGATACGAAGGCAGCTAGGATACATAGGATAGCAAAGGAGATGAGCCACAAGGGAATAATGAAAATCTTATTAAACGAAGAAGTAACTGCCGGCCGCGGTGGTCTAGCGGTTCTAGGGGCTCAATCCGGAACCGCGCGACTGCTACGGTCGCAGGTTCGAATCCTGCCTCGGGCATGGATGTTTGTGATGTCCTTAGGTTAGTTAGGTTTAAGTAGTTCTAAGTTCTAGGGGACTGATGACCTTAGAAGTTAAGTCCCATAGTGCTCAGAGCCATTTGAACCATTTTTTGAAGAAGTAACTGAGGAGAAAAAATCCAAGCGAAGTGCACATATGTTGATCATGAGACAAGGTCACTGAAATGAGGAAGTACGCTATGTACCACAAGCGAAGATTATTTCATTTAAATGTGAGTGCTTATTTTTAAACTATGAAACGGTGACCAGCCAACATATCTTGACTTTTACTGACAGTAAAATTAGTGGTTCCGAGATGTTTGAAACCAGTCAACGAAACAGCCAATCTTTCAGGACACGTCTTCCGCGCATTGAAAAGGAAAATCTTATTTGGACCCAGAAATCTTTATTACCCAGTAGGAACTTATTTTCTCGGGCTCTCAACGGATAAACTTACAATGCTTTCTGCTAGAAGATGGGCGTTTATCAGAAAGATTAACTATTTAAATATGTGCTTCGTGCATGATGGAAGTCGTCGTCATTCCATTGTTACAGCTGTCGGCTTCTAAAAACACAGATTCCGTGACAGATGGATAAGAACAGGCGGACCGACACGGCGATGTCCATGTTCCGCCGAGATATACATCCTAAACTTTTTGTTTGTCGTGGAATTTGAAAAGTTATTGTGCGGCGAAACTTGGTACAGAATACAGAGACTCCACGTGCTCCTTCTATGGGAGGCTGCGAAACCATGCACAAAGCTGTAGGGAAATGCCAGTGCATCAGATATTCAGTGCGAAGGCGTGTTGATGCCAATGGAAGGCATCTTGAGCACTTCACATAAAGAAGAGTTTAATGTGCTATGCTGGTGCGTTCCCTTACCTTTTCCCCCTATGATCGATGTGCTATGAAGAGTTCTAGAAAATTTGTTCTAACGTGGAAATAAAGTGTTTCCGAACTCATGTTCCTTAACACATTTTCTTCTACATGTTTTGAAGAATAAATGAGAGCTAAAAGTTCGGTCGTTTCTTTTCATTACAAATAAAGGCGTCTTTGTAGTGCGGAAAATCAAACTATGTACCGATAACGCTGGATCAATATGTTGAGAAATGTCTGCTGGTTTCGGCATTAAGTGCCATCAACAGGACGTCCCCTGGCATACAATCGTTAAAATCACTGACAAGTATAATGTCACTCATTATTTTGACGACCGCACGCCTGGCGATAGCTTGAAGATGGTACTTGGAAATGTCAAAATGAAAGTACGACCATAGATTCAACCACGAAAGAAAAGTTATCAGGTTGTTGGTCGTTGTTACAACCAGCAGCATGTTGGCAACGTGGAATAAAACTAATTAATTCATGTGCATGATAAATATCAGCAGTGAACCACGAGAATGAGGGTTGCAGCTTTCGAAGGAGTGTACTCCGCGCTTGACTGACAGCCGTACTAGGCGAATCTTGTTCATCGAATGTGGCATAGTTTTCCTTGTACATATATGGCGCCAGTCAGAAGTCTCCCACGTGGCAGCCTGTTCTAACATTATGACTGCTTGCTTACACCCGTGCTCGTGCATCTCATATTTGGAACGCAATACAGCTGCTCTCTCTCTCTCTCTCTCTCTCTCTCTCTCTCTCTCTCTCACACACACACACACACACACACACTCACTCTCTCACTCACTCACTGACCCCTTACCCCCCCCCCCCCCCCTCCTACCCCACCACACACACATAAACCAGCTCTCCCAGAAAACATAATGCAAGAAGTTAGATTTTCATCAAACGTTCAAAAATAGTGGCATACTGAACGGAAACAAAACAACGAACAAGTGAACAGCAACAATTACATAGCGTCTCTCTACGACTATGTTTCCTCAACTCTCGTTTTTCTGCAAAACATCGTGTGCAAACAGGTGAGAGTGAATTATAAAAAGGTGCGGAAAACCGAGCAGGTAATTACACCAGAAAAAGACTCAAATGTTCCGGAACGTCGAGTTTTCACTCACATGATGGAAGAAACCCTAGATACACACAAGGGAAAATTTGTGTTAAACTGCTAAATATTGACTACACATTGTAACATTACTATGTGTTATGACATTACTATACACAATAATTTGTAATGTTATTACTAGTAACTTTGGTTAAAAACAGAAAAAAAGACAACTTTTCGGGCTACACATGGTTTTCAACATTCTCCCACCACTTACCATAGCCTCTCAAGACAGAAGTAAGCTTTGCTTTTTTCGAGATGCTCGTTCACAGGTGCCGGGTCATAACAAACTGCCTTTTGGAAAGAAAACTTCGCATGAAGTTTTTATTGCCTTGTTCACGTGTAAGCGTACCGGTTTACAAGGTTCAACAGGGCTAAACTGCCTTCTTTAGATCAAATGTGCACAGGTTACGAAAGCCATACTTTTGTTTATGTCCCATTTTAACGGACTCATAATAAAAAGAGAGCAGTACATTAAAAAATATAGCTGTGTCCTTATGGCAAGACAGACCCATACAACTCTGGCACGTGTGTGTGGGTTGGTTGTCGGCTACATACTGGTGGACAGAATGCGTATTATATTGCATCCAGCTGCAGTATGCGACCAGTTCGACAAACTGTGGAGAATTATGGGGTGGAGGGGTTCAAGTCTATTTTGTGCTCTGAGGATGTAAATACTGGTTTTGTGTGTGGAGCCAAGCATCTGTATTCTCACTCTGTTTGCAGTTTATATGGGTTGTAACAATACTTATTCAGTGATAAAATAGCTTAGAAGCACTTAAAATCACGCTACACTGTCTGCAGTAAAAAATAAGTTTGAAACGGTGTCGTCTTAAAAATTCTACCAATACTTCTTTTTATACAATGATCCAGTACGTTTTATAATGTGCACTATATGTTTTTAACAACTGATTTGATCTAATCATTGATCTAATACCTTAACAAATGAGTGCGTTGAAAAAAACTGTTCGTAGTCTAGGCATGTGTGTGGAGCTTGCGGACGCACTCATGGGTCACTTAAAGCCCACTTGTTTTGACGTTCTAGAGCTGATTTACAAAGGCAGTCCTTTGATTTGGTAGAAACAAACGGGTTTTCCCATAGAATTAAAAATGGGATGGTAGATAAACAACGGGATTACAACCTCATGTTTCGGCATTTTGAATTATCTCTGAATCAACAAGAAACTACCTTGGAGTTTGAGCATTTGGCTTCAACAAAGATACTGTCAAAAGTGTCTTTCAAGTTCTTTCTTCAAATCGCTCTGAGCACTATGGGACTTAACATCTGAGGTCATCAGTCCTCTAGAACTTAAAACTATTTAAGCCTAAGTAACAAAGGACATCACAAACATTCATGCCCGAAGCAGGATTCGAACCTGCGACCGTAGCGGTCGCGCGGTTCCAGACTGAAGTGCCTAGAACCGCTCGGCCACATCGGCCGGCCCAAGTTCTTTCTGATTTAATGAACAAGCATGATTTCCACGTTGTGCACGTATTACGCTTGGACGAGACTAACTTGTTCAAAATACAGAAACCTCTGAACATCGTTACTCAAAGAGGAAAGCACCTAGTGGAGGCTGTAACTAGAGTAGAAAAGGGGACAAACATCACACGTGTTTGCTGTTTCAGTGCGTCTAACATGAATGTGCCTCCAATGGTGTTATCTATCTATATATATATGAATCAAGGCCTGACGTTAGATTATGGGGCTATAAATATCTGAGAGTCATTATCAATAAAGATGGAGATAGTTAAAGCAGAATTAAGAATCGCAATGGTCAATGTAGACAAGCAACGAAGAAATTAAGTGGTGTTTAATAAAGGATACGTATTCGATCAGAAACAAAGCTTAAAACTTTTAAAAGTATTGTAGAAACAATAGTAACGTGTGGAGCAGGAACACGGAAAATAACTGAAAGACGTGAGAGGAACGTATTATAACTTTAGACGGGATTTTAGGACTGTTGCTCTTGGTCGACGCTACGCGCGGAACTAAAAACGTAGACATACGTAATACAATCTGGCCACCACTGTAATGGATGCAATCGAATCAAAACGTTTGCGATAGCATGGGCATATAGGTCGTTCGGTTGGTGGCAGGTTTCGCACGAAGATGGTAGAATGGATTCCAACTAACACAAGAAGAAGAGGACACCCGAAAACAGTATAGGAAGACCGAATTGGAAAGCTATATGCGAGACCAGTTTCCAGGCACGAGACTGAAAAGATAGGATATGTATTTCTGCTACGGTTTAGAGTCAACCATTAAAAATGTTTACTAATAGAAGTGATGAGACCAGCGATATTACAGGGAAAGACGAGACATTCTGATAAAGAAAATGACTTTAAAAATGGTGTAGCTGGCTTCGAGGCCAGTCTTTAATAGGGTGATGCTATACCGTGCATCGGTAATAAAGGTTTGAATCAGCAATGCTGGCGTGCGTAAAAATGCGTACAACAAATCCTAATCGGATGTCGTAAATCAAGAAGATGTAATGAAAGGAGGTTCTAGGAACGACCATGCAAAATTTCGTATAGGCTGCTACGATTGCGGCTGATCAATTACATTGCCTTATCAGAACCTCCACATCTCAAATTGATGTTGAAACAGATAAATACGTGTTAGGACAAGGTAGATACAACGATTATTTTTGAATAACAACATTCACATTTTAAATAATATATTGACACAAAATATAGAGACTAAAATACCGCACCTAGTATCAAAGCGTGCTTTCACATCAGAAGCTAATACAGGAGAGAGAGAGTGAGGGAAGATCCCTCACTAAGGAAACTAGAACCATTTGCTTAAACAGGCATTAGTTCACATTTGAAGAGTCACATATTACGTATACATAATTTTTTACTATGTCATGTCGTTCCATCTGTGCAGCGGTCAGTTATCCAATAAATTTAGAAAAAGGGCTATGACAGAGACTTTCGAAGCTGCGATACGAGAAACAGTTATAACGTAGTAAGTCGCAGTAATAATAAATTCATCCCAACTTCTTAATGGCAAAACGTGAATGACGGCAAAAGAACACAAGCTGGACATACTGAGATACACTGAAGCGCCAAAAAACTGGTACAGACATGCGTATTCAAGTATAGAGGTATGTAAACAAGCAGAAAACGGCGCTGCAGTCGGCAACTTCTATGTAAAATTGTTAGATTAACTTCTGCTACAATCCCAGGTTATGAAGATTTAAATGAGTTAGAACGTGGTGTTATAGTCGGCGCAGGAGCATTGGGACACAGCATCTCGGAGATAGCGATGAAGTGAGGATTTTCCCGCACCACCATTTCACGAGTGCACAGTGAATATCAGGAATCCGGTAAAACATCAAATCTCCGACATCGCTGCGGTCGAAAAAAGATCCTACAAGAACGGGACCAACGACGACTTAACAGAATCATCCAACGAGATAGAAGTGCAAGTCTTCCGCAAACTGCTGCAGATTTCAATGCTGGGCCATCACCAAATGTCAGCGTGCGAACCATTTAATGAAACATCATCAATATGGGCTTTCGGCGCCGAAGGCCCACTCGTGTACCCTTGGACTGCACGACACAAGCCTTTACGTCTCGCCTGGGTCGAATATATCGACTTTGGACTGTTGATTATGGTAACATGTTGCCTGGTCGGACAAGTCTCGTTTCAAATTGAATCGAGCGGATTTACGTGTCCGGGTATGGAGACAACATTATGAATTCATGGACCCTGCATGTCTTCAGGGAACTGTTCAAGCTTGCGGAGACTCTGTATGTTGGGGCGTGTGCATTTGGAGTGATATAAGACCCTTGATACGTCTAGATACGACTCTGACAGGTGACTCGTACATAAGCATCCTGTCGGACCACCTGCATTCATTTATGTCTGTTGTGCATTCCGACGGACTTGGGCAATTCCACCGGGGCAATGAGACACCCCAAACGTCCAGAATTGCTACAGAGTGACTCCAGCAACACTCTTGCGCTAGTCACCAAACTCCCCAGACATTAACATTATGGAGGATATCTGGGATGCCTTGCAAACGAGCTGTTCAAAAGAGATCTCCACCCCCTGGTACTCTCACGGATTTATGGACAGCCCTGCAGGATTCATTGTGTAAGTTCACTCCAGCACTACTTCAGACATTGGTCGAGTCCATACCACGTCGTGTTGCGGCCCTTCGGAGTGCTCACTGGACCCTACACGATATTAGGTAGGTGTGCCAGTTTCTTTGGCTCTTCAGTGTATAAACCCGAAGGATGGGGAAAATCTGAGGCAGAAATCTGTCGAGAACCAAGGCCGTTAGCTGGCGGTTGACTGCGTGGCTTAACTAGAGAAAGCTGGTGGACACGCTCTGGTGTAAGCTAATCTGGAGCTGATGAGGCGTTCGCGGGTGCAACCGGCGCAGTGCGGCGCGGTGTGGCGGGACGGGGCGGTCCGCCCACACGCAGCATGCCAGCCGGCCAAGACGGCCTGCCTCCTTACCTCCAGAAAGCGGGCCGGATGAAATTTCAGCGCAGAGCGCAGGGCGCAGGCCGTTACCAGCGCCGCAGCGGCCAGCTGGCTTGCACGTAATTCAGGAATTTCAAAAATGCGGCACACTGTAGTATCGCGTGTCCCAGCAAACAGTCCGTCTTGGTATCTCTAAAAGCCGCAGGATAAAAATAGAGCCATCACGCTACGAGCGTAGTACTGGCTTCCGAGCGAAGACCTCCAGTAGTAGGGCAAACTTCGTTTCAGCGCAGTTTGTTCTTGTGGGTTGCCTACATCAGTGGCAAGTATGCACTCAGGGGTAAACCTATTGTTCTCTTTTGATTGACAGGTTATGACTCCCTGGGGATAATCGTTCCTACTGATCGACAAGTCCTTAACCTATTGTTCCCCCACTGCTCCCCCTCCCCCTCCTCAACCACTCAGGAAACCTCCAACTCTCCCCCTTCCCCCCACACTGATACAGATAAACTTTCAGGCCTGACTCATTCGAATAGCTCTCCTCTCACTCTACGGGTCAAACTGTTGGAGTGAGAGGGGGCTATTTGAATAACTCAGGCCCGAAAGTTTACCTGTATCAGTGAGGGGGAGGAAGGAGAGATCGAGGTTTCCTGAGTGACTGGGGAGCAGTGGGGGAAGGGGTAGGGGATCAATAGGTAAGGACCTCTCAGTCAAATGGAATGATTATCCCCAGGGGGGTCATAACCTGTCAATCAAAAGAGAATAATAGGTTTACTCCTGACTGCATTCTTGCCCCTGATGTAGGCAACCTGTACTAACAACTGTGCTAAAACGATGTTTGCCTACGACTAGCTCCTACCGATTATGGCACTTTTACCTTTTTTAGGGCATCTAAACCTCAGTTTCATTAATTCTCAGCGATGGATCTCTTATAAGATATCATAGCAGGCATTACGTTACAGTTGCATTACACTTTCACTTGTGGCAGTTGACAACCTTAAAATGATTCCTATTTTGCATGAAGGGATCTTTGTACTGCAGTTGATTGTGAGTGCTAACACTTTTGTAACAAATCTTTTCATTAAATGAGGTATTTTAGCTATAAACGTCTTAGTTGTTATAATTACAAAGCGAATTTTCCTACTGATTGACATGTACCACTATCGGAGGTTTGCATAGTAATTGTTCTTAATGGGACGAAATCGACAGAGGTAAAGGTAATTTAGAAGTACCCCTTATGGAGTGTTACAGAAGAGCTACATTTGTGATATGCAGAGTGGTTCAGATGCACCTACCGATGTCTCCCTGTTCTTTTATTTCACCCCACAATGCTAAGCTTGCACTTCAAAAACCTCGCGCGAGGTTTTCATACTTTTTCGCTCACTGCACGAAACTACTAGTCCTTCAGAAGAAAATGAACAGGCTTTTTTCGTAAGAAATTTAATGTGGTTAAATTTTGTACTGGGATACGTTTTTGCTGGAGGCCTTAGTGTTCGATTTATTGAACAAAAATTTACAAAAGTGACTTCAAACGCACCCCCACTCCAACACTCACCGTCCACCGCTTAGTATTTCCAGTACGTTTTTGATGGCACTCCTTCCTATCGCTGTACAAAAATCTGCGACTCCACGATTTATTTCCTACATTCGGCCTACTTTGTTCTTCATTGACTTCTTAGTCGAGCACTTAGAAATTGTAAAACTGACGTTTGTGTAAATTTTACCAAAAAGTTTTGCGAATTTTGACACCATAAAATAAACAACTACTTCGTTGCATTAGTCGGGCCCTCTGACTATGAAACTACTGTGCCTGTAAGGACTAAGTTTTGTAAAACTGACGTTTATGTAAATTTTACCAAAAAGTTTTGTGAATTTTGACACCATAAAATAAACAACTGCTTCGTTGCATTAGTCAGGCCCTCTGACTACGAAACTACTGTGCCTGTAAGGACTAACTTTTGAACGAATTGTTGACGCATTAGTTTTAGCTTAACGTTCACAAAAGAAGTTTTTCTTTCATTTTATTCATCGGTATATTTAAATTAATAATGTTAACGAAATAACCGACTATCCTGGTGCCATAACAAACCAATCAATGGAGCCAATGAGAGGTCGAAAGTCGGGAACATTTCCCGTAGTCGGGAATTCTTCTACAGTGGTAGGAGCGGGTGCCACGAACAACGTATTAAAAATCTTGTCTGGGCAGGGGCGAGTGGAAGACGAGCCGTCAAACAAACGCTACAGCAGTGACTTATGAGATGAATTGTTTTGCTTGCAGTGTAATTGTATATACCGAAGAACATTGATTCTTTGCATGTCGCCATTTGCTTGCGACACACCTTTGTGAATACGCAAAGTTAACTTACTGTAATAAACTCCATTAATATGATTTGCTTGAGTTGCTGTCTAGCGATCCGAGAAAACAGCTTCCTGGGTACCCTATAATAGACGAGTCGAGTGGGCAGGATACAAAAAATGACCTAAAAAAGGCCCTGAATCACCCTTGTAAAGACCTACAGAATCCAGTGCACCAAGTCGGAAAGTTTGAGAGGCTGTTCGCAGTTGATGCTGTTTTCTATAGGGAAGCTGATGCGTCCGAGAATAAGCGAAATGCAGGAAGACCTCCAGATAGCCGACCAATAGCCCAGGGACCGGCAGATTACCGTGGACGCAAACAAATGTAACGCACTGCACGCAAATAGGACATAAATCCCTCGAAGATCCGTAAAATATCTAGGAGTAAACTTCTGGATCGATCTAACGCTGAATGATCACATAAAACTAATTGTAGGCCGAGCAGATGCCAGACTGAGATTCATTGGAAGAATGTGAAAGATATTTAGTGTATCTACTAAAAATGTAGCGTTACGGAGATGCTTAACTAACTCTAGAGGCAGACGCTACAAGAGAGGCGATGTGCATCACGGAGTGGTTTACTGTTGAAATTCCGAGAGGGTATCTTCAAAGAAGAGTCGAGCAACCTATTACTTCCACCCACTTACGTCTCACGAAATGCCCCGGCGAGAAAACTAGAGAAATTATGGCTTTTAAGGAGGTGGTAATAACAGTGCTGCCAAAGGCACCATCCAGCAAACCCGCAAGGTGGCCTTCCGTGGTAGTGTTGATATAGATGTAACTGTGTAACGCACGTTGCAGGACGCAGTGGCAATGACAGATTTGTGCGAAATGCTTGATGTGCTTGGTTTTTTGTTCCTTATTGTCATGTTCTGCCAAGCAACGAAAGAGAGGAGAGTTAACTGGAAGGAATGACAGGATAAGAAATAAGAATGTCCTCCTTAGAATCAGCGAGAAAAGGAATATGTGGAAGACATTAATTACAAGAAGAGATAGGACAAAGTCAGAATATTTAGTTAGCACTGAAGGATGTGCAGATGAGGTCTTGCAAGATCCAGGATGATGAGCTGAAATCGGTCTGCAAATTTAAATACCTGGGGTCGTACATACAGAGGGACGGAGGACTGGAAAGCGAGATAAAACACCGAATAAATTTCGGCTGGAACAACTGGAGGAAAATGAGTGGTGTGTTGTGTGACAAGGTGAGCATTGGGTTGAAAGGGGAAGTGTACAAGTCGGTGGTAAGGCCTGCTATGATATACGGCGCAGAGACATGGCCAATCACAGTAGCCCAGGAAAGGAAGTGGCGGAAATGAGGATGCTGATGTGGATGTGTGGGGTAACAAGAAAGGACAGGATTAGAAATGAATTTGTTAGAGGAGCTGTGAAAGAGGGGTCACGGAGGGAAAAATCTACAAGAGAGCAGACTAAGGTGGTACGGACACTTACAGAGAAAAGGGGAAGAGTATATCGGAAACAGAGTTGAACATATAAAGATAGAAGGAGCGAGAAGGAGAGGAAGACCGAAGACGAGGTGGATGGATAAGATATCCGGGGACCTAAGGGAGAAAGGATGGAAGAAGGAAGAGGCAATGGATAGAGTGCTATGGAGGAGAAGGATCCAGAAGAGCAACGCCGACCCTGCGTGACGTGGGACAAGGCGACGATAAAAAAGAAGAAGAAGAAGAAGATAGGATAATTGTGTGTCTATGTAAGGGGTATTCAAAGCCTTTGCGAGAAACGTTTAGGGTTGACGGATCGCGTCATGGGGAACAACTTCTGTTAGAGACAAAAAATTCAGTGTCGCTTCCATGTGACACTAGGTGTCCTTTCGTATTATATTAAATGTATTCGCAGCTGCGAATGTGGATAAACGTCAGCTGTACAATGGACTGCGACTCGAACCAGGAATTCCCGCTTATCACGAGCGGTCGCCTTACCACTTGGCTATCCGATCACGACTCATGTCGTCAACCATGTGTCTACAACCTGCACTCGTACATCCATTATGTATATACCCATAAATGGGAGACATTTTACTTGAAAGTCGCTTCCCCGGTGTCGGCGGATAATACGGTACTGCATTGCCTGTGTTATTCCGAATTACGATGCAGTGTTCCGTACAGCAACTGCGAATACATTTCATGTATTTCATGACGGTTTTAGTCGCCGCAGTGCCTCTTCCTTCAGACATGTATGCATGTCCGAAGGAAAAACGCATTGTAATTCAGAATAACACAGGCATTGCAATATCGTATTTATCCGCCGACATCAGGCAAGCGACTTTCAAGTAAAATGTCTCCCCTGTATGGAAATATACATTATGGATATACGAGTACAGGTAGTGGACTCGTGAGCGACAAGGTATAGAAGTTCAGGTCTGGGCGTGAGTCGTGCTAGGATAGCCAAATGGCAAGCGACAGTTAGCGATTAGAGAGAAATCTGGGTTCGTGTCCTGGTCCGGCGCAAACTTTCATTATCGTCGTTCCATTACGAATCTGATCGTTATTCATATTCGCAACTGCGAATATATTTCATGTATTTCATAACGACTATAGTGTCCGCTGTGCCATTTCCTTCGGACAAGCATGCTTGTACGAAGCAACATTGCGTATGTAATACCACAGCTCTAATGCTCTATTGATTTATTTTGCCTTTTGTTTTATTTAATGTTACATTGTTGAGCTTCTGCAAATGTGTTTGATTGAATCGATAACACAAAATTGTATACTCCTTTCTTCGTAAAAACTTTGATGTCTTACAATATTGGCAAATTATATGTTTTGTCTTTTTCATACAATCTCTTTGATTATCTTTAAAATTAAATAATTTTATTTAAATAATTGTTTGTAGAAAAGTCAATATGTGCAAATGTTCTGCCTTCTTTAATATGTTTGGTTGCTGTTATGTAAACTGCTGACCTTCACTTAGGGTTCTTAGTTATTTTGTATGTAAAAGATGTTGTAGTTCCCCCTCAGGAACGGAACTGTGTAGCGTGCGCAAATTGTGGTTGGCATAGGTAGAAAAGGTGGAACAAAGAGTCAGTCGGGGACGAGCTACCAAACTGTGAACTGCCCATGTAAAAGTTGTATATTGTGCTCGTTCCGAGAGAAGCTTTTCCTGACGCTTTCCAATGCCTCGGATGGATGGATGAAGAGCTGGAATTTTTCTGAAATTGGTATCTGTCATCGCCACCAAGAAATGACAGAGTCCAGCAATTCTACCTGCAAATCCACCTACTAACATGCAATCGCCACCACAATGCGCAATCACTGTAACGGAACACTATAATAATGTACAGTGAAGGATCAGCTTATTGGATGTGTTAGTGTGCTCAAAAATAAGATAATTTATAACTGAATTTATGCACCTACCTTGATTTTTTTCCTTATCATAACACCTCTCAGGTTCCTCTCCATTTGAACTAAAGCGATTACAGAGTGTCCCTACTGAAAGAACATTAAAGCCCAGTGTTTTGCTAATTAATGCCTCTTGAACACAGTAAAAAGTTAAAGTTAATGTGGCAAGAGAGTGAGTCAAAGTAAATGATGCTTGCTGAAAATAATTTTCCTATTAAAACTGCTTATTAATGTCTTGTTGCCAACTTCAAAATTAGAAGTTCTTAAGACTGAGGCTTATAAAGTTTTGCTTAATAAATGATCACATTGCTGCCTGTTGTAAATCGCAGAAGGTGAGTCAGTATCTTACAAATATGTTAATTTTGTGTCTCACTGTAGTAAAAGTTGAAAACTGCAGTTGTGGAAAGTTATATACTCATGCTTGCTAAGCACTTGTTTCTTTTGGGTACTGAAAGTGTATTGATAGTGTAATAGGATCCACAGGTTATAATTTATGATCATGATAAATAACAATTAATAGAAGGACCACTATTTATGAAAACAATAATTTCTGTATTCAAAAAAACGGTGAAAAGTAACCTGTTAGTGAATTCCATTTAACTTTCATTGTAAATAGAAAATTATTTAGCTGAGAGAGGCTGACCCTGTGGTCAGTTCATAATTTTGCAATGAACTACATTTACAATTTTATGTCAACTAGGAAAATGTGTGAAAAGTAATACTGAACCTATGTCCAATTTATGATTCTACAGTGAATATTAATAGTAATGTTATAAAGACCATTCAGTTTGAATCTGTTATATTTATGCAAATACTTTGTTCTGATCCGCCAGCTCCAATCTTACCGTGAACATATGCAGGTGTCAGAGTTCATTGCACTCGCGTGTGGAAAAATAAAGGTTGTGTTTGTCCGTTAAAGTTACTCATATCTATTTTCTTAAATAAGAATGTTAATCATTCTCTTGCCTAATTAGGCTGGTGACCGTTTTCTTTATTATTTAAACAGTATAGCTAGATAAAATATTATTTGTTACTGTTTGATTTACGTAATTCTGACTTTCACTTCCGATAAGCCACCTCCGTTAGGTACAACACGGTCAATATAACAAGATTCCTCTCAGACGGTAACACTGCTCTGCTTCTTCATGCTGTAATTACTTGAATAAGAATAATTTCATTATACGAACTGCCTTCAGCTTTGAGGTTATGGTATAGTAGTAGCAGAAGACGGTAGTGTTACACGTGGCTTTTCCGTGACAGGACTAGTTGTTCTGATGGGGCATAGTACGTAACAGACCAAATTTGTTACTTGATTGTATAAGCTACGTAAATGCTGTTGATGTGTTATACGTAGAAATTCGGAATAACACAGGCAGTGCAATATCGTATCCTTTCGTGTTGGTTATGCCCAATAGAGGCAGCGGACATAAACTCTCTGCTGTGTTCATGATTAACGTTTGTTGCCTATCACCCAGTCATCTGCTCCGCGTGTTAGTGATTGTAACATTGGTAAGATTTTCCAGTGGCTGACAAGGTACCGCGCACAGACCAATAACAGCAAGACCATGTTCAAAAGAAGGTATGAGCAGTAGTGGCTACTCATGCTCAGTGTCGCTAGCAAAATGGTTCATACGCTACATATTTATCACAATTCAGGGGCAAAATCAAAAGTAAAGCTGTCCTCCAAGGTTCCAAATGAGTGGGTGTCGTATAGTTAAATCCATAATCAGTAATACGGTGCAACTTGGCGTTTTTTAAATAAATGTGTCATTGCCAGAGGTGAAAGAAGTAGTACGTGTTGGGAAGAAATTGGATTTGGGGTCATACGCTCAGCGTCGAGCCAAATCCAAAGGAGTACTTTGCTAGCTATAATGTACAGGGATCTAAAGCTTATGAGTCACCTACCCTGTTTAAAATATTTGCAGCAAACCTGTAATTCGATATAGAAAAGGAACTTCAGAAGAATGGGTATAGATACGGGTGAATAATGGTAGTATACGCTACAGTTTGCGATCGAGTCGTGTTTGTCAACGAAGAATATGCTCCAGAATATACGTCACGAAAACTACAAGAAGACTGTAAAAGACGGGACCTAGAATTGAACACCTAGAAAACAAAATATACTCCATTAGGAGCAGAACTATTCAGCTGGATGTAAAGGAAACTGCAGTATGCATTACTTATGTAGCAGAAGAAATGGTACCACAGGTGAAGAGGATGAAGAAATTGCAAAACGAATAATTCAGGCCTCGTGTTCAAACGGACCTCTTTTTCAAACGGAATCAAAAATGGTTCAAATGGCTCTGAGCACTATGGGACTTAACTTCTAAGGTCATCAGTCCCCTAGAACTTAGAACTACTTAAACCTAACTAACCTAAGGACATCACACACATCCATGCCCGAGGCAGGATTCGAACCTGCGACCGTAGCGGTCGCGAGGTTCCAGACTGTAGCGCCTTTAACCACTTGGCCACCCCGGGGGGCCAAACGGAATCCTTTGGAGTAGCAGCATAGGGAAAAGAAGGAAACACGTTATCTCTGAACAATTAAAAACTCCTTCTATAGGTCCGAATCATGGAGAGATACAGAGGATGAAAGAGGAAGTTGTAGATCACCGAAATGGTGACTGTGAATATCTAGCAGAGATAAAATACCGTTACGAAGAGGTTCGATTACGAATGGGTGTATAAGGGCCATTAAAACTGACATGGAACAGAAACAATTAATATAGTATGGTTACGGACAACGGATAGATGAAACCAGGTTACGTAAGAAGACTACGCTGTGGACACCAGCGAACCGCGGGGAACGAGGAAGGCCGACGAAGACTTGGAATTGTAAAAGAATGTGATCAAGATATTTAAGTGAAGATCACTGTGACGATAGAGAATGATGAAAATAGGGCTTCGGGTAACCCCGGCCGGTGTTCTAAAAAGTGATACCTCCTAGTTGTTTCTAGTTACTACCCGTGTGTTGAGAAAGTAACTACGCAGTGCCATGTTGTGTCGTGCTGCGTAATGACTGATATAACTGTCAACATCTGTAACTAGTCGTTGTGTCTGTTATCCCTCCTCTCCTTTTTAGAAAATATTTCTACAACTAACCCTTAAATGAAATCAACTCATCATTAACAATAATTAAATGGTCAGCTCAGTGCACTGAGCTCGGTTAGTAACGCCTTTATTTTCATTTTAAACAAGAGATTTCGGGTGAAACAAAAGACAGAATTAAGAAAATGCAGTCTGTTTTGAAGCAAACGGATTTCATTAAATCTTTCAGTATTCAATATAATTTCACATAAAACAATTAACCAGATAAAATTCAGTATTCTGAAAGCATTACTTCCAGTTGATTAAGAAAATTACACTTGTTTCTGGTACACTTGACAGGACAGACATATGTTACACTGATGAAATTTAATAATAAGAACAAGAACGAAATTGGTGAATGAACTGGCTTCTATAGGAAGAAGCGAAAAGGCACCGTGCTGCTTGAACCTTACATACTTGTCGAACAGGAGCCAGCTTGATACAGAGAAGGACTCACGCAGCACTCAGAATACTGCATCACAGGAAAGCAAAACAAGTTACTAGAACGGCAATAACAGCTTACAATAGATACTGTGGAACGGCGGAAACAAAACAGATAACAAAATTCTACCCATGTTCCGCCCAAATGTAGCTGAAGCAGAACACGAATTCAGTAACTGAGTGCTGGAGGTATTGCCATAATACAGTCAAATAAAGGTAACAAGGAATTGCTTGCCGCCCTTCAAATGTATATACTATTGCACTGGGAAAGCATATTAGTACGCAGGAAATAAATGTTAGGGCACAGCCAGGTCTGAACACAGTCACAAGTTTTTCCCAGAGACAGCTGCTCACCAGTTTCAGTTACGGTGGCATACATCCAGAATGTAATGGCCCTGAGTACCCTCTCGGCAATGACCATGGATGAGTAGTAGACGTAACGTGCCGTCGTGGTTTTGCGGTCACGGTATTGGACTGCGAACAGGAAGATCCGTATTCAAACGTTACTCGCGGCCCATACTTTATTTTTTCCACAAAATTGTGAGCAGTCAGTCCGGTTATTAACGTGTCTGTTCGCTGTATTCAAATTTGTGTCTTTATCGTGGTGTAACGTACGTCTGCAACAGCGAGGTGTAACGAAGGAACCCCCAGATATACGTACCTCCTATTCGTTCTACACAAGTACCACATGTTATGCTCTTGCGTTCCGTTTTGGAAGTTTTGTCTCTTGAATTCCTTCGTTGTAACATAGCTCACACCCGTTTATTTGTTGTTTTCATTTCCGTGAGAGGTCTATGAGGCATCTCGGCTGCTCACGCTTTTCATCACATTTATTTGTGACGGTAATCTAGCCTTACCAGATGACTCATATTCTATAACCAGTGTACAGCATGGCAATTGCCAAGACTACATAAGAGGAACATACATACCAATTACCGGACGGACAGTTCATAAATTTGTGAAAAAAAGGGGGCGCGATAAAGGTTTGAACACGGATTTCCCATTTTGCAGTCTAAAATCGTGACCACACAACGATGCCGTCATGGTTCTGACAAGTTGCTCGATTTTACACGTCTTGATCTCGGAACGTTCACTGTTCCTATTTTGCTTCTTTTTCACATTTCAGTACACCTTCTTCCTGTTTTCGTGCTTGCCACGCGGGATTAGCCGAGCGGTCTGAGGGGCTGCTGTCCTGGACTGTGGGGCTGGTCCCGGCGGAGGTTCGAGGCCTCCCTCGGGCATGTGTGTGTGTGTGTGTGTGTGTGTGTGTGTGTGTGTGTGTTTGTCCTTAGGATAATTTAGATTAAGTAGTGTGTAAGCTTAGGGACTGATGACCTTAGCAGTTGAGTCCCATAGGATTTCACACACAGTTGATCATTTTTTTGTTTGTTTTCGTGCTTGATCTGTGTTTATGCATGAAAACAGGAAGAAGGTGTACTAATCTGTATTCAGTTTTTGGAGGGCTGCGATGGGCAGTTTCCCTTGTAAGTACACACTTACTGCCACGGTCCCGGTGTCCACACGGCGACCGGGGAAAACATAAGTGCAGCGATGATAGCAAATATCTCTGATCGGTGCCAGAATCAAATCAAGCCGCAACACTTCTGAAAATGAGAAATTAGACTGTGGGTCATACACCGAGGAGCAACTGGGAGAAAAAGCAGCTACCAATCACCCCGCAGATTCCACTTGTGCTGAATAAGGCGCCGATTCAAATATAGCGTTGTGTGCAAACTACGCGTGAAGTAATGATGGCTGCAAGAGCCAGAAATGTTATAAAACACACACTTACGCGCTCCTCACTCACACACACACACACACACACACACACACACACACACACGGAGAGAGAGAGGGGGGGAGACAGAGAGAGAAAGAGAAAGAGGGAGAGGGAGGGCGAGAGGGAGGGTGAGAGAAAGAGAGAGAGAGAGAGAGAGAGAGAGAGGGAGAGAGAGAGAGACAGAGAGAGAGGGTGGGGGGGAGAGAGTGGGAGGGGGAGAGAGAGGGAGAGAGGGAGGGAGAGAGAGAGAGAGAGAGAGAGAGGGAGAGAGAGAGGGATGGATGGAGAGAGAGAGAGAGAGAGGCAGAGGGAGAGAGAGAGAGAGAGACGGATGGGGAGAGAGAGAGACGGATGGGGAGAGAGAGAGGCAGAGGGAGAGAGAGAGAGAGAGAGAGAGGCAGAGGGAGAGAGAGAGAGAGAGGAATGCAGAGAGAGAGAGCGAGAGAGCGCTTCTTCAGCCTCGTAGGACGCTTCCTAACTGCAGCCATGGAGCTCAGGGAAGGGTCAGCCACAGGGACGGTGACTGCATCGGTCACCTGAGCCGGACTGTCCTCTAAACGGCGGACTGCGGGTAAGGCGACCCCAGCGGGAGACGGGCCCCCGCCTTTCTGGGAAGAGACACGTAGCCACGCCCCAGGAGGTGCCACGGCTCACACCCTGCACGCCGTGTATCGGCTGCCCTCATCTGTCTGACTTCCAGGAAGCGCTGATGGCAGCTTTTCTCTGCGCTCGCTGCTGCAGCCACGCTCTTCGGGGAACTGATTGTCACGAATCATTTACATCCGAGTTAATTTTTATGCTCCGCTCGCATTCGATATTTCCCGGTATGGATACAATGTTCTTTGTGATGCACATGTACTCGAATCGCAGGCATTAAATTGGTAACCAGAATGAAGGTAGGAGGAAGGTGAAGCTGTTCTCGCGGTTCTTCAGTTGTGCTGTGCTCAGTCGCAAGAGCACTGTTCGCAAACTGCGAAGCTTCGGTTTGATGCACACCGTTTTAATCTGGCAGGAAGTTTAATTACGTCATTAACTTCAGAAGACTGCTCACTCCGCACTTGCTAGCAAGTTAACCACTCAGCATTCTATTGAAAGCATTTTCTCTCTCTACTTCAACTATAATTATGACTGAAATTTCGTGAAATATAGGGTGGTCCATTGATAGTGACCGGGCCAAATATCTCACGAAATAAGCATCAAACGAAAAAACTACAAAGAACGCAACTCGTTAGCTTGAATGGGGAAACCAGATGGCGCTATGGTTGGCCCGCTAGATGGCGCTGCCATAGGTCAAACGGATATCAACTGCGTTTTTTAAAAATAGGAACCCCCATTTTTATTACATATTCGTGTAGTACGTAAAGAAATATGAGTGTTTTAGTTGGACCACTTTTTTCGCTTTGTGATAGATGGCGCTGTAATCTATAAGTACGTGGTATCACGTAACGTTCCGCCAGTGCGGACGGTATTTGCTTCCTGATACATTACCCGTCTTAAAATGGACCGTTTACCAATTGCGGAAAAGGTCGATATCGTGTTGATGTATGGCTATTGTGATCAAAAAGCACAACGGGCCTGTGCTATGTATGCTGCTCGGTATCCTGGACGACATCATCCAAGTGTCCGGACCGTTCGCCGGATGGTTACGTTATTTAAGGAAACAGGAAGTGTTCAACCACATGTGAAACGTCAACCACGACCTGCAACAAATGATGATGCCCATGTAGGTGTTTTAGCTGCTGTCGCGGCTAATCTGCACATCATTAGCAGACAAATTGCGCAAGAATCGGGAATCTCAAAAACGTCGGTGTTGAGAATGCTACAACAACATCGATTGCACCCGTACCATATTTCTATGCACCAGGAATTGCATGGCGACGTTTTTGAGCGGCGTGTACAATTCTGCCACTGGGCACAAAAGAAATTTCGGGACGATGACTGATTTTTTGCACGCGTTCTATTTAGCGACGAAGCGTCATTCACCAACAGCAGTAACGTAAATCGACATAATACGCACTACTGGGCAACGGAAAATCCACGATGGCTGCGACAAGGAGAACATCAGCGACCTTGGCGGGTTAACGATGGTGCGGCATTATGGGAGGAAGGGTAATTGGCCCCCATTTTGTCGATGGCAATTTAAATGGTGCAATGTATGCTGATTTCCTACGTAATGTTCTACCGATGTTACTACAAGATGTTTCACTGCATGAGAGAATCGCGATGTATTTCCAACATGATGGATGTCCGGCACATAGCTCGCGTTCTGTTGAAGCGGTATTGAATAGCAACCTACATAAGTAGGAATGATCATCAAAATAAAATAAGAGAAATCAGAGCTCGAACAGAAAGGTTTAGGTGTTCGTTTTTCCCGCCCGCTGTTCGGGAGTGGAATGGTAGAGAGATAGCATGCTTGTGGTTCGACGAACCCTCTGCCAAGCACTTAAATGTGAATTGCAGAGTAGTCATGTAGATGTAGATGTAATGACAGGTGGATTGGTTGTCGAAGCAGCATACCATGGCCAGCACATTCACCGGATCTGACGTCCCCGGATTTCATTCTGTGGAGAAAGTTGAAGGATATTTGCTATCGTGATTCACCGACAACGCCTGACAACATGCTTTAGCGCATTGTCAATGCATGTGCGAACATTACGGGAGGCGAACTACTCGCTGTAAAGAGGAATGTCGTTACACGTATTGCCAAATCCATTGAGGTTGACGGATATCATTTTGAGCATGTATTTCATTAATGTGGTTCAGATGTTCAAATGTGTGTGAAATCTTACGGGTCTTAACTGCTAAGGTCATCAGTCCCTAAGCTTACACACTACTTAACCTAAATTATCCTAAGAACACACACACACACACATCCATGCCCGAGGGAGGACTCGAACCTCCGTCGGGACCATTAATGTGGTATTTACTGGTGACCACGCTGTAACAGCATGCTTTCTCTGAAATGATCAGTTCACAAAGGTGCATGTATCACATTGGAACAACGGAAATAAAATGTTCAAACGTACCTACATTCTGTATTTTAATTTAAAAAACCGACCTGTTACCAACTGTTCGTCTAAAATTGTGAGCCATGCATTTGTGACTATTACAGCGCCATCTAGCACAAAGCGAAAAAAGTGGTCCAACCAAAAAATTCATATTTCTTTACGTACTACACGAATATGTAATAAAAATGGGGTTCCTATTTTTAAAAAAAACTCAGTTGATAACCGTTTGTCCTATGGCAGCGCCATCTAGCGGGCCAACCATAGCGCCTTCTGGTTTCCCCCTTCAAGCTGGAAAAGTTTCGTTCTTTGTAGTTTTTTCGTTTGACGCTTATTTCGTGTGATATGTGGCCCGGTCACGATCAATGGACCACCCTGTATATTCGTCAACACATATGTTAGACACCTGTGCCAACTGCGTGTATCACCAACTTTGGCCCTCATGAGGTATTGTGAAATGTCCGAAACGCAAAAAATTTGCATCCTTTTACTGCAACATCAATGAATCATGAGTTATACAAGTACCTGCGCGTAACACTTTGGATATGAAATGGAATGGTCACATAGGCCCAATCCTGAGTAAAGCAGGTGGAAGGCTTCGATTCATTGGCAGGATATGCGAAACGCACTCTACAAAGGAGACCGTTTACAAAGCATCTTAGAATATTGATCATACGCGTGGTGCCCATACCGTATAGAACTTACAGGGAATTCTGGACGTTTACAACAAAGAGCACCACGAGTGGTTACGGGTTTGTTTAACATAACAACGACAGGGAAATGCTGTAAAATCTGAGTTAATAGACGGTTGAATGCAGAAGTCAATTATCCCACGGAAGTGTGTAGGAAGTTCATGAATAAGGAGTTTATTGCTGGCGCACTCGAACAGATGCAGTTTCGATGGATTGCTCACGCACTGCCTGCGATATGTGTGCTACAATAGAATCACATATCAGAGAGCAGTGTCGGCAGCAGTAGTAGTAGCTCGCAGGCGGGCGGTTGGACTGGTCGTGTAGAGCGATGGCGGTGCCTGAGCGGTGTAGCATAAGGTAAAACCAAAATTCAATATTTATTGCCACGCGAATATGTAATTTGTAACAACTGATTTTGTACTATTGTTGTATCAAGTCCCATTAAATGTTTTTTTATATAAAAATCTTTTAGTAATAATCTTTCATATAAAATTAGCTTTTGACAACCATTCATCTGAATTTAAAGATTTTACTAATTTCTCCTATCCATGGTCATCCCGATTATCGTAAAGAAAAATCAGTTGTTTCTTTTTACACATGACAAATCTATCGGCCAACATTGCACTGGGCTGTGCCAGAAAAAATTCTTATAGGAGCAGATATATACGCGTTATCCGGCGACCTAATTGAGGTAAGAAATTTCAGTTTATTCAGAATGACTTTTCAGGGTCATGACGCAGCATTGCAGACGTCCAAAATTTAGCAGTTTAAATTCACAGTCAGTTAATTATTGAAAGGTTATACGTGAGCCACAATTTTGTTGAGAGGTTAGTCCCATTTTATTCCGAGGTTACGGAAAGAATTTAAACTGTTGGGAGGTTAGAAGTGTGCGTATTTTGAGAGCCGGAATTAAATGGAGGATCTAGAAATTTATTTCAGCCGCCTGCTTATTGTTCCATACCGACCGAGAAGACAAGCTTACATTAATTACAGCACGCACACAGGAATTTAAGCAGTCACTTTTTCCGCCCTCCATCTGTGACCGGAAAGTGAAGAAATCGATACGTCTGGTGCAATGCTAAGTGGCATCTGTTGTGCACTTTGCATTGATTTATGAAATAATTTCTAGTGATTCAATTACTTTTTAGTAATATTCATCAGGTCCATTACAGTTACATGTAATTGAACTGTGATGATGTTTATTTGCTAGGAGTGCCAGAGGTTATGTATCGAAATATAACCATTTTGCTGGAAATTTAGTTGTTTGGTTCACGCAACGTAGTAACAAACCCATCGGTTTGTAGAGTTGGGACGTCGGTATAGGAAGCAACAAATTATGCTTTGGGAGGGAAGGAAAGAAGGTTAATGTTTGTATCATCGACATCGAGGTCATTAGACAGCCACAAACTCTGGGGCGAAATAGGCCTTTTGGAAGAAACCGTTCCGGAATTCGCCTTAAATGATTTAGAGAACGCAAGAAAATCTAACTCTGGGCGCCCGACATCGACTGCTGTTATCCCGAATGCAGGTCCTGTGTGTGAACCAGAGCGACACGCTATTCGGTGTCACTTGATGACTGAGAAGCCACCCCGATCCACACCACTTAAAAGACACGGATATTATTTTGGAGTTGGCTTCAAGGCACTAAAATCTCCTTTAATTGGTTTCTCTGGGTCTCTGATAGGATGGATGTTCACATCGAGAGCTACATAGCTGCGTGTAATTCGGCTGGATGCAGTCACTCCGTTTGAATGAGGGGAGGCGAGTGTCTCTACCTTGTGTCCAGCCTATGGGAAATTAATCATGATTCCCGGCCCAACGGTTGACAGTTGACAGTTTAAGTCAATCGAACTAGTTCCTACTTTCAGTGGGTTGCTATTTGATTTATTAAGAAACTGAGGAGGTGGACAGGGGTTTAAACACGCAGTGAAAGAGATTATCACTGAAAATATTCACATATTAAAATAAAGAAATATCGCACTGCCGAGGTCAGCCTTCGCAAAACATAAAAATTCGAATTCAACTCTGTCCAAACGTAACATAAAAATCGGTCCACCTCGTAAGTGAAATTTCAGGCGCAATTATTCACGTGTGGTACCACTATCACAGCCTCACGAACAGCTATATCTGATGTTACAGCTTGCCAAGTTCATAGAAATTCGTCACTTTTTCCTTTTCCCGTCGTTCCTTAATTGCTTCAAAATTCATAGAGATATGATCCGTCTTTGCAATTAATTTAAAGGCAATTTGTTTTTTACAGGCGTTGACATACGTCAACGGGGACAGATGAAAGTGTGTGCCCCGACCGGGACTCGAACCCGGGATCTCCTGTTCATATGTCAGACGCTGTATCCATCTGAGCCACCGAGGACACAGAGAATAGTACGACTGCAGGGATTTATCTCTGGCACGCCTCCCGAAAAAACCCACATTCTCAACGTATTGTCCCGCACTACATTCATAGTGCCCCCGCCCATTAAACTCATTACTCGTGGCGCGTTGCCGACTCCCGTAAGAGTCCGGGCACCGTTTGTGCATCCGCACAGATGAAGAAGACGGTCAAGTGGCCGGTGTGCCTTAACTAAATATACACTCCTGGAAATGGAAAAAAGAACACATTGACACCGGTGTGTCAGACCCACCATACTTGCTCCGGACACTGCGAGAGGGCTGTACAAGCAATGATCACACGCACGGCACAGCGGACACACCAGGAACCGCGGTGTTGGCCGTCGAATGGCGCTAGCTGCGCAGCATTTGTGCACCGCCGCCGTTAGTGTCAGCCAGTTTGCCGTGGCATACGGAGCTCCATCGCAGTCTTTAACACTGGTAGCATGCCGCGACAGCGTGGACGTGAACCGTATATGCAGTTGACGGACTTTGAGCGAGGGCGTATAGTGGGCATGCGGAAGGCCGAGTGGACGTACCGAATTGCTCAACATGTGGGGCGTGAGGTCTCCACAGTACATTGATGTTGTCGCCAGTGGTCGGCGGAAGGTGCACGTGCCCGTCGACCTGGGACCGGACCGCAGCGACGCACGGATGCACGCCAAGACCGTAGGATCCTACGCAGTGCCGTAGGGGACCGCACCGCCACTTCCCAGCAAATTAGGGACACTGTTGCTCCTGGGGTATCGGCGAGGACCATTCGCAACCGTCTCCATGAAGCTGGGCTACGGTCCCGCACACCGTTAGGCCGTCTTCCGCTCACGCCCCAACATCGTGCAGCCCCCTCCAGTGGTGTCGCGACAGGCGTGAATGGAGGGACGAATGGAGACGTGTCGTCTTCAGCGATGAGAGTCGCTTCTGCCTTGGTGCCAATGATGGTCGTATGCGTGTTTGGCGCCGTGCAGGTGAGCGCCACAATCAGGACTGCATACGACCGAGGCACACAGGGCCAACACCCGGCATCATGGTGTGGGGAGCGATCTCCTACACTGGCCGTACACCACTGGTGATCGTCGAGGGGACACTGAATAGTGCACGGTACATCCAAACCGTCATCGAACCCATCGTTCTACCATTCCTACACCGGCAAGGGAACTTGCTGTTCCAACAGGACAATGCACGTCCGCATGTATCCCGTGCCACCCAACGTGCTCTAGAAGGTGTAAGTCAACTACCCTGGCCAGCAAGATCTCCGGATCTGTCCCCCATTGAGCATGTTTGGGACTGGATGAAGCGTCGTCTCACGCGGTCTGCACGTCCAGCACGAACGCTGGCATGGCAAGCCGTTCCACAGGACTACAGCCAGCATCTCTACGATCATCTCCATGGGAGAATAGCAGCCTGCATTGCTGCGAAAGGTGGATATACACTGTACTAGTGCCGACATTGTGCATGCTCTGTTGCCTGTGTCTATGTGCCTGTGGTTCTGTCAGTGTGATCATGTGATGTATCTGACCCCAGGAAATGTGTCAATAAAGTTTCCCCTTCCTGGGACAATGAATTCACGGTGTTCTTATTTCAATTTCCAGGAGTGTATATGCTAAGATGGTATCTGTTCCGAAAGAACAGATACCATCTTAGTATATATTGTAGTTACGCATCACCCTGTGAGAGTGTATAGAATGTACGTCTGTCATTGTCACTTAAATAATGCAGCTACTGTCGTAGTAGACCCAAACAAGAACAAAATTCGACGCGGTTCGATAACTACTTTAGAAGCACCATGAGGTAGTTGCATTTGCACTTAAATATTTGGCTGCCGATATATGGGTGTGTCGAGATAATTATGTATGTACGCAGAAGTTCAGCAAAGCCCCACAGCCATTGTCGATCAAGTCTTGTCATCGGTACCTCACCTGACTGGAGCCTGTAGTTGCTATACGAGAATGTGTTTGCTATATTTAGACGTCTATCCAGGCATGGAAGGTAGAAGTTGATGATTCGTCTGTGATCATGTAACATTTTGAAACATTATTGTCTTTTATTTTAGAGACATTGTGGGCTATACAGTGTGCACTCGTAACTTATTCACAGAACTAACATCAACGAACTGAAGTATATTTAGGGCCATTCCCACGCCTCCGTTCCATTTGAATGCTATATTTACAATATTATGCGAGTGTTCACATTTTCAAGTTATACGTATTACGAGTGTATCAGTATTTTTTGTAACTATACCAGTATAAGTCATGTGCTTTCACTTCTTGCGTCATGTAAATCAGCTTGATGATAATATATGATAAAGCAAGTTGTAGATAAAAATTGTTTGTATACGAGTAGCAGCGTCTTGTCACTTAAAGGTGTCCTGATATCGCATGTGTCACTCATCTTGCTCTCAACTGTCAAGAAGATAGTCCATAAGTACAGAAAACTGCGAGAAATGATAAATAACATCTCACTGCTTTGTTAGGACGCATTATTTCGTAGCTGTTTTGTCTGGGACAAGAGAAGCCATTAGGAATCAATCAAGCGCACGACGCGTGTTATAAGTAAAGTGGTGTAGTACCGCGAACTACTGAAATTATAAAAATTAATTGTTTTTGACAACTGTTGTGCTCTTAATACTGTTATATAAGACACAAACAGATCTTAATTACTACTTAATTGCTTTACAAAGTGGTTTTAAATGTGAGAACCGCCGGAAACTGTATTCGTAGGAGTCTGATACGTTGTCGCTTACATCAGAGATTGCACGTTCAATGAACGAGTTTTTATCCCGTAACAGATACAGTACACTTTTTTATGAGGACAGCGCAAATACTTAGGTCATAAAAATGTAAAACATGAAAAATAGAATAAAAAAGAACAAACGGCAACTGTCTTAGACCTCCCAGATTATTGCCGTTTATGAAATGCAAGCAAGTTACACGCTGCTGGAGAGGCATATCGACAGCGCAAGCGGCTCCGACCGCAATGCGACGTTAATGGATGCGTGCAGCAGGCTTACTAGGCAACAAATCCCAGTATTTCTACCAGGGATCACACAATACTGCGTATCTCACAATACTGAACACTTCCTGCCAGTGTTTCCTCTGGGATTGTACCAACCATCTTCTCCTTGCGACTCTTCAGGCATTTCTGGATGCTACATTTACTGTACGGCTTTAGCTATGTGACGAGACAGCATTAAAACGTAGAAATACTGTAGCACACACAGAATTTGCGTGGTAACGTATTAAATGTTTTAAGTGAGCGAAATAAGCTCTTCAGTATTGTAACAGGACATCCTCCTCTAGCATTACTTTTCCTCAAGAGTAGTTGTCAATACCAGTATTATTTATCGAATTTTGGACAAGTCAGTGTTATCTCAGTTACTTTTCTGAAAAACTTTCATATGACTTTATACACACTATGTTATATTTCAAGCTAAAATTTATGAAAAGGAATTACTTTATAAAATCTTTTAGTTTCGATGTTATAATCAGTAAGTACTAATTCTGAAGGTAAAGTTAAAACTATTTTTTTTTTTTTGAGAAACATTTGAATTTGCCAATTATTTCCACACTTAAAATTTCTGTTATAATTTACTCAATCAAGGACCGTTTACTATGTTTAAAAATGGTTCAAATGGCTCTGAACACTATGGGACTTAACATCTGAGGTCATCAGTCCCCTAGAACTTAGAACTACTTAAACCTAACTAACCTGAGGACATCACACACATCCATGCCCGAGGCAGGATTCGAACCTGGGACTGTAGCGGTCACGCGGTTCTAGAACCGCTAGGCCACACCCGCCGGCTACTATGTTTATTTCTGGATTCATGTATGAAATAATAATCGAAATTAATAATGTAACGAAAACTAGTGGGAATTTATTTGTTAAGAAAAATTGTAAACCCTTTGGAATATTGTTATTTCCACAGAGTGAGATAGTCGTAAGCTTGACTCTGATTGATAGGACGTATTTTTGTATAATACGTGCGAACAATGTAATTTCCGCTTTGTTAAAATGAAAAATCAAAATAGTGTATGATACACTAAAATGTGAGAAAATTAGTGGAAAACATCTTTAAGTAAAAAATTCTGCAACAACAATCTTCCAATTTATTTAGTTCAGACCATACGTGAAGATGTGATGTGAGATATTCAGCTTCAGGAATCAGACCATTAGACAAGAAGAACTGGAGCCATGCTTGAAGGTTTATTATAATCTTCGTTCCTCTCAAATCTTCATAAAAGAGTTTCTTTATTAATTACTTGGACTGGGCATTGTTTAATGTGGACAGTAGACGGAAGAAGGAACACTAACACTGTATAATTTTTTTTCGTCTGATAGTAATTGCTCGTCTGGTTATTTACGAGTAACGAAAGTATACCGCTGCTCCTCATCAAGATGTCAAGATTGACGATGTCGGGTGAATGCGATTACTTGTGTGAAATGTTTAGTGACTGTGACACTACTTTTGAAATATAATGAAGATTTCATCTACACGCTGCAGCCCGCGAGTTCTGACATAGCACAACTTGTTCGTAAAAGGAATGGAAGGGAGGTAGAGCTCAGGGCTCATCATCCCGTCGACGATGAGGTTATTACGGACGGTAGACGGGTTACGGAAGGGTAGTAACGGCTACAGGCAGTGTCCTATCTTAAGGGAACAACCCAGCATTCGCCTTAAGAGTTTTAGGTAAAACAACGGAGAACTTGAATGGCCGGATCACTGCGTCACCTCTGTCGGTGAATATTGTTAGTGTCTAGTTGCAAGGAAAAATAAACACTACAATAAAGCGGGAAACTCCATTAGTTCAGTCATCAGCACATTGTTATTTCTTGACGATTCGACATGTAATGAACTATCACTCGATCTAGCTGGGCGATAGTCCAGCATCGACATGGAACGAACACCACGAGCTACACTGTTGCGGTGAAGAAATGATTATCACCCGACAGGACAGTTGCACGTGTCCTTGTCGTGCAGGCCTCCTGCGGCGGGCTGCGAGTACCTCGGCAGACCAGATTGCAAATTGTCTGTAGCAGCAGCAGCAGCAGCGCACCGCAAAGGGTGACGTAATTTGGCACAGCACGAGTCCGCCGTGCAGCGGTGCCGCGTCCTCGCGCCCTGTCTGACATCTGTCTCCTTCCACACATCACGTACGACTTAAACGGTACAAGGCCCGTTGTATTCACTGGCGGTACCGACTTGGACGCAAATGACTACAGCTGGAAGAATTCTGTCTTTGAACTAGAAAACTAAGTGCATTGCTATTACTGCAGCGTTTCGGCATGAAATATCGTTGGTTAGTAATTTTTTTCTTTAATACACTACTGGCCAATAAAATTGCTATACCAGGAAGAAATGCATATGATAAACGGGCATTCATTGGACAAATATATTATACTAGAACTGACATGTGATTACATTTTCACGCAATTTGGGTGCACACATCCTGAGAAATCAGTACACAGAACAACCACCTCTGGGAGTAATAACGGCCTTGATACGCCTGGGCATTGAGACAAACAGAGCTTGGATGGCGTGTACAGGTACAGCTGCCCATGCAGCTTCAACACGATACCACAGTTCATCAAGAGTAGTGACTGGCGTATTGTGAAGAGCCAGTTGCTCGGCCACCATTGACCAGCCGTTTTCAGTTGGTTAGATATCTGGAGAATGTGCTGGCCAGGGCAGCAGTCGAACATTTTCTGTATCTAGAAAGGCCCGTACAGGACCTGCAACATGCGGTCGTGCATTATCCTGCTGAAATGTAGGGTTTCGCAGGGATCGAATGAAGGGTAGAGCCACGGGTCGTAACACATCTGAAATGTAACGTCCACTGTTCAAAGTGCCGTCAGTGTGAACAAGAGGTGACCGAGACGTGTAACCAATGGCACCCCATACCATCACGCCGTGTGACACGCCAGTATGGCGATGACGAATACACCCTTCAAATGTGCGTTCACCGCGATGTCGCCAAACACGGATGCGTCCATCATGATGCTGTAAACAGAACCAGGAATCATCCGAAAAGAGCCGTTTTACCAGCCGTGCATCCACGTTCGTCGTTGAGTAGACCATCGCAGGCGCTCCTGTCTGTGATGCAGCGTCTACATCTACATCTGCATTTACATTTATACTCCGCAAGCCACCCAACGGTGTGTGGCGGAGGGCACTTTACGTGCCACTGTCATTACCTCCGTTTCCTGTTCCACTCGCGTTTGGTTCGCGGGAAGAACGACTGCCGGAAAGCCTCCGTGCGCGCTCGAATCTCTCTAATTTTACATTTGTGATCTCCTCGAGAGGCATAAGTAGGCG
Source organism: Schistocerca serialis cubense (assembly GCF_023864345.2). Lineage (NCBI taxonomy): Eukaryota > Metazoa > Arthropoda > Insecta > Orthoptera > Acrididae > Schistocerca > Schistocerca serialis. The sequence goes on along the minus strand of NC_064642.1, from coordinate 126,795,424 downwards.
GACGCAATATATTCGATACCTCATCCAGATACGCACCCTCTCGAAACCTGGACAGCAAACTACACCGCGATGCAGAGCGCCTCTCTTCCACAGTCTGCCACTTGAGTTTGCTAAACATCTCCGTAACGCTATCACGCTTACCAAATAACCCTGTGACAAAACACGCCGCTCTTCTTTGGATCTTGTCTATCTCCTCTGTCAACCCGACCTGGTACGGATCCCACACTGATGAGCGATACTCAAGTATAGGCCGAACGAGTGTTTTGTAAGCCACCTCCTTTGTTGATGGACTACATTTTCTAAGGACTCTCCCAATGTATCTCAACCTGGCACCCGCCTTACCAACAATTAATTTTATATGATCATTCCACTTCTAATCGTTCCGTACGCATACTCCCAGATATTTTACAGAAGTAACTGCTACCAGTGTTTGTTCCGCTATCATATAATCATACGATAAAAGATCCTTCTTTCTATGTATTCGCAATACATTACATTTGTCTATGTTAAGGGTCAATTGCCACTCCCTGCACCAAGTGCCTATCCGCTGCAGATCTTCCAGCATTTCGCGTCAAGGGTAACCGCAGCCATGGTCTTCGAGCTGATAGTCAATGCTGCTGCAAACGTCGTCGAACTGTTCGTGCATATGGTTGTTGTCTTGCAAACGTCCCCATCTGTTCACTCAGGGATCGAGACGTGGCTGAACGATCCGTTACAGCCATGCGGATAAGATGCCTGTCATCTCGACAGCTAGTGATACGAGGCCGTTGGGTTCCATCAAGGCGTTCCGTATTACCATCCTGAACCCACCGATTCCATATTCTGCTAATACTCATTGGATCTCGACCAACGAGAGCAGCAATGTCGCGATACGATAAACCGCAATCGCGATAGGCTACAATCCGACCTTTATCAAAGACGGAAACGTGATGGTGCTCATTTCTCCTCCTTACACGAGGCATCACAACAACGTTTCGCCAGGCAATGGCGGTCAACTGCTGTTTGTGTATGAGAAATCGGTAGGAAACTTTCCTCGTGTCAGCACGTTGTAGGTGTCGCCACCGGCGTCAACCTTGTGTGAATGCTCTGAAAACTCTATCATTTGCATATCACAGCATCTTCTTCCTGTTGGTTAAATTTCGCGTCTGTAGCACGTCATCTTCGTGGTGTAGCAATTTTAATGGCCAGTAGTGTATATGTCATTTATGTTGTACAGGGTGTCACTCCCAAGAGTCGTCAGGTGCATTTCCTCTGGTGTTTCGGCAGATATTTGAAATTTTATTTTTGCAGTGAATAGTTCCAGTCAGCCCAAATAAATACTGTTCTCACGTCTTTCGCGCCTATCGATGGAAAGCCTCAGATTATGGCCAGTAGTGTATATGATTTTTAAAAGCGCAATTTTACGTGCCCATTCGATAGAGCAGTTTCGAACTAGTCTAGTGCGATGTCTGTTTTATCGATTTGTAGTAACAGGAACAGCGAAAACCAAAGAATAACCAGTGCCACAGCAACGACAGCACCGCCCTGGCACGCGGCGACTGATAACGCGATGCAGCAGCGCTGCTCAGTCGCTTCTGGAGTTCGTGTTTCACTGTCCCTGTTAATACACACCGATACAATGAATATCGCACTGGACTAATTTGGGACTGCTCTATTAAATGGACAATTGAAATTCCGCTTCTAAATCATTTTGCTCGCAACCTGAAAGAAACCGACGCTTTCCGTCGACACTGAGTGACGCATGAAACACGTGATTAATATTTGTTTGAGCTGTTTCCAGCTTCACGTTACAAAAGCGAAATTACAAATATTCTTATTAATTTTTAAAGACTCCGCAAGCGATGTAGATGAGGCTAGACAAGTAATTTAATGTAACACACATGGAGCCGGAAATGTCGTAAAGTTCCCCAAAATTGAATGACAAATATTGAACATGTGACGTCACCAAATGACACACCTCGCTGCAAGTGCAGCAGTTTGGTGTATCGATCCTACCCTCAACGTCAGGGGTCAGTATTACTGATCGCTCCGCCAGGCTACTCTTTCTTGCGTTATCCGATGTGATACGGCAGTGATCGCTGTAGTGGTAATACAAAACTACGATGAATCGGTTTACATTTTCGAAAACTGGGTAGCCTAGCGGAGTCACTGTTCCCTACCGGCGAGGGTTGGATCGACAAGCCAAACCGCCGCAAGTGCGGCGAGGTACGTCATCTGGTGATGTTACATGTTCAATAATTGTCATCCACTTTTGGGGTACTTCTCGACATTTTCGGCCCCGTGTGTGTTAAATTAAATTATTAGTCTCAGCGTCGTATACTTTGCTTCTGAGTTCCTCAACGTTAATAAGATCACCCTGTGCAGTATCTCAGCTGTCATCGCGAAGGTCTCTTGCAACGTCTGTAATTTCTCTTGGCGAGTCTGGAGTTACCATTATAAATATCAGTCTCCATTGTCGCTTTTGTGTAAATTTATCTGTACGGACTGCAGAGGTTTTAAAGTAATTCGGCCAGCCCAGTGCCAGGGGCACCCTCACTGGGGTTACCTCGCTGAGCAGGCCACAAAAGTAAGTTTGTAGATCATCTGGCACAACTGTAACGCTGCAGAGTAGATTAGCATTAGAGTAGATTAATAGATTAAATTAACTTGTCCATAGCTTTGTGCCAGTTAATTAAGTTCAAGCTGCTTTTTTGTGTATTATAAAAAGACCCTCTAATTAGTTAAGGTGGTGGGTTATTTTGTATCATCATATTGTATTGTATTGTGTCATCATCATTGTATTGTATTTTGAATCATCATTATTGTATTGTATTAATAAAGAATTTAAAAAAAATTATCTCATATTAAAGTGAAAGGTGCTTCTTGTCAAAGTAATGAATTCGTACGATTAGTATTCAATCTTGCTTTTAAGAATTCCAGGGATAACAAATATAAACTGCAAGTATGTCTCCTCTAATTTTGAATAATTGACAGTGGATTACTTTGCACTTTACCGGATTAGTATTTCTGAAGACAAGGGCTTAGAGGAGAACGCCTATATACCCTAATGAATCTTTCAGTCTGCAGTGAATCAGCGTGACAAATTAGAGCTATCTGACTTGGATGGGACTCTAGCCCATATAATTGCCTTCCTCGCGCTGCACTCCTTCTGAGTTACCCAAGTAGGGCTATCGACCTCTTTTAAGGCCCTTATTTTGTTTTCAGTATTTCCAGAGAAATTCAAGAGCCAAAGGTGAATTCCCCGCTGGGTATAATGTGGCACCCTGTCAGGTTGCACCATAATAGAGCATAGTGTTCAAAAATTGTGTGAATTTCTAAGGGACAAAACTGCTGAGGTCATCGTTCTCTAGACCTACACACTATTTAAACTAACTTATACTAAGAACAACACACACAACCATGCCCGAGGGAGGACTCGAACCTCCGGCGGGAGGGTCTGCGCAGTATAATAGAGCACACATCACTCACTTGTGTTTTTGTGACACAATGTACAGTGGAAATCTGAAGGAGGGAAGTAAATGAAATTCAAAACGATAGTTGACTAAGGCATCTGGTGAGTACGGATCGGTCCGTTTACAATGGATTTTGCAATGTACAGATTATGTATCGCAATAAATTGTAGAAATATGAAAAAGAAGACACCACATTGGTCATTTTGGTGTTTACCAAGGATATAGAGAGACTGTAAGTTTCGAGAAACCTTATACAAAATGTAGTAATCAATAACAATTGGCAACAGAAATTCATTAGGCGCACAACATGATATTAATGTAAAAGCAAACAAAACTGTAACTGAATCGCCTTGAGTCTAAGCCTTGTTACCTTCCTTTATCTATTTTTAACTTTTTGGCATGTTTCTGAACATTTGTAACCAACAACTCTTAGTTTTCGTTTCAAAGTCCCATTCACCATTAACTCCACCTCTCTTTTAATGACATAACTAAATAAACATTTGCTACTATAGTTTGTATCACCAACACTCCATGTCACTCGTAATTTTCACTTGTTTATAAATAATATTTTATCTGTAGTTTGCGCATGCTTTGTCCTTATTTAGCACAATATTATAAGGCAGTATAATTATTAAGATTTTCTGTAAGTGTCTTGTTGAAATTAAAACATTATATAGTTTACGATGCAGCACTTAGTATAACCGCCTTCAGACAATGTCCTGTTTCTGTCAGAAGCGTAAAAAAAGCCTAGCCTACGACTTTTTGTAAGTTTTTGTGAGTTCAATGACGAAATTTAATTTGCATCATTTGTGTCACTGATCAAAGTTACGTTACGTGTGTAGGATCCCGGTCCAAATCCTACAATCTGCCTTAGTTTTACAACGTTAACGAAACACAGTAAAATCTATTGCAGGAAAGATTCTCAGATACCAATAAAACAAGTGCAATTGCTTGAGCTATAATTCAGAGTGCGAGCAAAGAAGAAGAAAAAAGTTTTCAAGTTAATCATAGCGCAGTATTAAAGTTGCAAGGACGTGGTACACGGCCTGTTTACTATGTGCAATCCACCGGTTACCCAGAACAAAAGTACACTCGACATCAAGTCCAGCGTAGTCGAGCTTGAGTTGTAGGTGCGAATCTGGCGGGCACAAAGCCTAGCAGAGTCCATGTCCTTGACAGTGGTCGTCGTATAAATAACAGCCGGAGCACAGGGTTTGTGCAATACGCAAGTGGTCCTCTTCTAGGCGTGTTGGGAACATTATTCAGAGTCGTAAGACGGTAAATGGCGCTACGTGGTCCAACGCAGTGGCTTTCTTAGCATGTAGCGCCGCTCTCACTGTAATCGGTGTGAATCGTGCGCCGCTTATGATGGAACCACGCAAACCCATTGGAATGTATCGATATCCAAAACACTGAATACAGTAGAAGTAGTATTTCAAGTCAGTAAAGGGGGACACCAGTTTGGTAATCTGAATCTAACTGTGATAACGTGAATCTAACAGTAGGGGCCTACTATTCAACTAACTGAGGAAAATCCTTAATTTTTGGTTTGCATTCCATAGTCGTATGTGTGGCAAGAGCCTATTTATTCGTGTGTACTTGTGCTAATAGAGTACCAAGGCAAAGAAAGTAGGTCTGTAGATTAACTACCATGAGAGCTTTGGAGACTGATTTATTGACAGCTATCCAGATTATTTGCGTAATTGTTAAGGTAAGGAAATGATTTTCCTATAATTAGTATTGCACTGTGAAGTGCAAAATTAATACCGTAGTGAAGAGCCGATACCATGGAGCAGACAAGTCATGGGAAGAAATTTAATTTAGTTGTTGAAATTTTGAGTTTAGAATTTTCAGTTACCTTATTTACCAAAGTATATATCGTACATGGACTGGTGATACATTACATTGCAACAAATTATTACAGCTGCTTCGTGTGATCAAACAAAGAAGTCTCAAAATCTGCACATCTCTGTATACTCAATATGGTTTATTTTCCAGATTAGTGAATGACTTTTAGTCCGATTGCCTTAATAAACCTTTATTAACACAATCACGGTCAAAATTTACTAGAACACTTAGAAAAAGACTGCTACAAGTTTCTTTGCTCTTATGGAAATAATCTAGCATTGTAATGTACTTCTTTTTCTCTATCATAGTCATTGTTCTACGGTAGGTATCAAAATTTCTGACCCTACCTCATATTTCCTATCACTGCCTACAAGAAAGGATTTATTTAATTGAGCGGTTTCTTTTGTAAGTGAATCCCCATTCTTTTACTGTTCTCATCACATTTCACCTCACATAGCCTTAACAGAGATTTAGCGTATTGCACATATATTTTTTGTCCATAAATATTAATTTCTGCAGTTAGTTGTTAGTTGAAAATGGGTGCCGCGCGGGATTAGCCGAGCAGTCTAAGGCGCTGCAGTCATGGACTGCTGCGGCTGGTCCCGGCGGCGGTTCGAGTCCTCCCTCGGGCATGGGTGTGTGTGTTTGTCCTTAGGATAATTTAGGTTAAGTAGTGTGTAAGCTTAGGGGTTGATTACCTTAGCAGTTAAGTCCCATAAGATTTCACACACATTTGTACATTTTTGAAAATGGGTGTACGTTGACTAACGTACTGAACTATTGCGTGTACTGTATCTCGTGAATATAGGTTTGACTGAACACCTTATTTGGGGCAATGTGTTTTTAGTGACAGGTTAACTGCATGAGAATCACTGTCGTAATATGTGTAGTTACGTAAAAAATCAGCATATTATAATGAAGATTGAAACACAACTTTGTTGTGGCTTTGAAGCACCTCGTGCCATATAAAGTATGGTCTAATAATAAAAGCTTCTTTTTGCAAAAGTGAATCCTTTCGGTTACACAGCGAAACGTAATGGGGACCAATATGTTGCTTCTTTGTACACCTCCGTGGGTCTTACTCTTAGGAGAGTGTGTGATAAGCTACTACTTATTCGTGAATACGTTATAGCTCATGTTGATCCTTGAGTTTAGGACTATATTTGGTCACCTTACAATCACTCACGCCCCTTAAAGTTATATTAACGCTTGGGCGGCAGAAATACGATAACCATATAGAAATAGTACGAATAAGTAATACATCCTTAGGGCGTATATCGCATTGGGATACAGCTGGCTTTCTCACCGCCTGGAGCGCTAGTGTCGTTTATACCTGTCGCCACTGTAAACTGTTACCTGTATATGGAGGTAGAGCTGTCTGCTCTCGCGTCCAAAATGTAACCAGTAGCAGTTATTTCTTATATAGAAGTTGGGAGCAATCCCAATAAAACCAGAACCAACACAGTGTATGTGACTAACGAATAGTGTCGAGCGTTCTGTGGATTGAGGGTGGTGGGAACTTGCTCCTACTTTGTCACACACTGCGTCTTAAAGAGAGAATCCAGTCCCCAATAAGGAACAGTCTTATCATCATCGGCTAATGACAGCATGCTTGGTATATAATGTACTTACGGATGCGTGCAAAACAGTAGTGGCCCCACTTTTACATCTGAGGGAAAGAATGGAGGCTATTTTCGAAATGTTGCCCTTTAGTTAGAGCTGGCACTGCTAACACTCCGAGAACGTTGAGTCTCCTTCGTTTTTTCATTGCTCTCTTTGCTCTGGAGATTGCCTGCACCTTTATGATCCACAGCGTGTTACCAACGTTTACTGTCTGCATAAACCCGCTTCGTGTTTCTTGTTCAGCAGGAACATTCCATCGACGGTCTGGTAGAGTCATTTCCTTTTCAGAAGTTTTACAAGTAAGAGCTGTTTTGTTTGCGCACTCACGTCTGCGTATAATTTCTCCATTTGTACAGTGTGGATCATTACAGAATTACAATAATTATCAAGAGCTCAGATGGAAAACCTGTTCTGAGCAAGGAAGGGAAAGCAGAAAGGTTGAAGGAGTATATAGACGGTCTATACAAGGGCGATGTACTTGAGGATCTTGTATCTAAATGGAAGCGGATGTTGATGAAGATGAAATGGGAGATAAGATACTTCGATAAGAGTCTGACAGAGCACTGAAAGACCTAAGTCAAAACAAGGCTCCGGGAGTAGACAACATTCCATTAGAACTACTGAGAGCCTCGGGAGAGCCAGCCCTGACAAAACTCTACCGTCTGGTGAGCAAGATGTATGAGACAGGCGAAATATCCTCAGACTTCAAGAAGAATATAATAATTCTAATCCCAAAGAAAGCAGGGGTTGACAGATGTGAAAATTACCGAACTATCAGTTTAATAAGCCACGGCTGCAAAATACTAACAAGAATTCTTTACAGACGAATGGAAAAACTGGTAGAAGCCGACCTCGGGGAAGATCAGTTTGGTTTCCGTGGAAATGTTGGAACACGTGAGGTAATACTGACCCTACGACTTATCTTAGAAGATAGATTAAGGAAAGGCAAACCTACGTTTCTAGCATTTGTAGACTTAGAGAAAGCTTTTGACAATGACGACTGGAATACTCTCTTTCAAATTCTGAATTTGGCAGGGGTAAAATACAGGGAGCGCAAAGCTATTTACAATATGTTCAGAAGCAAGATGGCATTTATAAGAGTCGAGGGACATGAAAGGGAGGCGGCTGGCCGCTGTGACCGAGCGGGTCTAGGCTCTTCAGTCCTGAACCGCGCTGCTGCTACGGCCGCAGGTTCGAATCCTGCCTCGGGCATGGATGTGTGTGACGTCCTTCTGTTAGTTAGGTTTAAGTAGATCTAAGTCTAGGGGACAATGGCTGGTCGTAGGTTGTGTTCAAAAAATGAACAGCATAGAGACAGAAATGATGACACTTTCTGCAGGACCTGACCATCAATTTGCAGGACAATGCTCAAGCACGTAAAGTGCAAGCTGTTACTGATTTGTTTGACTGATGGGAATGCCAAGTGCTATACCAGCTACTACACTCCTCTGGCTTAACCCCTTGTGAGTTCAACTCGATTTCTAAACTGCAGGAAACATTTCACGGCATTCGCTTCAGAACTGCTACAAATTCGTCGGGCAATAGAGCGCGCCGCTCGAACTGTCAACACAACTGGCACTGCTAAGGGTATCCTACGACTTCCACATCGCTGGCAACGGGTTATACACAATGCTGGTGACTACTTTGAGGGTCAGTAAAACTTTCAAACACGTATCTATTTTGTACGAGTTGTAAATAAATAGTTGCCACTATTAAAGTTCCAACCCTCGTTTAATCTCTAGGCTTACTGGAATGCAGCAATGACAACTGTTCATAGGCTGGTATGATACCGTCTAAAAAGTGTACGTCACAAGCACTGATCGCTAGTTCCAGCCTGCATGTTCTTTCGCACGAAAGTCTTTGGGGAATGGCATTACCACAGTCACGTACCCAAAGGAAATACATTTTTATAAGTAGAAGAAAACACCAGTCCAAAGTTGCAAATTTTTACTTTTTATTCACTCGACGACTAGTTTCGGACCGAGATCCGTTATCAATTCATCATAACATAGACGAAAGTGGCATTTCTGCAAGATGTCAAATGTTGTGTTTGGGTAGTGAGTGAAGTGACGCTTACACCTAATTACAGATCCACAATTATCCCCAAGTTCTTTGCCGAAGACGAAAGGGTTACGCCGTTTAGGATAAATGGTGGAAAAGATTCTCTGAACGTAGAGGTAATAAGTCTTTTGTGAGCGACTAAAATTGCTTGCATTTTAGATGGGTATATATTAAACCTATGGTCTGCACCTAGTGTTACAGGTTAAGCAAATCAGCAGTAGTATGGGGACCGGCTGTGCACAGGTTTGTTGGAATTACAATTCGATAACTGAATGTCGTCATCATATACGTAATTTTAGCAGTGGTTGAGAATACCTGACACATCATTAACATATAATGAGAACAACAAAGGGCCCAATACTGATCCTTGTGGGACTCACGATACTAAGTCAGTCCATCGTGTCCTTCCTATCCCAGTCACTACACGCTGTTGGCGAGATGTAAGGTATGTGTGAAACACTGTATAGCACTTTAAGAAAAATTTTCACTTGTGAGGTTAGGAAGTGGACTGTCAAAGTCGACAGTGTCTAAAGCTTTGCTAAAATCCAAAAGCACCTAATAGTCACCCGTTGGTTGTCCATAACTTGTTTCACTTCGTCGGACACTTTTGTAATACCAGTCGATTTTGCTGGAAACCGGTCTAGTTTAATCATTTAGGCTCAAAGCTGTGTTAAATGTAGGACTAGTGCTTTGTGATGCAACACTTTCCATTTCCGCCCCTGTAGCAGAGTGCGGCAGGGCAGAGCGTGTGTGTTCTGGCCGCCGTCCGCCCGCCTGCAGACGGGAGGGGCATAACGGGACCGCCATCTGCCGCCGGACGACCTTCAGCATTTGCAAGCTCGTCCCGCAGGTCACCTCCTCCCCACGTCCAGCGTCTCCAGACTGCAATGTCACCTCGATTCCCAGTTCCTATTAGGCTGTACAACCAACACACCACCCCGAGGTAGTGTTTTTGTTGTGGTTTACTACCCGAAAGTTGCTTTGATTGCGCGCGACTCTAGTCTACGCTTTGTCCAACCCTTTTCATCTCTGCATAACTACTGCAACCAACATCCTCTTACTGTAGTCAAGGAAATCACGTTTTAACCCGTATACGGAGGGAATCTGCAGCTGCAATGAATGAAAAAGTGCCGACAGCTGGAAAAACTTGGTTTTAATTGACGACGTGACTAGTTTCACGACTTAAAGTCGCATCTTCATGAGCAACAAGAATTACTACATTAATCCGTCACATATGAGCCCAACGCTATTAGTCAAGATATTGCCACTCAGAGAACACCGTCAGTTTAAAAAAAAAAAAAGCACTAGACGAACGAAGGTTACTTGGGAAGGTGGCTCTACTAATGTTGCGGGGCAGATCGAACCAATATACTGACGATTAACGGCACGTGCAACTGTCTTCCCAAACTAGACGTGGAAGGAGACAAAAAAAAAAGTACAAAATACTTTGGGTAAAATCGAACACGAGGCAGGACAAAGGGAGCAAAAATGAGAAGCAGACCAACAGTCACGAAACAAGAACAAAGAAAGCTACTCAATTTTGACAAAGCCGACATCACGCTATCATATAAAGTTTGGGTTTTAGTGACGTGTTGATCATTAAGGCTGAAGTTTCCGAGCTCTCAAATATCCTGATTATCTCTAACTCTTCCAAAAGGCTTAATTTTGCGTCGGTTCACAATGGCCGCTAGCCATAAGATAAAATAGCGACTGAACGGTTACTTTTTACAGCGCACTTTTAAGTGAGACTATGCCCCCGATACTGTATTTTACCTTCGCGTCCTGTCTGTCCAATATACACTGACGGGAAAAAATCGCAACATTAAATGTTCAAATGTGTGTGAAATCTTATGGGACTTAACTGCTAAGGTCATCAGTCCCTAAGCTTACACGCTACTTAACCTAAATTATCCTAAGGACAAACACACACATCCGTGCCCGAGGGAGGACTCGAACCTACGCCGGGATCAGCCGCACTGCAGCGCCTCAGACCGCTCGGTCGCAACAGCAAAAAGTGGACAATGTAGAGTAATGAAATTTCGGGAATACGTGTTTGTAGGTAACATATTTAACAGATTCAAACCAATGCAAATTTAGATTGCTGGTACATTAATAACCAGAGTAACCGCCAAAATGTTGAACGCAAGCATACAGACTTGTGTGCATTATGTTGTATAGGAGCCGGATGTCAGTTTGGGAGATGGAGTTCCATGACTATTACACTTGATCTGAACGTTTAATGCTGTCTGTGGATACTACTGGAGTTGTCATCAGATGGTGTCCCATACGCATTCGATTGGAGATGGATCTGGTAATCTAGCAGGCAAAGGCAATATGTAAACACACGGCAGAGTATGTCGGATTACAGCAGCGGTACGTGGGCGAGTGATATCCTGTTGGAGAACACCCCGTGGAATGCTGTTCGTGAATGGCTGCACAACAGTTCAGATCGTCAGACCGCCGTAAAGATTTACAGTCAGGGTGAGTGGGATAACCATGAGAGTGTTCCTACAGTCATACGAAACCGCACCCAGGACCGTAACTCCAAGTGTAGATCCAGTGTGTCCAGCACGCTGACAGATTGGTTAAGCCACCCAACTGACTTCTTTCTAGCCAACATACGGCCATCACGCACCGAGACAGAACGGTTTTCATCATAAAACGCAACAGACCTTTATACTGCCCTCCAATGAGCGCTCGTTTGACATCAATGAAGTCGCATACGGTGGTTTGTTTGGGGTCAGTGGAATGCGTGCTGCAGGACGTTTTCTCCGAGCTGTTCTTGGAGTAACAGATTTATAAGAGTTAGTTATGTCAATGTGGAACCAACTGGTGCCCAAATTGCTGCTGCAGATGCGGTACGATGCGCCAGAGCCAAATGCCAAACATGATGTTCTCCCCTCTCGGTTGTGGTTCACCTCACCACGTCCCGTCTCCAAGGTTGGGAGGAGATCACGTACAGGGCAATACAGGGTGACTGATTATAATTAACATATTGTTTAGTTTGATAAATACATTTAAAGCAAACCTAATCTGCATCCGCGTAGTGCGACTGGCTCTAAGATGCAGTACTCATCATGTTTCAGATCTAGAAACGCGCCTCCCAAGTTTTTTTCATGTCTCACAACTCCTCCTCGGTTTTTCTCCCTCCCTTGCTCGGTCTGACCCTGGACGGCACGCCCTACTCACGAGTCCGCGACAGGCCCGTTCTGTCACGATGTGAAACGCAACCCGGCCCGGCCTGTGACCCAGTGCCATCTGTCTCGGGGCGACACCTGGACCGTTTCAGTTGGCACCGTGCTCACGCCTCTTATCTGGCGGGCCGCGTGCGGCACGCCGTCGTGACGTCAGCAGCGGCCCGCAGTCGCGGCTTTCCCGCGCTCTCCACGCCCACAACCCCACACCCGTTTCCTTGAGTCCGCACCCTGGTGTACAGAACATAGCCTTGCCGTGGCTCTGCCTCTTGCTAGCTACTGTGTATCAACAGCCAGACCCAGAAGTGTTATCGTCGTCATCATCATCATCATCATCAGCCAATTATCCACTGCCCCTACATGTCGTTTCCATATATTAAGATTTTCTTCTCAAACGGAACACCGCCTCTGCATAGATAATAGCCTGAATGCTGCTTCGAGTATAGTACGTCGTAAAGGATCATTTTTCGTATGTAGCGACGAAACTGCTATTACGTCACAAAAAAAGGCTCTGAGCACTATGGGACTTAACATCTGTGGTCATCAGTCCCCTAGAACTTAGAACTACTTATACCTAACTAAGCTAAGGACATCACACACATCCATGCCCGTGGCAGGATTCGAACCTGCGACCGCAGCGGTCTCGCGGTTCCAGACTGAAGCGCCTTTAACCGTACGGCCACACCGCTATTACGTCACAGTTCTACTCAGTAGTCTTGAACGAACTGGACAGAAACCCGAACAACAGAGGGCTGACGTACTAGAATATGCACTGATACTACGAAATGGTGCACTGATAATGGCAGGGCACTAGCTGAAATCTAGATTTGCCGAATAAAACCTGCAAGAAAAGGACGAGTGATTGCTGTGCTCTATCATTTGAAAACTGGATGTTTCCTTTGTTCCCTTTCTTGCAGCTCCCCGATACAGTGGACGTGTAAGTTTTACCACTAATAATTGGACCAGAACATTTCGAAAGAGTCTGAGAATAAAAACAGCGTTGGTTGGGAAATTATTTAATATCAATGACGCGTTTAATCCGTTTGGGTCATCATCAGATTGTGTAAAAATAGCTGGATATGTAGCTCATCCGTCATAAGGCCATTTAAGATGCAAAATGGACGCAACAGTAGCTGGATATGCAAGCTATCCGTCATTAAAGAATATAAAATGCAAGCTCGACCTTGAATACACCAGCTGACTACACCACAGCAGTACAAAATAGGGCCACGCGTATGAGTCGTACGCGCCAAATGTCCCTTTGGCTTGGGTAAGGCGTGGTAGTTACCGTTAGATTCCAGCCGGGTGGGTGGGGCGTGGTAAAGTGTTGTCCTCTGCTGTCGGAACTACAGGATCGCCGCGGCACGGAAGCAGGTGCTGATCCCCTGTTTGCTGGCCGGTGAGGCCGAGCGGTTCTGGGCGCTTCAGTCTGGAACCGCGCGACCGCTACGGCTAGAGTGGCCGGCCCTCTGGCAGGTAATATTGGGACAACTTTAAAACAGCAGTTAGTCTAAAACAGAAACAAGATACTATTTACACTCCTACATAAACAAACATCAGTCATTTAAATGAGTGGCGCTAAGTAATAAAGCTGGGAACCTAGAAATTGGTCATAATGTGCAGATGTATGTCAAGATTAACTGGTATAAGTCTCAATGTGATTAAAGAAATATTTTGGGTCAGAATCCACGTTTTTAAGAAAGATTTAAGGCGCTAAATATTAGACTTAGAAATGTAAAAATTTGTATGGTGCTCTCCTCTGTGTTTCGCCACAGACTTTATTTTAGTTAAGCACTTATATTATTGTAATAAAAACTGGCCAAGGTAGTTCTTCCTTTTTTTTTAAATTTGTGAACAGTTGATAACGTAAAACAGAAGTGTTAATGTTCACTCGACGGTTAACCTCATTTAAATGACTGTTGGTCTTTAGAATGTTTGTTTATGCAGGAGTGTAAATAGTATCTTGTTTCTGTTTTAGACTAATTGCTGTTTTAAAGTTGTCTCAATATTACCTGCCCGAGGGCCGGCCACTCTTGGCGTCATATTTATGGGGCTTATGGTACCCGCTGGTGATTAATGTGAATACTGATTCGAATCGTACAATGTTTCGATTATTTGTTGTAAATATTTAACTGCAATGAAATCTCTTTGTTTGCAAAACTTATTGCTTCCGGAGATCAGTTATTATCTAAACTTGTCCTTCCTACTCTCCTTCTATTATTTTCCCCATTTATTTTAATGTAAGCCTGTGTGTTTAAATACTTCCTACCTGACAATAACTTACCAGAGTTAAAGTTATAGTGTTTGTGCTGGTAAGACTGTTCAATAATAATTTACAGTTTTGGTGGAAAGCTGTCGAACTTCCATTCAGGTGGCAGCGTTAGGATACTGTGACGTTTCGACGAACGCCACAGTCATCATATTCGCCGGAAGATTAGCATGACACTCATCGTACCTTCGCGGTATCTTAATGCTGACAACAGCCTGGAAAGCTGGAGAGCTTATTGTCAGTAGTATACGCCGGAAAAGACTGCGTTCGTATTAGCAGTTTTGTTCGATAATAATGCCTGACAGAATCTGGTCAGCAATTTTGTAGCTTCTCTAAATCTTAGATAAAACTTCATGTTCAGGTCAGTGTTGAATACGACAGGAAGTCAGAGCTGGTTCTCTCTCTCTCTCTCTCTCTCTCTCTCTCTCTCTCTCTCTCACTCTCAATATCCTTTTTTTCTTCTTTTTTTGGGAAGGCCGGCCGCTGTGGCCGAGGGTTTCTAGGCGCTTCAGTCCAGAATCGCGCTGCTGCTACGGCCGCAGGTTCGAATCCTGCCTCGGACATGAATGTGTGTGATGTCCTTAGGTTGGTTAGGTTTAAGTATTTTCTAAGTCTAGGGGACTGATGACGTGCTTAGAGCCATTTGAACCTTTTTTTTTCTTTTTTTTTTTGAAAAATCCTTTGATGAGTTGCGAAGCAGAGTGTACACAATAAGACATATATACGACACAGTACATGGAATAGTTGCTCTATGTAACCTTAACTGGTTCTTAGAGCAAAATTCAGCTGTTCTTTTTAACGAATAATTTACCTCAAAATTAATAGTAAATGACAACAGGGATATATCCCACGTTCACCATTGAAAAAGATGGTTTCAGATAAGATGCTTTTTGTAGCCTACTTCAGCACAGTTACAAATTTTAATAACATCTGACATTATTATATGTAATTATCACATTTTTGCTGTATTACAGATAAATGACAGAGACTGCAATAGAGCATGTTACGAATAACCAGTTTTAAAAGTTAAAGGCGAGGATGATGTGTTTCAAACAGTTTTGTTTGACTGAATCCCAGAAACGAAAAACTTAATTGACTCATTCTTTGCTCCTCGACAGGAAAATCTTTTTTTTCGTTTGGTTTTAATTATTTTGGGCACGTATGAAGCCAGTTTCTGTCTGTAACTAGTGTTAGCCTTAGAACGAGTGCCGTCCTTCCTCAACCGTAAAGCGTACTGAAATGACGTTGCTTCATAAAAGCACTTTCACAGGTAACCCCAGTGCGGTCATAATTACATTATCCGGTGCCGCGTGGTAAGATAATGACATAAAACGGTTAATTAGCCGTGTCAAGAAATTTCTTCCCATAAGTGTTAAGGTATTCAGAGCCTCACGTGGGACGGCTAGCTTTTCCCGAGAACCCGTTTGAAAAAGAAACGGAGCTCCCGTAACAAGCGAGTATGTCCTGTGCGGAATTCAAATGCTTCCTACAAACGAAGTATAACGGCAGTCATGTCTCGATGTACTCAGATTTACGCGTTTTATTACGAGCGCAAACCACGTGTAATCAGAAATGAACCTTTGTCATGCTACAGCGTCCAACATTAAAGTAAAAAGGTTCCTGATGACCTGCAGCAGCAGATTCCGCTGTAATTTCTTCTCTGATGTCACTGAAGTATATTCCACGTGTTAGCTGCGTAAAAGACTTGTAATCGCTCTGCTTGCACAAATGCGTTATGGCCTGATATCGTTTGGTCGGAAAGAAATTGCTGTAGCCGAGCGGTTCTAGGCGCTTCAGTCTGGAACCGGCTGACCACTACGGTCGCAGGTTCGAATCGTGCCGCGGGCATCGATGTGTGTGATGTCCTTAGGCTAGTTAGGTTTAAGTAGTTGTAAGTTCTAGGGGACTGACGATCTCAGAAGTTAAGTCCCATTTTGCTGAGAGCCATTTGAGCCATTTGAACGGAAATAAATTACAAGAGAAGATACGAAAGTAAGATGCGTCATTGTTTTTGAAAGGCAAGATGATACAGCAGGTGAGTCAAACAAACGCCATATGAATCCACACTTGTTACTAGTTCAACAACGGGAGGAGCATCAGCGGAGGAGGAATGGAGCACGCGCAGAGCGCCGAAGAAGTGTTAGCAGCAGATGGGGGTGCTCGAGGTTATTCGATGGCAGATGGACGTGTGCTGACGACGTGCTCACCAACGGGAGTGGACGCCAATGGAAGTGCGTGCTGCTGAATTGGCACGTGGACTGTTGTGTCCATCATCCACGAACGCCGAAAAACCGCGTATGGTGATCATGTCTCTTCAAACGGTTGGCCGCTAGTGTAGCATGTTCAGAGAAGGAAGGCACAGAGTGGAGGATGGAAGTCGAAGTGGGCGTCCCTCCAAGTCTACGAATGGAAACAACATTCCTAGAGTTCTGGACATGGTGTTAACGGACAGGCACATAACGGTGTACTCAGCGTATTGGCCATGTTCGGAACCATCACATGCTCCACGATGTGTCGGGTTACAAGATACTGTCCGAAAGATGGGTGCTGAGAAACCTGACCTCGGATCACAAGAGTGCAAGAATGATAATCAGCCTCGATCACTTGATGCGGCGCGAGTGAGGGGAAAATAAGTTCCTGTCCAGAATCGTGACAGGGCATGAGACTTGGGTGCATCACTTTACCCCTGAACACAAGGCCATCTCAATGACGTGGAAGCATCGTGTTTCACCAGCGAGGAAAAAATCCAGTCACTCTCTTCAGGAAAGGTTGTGGTCACAGCTTTCTGGGACGCGAAAAGTGTGATTCTCCTTGATTTCCATCAGTGCGGCGCGCTAGCTACGACACTCTCACCAAACTCAGGTTCGCCATTCTATGAAAGAGGCCAGGGTTCTTGAGCGAAGGTGTTGTACACTCGGACGACAACGCAAAACCACACACAGTAAGGCTCGTCGCTTCGGATGTGAGAGATTGGCTCACCCAGCCTACAGTCCCGACTTTGCCCCAAACCAATGCTGAGGTAGAGGAGCCTGTGCGAAAATTCCTTGCTTAGTAGGGCACCAGGTTTAAGCAGAATGATTTATTCAAACTGGTTGCACGCTACGAAAAATGTTTCTACGTCGGTAGGTACTATGTCGAAAAATAGTGCAAACTGTATAGTTCATAATGCCTTGGTGTATTTGTTTTTGGCAATAAAGTTTTAGTGTGAAAAACAATGACGAAACTTACTTTCGGAACATCTCTAGTACATTACGTAATGCTTAGTGCTCGATGATGACTTACGGTATGTTACTAATGTACTACTTCACTTGAATCAGGAGAAGTGCAGAATACTTTTTTGAAGGTGACGCGAGTGTTGATGCCAAGGGAGTCAAAGAAGGAACTACATTAACTAATAGTAGAGTACACCGTCCAAAAATTTCCGAGACATTTACTCCTGGCGTTCATATGACGTCAGTGCAGTAAATGCGGTGGCAGATTGAACTAACAACTATAAACAACAGATTTTCACTCGACCAGTCAGTTGTGAGCAGGCAGTGTTAAGCAGCGGCCATGCGGTCGTAGTGTGTCAACATTGTTTTGTCGCAGACTGCGGTGGAGCTACAAACTGAACATCTCTAACTAATGCATTCAGTGCACGCTCCAGAATGTGTACGTAGTTTGTCCCGCACAGCACACTTTGACTTAAAAAAAAAAAAAAAAGTCTGTGACGTGAGGACGCCTACCGCGACTTGACTGAAATGAAAAACGCGGACAGTACTATTCTGGGTTAGGAGGCTTGGTGTTATCGATACGAACCTCCCACAAAACTAAGTGCGGAATGGACCTCTGGTGGTTAGCCACAACCAAAAAAGGTGCAAATATCACACGTGAGCTGAACAATATTCCAGAGAAAGCCTTCTCTGATAGTTTCATACTGTTATATGAATGTTTTGTGCGTTGAACTCAAGTTGAATGAGACCATGTAGATCACCTGGAGCTTTAAAACCACCATCTTAACTGTTTCCTATTTTTGTTAATCCAGTCTAGAAATTTTTAGCACCGCTCGAGGTGGCGCAGTGATTAGCACGCTGGACCCGCATTCGGGAGGACGACGGTTCAAATCTGCACCCGTCGATCCTGATTTAGGTTTCCCGTGATTTCCCTAAATCGCTCCAGGCAAATGTCAGAATGGCTCCTTTGAATGGGCGATGGACCGATGACCTCTCTGTTTGCCCCCCCCCCCCCCCCAATCAACCAACCAACGAAATGTTTTGCATATGGATTAGTTTTAAGCTCGATAAACACGTAGTTCATCCAGTTGTGTATTGTTAACAACATAAAAAAACGATATGCAAAGCAAAAGGTTCTGAACGTCAATTATTGAATCTTTGACAATACTCAAAACATGTTACGTTAACTATTTCTCTCAGTAGTGTATTACGCAGTCACCTCTCGGCTCAGCGCTTAGGCAAAAGGTAATAATGCTGCAAAATAGCGATTTATACGTGGCATTTACGCGTTCGGATTTTTTTTGGGCATCGCACAAACAGCTAGTTATTTAACATTGCCACAGAAAGGAGTGAAATACATAGCAGTCTACCCACTCTCGTCTCAAAAGCAGCAGAAGTGTTTTCAAATGCAAATTAAAGTTGTTTCTCCACGTCAACTTTTTCTGCGCTATAGATGTATTCTCGACTGGAGGTATTGTAAGCAGTCAATTACAAGACAGCGTGCATGGTTTATGTGACTACCTGCGTAGCACGTGAGCATATAAACATATATTTTGTTGAAGCAAGCAAATTTGTTCAGTTGATAAGTTTCATGTCATAATATTTATAGGACACGTAATTTCCCAAACTAAACCTCCATAATGCATCTGACTCTTACAGGCTGTACTGGTTGTTCACGGCGATCACAGTGTGTATTAAACTATTAATATGGTTGTTGCGACAATTTATGAGTTGTGTCAGTACTGCCCTAACAGTTTTCTCACTGATGAGTTATACTATTACTTAAAATATATTCTTCACTGTAGGAGGTCCAGGGCTTAATTTCGTTCCGAAGCTTCGCACAAATTTTTTAACACTGGAGCAAGTAGGCACCACAGACGTAAAATAGTGCACATGTTATTAAATCGTGGAGCTGTAAAATAGTACACATGGTGTTAAATCGCAACGCAACTACAATTTGCCGCTGCGACGGTATCGCTAACTGTGATTAGAATCTAATCTTCTGATTATTATGGCTGCGGGAGACTGAAACTTTAATTCATATGAAGTACCATTTTTCTTACTTGCAACAATATTTTCAGAACAGAACAGAAAGTTACAAGATTTATATCAGGTGCTAGTTCTTGAAAATCCGATGGAGATCTTCTCGTGAAACTCCGAACAGCGGCGGATGTTCCGCGGAACAAATATATTCATTAACGACTTTAGGAATTTAGATTTCTCGTGAAGATATCAGATGTCTGTCTATAATACTTTAAAATAGATTACAAACAGTCTTGACCGCAAAAAAAATATTTATTTGGAACGGTAACTGGTTTCGGTCAGAATGTAACCTTCTTCACACCATTCATACCACGATCTTAGGCGGTGGCGGCGAACGGAAGAGGTGTCGTGGCGCCAACGGCACTGCCTACCTTATCGTATAAATGGTCTGAAGATGATCAAGTTTTGAACTAAACGCGTCACTATGGCAAATAAATGTCCTAGAGCGCTCAAACTGTTTTAATCTATTCTTTCCCGATAACTTTAGTGTTCTCCAGTTTCAAAAATTGTAGCAAGCATGATTTTCATGCTGGCATAGAAAACAACTTGTACAAAGGTTTAAGATATATGACTAAACATGCTTTCGGCAGTTCGTTATTCCATATTAAACATCATGTGAAGTTAAGACATGAATAAAATAACTTCATCTTAGGGAACTATTACTCCACTGAAGAGTACGTTCACTGTGACAAAATATTTTTTTTAAAATTATAATATAATTTATATTAAGGCCACACGATTAAATAAATTTTGCATTCTTGATTTCTTACCACATACCCATCTCGACGGGATCCGTGGAGTACGTTTCACGTCATGATACATAATGACCCAAACAACGATTGCTCCTGTGCCGGTAGTCACTATACAAAGTATTTTCTTTCAGTATACATAAAATTTGAACATTATGCTTATTTACATTCAATTTGTTAACACGTTTCGACACGGAGCCACTGTGATACGAACTGAAACGAGTGCACAGTTCATGGACAGTGTCACCTGAATAATTTTCACTTCAGCCGTATTGGATAATAGCTTCTATTCGTTAGGTTTGTTGGTGTGACAGTCTTCCGCAGCAAGTATTTAAATACGACTTGAAACTGTAGTCGCAATAAATAAAAAGTTTTGATAATCATAAGCGATAATTATTACGTTTAATAGTTATTAAATACTCATTTATACATCAAAACCATTTCTCTCTCTGAAATAAACTCAGTTTATAGACCAATACTCCCTCGCTTATCTTGTGCTCCAAAGCTGAAAAATGAAAATGTAAAACTCACTACAGTTGTATTTCATTAACGTTTATTACGCCCGCAACCGGTTTAATTCTGAAAGAGCATCTTAAGGAAGGCACATTTCTGCCACTTTGCGAGACTTATTTATCACAACTGTGAACTGAAAATGTTAGTTTTCAACGAAACCAGATCTGACGCGATAAACTCACTTCAAATACACCTGTACTGGTTTTTATTAACATTCGAGTAGCTTCTGTTGAAAAGTGCATAAGACAGTGATTCAGCCATTCACCCCTACTCGTCACTTATTCAGAGTATACCGGAAGTGTTGCGACAGACTTCGAGGGGATGTAGGGGCTGTCTTGAGGAACAAATCGAGGCTGCGAAGCCGTACCCGGAAACGTCACCCAGCGAGAGCACAGAGCGTCGAAGTTATAGGTGCTCGCGCGTGTCACTAGCCCATCCCTTCTGCAGCAGACGTGAGAATGTTCGCCGACGGAGCGGAGGCGGTAAACCCGCAATGTCGTTTGTTATTCAGTGATCGCGACTGATTGCCTCGACCGTCAGTGGAGAAGATGGAGCTAGCTCCTGCGCCGATAGAATTTGTCTCCTGTGAATGCGATGATCTGCTGCTTTGTTGGATGACGATTTCGGACATGGGTTTCCATCCACAGCTTATTTTTCTCCTGGAAGCCTCTTACATATTTAGTGTTTTTCGGTATACAGGAGGAAAATTAACTGCAGATGAAAACCGATGTCCGAAACCTTCGTCCACCAAGGCAATAGAAACTTCCTGGCAGGTTCGCAGGAGAGCTTCTGTAAAGTTTGGAAGGTAGGAGACGAGGTACTGGCAGAAGTAAAGCTGTGAGTACCGGGCGTGAGTCGTGCTTCGGTAGCTCAGTTGGTAGAGCACTTGCCCGCGAAAGGCAAAGGTCCCGAGTTCGAGTCTCGGTCGGGCACACAGTTTTAATCTGCCAGGAAGTTTCATATCAGCGCACACTCCGCTGCAGAGTGAAAATCTCATTCTGGAAACATCCCCAAGGCTGTGGCTAAGCCATGTCTCCGCAATATCCTTTCTTTCAGGAGTGCTAGTTCTGCAAGGTTCGCAGGAGAGCTTCTGTAAAGTTTGGAAGGTAGGAGACGAGGTACTGGCAGAAGTAAAGCTGTGAGTACCGGGCGTGAGTCGTGCTTCGGTAGCTCAGTTGGTAGAGCACTTGCCCGCGAAAGGCAAAGGTCCCGAGTTCGAGTCTCGGTCGGGCACACAGTTTTAATCTGCCAGGAAGTTTCATATCAGCGCACACTCCGCTGCAGAGTGAAAATCTCATTCTGGAAACATCCCCAAGGCTGTGGCTAAGCCATGTCTCCGCAATATCCTTTCTTTCAGGAGTGCTAGTTCTGCAAGGTTCGCAGGAGAGCTTCTGTAAAGTTTGGAAGGTAGGAGACGAGGTACTGGCAGAAGTAAAGCTGTGAGTACCGGGCGTGAGTCGTGCTTCGGTAGCTCAGTTGGTAGAGCACTTGCCCGCGAAAGGCAAAGGTCCCGAGTTCGAGTCTCGGTCGGGCACACAGTTTTAATCTGCCAGGAAGTTTCATATCAGCGCACACTCCGCTGCAGAGTGAAAATCTCATTCTGGAAACATCCCCAAGGCTGTGGCTAAGCCATGTCTCCGCAATATCCTTTCTTTCAGGAGTGCTAGTTCTGCAAGGTTCGCAGGAGAGCTTCTGTAAAGTTTGGAAGGTAGGAGACGAGGTACTGGCAGAAGTAAAGCTGTGAGTACCGGGCGTGAGTCGTGCTTCGGTAGCTCAGTTGGTAGAGCACTTGCCCGCGAAAGGCAAAGGTCCCGAGTTCGAGTCTCGGTCGGGCACACAGTTTTAATCTGCCAGGAAGTTTCATATCAGCGCACACTCCGCTGCAGAGTGAAAATCTCATTCTGGAAGGCAATAGAACATCGTATTCATAGAAGACGAAACCTATCAATGGAGCAGCTAGCTTCATCTCCTCAACTGGCGATCGTGACAATCAGTCGCAATTATTGAATAGCAAAAAACATTGCGAGAGGTTGCGCCTGAGGTCCATCAGCGTATAAAGTCACGTTTGCTGCAGGAGCGGTCCCCTAGTAGCAGACTTTGGCTCTATAACTTCGACGCTCTGTAGCGTCGTTGGATGACGTTTCGGGACACGGGTTCTTATCCTCAATTTGTTTCTGATGACGATCTCTAAAGTCCATTTAAGTTTGTCGCAATATGTCTGGGAGGCTCTGTATATCGAATGAGCAGTGGCACGAATGAAAGGAAGATTGAAAAGTGGGATCAAAATTCGGGGTGAAAGGATGTCCATGATAATATTCGCTGACGACATTGCTATCTTCATTGAAAATGAAGAACTGCAGAACCTGTTGAATGGGTCTAATGAGTACAGAGTACGGAATGGGAGGTAATCGAAGAAATCAGATTATTTATTTATTTACGCGTCACGTTCCGTAGTACCAAATTGAGGATCATATCTGCAAGGTCACGGAACGTGTCAGTACATGAAATTACAACATAAAAGTAATAACAGATAAAAATAAATGTTTATGAACCTGAAAACAGTCAGTCCAAATGTTTAAGTAAACGCAATCAACAATACAACAAGGAACAGCTTAATTTTTCAAGGAACTACTCTACAGAATAGAAGGAGTGACCCATGAGAAAAGTCTTCAGTTTCTATTTGAAAGCGCGTGTATTACTGCTAAGATTTTTGAATTCGAGTCGTATTATGGAAAATGGATGAAGGAATGTACTGCACACCTTCCAGCACAAGAGTTAAGAAAGTCCGATCCAAATGCAAGTTGGATTTCTGCCGAGTATTAACTGAGTGAAAGCTGTTTATTCTTGGGAATAAGCTCATATTGTTTATGAAACGACAGTAAAGAATATATATAATGAGAGGCCAATGTCAAAATACCCTGGCTAGTGAACAGGGGTCGACAAGAGGTTCGTGAACTTACACCACTTATTGCACGAACAGCCCGTTATTGAGCCAAAAATATCCTTTTAGAATGGGAAGAGTTACCCCAAAATATATTATAAAATATATACGACACAATCGAGTGAAAATAAGCAAAGTAGACTAATTTTCGTGTCGAACAATCACTTACTTCAGATACCGTCCGAATAGTAAAAATGGCAGCATTAAGTCTTTGAACAAGATCCTGAATGTGGGCTTTCCACGACAGTTTAATATCTATCTGAACACCTAGAAATTTGAACTGTTCGTTTCACTAATCATATGCCCATTCTGTGAAATTAAAACGTCGGGATATGTTGAATTGTGTGTTAGAAACAGTAAAAACTGAGTCTTACTGTGATTTAACATAAGTTTATTTTCTACAAGCCACGAACTTATGTCATGAACTGCATTATTTGAAACCAAGCCAATATTACACACAATATACTTTACTACCAAGCTTGTGTAATCAGCAAACAGAAATGTTTTAGAGTTACCCGTAATACTAGTGAGCATATCATTTATATAAATAAGGAACAGGAGTGGTCCCAACACTGATTCCTGGGGCACCGCGCACTTCACAGTACCCCACTCAGATACCACATCACAGCCATTCTCAACACTGTGAATAATGACCTGTGCTGTTAAAGTAAGAGGTGAACCAATTGTAAGCTACTCCCCGTATTCCGTAATGGTCCAATTTCTGGAGCAATATTTTGTGATCAACACAATCAAACGCCTTAGTTAAGTAAAAAAATATGCTAAGCTTTCGAAACCTTTTGTTTAACCCATACAGTAGCTCACAGAGAAAAGAGAATATAGCGTTTTCAGTTGCTAAACGACTTCTAAAGCCGAACTGTAAATTTGTAGCAAATTATGTGACATAAAATGATCAATTATCCTTACATAAACACCCTTTTCAATAACTTTAGCAAACACCGATGGCATAGAAATAGGCCTAAAATTGTCTACATTATCCCTTTCTCCCTTTTTATAAAGCGGCAATAATACTGGGTACTTTAATCGTTCAAGAAATAGACCATTCTTAAAGGAAAAATTACATATTTGGCTAAGTACAGGGCTAACATGTACGTCGCAGTACTTCAATATTTTGCTAGGCACTCCATCATATCCATGAGAGTTCTTAGTGATTTAATTACTGACTCAATCTCCCCCTTGTCTGTATCACAGAGGAGTATTTCAGACACCAATCTCGGAAAGGCATTTGCCAAGAGAGTTATATGATTCTCTGTAGAAACTAAATTTTTATTTAATACACCAGAAATGCTCGTAAAACGATTATTAAATACTGTACATATATCAGATTTATCAGTAACAGAAGTATTTTCACTATAAACTGACTTTATATCGTCGATCTTGTGCTGCTGACCAGACACTTCCTTCACAACTGACATATGGTTTTAATTTTATCCTGTGAATTAGGCATTCTGTTTGTGTACGTTTCTAACATCATTTTAAGCACCTTAAAATACTGTCTGTAATGGGCTACTAAACTCAACATCAACACTGGTGAGCACTAAGTGGATGGAGTGAAGGAATCCTGCTACCTTGAAAGCAAAATAATGCATAATGGACGAAGCAAGGAAGGCATCAAAAGCAGACCAGCATAGGCAAAGAAGGGAATTCTCGATAAAAAGAAGTCTACTACTGTCAAACAACATAACATTAATACGTGAACACGAAAATTGAAATACCGAGTTTTAATATTAACTGTACAAGCGGGCCGATGTAACTTATGTTCTTCGAAAGGTGCTTTACCATAGATGTCAACGAAGATAAAATCATGTGTGTACGTAGCCCTTAAGAGTGTTAAAAGGAAGTAGATGTTTCTATATTTATAACCCTGATGATAACCTTCTCTGTCACGCATGAAAATCTCCAATAAGTGAACATCGACAGTTCAAGTGCTGTCAATTTCTCCTCTGCGTACCAATCAGGTTCTGTGGTAAAAATGACACACGCAAGTAACAACGTTTCGTTGAATCGCATTCTAGGTATGTTCGTATTTATTTGGTTCATTTGCAGTTTCACAACCATACCGGGCAGCTACAACGTGATAACTGCTAAATCGATGATGTTGTCAGCAGTGAAAATAAACATATCATAGTAACGATGTCTGCAAATAACGTTGTATGTTGGCGTCGTTACTTCGCTTACTTTTCTGTAAAAGTAACTTTCTGGTCATTTGCCGCAGTTAACAGAAAATTTGAAGTACGTTCCTAATTTTTAATTTCTTCACTTTGAATAATTATAACTTTCGACTTCCCTTATTATACGGATACGTTGTTTGTTTTAGTCTATGACTAGGAGGAGGACTCTGACAGGTTGGAGTAAAAAACCCAGAGCTAGAAAGACAATTTTTGCGTAGAGAAAGGAAGAGTAATGTGGACATTTATAATGATACTGCAACTGATTTATTGAACGATCGAAGTATTAATACGTGAACATCAAAACTGAAGTACCGATTTTTAAACTTAATTATACAAGGTGGCCAATGAAACTTATATAACTCAAAAGGTACTCAGCGACAGATGTGCACAAAAAATCGTGTGTGTACATAAGCATTAAGAGAGGTAAAAGGAAGCAGACATAAACACATGAGAGAAGAGAAAAGAAAAGTTTTCTTCTGTCTCTCACATTGTTACCAACTTCTAACACACGTACCTATCAGGTGTTATGATTCAAATGACACACGAAAGTAACAGCGTTTCATGAAATCGCAGTCTATGGACGCTCATGTTTAAGTATTACGGATGGTTCAGTTGCACAATGGGCAGCTACAATGCCCCAAGTGCTACTTCCTTGATGTTGTCAGAAGTGGAAAACGAAATTTAATAAAGAAGTCGTCGGGTGCAACAAACATTGTTTGTTAGCGTCACTTCCTTTTCTTTACTTTAGTCCAAGAGTAAACAGAACTAACTTCGTGTCCTGTTGCCGCCGTCACCACAATATGTGAAGTGTTCGCCGCCCGCTTTGAGGCGCCATGTCACGGATTGCGCGGCTCCTCCCGCAGCAGGTTCGAGTCGTCCCTCGGACATGGGTGTGTGTGCTGTTCTTAGCATAAGTTAGTTCAAGTAGTGTGTAAGTCTAGGGGCTGATGACCTCAGCAGTTTGGTCCCTTAGGAATTCATACACATTTGAACATTTCTTGAAGTGTTCCTGATTCTCAATTTCTTCTTTTAAAATATCTACAGCTTTGCTTATTACATGGAACTATATTTGTTTTAGGGCATGCCTCAAAGAAAAACGCTAACGAGTCGAAAGAAAGACGAAGAGATAGAGAGGCACATTTTTGTGTAGTCAAATTAATACCAATAATGTGTACGTTGGTAATGGTAACACTATTGTTGTTTTTATAGATACATTTAAATGTGCATTGAACGTAATTTCAAACAATTTTGAGGACTACAATTGCAGTTTGATAAATTTATATTTCAGATTTGGTAATGCAAGTGATTTCCTGCCTGACGTTACTTAATGCGATGCAATGGCGTTCATGTTGCGTTATCAAAAGTTATTTTGTTGCCATTAACATAAATTTATTTTTCAACTCATTGTATCAAGGACTCACTTGAAACGATGTAACAGTTAAAGAGAAATCAAAGAATTATTTCAAGAATACTCATAGCTACAATGTAGCATTTGCTATGGGTCGTTTCTGATGCTAAAATTTCAGAGCTTCACTTTAAGATAGACGAGATTTTTTTTTATCCCAGGTCACGTCCACTGACTCAGTTGATCGAACTTCGACCACAGGCGATACTAGTATGCATTAATGTGAGAAATAAACTACTGAGCATCTATATTTGGAGCACAATATTGCATGTTACCTAATAACGGACTGTAAAAGGAAAAAGAAAAGAAAATCAAAGCTTTTCAGATGTGGTGCTAAAGAAGAATGTTGAAAATTAGGTGGACTGATAAGACAAAGGTTGAGGTGGTTTCCCGCAGAATTGGCGAAGAAAGGAACACTAAAAATGGGACAGGATGGTCGGACGTGCTTTAAGACATGAAGGAATAACTTCCGTGTTACAAGAAGGAGCTGAAGATGGTAAAAACTGCAAGGAATGACAGACACTGCAATAGCTTCTATCAAACAACTGAGTTTGCTAGTCTGAGACGAAGAGTCATCACAGGAGCGGAAACCGTGGCGGACCACAGCAAACCACTCAGGGGAGTGAGGACTAAAAACAAATCTTTTATTTGCCTCTGATGACAGATGTATGACTAAACATGTCAAGTATAGAGTATAGGAAGATTGCGGACTTTTCTGGAAACTAGAAATCTACTCTGCAGGAATCAGCATGGGTTTCGAAAAAGACGATCATGTGAAACCCAGGTCGCGCTATTCGTCCACGAGACTCAGAGGGCCATTGACACGGGTTCCCAGGTAGATACCGTGTTTCTTGACTCCCGCAAGGCGTTCGATACAGTTCCCCACAGTTGTTTAATGAACAAGGTAAGATCATATGGACTATCAGACCAATTGTGTGATTGAAGAGTTCCTAGATAACAGAACGCAGCATGTCATTCTCAAAGGAGAGAAGTCTTCCGAAGTAAGAGTGATTTCAGGTGTGCTGCAGGGGAGTGTCGTAGGACCGTTGCTATTCACAATATACACAAATGACCTTGTGGATGACATCGGAAGTTCACTGAGGCTTTTTGCGGATGATGCTGTGGTATTTCGAGAGGTTGTAACAATGGAAAATTGTACTGAAATGCAGGAGAATCTGCAGCGAATTGATGCACGGTGCAGGGAATGGCAATTGAATCTCAATGTAGACAAGTGTAATGTGCTGCGAATACATAGAAAGAAAGATCATTTATCATTTAACTACAATATAGCAGGTCAGCAACTGGAATCCGTTAATTCCATAAATTATCTGGGAGTACACATTAGGAGTGATTTAAAATGGAATGGTCATATAAAATTAATCGTCGGCAAAGCAGATGCCAGACTGAGATTCATTGGAAGAATCCTAAGGAGGTGCAATCCGAAAACAGAGGAAGTAGGTTACAGTACGCTTGTTCGCCCAGTGCTTGAATACTGCTCAGCAATGTGGGATCCGTACCAGATAGGGTTGATAGAAGAGATAGAGAGGATCCATCGGAGAGCAGCGCGCTTGGTTACAGGATCATTTGGTAATCGCGAAAGCGTTACGGAGTTGATAGATAGGCTCCAGTGGAAGACTCTGCAGAAGAGACGCTCGGTAGCTCGGTACGGGCTGTTGTTGAAGTTTCGAGAACATACCTTCAACGAGGAGTCAGGTAGTATATTGCTCCGTCCTACGTATATCTCGCGAAGAGACCATGAGGATAAAATCAGAGAGATTAGAGCCCACACAGAGGCGTACCGACATTCTTTCTTCTTACGAGCAACACGAGACTGGAATAGAAGGGAGAACCGATAGAGGTACTAAAGGTACCCTCCGCCACACACCGTCAGGTGGCTTGCGGAGTATGGATGTAGATGTAGATGTAGACTCGAACGTTAAATTTATTTTCTTTACTGACCAACTGGAACCTGAAATCACTGTGGAATCCGAGATGTAGAGGAGATGTCTAAAACAAGAAAACAAAAAGAAAAAGAGTTACTGTGCTGCAGGCTCGGAGACGGAGATATATCGCCTCACATTTCTGTTGGTTCTCTGGGCAGACAGTCTTTCACGAAGAGGATTCGTCCTTTACGCTTCCAATTCTCGCGGGCGGCTCCAGAGCAAACGCATCACTCCCCTCAGGAGGCAGGCACATACCGTCCAGTCTGGAGTCTCGTGTGTGTGTGTGTGTGTGTGTGTGTACAGGACGGACACGCCCAGCCAGCACTTAGCGGCCGCCAGCTAACACGACGCCTTCCCGCCGCCCACCCACTCTTACGCCGGAAATACCGCCCGCTTCTCGCGACCCGTCCCTTCGTACAAGTCACGTCAACTCAGCGCGACACAACACTTCCTAGTCTGTCTGTGGTCTCTTTGTATAAACAAACTAAGCAAACTGTGCTCGAGGCCTTTCAGGAGAAACACAGTCTGCAACAGTGGACGTAACTAGCCTTAATACTCCAAAGCTCAACGATAAAGCCGTAACAAATCCTGTGGCTGCCACACATTTCAGGAAAATTCGACAAACTTCTACTTTGTCTGTGTCGGTTGCATGAACGTACAGTACTCGCCCAGTCTCGAACCACGTACCTTGTTATTTACCGCAACTATACTGCCGCAAATAAATTAATACACCAGGGAATCTCTATTCCCAGTTGACTCAAGAGTAGACAGGGCATATGGAGTAAATGAAATGATTATAAAAGACATCATATTTACGCCAGTGACTGTAACACTTTCTTTATTTCAAGATTGCAATTTCGGTCTTAGGCCATTATCAAGTGCAGATTTTTGTGGCTTTAAGCCATGTCAACTTAAAATGAGTTGACACGTTTATATGTCGTTGTCATTACCATTAAATACATTCGTGGCGCTGTTACATATTGCGAGCAATAGGCGTCACGAATGTACCGGGTGATCATAAAGTCAGTATAAATTTGAAAACTTAATAAACCACGGAATAATGTAGATAGGTAAAAGCCGGCCGCGGTGGTCTCGCGGTTCTAGGCGCGCAGTCCGGAACCGCGTGACTGCTACGGTCGCAGGTTCGAATCCTGCCTCGGGCATGGATGTGTGTGATGTCCTTAGGTTAGTTAGGTTTAAGTAGTTCTAAGTTCTAGGGGACTGATGACCACAGCTGTTAAGTCCCATAGTGCTCAGAGCCATTTGAACCATTTTTTTAGAGGTAAAAATTGACACACATGCATGGAATAACACTGGGGTTTTATTAGAACAAAAAAAAAAAAATAATAATAATAAAGTTCACAAAATGTCCGACAGATGGCGCTGGACAGCAGAACGTCAGTGATCGTGTGCTCAGCGGCCACTTTCGTCTAGCTTGGCCTCCCTGGTCCCCAGACCTCAGTCCGTGCGATTATTGGCTTTGGGGTTACCTGAAGTCGCAAGTGTATCGTGATTGACCGACATCTCCAGGGATGCTGAAAGACAACGTCCGACGCCAATGCCTCACCATAACTCCGGACATTCTTAACAGTGCTGTTCAGAACATTATTCCTCGACTACAGCTATTGTTGAGGAATGATGGTGGACATATTGAGCATTTCCTGTAAAGAACATCATCTTTGCTTTGTCTTACTTTGTTATGCTAATTACTGCTATACTGATCAGATGAAGCGCCATCTGTCGGACATTTTTTGAACTTCTGTATTTTTTTTGTTTCTAATAAAACCCCATGTCATTCCAAGCATGTGTGTCAATTTGTACCTCTCTATCTATACTATTCCGTGATTTATTCAGTTTTCAAATTTATACTGACTTTTTGATTACCCAGTATTTAATAGTAATGGCTATAACATATAAATGTGTCAGGTCATTTTAAGTTGACATGGCTTAAAGCCACGAAAATCTGCGCTTGGTAATGGCCTAACGCCGAAATTGCAATCGTGAAATAAAGAAAGTGTTACAGTCACTGGCGTAAATATGATGTCTTTTATGAAGTTCTACATGACTGTGAATACCAGGTATAAAAAGTTAATGAAATGCTTACATTTACAGATCAACAGGACAAGCGGTTCTGAGGTACGAGGTATCGACCCTTGCTGTAACACCCATACTAGTAAATGGTGTAGCGTCCACGGGCGGCAGTGCAGGCGCTGACTCTAGCGTCAGTAGATCGTAAGGTGGCGAATACTGTCCTGGGATACGTTATGCCACATCTGCTCGATTTGTTCACGTAGTTCTGTAATAGTTGTTGGCTGACGAATCGCACGAATCACTTCTCGTCCCACCGTATCCAACACGCGCTCAGTTGGAGACCGGAGATCGTGCTGCCCAGGAATGTTTCTGCACGTCTTGCCGAGCACGTTGAGTTTCAAGGGCAGTGTGTGGGCGAGCATTGATCTTTTGCAGCAATATATCACCTTCCTGTTACAAGCACGGCAAAAGAACGGAACAACGTTCTAACACGTACCGAGCTATGAGCACGCGTGTGCGACGTCTTTCACAATAGTGAAGACGAGCAAGTGGTCGCGCATAAACAATATTTGTACTATCATAAACTTTCGCTGATATTGTGTGAATTATCCGTTTAGTCTTAAATTATCTGAAGACGGCTTAAAAAGCCAAAAGCCGGTTGTCAACGAACAATATAAAAAAAATTAGAAAGCCAAAACCAGCTCAAAACGAACTATAAAATAAATGTTATTGTGGAACATCACTACTGTGTGCTTAAGTTTATTTTTAGGTATCTGTCCCACGTTAGGTTATCAGAGAACCAATTGGAATTTATTGCATGTTGCTGCTACGTATCAGTGTCGCACTGGTGAGGGAAAACTTACTGATGGTTTGCATGATCCTTATAATACATTTAAGAAGATAGTAACTATTCTTGAAAGAACAGATACCATTGATGACCGTGCAGCTTTTCTAGAATAAATGATAATTAATTGAAACTCTCAGCTGCCGAGAGCTGTTGTTGATATACCTCGATGGGGACAGCTGAAAATGTGTGCCCCGACCGGGATTCGAACCCGGGATCTCCTGCTTACATGGCAGACGGGTAGATGGATAGAGCGTCTGCCATGTAAGCAGGAGATCCCGGGAACGAGTCCCGGTCGGGGCACTCATTTCCATTTGTCACCATCGAGGTATATTAACAACACCTGACGCAGCTCAGGGTTTCAATTAATTACTATTTAACCTTATAATACAGATTGCTCCTGTAGGTTGTGCTGTGTAGATTGCTAAGACTCGTCACCGTATTGTCACATCGAATTAGTTCCACCCGCAGACAGGCAACCCAGTTACCCGCTTTGCAAAGGGGGCTGCTGTCGCGCCTTCCCGGATACATCACGTCAGTGACTTGCACCCACGAACTAAAGCTTGCCATCTGATTTGATCCATTATAAATGGTTTTTGAAAGCCTGCGACTGTAGATACAATACGCTTGTTTATAAATAAATAAATCTTCTGCTACCAGTCACGATTTTTCTTTATTTTACTATTCGCACGACGCGTTTCGAGAAATAATTCCCATTATCAAGTGCGTTTTTTTTATGTGTGTTAAGCCATTTCTTTTAATGTCAGTGTGTGTGAGTCTGCTTCATTTTGTTGACTTTTACTGTTATACATAAGAAACGCGATTTTTAGTTGGGTATCAATTCTTTCTGTGAGGTTAGTGGCTAAAGTTTGAGAACAATTTGTACTTACAGTTTTCTAATGATCCATTTGTGTAGAGTCTCACACACACTTAACATCACACAAAACTTGTACATTTTGACATCGAAAATATCTTATATAAACAAAACAGTTACAAAGATCTTCTTACAGGTAGTTCACAGAGATAACATTATAGGTCTTCCACAGATTATGATATGCTTTTGTACAGAGGTTATTTATCTTAACAATTTGGCTCATGAATTACTTATATTGATTTTACAATTGTGCTTTTTTTTGTGAGCCACTGTCAACATTGTGGGAACACACGTGGCACAAACCTTTTTTAACGCCAACACTTTCAGTATTCTGCAAACACTTTCTTCCCCTATCCCAATGTAGCGTGACAATTCGTTCACTGTGATGCGTCTGTCAGCAGTCACCAATTCGTTAACTCTCTGCACACTGTCTGGAGTGTGTGCAGTACGAGGCCTGCCGCTGCGAGGACAATCCTCAACATTGTCGTGCCCGCTTTCATCGCGTAACCTGATTGCCCACCGACTAACTGTACTGCGATCGACAGCAGCATCTCCATACACCTTTTTCAACCTCTTGTGGATACTTCCCACTTTCTCGTCTTCACATCCCAGGAATTCTATGACAGCACGTTGCTCCTGACGAACGTCAAGTGTAGCAGCCATCTGGAAGACATGCTGTGACTGCGCCACTCACGGTAACAAGTTGAACTAAGTTTGAAAACAACCGGGAAGGATGTATCTACACACTGTAAAACTTTCACACACGTAGAATGGAAACTGTATTTTTACAAAAATAGTGTACATTTCTTTTGGAGTGACCGTCGTACTTCTGAATAGGAAGCTATTCATTAGCGTTTTTGAAATAAAATTGGTAGTTAAATGGTTAATGTGTCTACGTTCCTCTAAGTACGACGCAATATTCCACAAATCTTAATAAATAAAAAGAACATTCGTGATCCAGACGCTGCCCAAGAATACTGCAGTACTCGCACATCGTATATAGAAGGACTCAGCGCAGTTCCATCAAGGAGCTTCCACCGGAGTAGTAATCATCCCTCAAAGTAAGCGCGCTCTCGCGTTCGAGAACTGAGTGATGAGCGGCGCGTCGGTTATGCAGATGGCGGCCGTTTCCAGCACTCAGTATGCAAGAGCGCGCAGCCCACGGCGCCAGCAGAGCGCTATCTTATCTGGCCAGAGCTCTTCATTAATGGCTGCCAGCTAATGGGCCGCGCCTCGCGTGCTGACCAGTCCGGTCTGCAATTAGCTGCCACCGGCTCCCGGCCGCTCGCACGTGTAGCTGCGGTTGCAATTGCGCGGCCGACTACCGGGAGATACACCAACTGATCGCTGCATTATCACCACCTCGACAGCCTGCAGAGAGCTCACGAGATGCTTCCGGAGAATTACTGTGCATACCTGCGGCGCATGGCGGCATTCACATGCGTTTTCCACGGACGCAACAGGATTACCATCTCACTCATACATGTGGCAGGGACTACATTGGAACTGCAAAGAGAAGTGTGAATACACGGTTCAAGGAACATAAAAGTCTTTGCCGACTACGGAAAACAGACAAGCCAGTCGTGGCTGAACATGCTCTTCAGTCGGGTGATCACCTAGTGATATTTTCGGAAACTGAAGTTTTATATACTATGACGAACTACACTAGTGGCCATTAAAATTGCTACACCACGAAGATGACGTGCTACAGACGCGAAATTTAACTGACAGGAAGAAGATGCTGTGGTATGCAAATGATTAGCTTTTCAGAGCATTCACACAACTGTGGCGCCGGCGGCGAACGTGCTGACATGAGGAAAGTTTCCAACCGATTTCTCATACACAAACAGCAGTTGACCGGCGTTGCCTGGTGAAACGTTGTTGTGATGCCTCGTTAAGGAGGAGAAATGCGTACCATCACGTTTCCGACTTAGATAAAGGTCGGATTGTAGCCTATCGCGACTGCGGTTTATCGTATCGCGACATTCCTGCTCGCGTTGGTCGAGATCCAATGACTGTTAGCAGAATATGAAATCGGTGGGTCCAGGAGGGTAATACGGAACGCCGTGCTGGATTCCAACGGCCTCGTATCACTAGTAGTCGAGATGACAGCCATCTTATCTGCAGGGCTGTAACGGATCGTGCAGCCACGTCTCGATCCCTGAGTCAACAGATGGGGACGTTTTCAAGAATACAACCTCCTGCACGAACGGTTCGACGACGCTTGCAGCAGCATGGACTATCAGCTCGGAGACCATGGCTGCGGTTACCCCTGACGCTGCATCACAGACAGGACCGCCTGCGATGGTGTACTCAACGACGAACCTGGATGCACGAATGGCAAAACATCATTTTTTTCGGACGAATCCAGGTTCTGTTTACAGCATCATGATGGTCGCATCCGAGTTTGGCGACATCGCGGTGAACGCACATTGGAAGCGTGTATTCGTCATCGCCATACTGGCGTATCACCCGGCGCGATGGTATGGGGTGCCATTGGTTAAACGTCTCGGTCACCTCTTGTTCGCATTGACGGCACTTTGCACAGTGGAAGTTACATTTCAGATCTGTTACGACTCGTGGCTCTACCCTTCATTCGATCCCTGCGAAACCCTACATTTCAGCAGGATAATGCACGACCGCATGTTGCAGGTCCTGTACGAGCCTTACTGGACACAGAAAATGTTGTATTGCTGCCCTGGCCAGCACATTCTCCAGATCTCTCACCAACTGAAAACGTCTGGTCAATGGTGGCCGAGCAACTTGCTCGTCACAATACGCCAGTCACTACTCTTGATGGACTGTGGTATCGTGTTGAAGCTGCATGGGCAGCTGTACCTGTACACGCCATCCAAGCTCTGTTTGACTCAATGCCCAGGCATATCAAGGCCGTTATTACGGCCAGAGTTGGTTGTTCTGGGTACTGATTTCTCAGGATCTATGCACCCAAATTGCGTGAAAATGTAATCACATGTCAGTGTCCAATGAATACCTGTTTATCATCTGCATTTCTTCTAGGTGTAGCAATTTTAATGGCAAGTAGTGTATTATTCACGGCTGTATAGAGAAGCCATCGAAATACGTAAACATGGTGATAATTTTAACAGAAAAGAAGCAGCTATGAAACTAAACGATATATGGACAGTTGCGCTACAGAATCCATGAGAAGTTTTTATCTTTGACGTACTATGATCGCTAGTTATGTTTTATCCTTGACAATGTTCATCTCTGCTATCACGTGAAATCCAGACCACGCCCACTTTCCACGGTATTTAGGCCGTTCTTCGACTTCCGATTCGTCAGTCGGCAAGACTCAGCACAACCAGGAGCACCTCCGAAGATGTCCAACGTAGCTTTGGACGAAACGTCAGGGACAGAAGAGTTCGATGAACCATGGCCATACAACCCGGAAGAATTCTCGGCAGCTGAATCATCCCAGTGTCTCAGTACGTCATCCAGGCTCGAAACAGTTACCACAATTATGTTTTCCTGAAGAAACAGTGCATAATAAGACTGCACTGGGTACAACATCGTTACTCTGGTAGAAATGTCTGCTTCCTGAGTATTATTATTATTATGTAGTATTCTGCCTAGTGGCAGGTCCATGTCTTCGTACAGAGAATTTCAGATTCCACTGTTCCCTGTCTTCAGCTTCTTCCTTCAGTCTATCTCCTTCCATCTTTCATGTCGTCCAGATCTTGAATTCTTCTTCTTCCTCGTCCTGCGTTTCCTCTGAGTTTCCCTTCGATGACATCATGTATGAGTCCCTCGTGAGTAAGTACATGTCCAGTCCAGTGGCCCTTTGTCTGAAGAATTGTACGCAGATTACTTCTCTTCTCTCCTACTCTTCGCAGTACATCGTCATTTTTTATGCGATCTGTCCACTTTATCTTTTCCATTCTCCTACAGCACCACATTTCAAAGCTCTCTAAGTATTTTTTCTCCTTCTTTCTCATGGTCTATGTCGCTGCTCCATACAGTGCAATGCTCCAAATGTAGCACTTTATCAGTTTTTTCCTCAATGCCAAACTCAACTTGCTGGTCAGCAGAGTCCTCTTCTTGTTGAAACCAGCTTTGGCCATGGCGATTCCTGAGTATATACAAAAATATCTGGATGTTGCTCACTGCAGCGTGAAGGACTAGCTGACAAAATGATAATTACTGTATTACATTTAAAAGAGTGTCCGTTCGTTTGTTTGCAATCCATAGACGT
This sequence comes from Schistocerca serialis cubense, assembly GCF_023864345.2. Lineage (NCBI taxonomy): Eukaryota > Metazoa > Arthropoda > Insecta > Orthoptera > Acrididae > Schistocerca > Schistocerca serialis. The sequence continues at coordinate 126,758,020 of NC_064642.1, read as the reverse complement.
TTATAATTTTATTCTGATTTTATAAACTTTTACACGGTGTGCCTTTAAGACAAGAAGAAGATCACTGTCTGCATACGATTTCTTAATCTGACTTGAAACATATACAGAGTGTAAACGGTATAAGCTGCTAAAATTATACAGACGGTACATCTCGGTGTGCTCGACATTAAATTCTAATGAAATAGCGTATTTTTGTATTCCTAAAAGGCAAATATTTCTAAGTTTGATAGTAGAGGCATTTCTGTTTACAGTGTCAAGTGACGGCACACGACCTTGCTCCTGTATTACCAGCATCGACGGGGCAGTCAGAGAAAGGTAACGGACGAACCAGAGCAATGTAAACATTGGACATATACAACGACGAGGTGCATTGGCTAGTTATTACCGAAACAAGCAATCCAAACAGCTGTTGGGTTGTCAAGAACGTGTATTTCGTATTACGTGAAAAATAAATTAAGCAAACCCGAGGTTTCCTCTTTTTAAACATTATCATAACGAAGGTCGTGGTAGTAAAGAAATAAAATGTGTTTCCCTTAGTACAAAATCAACCAACTACTATGTGATTTGTTGTGCATTAATTACAATCAACTGTTTCCCCTTTTTGCAACGAAACCATATTGGAAATCAAATCCAGATTTGAGGAGTATTCCGAAGGTAAGGTCCGATCGGTCGCGAAATGGAAACCACAGTGCAAATCAAAAGTGTTTTATTTGCAGTAACTAGCCAAACCTTCCAGCAACGTCCCTACATAGTCGCCGCACAGTCTGAGGCGTTTGTCGTAGCGGTGTACCAACTTTCCAATACCTTCGTAATAAAAGGCAACCGCCTGCACTTTTCGCCGATTCTGTAGGCTGATATGCAGTTCGTTGCCTGCGCCAAAACGTTTACTGTATGGAGGGCGATCAAACACTTCCCATAGAAAACGCTGCACGGGTGTCCTCATTGCCCCTGCAGAATGCGGCCGAGAACTATCATGAAGAAGAAAACGCATAACAATTATGTTTTGTGGGCTGCATCAAATCAGGCGAAATCTCTCATGGGTACTTATACTTGGCGGGGGACCTGTTTTCTAGGCATTTTTATGTGCTCACTGTGCGCTCAGAACTGAAAAGACAGACGTTACGCGATCAACGGGAATACTAGAACCACTGTCCAACACACCTATTCAAAGCTTTATCGGACTTTCGTTTTGGTTTCCATTTCGCGACCGATCGGATCTCACTTTCGGAATATGTCTCATATTTTCCTTTTCTATAACTGCACTGTAACGGAAACGAAACCCACATTACTTTGTTTCCTGTTACAGCAACACCACAATAAGTGTTCCAAATGTCCACTACCCTATTCGACACATGCAACCAGTTTTGTTGCACTCGTTCACGTATGCACGTTTGCCTTTATGGTAGTGGTAGCATCGAAAATATTCTGCGCAAGTTCGTCCACATTATTTACTAGCTAAGCATAAATAAGTTCCTTCATGTGACCCACAAATGTAAAAATGCAGTGGATTTAAATCAGGACTGCACTCTGGCAATCGACGTGGACCAAAACGTCCTATCCGTTGCGCTGAAAATCGTGTATTCAGAAACCTTCGCACTCTATGACCAATGTGGGGTGGAGCACCATCGTGGAGAAACATGTTATGATGTACGGCTAACGGAATATTTTATAATAAAGTTGGTAGCGATGTCTCTTCTAGAAAGGATCGGTAACTGTTACCACTCAATCGTGCAGGCGAAACGTAAGGCCCAATAACGTAATCATTGATTATATGCGACCACACATTTACGGAAAAGTTGCGCTGAAAAGATATTGCTACTACTTAGAGCGGATTATGTACGTACACTGATAGTGCGCATGTTATGAAAATTAGCTACTCCGTCGCGAATAAAACACGCTTTATCTGTAACCAGTATGCTGCTGCGCACTTTGTAATAAAAAAAAAAAAAAAACAAGCGCTTTGAACGTGGTAAGGCCGCAAACGCTCCTCTTTCAAAGCGCTAAGAACGACACTTGAGATACATCAACTTGGCTGGCGATGCTTCTGGTACTATGAGTATGGTGTCCAGAATTTGTTCGACGGCTTCCAATGTACGTTCTTCGCGTTGTGGGCCTCAGCCTTCGGGTCCTTTTTTTTGCCATCAGTCTTCTGATTGGTTTGATGCGGCCCGCCACGAATTCCTCTCCTGTGATTACCTCTTCATTGCCCTCTACAGTTCCCTGTAGTACGATGGAAGTAATTCCCTCATGTCTTAGCAGACGTCCTATCACGGCGTTCCTTCTCCTTGTCAGTGTTTTCCACATGTTCCTTTCCTCGCCGATTCTGCGCGGAACCTCCTCATTCCTTACCTTATCAGTACACCTAATTTTCAACATTAGTCTGTAGCACCACATCTCGAAACTCTTCTGTTCCGGTTTTCCCACAGTCCACTACCATACAATGCTGTACTCCAGACGTACATTCTCAGAAATTTCTTTCTCAAATTAAGGCCGGTATTTTATATTAGTAGATATCTCTTGGCCAGGAATGCCCCTTTGTACCATTGATAGTATGCTTCTGATGTCCTTCTTACTCCGTCCGACATTGGTTGTTTTACTGCTTAGGCAGCAGAATTCCTTAACTTCATCTACTTCGTAACCATCAATCCTGTTTAGTTTCTCGCTGTTCTCATTTCTACTACTTCTCATTACCTTCATCTTTCTTCCATTTACTCTCAGTCCATACTCTTTACTCATTACACTGTTCATTCCTTTCAGAAGATCATGTAATTCTTCTTCACCTTCACTCAGGAGAGCAATGTCATAAGTGAATCGTATCATTGATATCCTTTCACAGTTGATTTTAATTCCACTCATGAACCTTTCTTTTATTTCCATCATTGCTTCCTCGATGTACAGATTGAACAGTAGGGGCGAAATGCTACATCCTTGTTATACACCCTTTTTAGCACGAGCACTTCGTTCTTGGTCGTTCAAATGGTTCAAATGGCTCTGAGCACTATGGGACTTAACAGCTGTGGTCATCAGTCCCCTAGAACTTAGAACTACTTAAACCCAACTAACCTAAGGACATCACACACATCCATGCCCGAGGAAGGATTCGAACCTGCGACCGTAGCTGTCGCGTGGTTCCGGACTGCGCGCCTAGAATTCTTGGTCGTCCACTCTTATTATTCCCTCTTGGCTGTTGTACATACTGTATATGACCCGTCTTTCCCTATAGCTTTCCCCGACTTTTTTCAGAATTCTGGACATCTTGCACCATTATACATTGTCGAACGCTTTTCCCAGGTCGACAAATCCTATGAGCGTGTCTTGATTTTTCTTTTGTCTTGCTTCCATTATTAACCGCAACGTCTGAATTGCCTCTCTGGTGCCTTTACCTTTTCTTAAGCCAAACTGATAGCTAGCGCATCCTCAAGTTTCTTTTCTATTTTTCTGTATATTATTATTGTAAGCAAATCGAATGCATAAACTGAGAAGCTGATTGTGCGGTAATTCTTGCACTTGTCGACTCTTGCTGTCTTTGGAATTGTGTGGATGATGCCTTTCCGAAAGTCAGATGGTATGTCGCCAGACTCATTCATTCTACACACCAACGTGAACAGTCGTTTTGTTGCCACTTCCCCACGATTTTAGCAATTTTGGTGGAATGTTATCTATCGCTTCCACCTTATTTGATCTTTAGTCCTCCAAAGCACTTTTAAATTCTGAATCTAATACTGAATCCTATGATGATCTAGATATAATCTATATCGGTTACAATTGACATGTCATTTTTTATTTTTAATAAAAAAATTTGCATTGAGGACTTACTCTTTCAAATCCTCTACAATCCCTAGACGTTTGGTGGGGATGCTGCAAAATTTACTGCAGGGAAGTTGATTCACACTTCAACGGATCTCGAGCTTTGTTTACTGTATAGGAATTTGAAGAGGCAGCAGCTATGCGAGAGACGCCGGTGGCTCAGCAGGTGTTGAGTGGTTGTGCGGGTGGCTGCTCCTCGGCCGTGCCGGTAATGCGCTCGGACAGTGGTCGTGACACGCTAACTGGATCAGAGTCGGCAGCCGGCTGGTCGGCCGGACGGAATGCGGAGACTCGCGGCTGTTGTGTAAGCAGCGGGCTACAAGGCCAGCCCGCCAGCTGAGGGGTTTCTGCCTCTGGCTTCGCGCGCATTCCGACGTAAATAGAAGTCCGTCCGGCCAGCTGGACTCGCGAACTGTCGGAGTTTACTAGTGGTGGTCCCGTCCCTTGTCACCGACGGCCTATGACAAGCGCTGGTTTTATCCCGATGATATTTCAGATAGTCGGTAGACGCTTAAGACCGGTAGATCCTTAACACGCGTTCCTAATGATTGGGAAAACGTGTAGTTCGTTCTTGTTTTGAAGAGGGGTCGTAGAGACGCACACACTTACAATGCTTTACCGCTGACGTCAGACTGTTGTAGGCTTCTAGAAAGTGTTTTATGCAAAGGAACTGAAACATCTACATCTACATGGATACTCTGCAAATCACATTTAAGTGCCTGGCAAAGGGTTCATGGAACCACCTTCACAATTCTCTATTATTCCAATCTCGTACAGCGCGCGGAATGAATGAACACCTATATCTTTCCATATGACCTCTGATTTCCCTCATTTTATCGTGGTGACCGTTCCTCCCTATGTAGGTCGGTGCCAAAAAATATTTTCGCATTCGGAGGAGAAATTTGGTGATTGGAATGTCGTGAGAAGATTCCGTCGCAACGAAAACCACCATTCTTTTAATGATGTCCAGCCCAAATCCTGTATCATTTCTGTGACACTCTCTCCCATATTTCACGATAATACAAAACGTGCTGCCTTTCTTTGAACTTTTTCGATGTACTCCGTCAGTCCTATCTGGTAAGGATCCCACACCGTGCAGCATTATTCTAAAAGAGGTCTCAGAAGCGTAGTGTAGGCAGTCTCCATAGTAGATCTGTTACATCTTCTAAGTGTCCTGCCAATAAAACGCAGTCTTTGGTTAGACTTCCCCACTACATTTTCTATATGTTCCTTCCAATTTAAGTTGTTCGTAATTGTAATACCTAGGTATTTACTTGAATTTACGGCTTTTAGATTAGCCTGATTTATCGTGTAATCAAAGTTTAACGAGTTACTTTTAGCACTAATGTGGATAACCTCACACTTTTCGTTATTGAGGGTCAACTGCCACTTTTCGCACCATTAAGATATCTTTTCTAAATCGTTTTGCAGTTTGTTTTGATCTTCTGATGACTTTATTAGTCGATAAACGACAGCGTCATCTGCATTCAACCGAAGACGGCTGCTCAGATTGTCTCCCAAATCGTTTATATAGATAAGGAACAGCGAAGGGCCTATAACACTACCTTGGAGAACGCCAGAAATCACTTCTGTTTTACTCGATGACTTTCCGTCAATTACTACGAACTTTGACCTATCTGACAGGAAACCACAAATCCAGTCACATATTTCATAAGCACGCAATTTCACTACGAGCCGCTTGTGTGGTACAGTGTCAAAAGACTTCCGGAAATCCAAAAGTATGGAGTCAATCTAAAATCCCTTGTCAATAGCACTCAACACTTCATGCGAATAAAGAGCTAGTTATGTTTCACAAGAACGATGTTTTCCAAACCCATATTGACTGTGTGTCAATAGACCGTTTTCTTCGAGGTAATTCATAATGTTCGAACACAATATATGTTCTAAAATCCTGCTGCATATCGACGTTAATGAATGGGCCTGTAATTTAGTGGATTACTCCTACTACCTTTCTTTGGGTACGGAACTTTCGTCGAGCGAACGGTTGTATATGCTTGTTAGGTTTGGAGCTAATTCATCACCATACTCCGAAAGGAGCCTAATTGGGATACAGTCTGGACCAGAAAACTTGCTTCTATTAAGTGATTTAAGTTGCTTCTCTATTCCGAGGATATTTACTTCTAAGTTACTCACGTTGGCAGCATTTCTCGATTCGAATTCTGGAATATTTACTTCGTCTTCTTTTGTGAAGGCATTTCGGAAGCCCGTGTTTAATAACTCTGCTTTGGCAGCACTGTCTTCGATAGTATCTCCATTGCTATCGCGCAGAGAAGGCATTGATTGCCGCTAACATACTTCACATACGACCAGAATCTCTTTGGATTTTCTGCCAGGTTCGAGACAAAGTTTCGTTGTGGATACTGTTATAAGCATCTCGCATTGAATTCCGCGCTAAATTTCGAGCTTCTGCAAAAGATCGTCAATTTTGGGGTTTTTGCGTCTGTTTAAATTTGGCATGTTTGTTTCTGCAACAGTGTTCTAACCTGTTTTGTGTACCAAGGAGGATCAGCTGCGTCGTTTGTTAATTCATTTGGTATAAATCTCTCAACTGCTGCCTATACTATTTCTTTGAATTTAAGACACTCTGGTCTACACTTATATTATTAATTTGGTTATTAATTTGGAATGAGTGTAGATTGTCTCTCAGTAAGGCGTCAAGTGAATTTTTATCTGCTCTTTATGAACAGGTATATTTTCGCTTATTTTTCGAGTATTTGGGGATTACAGTATTCAATCTCGCTACGACAGCCCTGTGTTCACTAATCCCTGAATCGGTTTCCTCTTTAGGAATCAAGATATATTCCTCAAACAACCCAGTTTATTACGTCCGTCATCGAGATCTTCAAGACAACAGACACTCACACTGTGTTTCTTGACTTCCGGAAGACTTTTGATTCAAATCTAATCTATCAGCTAACGAAAAAAACAACGAGCTTATTGAATACCAGAGAACCTTTGTGACTGGATTGAAGAGTTCCTGCCAAATAGTACGTCTTTCTTAAAGGACATTAAATTTTTGGACTGAAAAGTAACTTCGAGGAAACCCCAAGTGACTGTTAAAGGATTATTATTGTTCACAACGTACAGTCGGACACTAAAGTCTAGTACTAATGTATACATAGACACCCATTTTGTAGCATGTTGCGTTCAGCCTGGATGCACAGAGGTAGACGTGCAACTCTGTGCCTGCGTCCACGTTCACAGTAACATAAAGCAAGGTCTTCACTCCGGTATCGTGCACTGCAAGCGTGACAGATGCAACACTGTTTGTTTACTGCGGTACAGAAGTCAACAGACATTTCGAGTCTGTCGTTAGCTGCAAGAGAGACGTTGCAGTGGACACAGTGTAAGTGGTGTGGTGTGGTTTGTTGATATAATAGTGTTTTGTAATATATACTTCGATCGCGTAACATGGATTCAAAAAGAACCGAAATCCAGTGGAGTTGAGGAAACATATTACTGAGCTCAGTAAAAAGGACTTTTCACTGTGGAAAATTGGGGAAATTGTTGCAAGGAGGCATGCAAGTGTCCAAACCGTATTAACAAATTACAGGGATCGAGGAAGTGTAGAAAACAAAGGTCGATGTGGACGACCACCAAAATTTTCTGACAGGGAGCGCCGACACATCATTAGAAAAGTGAATGCGGTTCCCAGAATTACAGCTACGGAGTTGGCATTAGATATCGCAAAAACTAGTGGAAATAATGTTCATCCCATAACAGTACGAAGACTGCTGCACAACCATGGACTTGAAAGTAGAACAGCAAGGAAAAAACCGTTCATAAGCAGGGTAAATGCACAGAAGCGCCTAGAATTTGCAACTCTGCACTGAAATAAAGATTCCATATTTTGGAATACAGTACTTTTCACGGATGAGAGTAAGTTTAATGTCTTCCAGTGTGATGGACAGAATGAGGTGTGGCGAAAAAGTAATGAAAGTTGGAAGAAGAGAAATCTTATCCCATCAGTGGAGTTTGGTGGTGGAAATATTCTTTTGTGGGGTTGCATGTCTGGAGCTGGAGTTGGGAATTCAGTATTTATTGAGGGTATTATGGATAAATGGAAGTATCTCACCATCTTAAAGGAAAATCTGAAGCAATCTGCGAAGAAACTGGGACTAAGAACAGACTGGGTGTTTCAGCAAGACAACGACCCCAAGCATACGGCCATTGTCGTAAAAGAATGGATACTTTACATTGTACCAAAACTGTTGCATTCGCCTCCCCAGTGACCATCATCAACCCAATTGAACAACTTTGGGGAGAACTAAAGCACAGGATAAAGAAATAAAACATCAAAAGCAAAGATGATTTAAAAGCAGCCTTAGTGAAAGAGTGGAATAACTTTCCTCCTGCGTACACAAAAAAATTGGTGGAATCTATGCCTCGACGTTTGGAAACTGGAATTATTATTATTTTGCAGTGTATACGTTGTTTTTTTTTATTTCCTTACATGTCTGTTTATGTCACAGAAAGTGAATACATAATATTTTATTGATTGATTTTGACTTCAAGTGTTATTTTTAGGGTGTACGTAGACTTCAGTGTCCGACTGGATATAAATGGCCTAGCAGATAACGTCGGAAGCTTCATAGTCAAGGGCAGTCACATCAATTAAATGGGTAGGATAATGCTTACACGACAGTAAGGGATGACGTAATAAAGCTAACGGTAGGGAAGACAGATCCCAGAGAGTCTTCAGGAAATATAATCCACCCACGAAGGTGGTAGCTTTAAAACTCTCCTCGAAATGACACTTTAGTACTGCTCATCGGTCTGGGATTGATAGATGTAGAGAAGATACCAAGGAAAGTTGCTCGTTTCTCCTCAGGCTCGTTTAGTAACCGCGACGCATCAAAGGAATACTCGTCCAGCTCTAGTGGAAGACGCTGCAGAAGAGGCGTCGTGCATCGTCCTGTGGTGTACTTTAAAAATTCCGAGAGCATGCGTCACTAGAATGATTAACTAATACGTTGCTTCATCTTAAATGTATCTAAAAAAAACGGGTAGGTAGATAAAATTAAAGAGATTCGAGCTCACATGGAAGCTTACCAACAACCTCTTTTCTCGTACATTATTCAAGACTGGAACAGAAGAGGGGTTAGGTTAGGTTAGGTTAGTGTTTAACGTCCCGTCGACAACGAGATCATTAGAGACGGAGCGCAAGCTCGGGTTAGGGAAGGATTGGGAAGGAAATCGGCCGTGCCCTTTCAAAGGAACCATCCCGACATTTGCCTGAAACGATTTAGGGAAATCACGGAAAACCTAAATCAGGATGGCTGGAGACGGGATTGAACCGTCGTCCTCCCGAATGCGAGTCCAGTGCGCTACCACTGCGCCACCTCGCTAGGTACAGAAAAGGGATTAAGGGACAGTGGTAGACAAATCTTCATCCATGCGTATGGTTTTTTGGTTTTTATTTTTTATGTGTCGTGAGACAGCCCGGGAGGGGGGGGGGGGGGGAATTCCGGGCGGTGTGGATAAGGCATTCACCGTTGGCTCACACTTACTAGGACGACAAAATCATTTGAAGCAGTGTTTATCATTAGCAATTGTCCCATAGGATACCCAACTCCATTCACAGAATAAGGGGACGTATGGGAAGCAATTGAAGAGAAGGAAAAGTTTTATGTAATATTTATAGACTTCACAAAAGCCTTTGACTTTATAAACAGAAAATTAGTGACATGAAAGCTAAAGGAAACTCTAACTGAAAACAACATATCCATCATAGGTGCAATTCTGTGATGAAAAAAATAAGGATCTCAGATAACCCCTCCCCATTAGGAACAATAAACAGTATGGAAGATTGGTGTGTCCAACATGTCTTCGAAATAAATGTGGGAAAAAAAAACAGAAATGATGGTGCTCAGATATAGAGGAATGGTTCAAATGGCTCTGAGCACTATGGGACTTATCTTCTGAGATCATCAGTCCCCTAGAACATAGAACTACTTAAACCTAACTAACCTAAGGACGTGACAAACATCCATCCCCGAGGCAGGATTCGAACCTGCGACCGTAGCGGTCGCGCGGTTCCAGACTGTAGCGCCTAGAACCGCTCGGCCACATCGGCTGAGGTCTTCACATGAGAGAGAAAACTGAAAATCGCACGATGCTTTAAATACCTAGGGATCGTCATACAAAATGTTTCACAAACAAATAACAAAGCAATGCATGCAATATTGGCTACCGTTAGATCCCTCAACCTAGAGACAGCAATGGTACTACTCAGAGTCAAAATCTCGCCAATACTGACTTACGGCCTAGAAATCATCGGACCACATCTCACAGTGAAAAATCTAACGACACTAGAAATCGTAAAGGCGACCTATATAAAGACAGCGATCGGAGCGTACAAAACAACGCTATCCAGACTCGTATACCTGCTGGCGTGGGAATCCTTCCTCATTGGAGACCTACGGACAAACCTGATGTTCGACATCACCAGCGCTTCGAAATGTCTATTAATAACATTGAAGGAAACAGGGAAATATCTCCAGAATTGTACAGCACAGGCGCGATGACTGATCGAACATGGACAAAGGAAAACTGTCAAAATGACAGTCCATGGTTTCCTTTGCAGAAACACACTGTATCATGAACCAAACACCATGTGTGAGTGTAAACTATGGCATAAATATGCAATCGTCACCATATAGATCTCTACATAAAAAAAGACACGTTCGATAACTGACTATGCAATGTAATATTTCTAATTTCCTGCATTATTATGATTGTACTTTGGTGTTGTTTGGCTATTTGGCTGCAATAAACGTATTAATATTAATAAGGGTACCTCAGATGGCAAGAGAACTGCCCAAGAAAGGTAAGGTTCTTGGTTCGAGTTCCGATTCAGCACGCATATTTAATTTGCCAGGAAGTTAGAAAATTATGCACGCTCTATTGCAGGGTGAAAGATACATTTCGTAAACAATCTCCCAAGCTGTGGATAAGCCATTATTCTACTAGTTCATCCATACTAACCGGAGAGGTTCTACAAAGGAGAAAGATACCAGCAGAAAACGAGTCATTAGTCGTGTCTGGACTAGTCAGTTCGTAAGAGCACTGCCGATAAAACGAAAGGTTATGATTTCGTCTCCCAGCCCAACTCACACTTTTGCTCTGCCGGGAAGTTTAAAAAAGGCGTGCAGTCCACAGCACAGTGAAATATTCTCTATGGAAACTATAAGGACAATCAATATCTTTACACCCGGTTCTGCAGACATTACGAAGTCATCCATTAAAGCCATGGCGTAGACGGCCCTGTCTTTCTATATCCACTTTTCGTTGTTACTTTCGTACGCCATATCTTACTTGTCCTTGTAGTTAAAACTTCAAGCCGTAATACAAAAATTAAAATTCATTTTGGCGTCCCAAATGTTTCTTTTTCCTCCTGTCAAGTGATACCATGCAACAGTAAACACTTTCAGCTGTGGAAAAAATGGCTCTGAGCACTATGGGACTCAACTGCTGAGGTCATTAGTCCCCTAGAACTTAGAACTAGTTAAACCTAACTAACCTAAGGACATCACAAACATCCATGCCCGAGGCAGGATTCGAACCTGCGACCGTAGCGGTCTTGCGGTTCCAGGCTGCAGCGCCTTTAACCGGCCAGCTGTGGAAATATTGGCAGTCGGAGAGGTCACAACAAGCATATCGAAGCAGACATTTGTATTTCAAAGCTAAAAACTCGATATTTTCATAAATAAGGGGTAAGGTACGAAGGTAGATTCAAAAGGAAAAAAAGGAAATGATGTCGATAGCCTAGAAGATACAGGTCAAGAAAGCTATGGACTCCAGGAATCTTAGACGGGAATTGGTGACATCAGCAAAATTATTTTACAATTCAGCCATCCTCTCTCAGCCAGCATCTTGGCTGCTGTATTGTACGTGAACTTGGATATATAGCCAATGTAGGCTGTACCGATATAATTAGTTTTAGGCGACGGCGAAAGAATATGCCAACTCTGTCAAAAATACCCGTCCCCTACGAAGCGGACTAAACCCCACTTACTTCAGTGACGCGGGTAGCAGTCACACCATTCTAAAGGCGCACAAAAGACGAAAGAACTCTCGATCCGTCAGGCTTTTCACATAATCGCTTCCTCAAAAGACTTGGAAAAGTTAAATAAGATATTTGTTTCTTAGTACTCCTAACACTGTCGCAATCCAAAGAGAGAATGAAGAAAACGTTTGCTCTGTCTTCAACAGCTTCCGTTTGATGTTCCAATAAATACCGACGAGTAAAAAGCATTATTGTGACAACGTTTCTCGGGAACTTTCTTCATGGCCTAGGGAAACTTTATTGCGTAACTAAAATTGTAGCACACCTGCATTTTCACTATTGTTCAGAACTGTCTCGCTTACGTCGCTCAGAAAAAGAGGTTATTGTTCCGCTGTTACAGTCACTAAAGAGCCCAAAATTTTGGAAATTTGTGGTAATGTTCTATGGGACCAAACTGCTGAGGTCATCGGTCCCTAGGCTTACACACGAATTAACGTAACTTAAACTAACTTACGCTAGGGTCAACACACGCACCCATTCCCGAGGGAGGACTCGAACCTCCGACGGTAGGAGCCGCGTGAACCGTGACAAGACGCCCTGGACCGCGCGGCTACCCCGCACGGCTAAAAGCCGCTAATTTATGAGTTTCTTTCATTCAGTGATGTGACTTAATTCCTGGTAATTTCATTTATCATTACCTAAAAAAGATTACTCCCAAACACGCCAATAAAGATCACATTATTCAACTCCTCTTTACGAGCTGCATAAGTACATTTATATAGGTTAAAATTTTGTAGTTTATTAAAATCATCAGCATCTCGAAATCACTCTTCCAATAATAACAGTTACTGGCTATGGTGCAATACGAACAGGGGCGTCTCATCTACAAAGAAAGTAGATAATTATCTGAAAAAAATTGTTGTCTGGTTTCTAAATGGTTTCTTGAACTGAATGTACTCAACATTGTGTTCTAGATTAAATATATTTTGAGCCATCAGTCTTCTGACGGATTTAATGCGACCCTTCACGAATTCCTTTGCTGCGCTAGCCTCTTCATCTCAGAGTGGCACTTGAATCCTAGATCCTCAATTATTTGTTGAATGTATTCAAATTTCTGTCTTCCCCCACAGTTTTTACCACCTACAGCTGCCTCCTCTAGTACCATGGAAGTTGTTCCTTGATCCCTTAACACATGTTCTATCATGCTGTCTCTTCTTCCTGTCAGTGTTTTCCATAAGTTCCTTTATTCGCCGGTTCTGTGGGGAGCCTCCTCTTTCTTTATCTTGTCAGTTCACCTAGTTTTCTACATTTTTCTGTAGTACCACATCTCCATTGCTTCGATTCTCTTCTGTTACGGTTTTCCCAATGTACATTTTAAATAATATACATTGCTACACTCCAAACGTAGATTCTCACAAATTTCTCCCTGAGATTAAGGTCCACGTGTGATTCTAGTCGATTTGTTTTGGCCAGAAGTGCCCACTTTATCTAGTGTGATTTTTATGTCTTTTTTGCTGTAACTGTCGGCTGTTATTTTGGCTCCTGCAATGGCTGTTCGGGAAGTATGGTCCGGTCGGGCACGAACCGGAAACCACAGTAAAAATCCGATGACGCTTTGCACAAATGTGTTGGGCAGTGTCTCTAGTACGCCCAACGATCGCGTCGCGTCGCTCTTTTCAGTTCTGAATGCACAGTGAGCACCCGAAGATGCCTAGAAAATAGTGTCTCCCGCCATGTATGAGAGCCTAGTGAGAGATTTCGCCTGACGTCACGCAGCCCACATTACTAAACTCTCATGCGTTTCCCTCTTCACGACAATTTTAGGCCGCAGGGGCAATGAAGATGATCCAGCAGTGTGTTAGATGGGAAGTGTTGCATCACCCACAATACAGCGCATAGTTGTCCCCCCCCCCCCCTTTCCCCTTGAGTTTCATCTTTGCTCATCACATCAACACCTGGCTATGAAGTCAACATTGAGACACAGACAACGAACTGTAGACCAGTGTTCAAAATTGCCGGAAAGCACAGGCGGCTGGTTTCTATGATCAGGGCACCGGAAAGTTGATACAGCTCCTCGACAAATGTCCAAGTCGGAGCGGCCTCTACGATAAGAAGTAGTTGTAAGTTGTAGCTAATTGTTCCAAATAAAACAGTTTTGAATGTCCATTTCGTAACCGATCACACCTTACTTTCTGAACAGGCCTCCTACGAAGCAGTATTCTGTAACTCTCTACTTCGTCGTCACCAATTCTGATGTTGAGTTTAGCGCTAATATCATTTGTGCTACTAGTCATTACTGTCGTGTTTCTTTGACTTATCCTCAGTCCATATTCTATAGCCATTAGTCTGTACCTTCCATCCAGCAGGTCTTGTACCTAATCTTCAAATTCACTGGGGATACCCCTTCAATCCAAATTTTAATCCCACGCCTTTACTTTTGTTCGTGTCATAGCTTCTTCGATGTATGGATTGAACAGGGACGAAACAGTATTACTGTCTTACAACTTTTTAGTCCGAGCACTTCGTTAATGGTCTTCCAGTCTTATTGGTCCCTCTTGGTTCTAGTGTGTATTGTACATTACCAGTCTTTCCCTAAATCCTACTTCTACTTTTCTCAGAATTTGGGACGTCTTACACTCTGTCCGCAGCTCGTGGTCGTGCGGTAGCGTTCTCGCTTCCCGCGCCCGGGTTCGATTCCCGGCGGGGTCAGGGATTTTCTCTGCCTCGTGATGACTGGGTGTTGTGTGATGTCCTTAGGTTAGTTAGGTTTAAGTAGTTCTAAGTTCTAGGGGACTGATGACCATAGATGTTAAGTCCCATAGTGCTCAGAGCCATTTGAATCAATCTTACACTTTTTACATTGTGGAGCGATTTTTCTAGGTCGACAAATACTATGAACGTGTCTTGATTATTCTTCAGTCTTGCTTCTATTATCAAGCGCAGCGTCAGAACTGCGTCTGTGCTGCTTTTACCTTTTCTAAGAAGTTTTGTTTAGAGAAGATTTCATATGGTACATAAATAACGAAAGTTTCACGTAATTTTGATGTTTCAGGTTGTGGTATAGAGAATTGTAAAACATCTTCCTCCACTTCATGTTTTGCAAGTACTTTCTGCAAATTCACTTGCGAGAGACTGTGTGTAATATTTTGAAGCTGCATATTCTATTTACGTTTTTCATGCAAGTTTCAAACATTTGATCGGTTATTTGTTTTTGTCCCTGGTGACCTTCCGCGAGGGTTTAGTCTAGTTCCTACGTTTTCAGCACAGAACTCCATTAGTTCATCTACCGTTCCTTCTTCTGTCTCCTGCATATCTTGCTCTCCTCTATTCCGTCTTGATTTTTGTCAATACACTTCTGACTACAGGACATTATTAACTACAGCCGTGTGAGTAACGGAGGAAAGGGTAAACCTGCATTCACAGTACCTTATACTAGAGCGAGCAGCGCCTCCTGTCGTATACGGGAGACTGAAGTCTGTGTGCACCGTGCATTGAAGGCTGGGACGATTTTCAAGTTCAGGACGTGCACGCATTCTCACTTTACGGTATGAAGGTTTTTAGGACAGCAAATTTGTCCACCGAATGGGTAAACAACATAACGACGTCATCTGTTGCACAAAAAATCTTACCAGGAGTAATCCCTTTTGGAGACATCTTTTCAGCGGCACGTCAGTTACACTGTACATTTCCGTAGCATGTGAGTATAAATACAAAAAAAAAAGGTCATCAAATAACTTCGCAAACACTGTTTGGTTTGATTCTATCGGCACAGAATAGGACACGTGACGTCACACAAACCTATTTCTGGCGGAACAACAGAAGAAAAGAGATATTTTCAAGCGTACAGGCCGACCGGTGTGGCGGTTCTAGGCGCTTCAGTCTGGAACCGCGCGACCGCTACGGTCGCTGGTTCGAATCCTGCCTCGGGCATTGATGTGTGTGATGTCCTTAGGTTAGTTAGGTTTAAGTAGTTCTAAGTTCTAGGGGACTGATGACCACAGATGTTAAGTCCCATAGTCGTCAGAGCCATTTTTTTCAAGCGTACGCCTCCGCGGCGGTTGTCACAATAAAATTCTTCTTGATATGTGACAGTTTGTCAATATTTAAAATAATGCGACGTTTCGGCAACGGTTGCAACAATGGTCGAAACGCTGAAGAATTTTAAACATTGACTGTGCTGTCACTTATCAAGAAGAATTGTATGTACAATGAGATATTTATTTATTACTACTTTGTGAAATGAAGTCCGTGGTGACAGCCTGATCTGTAGCATAGACTGAGATGTAACTGGCTGATAGAAGAAAACCACGCTGGGTCATGTCGACAAAGCCAGAGTGTTGAATTTGGTGGTTTATGCATTCATACTCTCGTACTCGAAAATATGTAATTTAATAGATACACCGCATTAGAAACCTCTTAAGTCGTTTTTGCTGCGAATTTATTTAGAGAAGGATTGCGCAATGTGTCGTCATCAGATAATACTTTTACCGGGTGGTGTCATTTCTAGGGCATAAATTTTGTACGTGGGAAATTAATGGTAATTTTAAGGCTATACAGGATGTTACAAAAAGGTACGGCCAAACTTTCATAAAACATTCCTCACACACAAAGAAAGAAAATATGTTATGTGGACATGTGTCCGGAAACGCTTACTTTACATGTTAGAGCTCATTTTAGTACTTCTCTTCAAATCACATTAATCATGGAATGGAAACACACAGCAACAGAACATACCAGCGTGACTTCAAACACTTTGTTACAGGAAATGTTCAAAATGTCCTCCGATAGCGAGGATACATGCATCCACCCTCCGTCGCATGGAATCCCTGATGCAGCCCTGGAGAATGGCGTATTGTATCACAGCCGTCCACAATACGAGCACGAAGAGTCTCTACATTTGTTACCGGGGTTGCGTAGACAAGAGCTTTCAAATGCCACCATAAATGAAAGTCAAGAGGGTTGGGTCAGGAGAGCGTGGAGGCCTTGGAATTGGTCCGCCTCTACCAATCCATCGGTCACCGAATCTGTTGTTGAGAAGCGTACGAACACTTCGACTGAAATGTGCAGGAGCTCCATCGTGCATGAACCACATGTTGTGTCGTACTTGTAAAGGCAAAAAAATGGTTCAAATGACTCTGAGCACTATGGGACTTAACATCTATGGTCATCAGTCCCCTACAACTTAGAACTACTTAAACCTAACTAATCTAAGGACAGCACACAACACCCAGTCATCACGAGGCAGAGAAAATCGCTGACCCCGTGTAAAGGCACATGTTCTAGCAGCACAGGTAGAGTATCCCGTATGAAATCATGATAACGTGCTCCATTGAGCGTAGGTGGAAGAACATGGGGCCCAATCAAGACATCACCAACAATGCCTGCCCAAACGTTCACAGAAAATCTGTGTTGGTGACGTGATTGCACAATTGCGTGCGGATTCTCGCCAGCCCACACATGTTGATTGTGAAAATTTACAATTTGATCACGTTGGAATGAAGCCTTATCCGTAAAGAGAACATTTGCACTGAAATGAGGACTGACACAATGTTGGATGAACCATTCGCAGAAGTGTCCCCGTGGAGTCCAATCAGCTGCTGATAGTGCCTGCACACGCTGTACATGGTACGGAAACAACTGGTTCTCCCGTAGCACTCTCCATAAAGTGACGTGGTTAACGTTACCTTGTACAGCAGCAACTTCTCTGACGCTGACATTAGGGTTATCGTCAAATGCACGAAGAATTGCCTCGTCCATTGCAGGTGTCCTCGTCGTTCTACGTCTTCCCCAGTCGCTGGAATGTTCCGTGCTCCCTAAGACGCCGATCAATTGCTTCGAACGTCTTCCTGTCGGGACACCTTCGTTCTGGAAATCTGTCTCGATACAAACGGACCGCGCCACGGCTATTGCCCCGTGCTAATCCATACATCAGATGGGCATCTGCCAACTCCGCATTTGTAAACATTGCACTGACTGCAAAATCACGTTCGTGATGAACACTAACCTGTTGATGCTACGTACTGATGTGCTTGATGCTAGTACTGTAGAGCAATGAGTCGCATGTCAACACAAGCACCGAAGTCAACATTACCTTCCTTCAATTGGGCCAACTGGCGGTGAATCGAGGAAGTACAGTACATACTGACGAAACTAAAATGAGCTCTAACATGGAAATTAAGCGTTTC
Source organism: Schistocerca serialis cubense (assembly GCF_023864345.2). NCBI lineage: Eukaryota > Metazoa > Arthropoda > Insecta > Orthoptera > Acrididae > Schistocerca > Schistocerca serialis. The sequence continues at coordinate 126,739,999 of NC_064642.1, read as the reverse complement.
CGGACACATGTCCACATAACGTCTTTTCTTTATTTGTGTGTGAGGAATGTTTCCTGAAAGTTTGGCCGTACCTTTTTGTAACACCCTGTATACGACCGCAGCCTTGAGAAAGGCGGGAACGGAAAAAAATTACAAATTTCACTTCATTTCACGTTATTTGTTATGATTTTGTTTGTGCGAAATTCCCATGTCTCTGCCCAATGTACATGGCTAAAGTGATGAACGTCGTCTCTTGTGTTAGCAGTGATTTGTAGAGTTTTATTTTTGACTGATTTTTCTGCTTTGTGTCTCAATATACCATTTACAATGTCACATTTATTATTTCTGTAGTTTTTTCCTTACGGATTTAGCGTTCATAATTGATAGTTTAAAAAAGGCAGGTGTGACAGCGGTTTCCCAAGACAGTTCCTATGACTTGTGCTGTCTTGGAGGAAGACATAAATATTTCGCTACTGCTTCGAATGTTTTCTGTTTAGAAGTAAAATCGCTTCAGAATATTCTTCTACATAACACATTAATTAAAATAAGTATGTGAAATGGATTATTATCTACAATTTTCGTCAGCAATACTATCAGTCACGCGATGATAGAAAGCAGCTGAACTTAATTTATTCCACGAAACTTTCAACGTACTATACGTTATGATATTACTGCCGCTTACGACGACCGTGAAATAAAAGGTGGATGACGTAGTTTTAACGTGAGAGATACAACTCCGGTTTTTCCCCCACTGTGTCTCCAAAGTACTAACGACGGTAATGTTTTGTGTATGTGGTCGTTAACAGCAGTGAAATATTTGAGGAATTTTATTTTATTTACAACAGATGTACTCGATCCCAGAATGAGATTTTCACTCTGTAGCGAAATGTGCGCTGATATGAAACTTCCTGGCAGATTAAAACTGTGTGCCGGACCGAGACTCGAACTCGGGACCTTTGGCTCTCGTGGGAAAGTGTTCTACCAACTGAGCTACCCAAGCACGACTCACGCCCCGTCCTCGTAGCTTTACTTCTGCCAGTACCTCGTCTCCTACCTTCCAAACTTTACAGAAGCTCTCCTGCGAAGGTTGAGCACACAGTTTTAATCTGCCAGGAAGTTTCATATCAGCGAACACTCCGCTGCAGAGTGAAAATCTCATTCTGGCTATTGTACAGCATATTCACGACGTTATCAAAACGATGGACCCACGAAAATATGAAATTACGTAATAATCCTTCCTATTCTTCTTGAAGTGCTACACAACCATTCCTTGTACATACCGAGCGAGGTGGCGCAGTGGTTAGCACACTGGACTCGCATTCGGGAGGTCGACGGTTCAATCCCGCCTCCGACCATTCTGATTTAGGTTTTCCGTGATTTCCCCAAATCGCCCCAGGCAAATGCCGGGATGTTTCCTTTGAAAGAGAACGGCCGATTTCCTTCCCTATCCTTCCCTAATCCTATGAGATCGCTGTTTGGTCACTTCCTCTCTTCCCCCAAACAACCGAACCCTTGTACATACATTGAAGTACTTAATGTGCCAGCTATTGTCTCTTTTATGAATACAAGCCTGAGGGCGATAATCTGTTGGTAGATGCTGCAGGGCGTACAACTAATCCGACGTCACTACTCGCATTTGCGCGAAACTTGTTCCGTAAACAGACGTAAAACTGGACAGGCCTGAAGTGGCGCCAGTCGTATGCAAAGGAAGGACGGTGTGACGGGCGGAATGCGAAGTTACACACAGCAGCTCGGCAGCGGGGCAGCCTTGTTGCGTCACGACAGCTGTTTCTCGGCTAATGGTCCGGAACGGGTGCAATCAACGCCAGATATCTCGCGAGTCACGGCATAAACTTATATCTGCCATTAGTGGTACTAAGCTGAGTGGAAAGGTTACAGAGGGAAGCCCGCCTTTTTGCGGTCTGTCTTTGCCAGCGCTCGTACACAAACTCCCGCGACCTTACCTGGCGGAGCACACCACTGTCCGTACATGCCCAAGACAACGTATTTATTAACTTCTGGCACCAACATCAGTACCTATCAAACACGCGAAATTGCTTAATTTTTTCATTACCACTACGTCAGCGTATGAAAAAGAACAGTTATTTCAAGCAGTTATGACTGTTGCACTTTCCAACAAAGAAAGTTTCATAAACAAATATTACACAGTAACCTGTCACTGATGCGTTTGTTTTTGTCACAGAATTCGTTTCGGAGAGAAATCGTCATATAAGGTGGTTCAATATGATAATTTGATTTCTGTAACTTCTGCCGTCTCGATTTTACATAACTTCATGCGTGTTGCATGGAGGTATTTTGGGTTAACATATATTACATATTAGTGACCTGTCGGACGATATTAAAATTAATCTTACACTTAATAAAACAACACATTGTCCGTTATCGGCTGTACTGTGCTTTAGCTAGTTTCGGCCGTGAGCCATTACAAGCACATATGCTAGGTCATGTATTACATATTGTGCTCATCACATTCTTATGTGTCACACACATAAGACCACAAGTCTTACGCCATCGTGACAGCACTTAGCATATGTTATGCTGCTGCTGCTGTGGTCTTCAGTCGTGAGACTGGTTTGATGCAGCTGTCCATGCTACTCTATCCTGTGCAAGCTGCTTCATCTCCCAGTACCTACTGCAACCTACATCCTTCTGAATCTGCTTAGTGTATTCATCTCTTGGTCTCCCTCTACGATTTTTACCCTCCACACTGCCCTCCAATACTAAATTCGTGATCCTTTGATGCCTCAGAATATGTCCTACCAACCGAACCCTTCTTCTGGTCAAGTTGTGCCACAAACTTCGCTTCTCCCCAATCCTATTCAATTCTTCCTCATTAGTTATGTGATCTACCCATCTAACCTTCAGCATTCTTCTGTAGCACCACATTTCTAAAGCTTCTATTCTCTTCTTGTCCAAACTATTTATCGTCCATGTTTCACTTCCATACATGGCTACACTCCATACAAATACTTTCTGAAATGACTTCCTGACACTTAAATCTATACTCGATGTTAACAAATTTCTCTTCTTCACAAACGCTTTCCTTGCCATTGCCAGTCTCCATTTCATATCCTCTCTACTTCGACCATCATCAGTTATTTTGCTCCCAAAATAGCAAAACTCCTTTACTACTTTATGTTATGATTGAGTACGAATTCTGGTTTTATGTACATGACAAATGAACGTGAAGACCAAGGCATGTAATACGTATTCTAGCTGCAGCACTTACAATATCTTACGATAGAGTACAAGCACTCCGTGTTCAGGCCACAAGTGGCCCATCGGGACCATCCGACCGCCGTGTCATCCTCAGCTGAGGATGCGGATAGGAGGGGCGTGTGGTCAGCACACTGCTCTCTCAGTCGTTACGATAGTTTTCTGTGACCGGAGCCGCTACTATTCTGTCGAGAAGCTCCTCAATTGGCATCACGAGGCTGACTGCATACCGAAAAACGGCAACAGCGCGTGGCGGCCCGGATGGTCACCCATCCAAGTACCGGCCACATCCGAGAGCGTTTAACTTCGGTGATCTACATCAACGTACACATGGTTACACCGCAATTCACTCTTAAGTGCCTGGCAGAGGGTTCATCGAACCATTTACATACTACTCTACCATTCTACTCACGAATGGCGCATGGTAAAAAGGAACACTTAAATCTTTCCGTTCGAGCTCTGATTTCTCATATTTAATTATGATGATCATTTCTAGCTACGTAGGTGGGTGTCAACAAAATATTTTCGCAATCAGAAGAGAATGTTGGTGATTGAAATTTCGTAAATAGATCTCACCGCAAAGAAAACAGTCTTTGTTTCAGTTACTGCCACCGCAACTCGCGTATCATATCAGTGACACTCTCACCCCTATTGTGCGATAACACGAAACGAGCTGCCCTTCTTTGCACTTTTTCGATGTCCTCCGTCAATCCTACCTGGTAAGGATCTCACACCGCGCAGCAATATTCCAGCAGAAGACGGACAATTGTAATGTAGGCTGTCTCTTTAGTGGATTTGTCGCATCTTCTAAGTGTTCTGCCAACAAAGCGCAGTCTTTGCTTTGCCTTCCCCACAATGTTATCTATGTGGTATTTCCAATTTAAGTTCCTCGTAATTGTAATTCCTGGGTATTTAGTCGAATTAGATTTTTTCAATTTATCGTATACCTAAAATTTATCGTATTTCTTTGTTTAGTACCAATTGCTACTTTTCGCACCATACAGAAATTCTCTCTAGATCATTTTGTAATGATCGTCTGATGATTTTACTAGACGGAAAATTGCAGCGTCATCTGCAAACAATCTAAGGGGGCTGCTCAGATTATCACCTAGATCATTTATGTAAATCAGGAACAGCAGAGGGCCTATGACACTACCTTGCGGAACGCCAGATATCACTTCTATTCTACTCGATGGTTTACCATCCATCACTACGAACTGTGACCTCTCTGAGAGGAAATCACGAATCCAGTCACACAACTGAGACGATACTCCATATGCACGCAATTTGATTAATAGTCGCTTGTAAGGAACGGTATCAAAAGCCTTCTGAAAATCTAGGAGTATGGAATAGATCCTAGATCCCTTGTCGATAGCACTCATTACTTCATGGGAATAAAGAGCTAGCTGTTTGCAGAAGAACGATATTTTCTGAATCCGTGTTGGTTATGTATCAATAAGTCATTTTCTTGAAGGTGATTCATAATGTTCGAATACAGTATATGGTCCAAAATCCTACTGCAAATTTAGGTCAGTGATATGGGTCTGTGATTCAATGGGTTACTCCTATTTCCTTTCCTGAATATTGGTGTGACCTGTGCTACTTTCCAGTCTTTAGGAACAGACCTTTCATCAAGTGAGCGGTTGTATATGTTTGCTAAGAAAGGCGCTATTGTGTCTGCTTACTGTGAAAGGAACCTGATTGGTATAACATCTGGACCGGAAGACTTGCCTTTCTTTAGTGATCTGAGTTGTTTCGCAACACCTAAGATACCTACTGTGATGTCGCTCATGCTAACAGCTGCTCTGACGGCAACCGGTGTATCCATTGCGACGATAGAGTTCGACTTCTGATTTTGTGTACGTGATACAAAAAATGTGATGAGCACATTATGTAATACATGACATAGCAAATGGACTTGACAGTTGTTCACGGCCGGAATTAGCTAACAGCACGATTTCAGTAATTCAGAATACACCTTATAACGGACAATGTGTTCTTTTATCAAAAACTTAGAGGATGCGGATTCCCACGGTAGCAAAATGTTTAATCTTAAACTTTTTGAAGTTATTACTGTGGAGCAGTATTAGTCTTCTGTCACTAGTTGTAGATATTTTGCCGAAAACTGCGATTTAAAATCATAACTATTGTGAATTCACTTTGTCTCTGAGAGTAGCTGCAAAAATATTCCTTTACGTATTCGTTTTATAAATAAAAGCCACCTTCCTTTTCCTAGCTACAATTTATTTTATTTGTTCCAGACGGGTTTCACCTTTGTTGATTATAAAACAGTTCACGTTTTGATTTTTACGTAGATAAATAACTGCTTACCGTTATTTGATGTTTTCACTGGCATCTGCGTTTCCTCTCATCTGGTCACATGCTGGAGGTCGCAGTATAGCTCCACTTACGAAATTTAAACACATTTTTACGTTAGGAACTTCTTTCTTCACACTATCGCGAAATATGGGAGAGAGTGTCACAGAAATGATACAGGATTTGGGCTGGACATAATTAAAATGGTTCAAATGGCTCTGAGCACTATGCGACTTAACTTCTGAAGTTATCAGTCGCCTAGAACTTAGAACTAATTAAACCTAACTAACCTAAGGACATCACACACATCCATGCCCGAGGCAGGATTCGAACCGGCGACCGTAGCGGTAGCTCGGTTGCAGACTGCAGCGCCTAGAACCGCACGGCCACTCCGGCCGGCCTGGACATCATTAAAAGAAAGGCGTTTTCCGTTGCGACGGAATCTTCTCACGAAATTCCAATCACCAAATTTCTCCTCCGAATGCGAAAATATTTTGCTGACTCCGACCTATATAGGGAGGAACGATCACCACGATAAAATAAGAGAGAGCAGAGATACGGAAAGATATAGGTGTTCATTCTTTCCGCGCGCTGTACGAGATTGGAATAATAGAGAATTGTGAAGGTGGTTCAATGAACCCTCTGCCAAGCACTTAAATGTGATTTGCGGAGTATCCATGTAGATGCAGATGTAGATGTAGATGTATGCAGTCGTCAGTTATTTTCTGTTCGTGTTACAGCCGGCCGAAGTGGCCGTGCGGTTAAAGGCGCTGCAGTCTGGAACCGCAAGACCGCTACGGTCGCAGGTTCGAATCCTGCCTCGGGCATGGATGTTTGTGATGTCCTTCGGTTAGTTAGGTTTAACTAGTTCTAAGTTCTAGGGGACTAATGACCTCAGCAGTTGAGTCCCATAGTGCTCAGAGCCATTTGAACCATTTTTTTGTTCGTGTTACAAACTCCCTCTACTACTTTGAGTGCCACATTTCCTAATCCAGTTCCGACAGCATCAGTTCCATTAAACTTCTTTTACTTTCGTTAATGTTAACCTTCTTATACTTACAATACGTCGAACTGTTCTCTGACAGAACTACAGTGTCATCGGCAAATCTCGAAGTTTTCGTTTCTTCTTCCAGAACTTGATTTCTCTTTCGAAATATTTCCTTGGTTTCCTTTACTGTTTGCTCAAAGAACAGATTGAATAACTTCGTGGATACGCTACAACTAGTTGAAAGCTAATAAACAAGACGGGTGTCACACTCGATAAGGTAGGAAGATGGATGGGTCTGACTCAAGAAGAACGCAACTAAGCAGTGGAGGTGGTTACGCTGTGAAGGTCGCAGCGTGTTCCTGGTGCCCGATGCGACGTAAAGACGTCGGCACACGGACGGCGCTGTCGAACGTTAACGTTGAGCGTGCTAAGTTCAACGTGCTACTGAACGCTCTGGAACGATGCGTCTTGTACATACGGTACGTGGGCCCCAACGTGGTATACGCGATCGCAACGCACTCCAGCGGCAGTTGAGGGATGTTTCTAGTTCGTAAATCACACTGTTTGCTCAACGGGCGCGCGTAAAATTCCCACGTTAGCTCTATTAAAACGCACATTTTCACCATCGTCCACGAAAAGGAAAGTACCATGTCCAATCAGTAAGGACACAGGCTTATAAAAGTTCCATTACAAACAGTGCGTTACAAATTTGGAATATTTCTCCGCGTAAGATAAACATTATTTCATCATTCCCACATTTTAGTAAAACCGCAAGGTCAGTCTTACTTGATCACTGTTCCTACCCAGTAGCAGAATCTTTGCAACTCGTGAGTTACGAAGGGTAAAAGAAAAAGGAGCAAAATATCTTTATACAAGTAGCGCAAGCTGTCCTGTATGCCAATCGAACAAAGTCGCCCCTCAAAAAAAGTTGAACTTATATTTACATAACATCAAATATTATAGTATATATTTATATTGAACTAATAGCAAAGTATCAGAACCTAATAAAAACGCGAAAGTTAGGAAACAAAATTTGGAAGTATCAAGACATGAAGCACCGCCAACAACTAAAGCAATACTGGGCAATGACGCTACTCATTACGCTATTTTTTTTTTTTTTTAAATCTCATTTTGTTCGCTTTGTTTCGTTGTATCTGCTCGGGGCAGACATCGTAAGACATCCGTGTAAATTTATTATTGATCGATTAACTCAGTTTTTTTATTACAGAGGGCAGCTAACCCTCTGACCGAACACGCTGAGCTACCGTGCCGGCTAGCTAAGTCAACACATAATCATATTATGTTACCCGTTGCTGAAAATCGTAATCGTAGATATGTTACTAATTGAAATTTAAGTATAACAAATTGTACCAAGAACAATACGTTTTGGGTGGATCTTCAGTGTGTCGTTGCCTTCAAATAGCCTACTCTCATAATACGGAAGTTACAATAATTCTTTTGCCACGAATATGATGTTTCTCATTATTTTGTTGGAACGTATCACACAGTTAACAACGGGTTTTCCAGTGATTCTCAATTTGCTGGTCCTCAGAAACGGCAAATATACATATAGGCTTGAAATGAATGTCAATATGGCGCCTCACAACTCTGTACTGAAGGGAGACGACGTGCTTGTGACGTAGGTGGCGGTGTGTCATCTCACTGGTCAACGCTCAGACGCACGCTCAGAATATCTGACATGCCAGATATTGCTCTGCACGTTCGGAAAGACTCCCGAGCGTGCTATTCCACTCTATGACGTCAGAAACTCGGCACGCTCAACGCTCAACGTTCGGATGCGCGGTTCGTGTGCCGACGGCATAAGCTTCGGTACGGTACGGATCGGTGCGGTGCGGTGAGGATAGAGCCCGCTGCGGCCGTGCCTAAACCTGTCCCAGGCGCCCGCGGCACGCCTCCGTCCGCTGACCGCTCCGCGCCACGGCGTCGTCTTTTTCTCTCGCTGCGCTGCTAGCCTCGCACCGCTTCGCCCTATTTAGTATGCATCAAGCTCTATCAGCCATCCGGGTGACCATCAATAGCACTGCCACAGCATTTTGCGGCCACTGCAGCGCATTACCCAGCATCCTTGAACAAGTTTACACTCACTTCTACTCATCTCGATGGAAGTCATTTTCCTGCGTACGCTCTATTTATTTTTTTGAATAAACACTTTACTTCCTGCTTTAGCTATATGCTAACTTCATGCCCTTGGTTATTTTCTAGTTGCTCTGTCACGGTGAAAAACTGTAGTCACATAATATCTCATCTTCCAAAGTCTGTGCGCAGGAACCTGTACCTAATGTTTTCGTCAATAAAGGTTTGTTATGAATATGATGGTAACGGATACAGCTCATAGATGAAAATTTGGTAATCAGAATGAGAAAAATACAAATCTTAAGTGGTTTTGTCACTGATTCAGTGTACAACACATTTAAATACGTTAGATTCGCATGTCAAGTAAAACTATACACGACGTTGTCAACGTATTAGAATCAAAAGTTTTTTAATGGTGTTCTAAACAGAGGAGTGGAAGAAAATACAATCCAGTGGACACGCTGTTAGCATGTAATACACCGAACAAGATGATGCAGTGGTGAGAGATTGGACTCGCATTCTGGAAGACTCCGGATCAAATCTCAGTCCGATTATCCTGTTTACGTATCTCGTAATTTCTCGTAATAGTTTAAGGCTCCTTTGAAGCTCATGGCAGATTTGCTTTCTCGTCCTTCCCAAATACGAGTTGTAGCCCCGTCCCTAATGACATCGTCGTCGATGGGATGCTACACTCTAATCTTTCTTCCTTCTAGTTATTTAATAGCATGTTCCATGGATCATTTGCACGATAAATCGTTATGATGTGGAACGAGTTATTTTACGTACACATCACAACTTAACTTTTAAATACCACTACATGTTAAACATTATATACTTTTCAATGTTCCCTTTTGAACCACAGCGAAGGCTTTCACGTTCGGATAACATGGCTCTTGATATACTTTCCGGGATGTGAGGTCGTGGTCCAAGAACTTTTCTGCTCCTTGCGTTTCGTCCAGGACTGCGCTGGACTTCCTCAGAGGCGCTGCTCCGCTGAGACTTGCCGATTGACTGGTCGTGTGTCTGAGAGCGACTTATATATTGTGAGAAAGGGGGCGTGGTTCAGGTGACACGTGATGAGCAGTGATAATCCATAGCAAAGATAAGGTTGACTATCGATTACCACCTTGTCAAAGATAAAAAGTTGTTCGCAATTTTGTAGAGCCACTGTCCATATATCGCTAAGTTTCATAGCCTTCTCTTTACTATTAAAATTATCGTGATGTTTATAAATTTCAATAGCTTCTCTATATAGCCGTGGATAGTAATTTAACGTTGTAGATAAAACTTCGGTATCCGAAAACTTCACTTGGTGGTTGCCTGGTTGAAGAGCATGTTCCGCTACAGCTGATTTTTCTATTTTTCCAAGTCGACAAAGACTTTTATGCTCCTTCAGTCGCGTGTTTACGCTTCTTTTGGTAGTACCAATATAAACTTTACCACAGGTACATGGAATTTTATACACACCACATGTCGACAGGGGAGGGCGTTTATCCTTCACAGATCGTAGTACTTGACTTATTTTCTTTGTTGGTTTAAAGACCGGTTTTATGTCATGTTTTCGTAAAATCTTACCGATCCGATCTGTTACTTTTTTAATAAAAGGGAGAACTACTGTATTTTTCTGTCGTTGTGGTTCATTCTTATCTTTTGGTCTTCTGTTCCTTGGACGTAAAATTCTATTTATCTCTTTTCTTGAGTAGCCGTTTTTTTCAAAAGCCTGCTTCAGATGTTTCACTTCAGCATCCAAATGTTCAGGTGTACATATCCGTTCCGCTCGATCGACAAGACTTCTTATGACACCCCTATTTTGTTGTGGATGATGATTAGAATTTTTATGTAAATATCTGTCCGTATGTGTTGCCTTCCGAAAAACTTTATATTCCAAGCTTCTATCGGACCGTCTCATAACTAAGACATCCAAGAAAGATATTCTGTTATCCTTTTCTATTTCCATGGTAAACTGTATTTTTGGGTGAATTTTATTTAGATAATCAAAGAAGTCGTCCAAGGCCTTTCTGCCATGGGACCAAACCACAAATTTGTCATCCACATATCGATACCAACGAGATGGTTTGTTATTAGCTTTGTCTAGGGCTGATTGTTCAAATTTCTCCATGTAAAGATTGGCAATCGCAGGGCCTAATGGATTACCCATTGCTACTCCATCAAGTCGTTCATAAAATTCATTATCCCACTGGAACTGACTTGATGTAAGACAATGTCTGAAAAGAACAGTCAAATTTCTCCATGTAAAGATTGGCAATCGCAGGGCCTTATGGATTACCCATTGCTACTCCATCAAGTTGTTCATAAAATTCATTATCCCACTGGAACTGACTTGATGTAAGACAATGTCTGAAAAGAACAGTCAAATCTTCTGAAAAAAATATCCGCTATGAAAATCATAACTTCGTTAACAGGAATCATTGTGAATAAGGGCACAATGTCAAAACTTACAAGAATATCTTCAGGGGCCAGAGTTAGTCCCTCTAGTTTTACAATAAAATGACGCGAGTCTTTTATATATGAGTCAGTTTTTCCAATAAATGGTTGTAAACAAGTTGTTAAATATCTTGCTATTTCATAAGTGGGAGAATTATTGGCACTGACTATGGGTCTTAAAGGAAAATCTATTTTATGAATTTTAGGTACACCATACAATCGAGGACACACAGATTCACTTTTCAACAAAGTTCTTTTATCTTCTTTTCGGATAGAGGTAGACGACTTAATCAAATTATTTGTTTTCCTAAGTACACTGGCTGTAGGATCCCTCGTAAGTTTTTTTTATACTGTCCTGACGTTAAAAGGTTCAAAATTTTTCTTCAGTAATCTTCTGTATTCATAACAACAGTAGCGTTCCCTTTATCTGCAGGAAGAACCACTATTTCTTCATCTGTCTAACAGGTGTCTAACAGATGATCGTCAGTCTGTGCCAGATAATACTCTTACGGCACGTTTTCGAGCAATGAAGTTAAAATTGAGTTATCCCAGAACATTATTCCACATGAGATTATTGGATGAAAATATGCAAAAATAAGTCAACGTATTGATTTGTCTCTCCCCAAGTTTTGCAGTTATTTTAAGTGCAAATGTGGCTGAACTAAGTTGTTTTAGGCGTTCCTAAATTGCTTATTCCAGTTTAAATTCTCATCAGTATTAACACCTAGGAATTTTGAAATTTTTACCGTATTTAATATTTCCTTACTGTGTGTTACACTTATCGTTTGTGTTGTAATCCTAAATGTGCAGAACTGAATATGGTATGTCTCTTTGAAATTGAGAGTGAGACCACTCGCTGAAAACCAGTTAATGATATTTTTAAGAAAAGGGTTTCCTATTTCTTTTATTTCTGTATGTATGCTTGGACTGATTACAATACTAGTGTCATCTACAAAAAGAGTTAATACTGCTTGTCGTACATTAGACGGAGGATCCTTTACATATTTGAGGAACGATAGTGGAGCTAAGATTGATTGAGTCTTGTATGTGATCTCCTCCATTCAAAATAAAGTATCTGGACTATATTTGTTGAATTACGAAGTCCTGCCTGCTGCATACTTTTGTTTAGATAAGTAACAAAGAAGTGTGGGATTTAAAATTTTACAGGCGTGTAGATTACACCACGAAATTGTTGGCGAACTGGCGGATGTCGGTAGCTTCCTGCCACGATATTTCGGAGCAGTCTTCTGGTATATACTGACGAAATTACACTGAACTTCTGTATTGCAAATGAAGCTGCGCGTGCGTGGTGTACTTGGATGACACTGCGTAAGCGTTACTTGTGCGCATGCGCTTCTGTTATAAGTCTGCGGTTGTTCCATGCGCCTCCGATAGAGAAGCGATCGACTACTTTCGGCCGACGTCGGCTGTGCGTAACAAGAAGTTTTAAAATGAGAGGATTCCATGTCATATCCAGTATCCATTTGTAATTTCGCGGAATAAAACAGTTGCTTTCATGTTAATTCTTCAACAAAGCCCTTGTTCACAACGAAAAGTTAAATTGTAATTACGTATGTTTCATTAATTTTGTAGTTCGTAGGTAAGTCACATCATGACACAAATGTACGTGAAAGAAAAATATGGATTCACTGTCCATGGAATCATGAGAAGAGGTCATTACTTACTACAGTGTAACAAAACAGTTTTTTCTATGAGTCGCTCTAATTTATTTCTTAAAAAAATCACTAGCACTTGTGTACCCACGGGTAATGTGTTTACTAACATAAATCACGATCCAAAAAGGAGTCGTTTGAGTTCCAGTGGCATTTGAGGGCTAGGGATTTTAAAAGAAGGTTTGGTCTTAGACATTTAGATTTTACGTGTTTTCCTTCAATTGAAAACTCGTAGCACATTAAAACTGTGTGCCAGACCAGCTCTAGAACTCTGGACCTTACCTCTCGGGGTCAGTGCTCTTAACGAGTGAGCTATCCAGCCACGATACACCAAACGCTCTCATTTCGCTAATAAGAAGTTTGAAACCAGTGAAAACTTGCCTGCGTAATAAATGACAATTCCCTTAAACTCCTGGGGCAACCTCAGGTTGTTTCATTTAAGGAAGACACGGCTAATATCATTCCGAGTTGGAGATTGGATGGCAGATTCTAATCTTCCTTTCCTCCTTTAAGCCACTTAATTTCAAAACCTTAGTTTTACTGCTCTAATCCTAGTTCTTCACGGAGACTATCCATCATACGAGGGCCGTTGAGTATGTAAGAAAATACATTTATTATTTTTTTAAAGTAGCTTGGTTTTATTCAGGATTACAGTACACCATATTACTCCCAACTCTTCTGGCTACAAAACCCTATTTCTCAACATAATCTCCGCTCAATGTGACGGGCTTACACCTCCTTACTGGGAGCGCCTGTATGTCAGCATGTTACCACTCTACTGGTACCAATCTACTTCGGAGCCAACGCCGTTCTGCATCAATAACCTCCCATCATCCACATACTGCTTACCGTGGAGCGCGTCCTTCATTCGACCAATCAGATGAAAGTCGGAAGGTACGAGATCCGAACTATAGGATGGATGAGGAAGAACAGTCCAAGTTTCGGGAGCTCCGTTCGGGTGCGCAGCCTTGTGTTTGGCCTTGTCATGGAGAAGGAGGAGTTCGTTCGCATTTCTGTGGCCACCGACACGCTGGAGTCGCTTCTTCAGTTTCGTTAGGGTAGCACAATACACTTCCGAGATGATCGTTGCACCATGAGTTAGAGCAACAAACAGAATGACTTCTTCAGAGACCCGTAAGATCTCCGCCATGACTTTACCGGCTGAGAGAGCACTTTTTCGGAGGAGAGCTGGCGTGGCGCCACCTCATGGATTGCCGTTTTGTTTCCTGTTCGAAGTGATGACCCAATGTTTAATCTGCTGTGACGATATTCGACAAAATGTCACGATCAACCGCGAAACGCGCGAGAAACTGCGCACAGACTTTCCTTCGTTGCTCTTTATTGTCTTCTGTTAGGCGGTGAGGAACTCAGCGGGCACACACCTTTGACTACCACAACTGGTGGACGAGAGTGCCAGCACTACCAACAGAGACGTCCAGCTGAGCAGCGAGGTGTTTGTGAACCATGGATCACCTCGAATGAGAGTGTTTGCACCTCCCAATATTCCAGGAATCAGCTGTGTGCGCTCAGCCGGCATGCGGGACATTGGACAGGATTGCACCACCTTGTTGCGATAATGACTAGCGCCTAGCTCAACGACTCACCGTGTTTTTGTTCACTGCCAGGTCTCCGTAGACATTCCCCAAGCGCCTATGAATATCTGCAATGCTCCGGTTTTCCGCCAAAAAACTCCATGACGTTACAGATACCATTTTGAAGGATACGAATAGCGCCCCTACCTATAGAATCTCTGTGAAACTACCGGGTGATCACAAAGTCAGTATAAATCTGAAAACTTAATAATTCACGGAATAATGTAGATAGAGAGGTAAAAATTGACACACATGCTTGAAATGAAATGGGGTTTTATTATAACAAAAAAAAAAACAACAAAGTATTGCTAGACGAGTGAACGATCTCTTGCGCGCGTCGCTTGGGATGATCGTGTGCGCAGCCGCCACTTTGGTCATTCTCCCAGGTGTCCAGACCTCAGTCCGTGCGATTATTGGCTTTGGGGTTACCTGAAGTCGCAAGTGTATCGTGATCGACCGACATCTCCAGGAATGCTGAAAGACAACATCCGACGCCAATGCCTCACCATAACTCCGGGCATGCTTTACAGTGCTGTTCACAACATTATTCCTCGACTACCGCTATTGTTGAGGAATGATGGTGTACATATTGAGCATTTCCTGTAAAGAACATCATCTTTGCTTTGTCTTACTTTGTTATGCTAATTATTGCTATTCTCATCAGATGAAGCGCCATCTGTGGGACATTTTTTGAACTTACGTATTTTTTTGGTTCTAATAAAACCCCATGTCGTTCCAAGCATGTGTGTCAATTTGTACCTCTCTATCTACATTATTCCGTGATTTATTCAGTTTTCCAATTTATACTGACTTTTTGATCAACCAGTACTTTATATTTTATTTTATCATATGTCTAGGGCCCCCCGCAGGGCAGACCGCTCGCCGGGTGCCGGTCTTTCAATTTGACGCCACTTCGGTGACCTGCATTCGATGAGGTTGATAGGATGATGAGGAGGACAGCACAACACCCAGTCCCTGGACGGAGAAAATTCCCCGACCCAGCTGGGAATCGAACCCGGGCCCAGAGGACTGACAATCCGTCTCGCTGACAATTCAGCTTCCGAGGGCAGACTATGAAACTAATATATACCACAGCAAATGTTGCATTTTTTCAACCGAAATTTGCCAAGAAAAAAGTGTTGCATTTCTTATTGAACGTCACTCGCACTTTCCAATTCTTCAACGTCTTCGCCTGCCTTGGTGGCCGAGCGGTTCTAGGCGCTTCAGTCCGGAACCATGCGGCTGCTACGGTCGCAGGTTCGAATCCTGCCTCGGGCATGTACGTGTGTGATGTCTTTAGGTTAGTTAGGTTTAAGTAAAAAAATGGTTCAAATGGCTCTGAGCACTATGGGACTTAACATCTATGGTCATCAATCCCCTAGAACTTAGAACTACTTAAACCTAACTAACCTAAGGACATCACACAGCACCCAGTCATCACGAGGCAGAGAAAATCCCTGACCCCGCCGGGAATCGAACCCGGGAACCCGGGCGTGGGAAGCGAGAACGCTACCGCACGACCACGAGCTGCGGACTAGGTTTAAGTAGTTGTAAGTTTAGGGGACTGATGACCTCAGATGTTAAGTCCCATAGTACTTAGAGCCATTTTAACCATTGTTTTTCAAAGTCTTCCTCAATTGTAGTCAGAAGGTCTCTGCACACTAACATCCAAGCAATAGATTCTATTCACCTTGACCTTTTCTCTCATTCCGTTCAATCCTCATAGCATTGGCCGTAATCAACAAATGCTCCAAAGGGCAGCGTCACCGAAGAGCACTTTTCGCTTCTTCTTCCACGTAGCCTGAACGTAAATAATGGCGACAGGAAGAATGCTGTGTTTGGAAACCACAACCTCGTGGCGATGCCGCTGCTGATTGCTTCCCTGTCCAGCTGGGTCGCACGTCTCTGATTGGAGGGGGACAAAAATCTCCGCCGGTCGTGCCTCGCATCCTACTGCGCTCCCGAAAATCGTCCGGGAGTCTGAGCGAGGCTGAGCGCCTGCGAGGAATGTGACCCGCGTAGCAAACCCCACGTCCCCCGGAAAAACACAGTCGCCGCACTGCAGTGCAGTGCAGTGGGATGGGACGGCAAGGCCTGCGGCGATATTCCTGCAGCGCGCCAGGTCTGCGCTGATCCGCGCGCCTGGACGTGCTCATAACGGTCCGCGCTGCAGTCGCACATTCCTCGCGGCTATCTGATTCCAGGTAGCTTTGACGGACGCTGCGGCGACAAAAACGAAAAACCCAATTATCACGGCGGGGCCGCGACCGGACTAACGGATAACATCTGATTCCGAGAACGTCTCTCCGGAAACATTCGTTTTAAATCCGACGCATGCCTTTACGTCTCCTTTACCACTGTCCACCGCCGGCGAAAAAGCACGCACATTTACTTTGTTACCTACATGCCAGAAGGGTGGACCGCATATTGATCCCTGCGGTCGTATTTTTCTAATTCTTTTTATTGCCTTTTGTTCTGCCACTATCTAATCTAAAGTTTTACCATTGCCATAACCATACAGACTGTAGTTGAGGCATTCAGGGATCCATACTTGGCTTAAAAGCAAAAGCTTTCGAGGCCAGCGCAGTGTATCGAAGGTGCATTAAATTTCAGTCGTAATATACCTCTACTCTACAAGCCCCTGCACAGAATATGCGGGGGGTTTACATTCGCCTTGCTATTCCATTCAGATAAGGCATGCGGAGCGGCAAGTTGCTTAAGCGAAAACACAACAACATTCTTTAACAGTTAGTTTCTATGGTGTTTACCTGACATTGTCAGCTGTATTGGAGGAGATCTGGGCGAATAAACTTCTGTGATAAGAAGAACAATCGTGTTTAATCACTTTCTAAATATAAATGAGAAACTCGGTACAGCTAGCCCAAAGGAGGAAGCGCTGTATATGCGAAAATCAGTATCATAAGCAGTCAATCAGTACGACATCATTCCAACTTCTTCCACTGAAATAATAGGAGCAGTCTTAAATAAATATCAGGAGCAGAAATAGTCTCCACTAAACACTCACTATTCCACAGAAACGGACAAAATTTGGAGGCATAGAAATATTTGTCCACCTTCCCAGTGAATCAGAGGCGCTGATATATCATGGAAGTTTTATAAACAAATTGAAATTATTTCTGTTTGACAACTTCTACTAAATTCTGGTATTTTTGAGTTGATACTACACATTTCGTTCAGTTCTATTTACAAAATATTTATTGTAGATTAAATTTTTAAGTAATCCACTTATGTAAATGGTCAGCATGTTGTCATATTTTCAGAAAGAATATGTATCTTAATTTTGAACCTATTGACACGGTCTACATTATGACGATTGTCACGAAAGTGAATCACAGAACAGGAAATAACTCAAAAAAATTGTAGCCGAATTGATCTAATTTTGGCGTCCCAATCACTACGTGAGGTGTATATTGGAGAAACTAATATATCTGTTGCCTCATTTAGGAACTGAATCTTGTGAATAACGCTCTCGGTGATGCGTAATATTTTCCTTGTGCTGTGACCCATAGTTATTACTTGAACATTCTCACGCTGGCTAAAAAAATACATACCGAATCGTGCTGCTCTTTTATGATTTTTTATTCCACCCTTATTGCAACTTGCTGACGAACAATACATAATAATTCTCTCTGTGTCCATCTCTTTAGAGATGATTGCGGAACTCGGCTGTTCGATAGAGGATACCAAATTAAAACTTTCCAACCGTCAAATTTCCAACCTTATTTTATTTGGCAACTAGTTCAACAGTCGGCAGGTGATGGTTGAAGTGATCTTGATGTTTCGCCCTGGACACAAAGGGCGCTATCAAGGCAACGCAGTTATACCAGCAGTGAGATATTTCGGCAGTTTCACATCTTGACACCTTCACGCAGTAAATAGGGATCCGGTGTGAAGCGGCCAGGTTAAGTTGCCCCACCACAAAACTGCCGCGCTCGACGTTTAGGCAACCACGCAGTGCGTGGGCAGACACATCGTGCCAAATGCGCGGGCTTGCTAGTGTAGTTGGCGTGCTTCAGGGCCCAAACTGATGCGCACATGAGGCGCTCGCGTAGTTCTTGGTGCGCCGTGCAACGTTTTCGCATCTGTATTCGGACACTGCAGAACTCCTACTAGTCCTATAGTATCCTAGTATAGAATAGGCAGTATCCTGGACAATTTTATGGGACTGCGTAGTAATTCCTTTACTCTGAAAGAGCCAGAAGAAGCATCAATACCCATTGCAGCCTTTAACACTTTTGACAGTCATTTCGCAAACGGTGCTTGGAGAGAGAGCAAGCATAGTATTGTGGTTTTATTTTATTTATCGAATCACATGCCAGCAGCTTAGATACAAAAATTCTCATTACGATGCAAAGCGATATATATACAAATATATTTAAAATAATGAACTAGTGAATAAAACATTTCTTATTCATGCAAGAGGTCGATGCGATATGTACAGAAATATGACATGCGAGACTAGAGGCTACTGGTTACACATCGATGTCCAGGTCTTGGATCCACTTCATAGCTCGAGGTACCACGTGTAGACGACCTCCAAGATGATGCACCCCAGGCAACGTCCTTCAAGAAAAGAACGGCGGAATGTCTACACAAACGACGACTATACTAGATCAGCGATCTCTCATGGTTCGCACCGGCAGCAGCGAAAACAAAACAAAAATGGAATTTTTAAACGTCAACTAAAGGTCTTGCAAATCAATGTAGAAGGAATCTCCAGAAACGAATACGAATACTTAATATTGTGGTATCGTGCAGAGATCGCGGTGCTACACCGAAGTCCGCATCGCGACATTACGAAGGGCTCGCTGGAGTCCGCACAGACATATGGGAGGCTCACCTGGAGACCACGCCTCCCTCCCAATACAACAGCGCCCTCACGCTGAGGTCACTATAGTGTCGAACATGCGAGAGCTCATCCTAGTTCGTAACCTCAGCTTCAGCAGCCAACAGCATCGTGAAGGAACAGACTGTGAAGTTCTACATAAGCGTGTACTGTTGTAAATGTCGAATATTGTACTTCAAGAGAATTGCTTGTTACTAAGTGCATCAAATGATGTTTACGTATCAGTGACGTAAATTATCAAGTACGCCTGTGGCACAGGAGTGTCTCAGAGCAATTTTTTTATTTGTTTGCTTATTAAAGTGAACTAATACATCGTGGGCGTTTAGTTTGAGGAACCTTCTCCCATAACAAACAAAAAAACGCGCAGTTGCGGCCGGACGGAGTATTTCTCATGGTAACAACAAGTATGTAGAATTCGACAGTAACTCTCGTCTTTGTTTGGCTTCGAGTGCTACTAAGATACATTTAAAGTTTAGAAGAAAAGCGCAAACTGCAATATTATTACCTAGACATGCAAATATGTTCCTTTGAAAGATACGAAGTAAATTTCTAGGCATTAAAATTGCAACACCAGCAAGGATAGAAGATAAATTTACTTTTTACGATATATGATAAGGTTGGAAGAATATGTTACTAAATGTGTAGGTGGTTTGATAGTTTAAAAGGTGCAAAATTTAGTACACTGTGGCTTTGACCGGTTGGGCATCGACCATGGAAAACAGATACGGATTTGTAATTCCTTCCTCCTTCAATTCTACGCTAGAAATCCTAAATCGCAGTGGCTGGCGAATGGTGGCGTGCAAGTTTCTCGTAACCAATGGCAAGATGTTTTGAATGCGTGAACGATATGGAGAATTTTCAGTCCAGGAAAACAGTTGAGAACCGTCTATATCGACGTAGATCAGGAAATACGGTCTTGCAGTATCTTGAAAGTAAGCATCGCGGAGACCTCAAAGCTAGCGAACAGCCACCACCCTTAACAAGTCAGAAATGGAACGACACATGACTAAATTACCCGTTAAGTTAACCAGAGGTCTTGGTATTATCTATCCAATGGCATGCCACGTAGTCAGATGGCTGCGGTTATAGCTTGTGAAACGGGTGTATGAACGTTATCTTCCTCACAGAGTCCATCCATTACGCGTGTACATCGTACCACGTATCTATTAAAGCAAAATTGAAATATATGTATCACTTATGCTAAAATATCTCATGAAAATTCGTTCTCCGAGTTGTAGGTAGTTCGCACAATGAACCAGAAACTGCTTCACGATTCACATCGCAACAGATACACGAAATAATCGACAGGACAACGCAACAGTAGCTATGTAATGGCTACTACGCTGCTGTAGGGCATACACAGTACTTTTATTGTTATTATTATTGTTGTTGTCGTTGTTGTTATTAATAACGCAGTTGTCTGACAGAAAGAAATTGCAACCTGAAGTCTTAGTTTCTGTCAGTTCAGGAGTAAGGAGTCCAGCAATCAAGTGACTGCAGACAATGAATACAGTGCACGTCTTTTATCTTGGTCGATTTTAAATAGGGATGCAGGGTGTGTTCAAGGGAGTATTGCTATGGAGAGGAGTTGTGTGGACAAGAAACTTTTGTAACAAATGTCAACCTTAAATGTGGATTGTTAGCTTTTTCCTCTGAGAAGGAGTTGCGGATAGAACTGTCGATGTACTAAGAGATTGTTTCATCAGTTTATAAATAAAGGTTCTTATAAACAAGAAGTACAAATTATCTCATTGATTCATAAGTTCGTGGCTTAATAAAACACACAAAAACTCTAAATATAATTTATTTTTCCTCGTTTTAAAATATTATTTATTAGTTTTCGTTCTTAAGTTAGGCACTAATTTTGGCGGGCGAAGGGTGAGGGTGATATCTAATATCTGCTTGCCCTCAGGGGTAATGGTCTCAGAAACGTCGGTAACCACCGACTTAGTAGATAGGGTGAAGAAAGAAGAACCTAGGTTAATAGCATTTGTTGATTTAGAGATAGATTTTGACACTATTGGCTGGACTGCACTCCTTAAAATTTTGAAGATAGCAGGGATAAAATAAAGAGAGCGAAAGGTTATTTACAACTTGTACAGAAACAAGACTTTAGTGATAAGAATAGGAGGGAAAGGGAAGCCACATTTCAGGACGAAGAGATAGGATGTCTCCCCGATGTTATTGAATATGTACACTCAACAAGCTATGAAGGAAACAAAGGAGAAATTTAGAAAATGGATTAAGGTGCAGCGAAAACAAGTGAGAACTTTGCAGTTTGCCGATGCCGTGCTAATTCTGTCGGAAACGGGTATGACTTGGAAGAGCAGTTGAACGGAATGGATAGTTCTGTGAAGTAAACCAGGTGATGCTTTGTGAATTATATCAGTACATGTGTCCCTAAAATTAATACATGAGTTTCGTTTTTTCGGAAGTAGAATAAATGATGCCGAAATGAATTATTTCACAGACATGAAGGAATAACACTGATAAAAGTCGAGCAACTATAAAATAATGATAAAAATAAATAAAGCTGCCCGCACAAACACATTGTTCAATCTACAATAACCGCAAATAAAAATTTTTAGTATTTAAAATGTTAACGAATTTGTCAGCAAACATGTTACTGAGGTAAAACTAACTCTCCACTACGTAATAATAATTATAACACATTATCAAGGAAGCATTCATCACAGGAAAAAACTGTGGCAGTCTGCAAATTTCACTGGCTAAAAGCGTGAATGCATTTGTTTGGAGTGTAAGCTTTTATGTCAATAAGACGTGCATAATACGTAACTCAGACAATAACAAGATAGAAGACTTTGAAGCGTGATGCTCCAGAAGAATGCTGAAGATTAGAGGGTAGATCGAATAGCAAATAAGGAACTGTCAATTTGATAATGGAGGGAGGTGCTAGGGGTAAAGAATGTGGAGGGAGGCCACAGTTCGAACACAGTAAACAGACTCAAATGGATGTAGGCTGCGGTGGTTATGCGAAGATGGTGTCCGCAGGACAGATTAACATGGAGAGCAACATCAAACCGGTCTTCGGACAGAAGACCACAACGTGGTCCTTAAGTGTTCCTTAGATCCATTAAGTAAGGTTATGTCGTCTGTGAACATTTGTGTTGAAAACTCTTCCTCTTACGGAACTTTATTTCACTACTCTTTGACATATAACAAATACCTCTAAACATACCTTAATTAAAAGAAGGAAAACGGTAGTTGGGGGTAACCAAATGCGTCTGAGATATACTATTCGTCACTGGAATCAGCAGCAGAGAGGGAAACTTTCCACAGCAGACGAATGTAATAAACTTTATAAGAATAAACCGGGATTTTTTAGTGTAGGGATCAAACGGTAAGCATAAGGTAGGGAGGCATTCTAGACGTCATCAAACAAAGATAGGATTGCAAAATAACACCCAACCAGTTACAGAATTCAGGATTTATTGACCGTTCATCATAGTTTTGACAAATATAAAATTGTCTGCTTCAGAAGGGAAATGGACCTATTAAACAAATTATTATAAACAGGTAAAAATTTCAACCAAAATCGATAAACAATAAATCGTATTTAAATTATTTTTTATTTTAGAAGCACGTGTACACTCGTAAAACCATATAATGACAAAAGGGGCGTTGGAGCCTAATGGCTCTTGTCTGGTTCAATGTGCGCGTCGACACAACTTTTTTGGGTCAACAGTCTTCTGAATGGTTTGATGCAGCCCGCCACGATTCCCTCTCCTGTGCCAACCTCTACATCTCACAGCAGCACTTGCAACTACGACCTCAATTATTTGCTGGATATATTCCAATCTCTATCATCCTCTACAGTTTTTGGCCTCTACAGTTCCCTCTAGTACCCTGGAAGTCATTCCCTCATGTCTTAATGGATGTCGTGTCATCCTGTCCCTTCTCCCTATCAGTGTTTTCCGCATATTTCTTTTCTATCCGATTCTGTGCTGTAATTCCTCATTCCTTACCTAATCGGTACACCTAATTTTCATCATTTCTTCCTCAAATTAAGGCTGATATTTGATATCAATAGACTTCTCTTGTCCAGGAACGCCCTTTTTGCTACTGATAGTCTGCTTTTCATAGCCTCCTTGCTCCTTCCATCATTGGTTATTTTACTGCCTAGGTAGCAGAATTCCTTAGCTTCATCTACTTCGTGACCATCAATCCTGATGTTAAGTTTATCACTATCCTCATTTCTACTACTTCTCATTACCATCGTCGTTCTTCGATTTACTCTCAATCCATGTTCTGTAGCCGGCCGAAGTGGCCGCGCGGTTCTGGCGCTGCAGTCTGGAACTGCGAGACCGCTACGGTCGCAGGTTCCAATCCTGCCTCGGGCATGGGTGTGCGTGATGTTAGTTAGGTTTAACTAGTTCTAAGTTCTAGGGGACTAATGACCTCAGCAGTTGAGTCCCATAGTGCTCAAAGCCATTTGAACTATTTGAACCATGTTCTGTCGTCATGAGACTGTCCATTCCATTCAGCACATCATGTAAATCTTCTTGACATCCACTTAGGATAACAATGTCATTAGCGAATCGTATCATTGAGTTTTAATACCGCTCTTGAACCTTTCATTTATTTCCATCATTGCTTCTTTGATGTGCAGATTGAACAGTAGGGGCGAAAGACTACATCCCTGTCTTACACCCTTTTTAATCCGAGCACTTCGTTCTTGGTCGTCCCCTCCAATTGCTCCCTGTTTGCTCTTGTACTTATTGTATATTACCTGTCTCTCCGTATAGCGTACCTCTATTTTTCTCAGAATTTCGAACATCTTGCACCATTTTACATTGTCGAACGCTTTTTCAGGTCGACAAAGCCTATGAAGGTGTCTTGATTTTCCTTTAGTCTTGCGTTCATTATCAACCACAATGTCAGAATTGCCTCTGTTTCTTAAAGCCGAACTGATGGTCATCTATAACATCCTCAATTTTGTTATCCAGTCTTCTGTATATTATTCTTGTCAGCAACTTGGATGCATGGGCTGCTCAGCTGATTGTGCGATAATTCCCGCACTTGTCGGCTCTTGTAGTCTTCGGCATTGTGTGGACGATGTGTTTCCGAAAGTCAGATGGTATGTCGCCAGACTCATATATTCTACACATCAACGTGAGTAGTCGTCTTGTTGCCACTTCCCCCAATGATTTTAGACATTTTTATGGAATGTTATCTATCCCTTCAGCCTTATTTGAGCTTAAATCCTCCAAAAATCTTTTAAACTCTGATTCTAATACTCGATCTCCTATCTCTTCTAAAACGACTCCTGTTTCTTCTATCTCATCAGCCGTCATGCAGGCTTTCAATGTACTCTTTCCACCTATCCGCTCTCTCCTCTGAATTTAACAGCGGAATTCCCGTTGGACTCGTAATGTTACCACTATTTATTTTAATATCACCGAAGGTTGTTCAGACTTTTCTGTATGCTGAATCAGTCCTTCCGACAATTACTTCTTTTTCGATTTCTTCACATTTTTCATGCAGCCATTTCGTCTTAGCTTTCCTGCACTTCCTGTTTATTTCATTCCTCAGCGACTTGTACTTCTGTATTCCTCAGTTTCCCGGATCATTTTTGTACTTCCTCGTTTCATCGATCATTTTCTGTTACCCATGGTTTCTTCAAGGTTACCTTCTTTAAACCTATGTTTTTCTTTCCAACTTCTGTGATTATCTTTTTCAGAAATGTCCATTCCTCTTCGACTTTACTGCCTATTTAGCTATTCCTTATTGCTTTATCTCTAGCCTTAGGTAACTTTAAGCATGTCTCGTCATTCCTAGGTACATCCGCGTCCTATTTCTTTGGTATTGATTGTTCCTGACTATTCTTCATCACTACTGTACTGTGATCTGAGTCTATATCTGCTCCTGGGTACGCCTTATAATGCAGTATCTGATTTTTGAATCTCTGTCTGACCATGATGTAATCTAATTGAAATCTTCCCGTATCACCGAGCCTTTTCCAAGTATACCTCCTCTACTTGTGATTATTGAACAGAGTATTCACTATTACTAGCTGAAATTTATTACAAAACTCAATTAGTCTTTCTCCTCTCTCATTCCTTGTCCCAAGACCATATTCTCCTGGAACTGTTTCTTCTGTTCCTTTCCCTACAATTGGGTTCCAGTCCCCCATGACTATTAAATTTTCGTCTGCCTTTACGTACTGTATTTCCCTTTCAATATTCTCATATAGTTTCTCTACCTCTTCATCTTCAGCTTGCGACACCGGCATGTATAGCTATAGGATCGCTGTCAGTGTTGGTTTGCTGTCGACTCTGACAAGAATAACCCCTTCAATGTACTGTTCACGGTAACACACTCTTTGCCCTACGTCCTCATTCATAATGAATCTTACTCCCGTTATATCATTTTCTGCTGCTGTTGATATTACCCTAAATTCATCTGACTAGAAATCATTGTCTTCTTTCCACTTCACTTCACTGGCCCCTACTATATCTAGATTGAACCTCTGAATTTCCCTTTTCAGATTTTCTAGCTTCCCTACCACGTTCAAGCTTCTGACAGTCCCCGCCCCGTCTCGTAGAATGCTACTATTTCGTTGATTATTCAATCTTTTTCTCATGGTAACCTCGCCCTAGGAGATCCGAATGGGGGACTATTCCGGAATCTTCTGCCAATGGAGTGATCATCATGACACTTTTTCAATGACAGGCCACAAGGCCTGTGGATAAACGTAACGTGTCTTTAGTTCAGTGGTTTCCATTGCCTTCTGCATCCTCATGCCGCTAGGGGAAGTTTCCCACCACTAGGACAAGAGAGTATGTGTGTGTGTGTGTGTGTGTGTGTGTGAGAGAGAGAGAGAGAGAGAGAGAGAGAGAGAGAGAGAGAGAGAGAGAGAGCGTGCCCTGAACCTCTGTCCGCACCTCCGCCCTCTTGACAAGGCCATTGGCAGGACGAGGGTGATTCCTTATGCTGGAAGTCTTCGGCCGGCAAAGCTGATTATTAATCAAAATTTCAGCAGTGGTGGGATTCGAACCCGGTACAGAGGATGTTTTAATTACGAATCACAGATGCTACCCCTAAACCATGAGTGAACCACAAATATCAACAATTAAAAATGCATAACTGAGAGTAGGAGCGTAACACCGTACCTCTTAATCTTTAAACGTATAAAATAAAATGCACGTAGCATTGGCTGCAGCTGACATTTAGTATGGCTTTGTCGTAAAACTTCTAAAATAAAACACAAGCGACACTAGATGCGTCTGGCATTTAATGTGTGCATGTATGTACACAGGGACGTCAGCCAAGTGGTGGTAGGTAAACATGACATGTGGCGCTTACTGTGCAAGTGAGTGTATGCATAGCCGCACCGAGCACCCAATGCCTGATTCTGCAAATAGTTAACAGCTAAAATTAAAACGAAATAAGGCTGATGAAAACAGGGAAAAGGGGAGGGTGAGAGAGGCGAGGAGAGAGGCGTTAAAGTGATATAGCTTGTAAAGAGCAAAAAGGCTCAGGTAAACAGTACTAATTACTTGCACAAAGCAGCATGAGAAGGACTTGTAAATAAGTACGGGACCGTGGTAAGTAACAATGTATGAATATGAAGCCAATAGCATTGTACAACATATTAACATGATGTAAAACAGGCATAAATACATAGAACCATATTCATCAGCAAGTAACTACCTTGAAAGAAAGTATACACTTATAAGAAGGAATGTAACAGATTAAAATACACCCAAGAGAGGTGGAAGAGGGGGAGGGCGGAAGGATGGCGTAGTTATGACCAGGAAAACTAGACATTATAGCATTGCTTCTTGAGAAAAGGTACATAAAACCTAGTAATCGATATTCAGCGACAATGATAGCGCTCTATGCGCTCCTAGGATTGTAATAAGCACGATATTTGTCTCGTAGTATACAAGAAAAGAAGCTTTGTTTCTTTGGGCTCTGCTTCTCCTTCGTCTTCTTGGTTCTGACGTACTAGCTGCATATAGATCACGGTCTATAATTAATTGAACTATATGTAGTGTAATTATAATTTTTGTTAAATATATATGTCAGTATCCAATGCAGCATGTGTTTTTGTTAGTAGCTAGGAAGTACCTTCCCTGTCCCTTATTTAATTACGTACAAATTAAATGTCTCCCTGGCCATTTTGAGTAAGTGCACTGTTGAAGCGACGCCACTGGTGTTAAAATGATAAAAACTTTCTTAATAGTCATTTAATTCTGAAGTATTGAAAGGATTTAAACTCAATCAACAGAAAATGGCGTCTGATAATATTTTCCATTTCATTTTAGGCCAGAGATACAGTTTTATTAAAAACAATTGTATACGCTGCCATTGCACATAGGCGGCTATACTGGAGCATCAAGCCTCACAGATAAAAACAAATAATTAATTGAGTATTGTGTTTAATCTGCTTATAGCCTAACATTAAAGAAAGATATTTTTATGTATCGTAAGACGGATGTCTTCACGTTGGAATACGTGATATTTCTGGCGATAGCGCCCTGAGAAAAATTAGCCGTGGCTTTTCACTAACGTAAAAGAGATTTCTTAACAAAACATCTCATTCCAAATTTAACGGAATATTTTATTTCATTCACTTTTCAAAAATTTACGCGGTAATGTGAACTGTAAAGCATGCTGTATAAACAAATTAAAATTGGATGTAAGTAGCATTCCGAGGAATGTAAAGGCAAATAAATCGTAAGCCGTTAGAATAGAGAATGATAAAAAGATGTTCAAAACCTTAGTGAGCAGTAGATACATACTTGAAAGAACAAGATAGTTAAAAGGATATAAGCAAATTAAATTACATTGAGGTAAGTGGGGAAGTATGAGAGAAGGGAAACAAGGGGGTACATTACACATGAAATAATAAAACAAAGAAAGCAGATGTGGATGACAAAGTTGCTGTATGGAATCACAAAATTGAATGTAGGCTTCATAAATGGAAATAGAATTTTGAGGAAAACGTCGCACGGGGGCAACAGCGAGCGAAGCCATAGTAATGGGCTAATAAACCTTTATTTCTGCAACTGGTTGGTTATTAGTTTCCAATCCTATCAAGTTTCTGCGTGCAACGTTGCTGAGGCACAGCCAAGTTAAAATTTTTGAGATTGACCAATTTAAAAAAAAAATCTTTTATAAAAGCGCTTTTACTCGTTTCCTGCAGTTCTCCCTAGAAAGGGACAGAAGCTCAGTGAGGCAGTGAACGGTAGAACTCCGAGAGGAAAACCAGAACGAAAGCCGCTCCTATGGGCGATGCTGATTCGCCCCATTCAGACGACAAGTAAAGGCGCACCCTGGAACACGAACTGACACAATCGATGCGAGCGGCGGAACGCCGGGCCAAAGGTTCTCACGCGGAGGGGCGCAGAGACAGGTAGCGAAAGCAGGCCGCGGCCCCTGACCGCCGCTACCGGCCGCTCGTGCGCCCCGGCCGCAATTACGGCCAAGGCCCCGCGGTCACTTCCCAGGTTTCCTACCCGCTCCATACCCACCTTTCCTCTAGAGACGTTTGCAAGGCCAATGTTTCGCCTCAGAGTTCACAGGCGCCGAGTTCTCCAACTCGGACGGTTGTTCTACACTGCCAAAAGTCTAATTGTACAGGGTGCGTAAAAATGAACAGTCATAGAATATTCATTTATAAATTAAATTTCTCCGGAGAGGTATTTCGAGATATTTGAATGCTGTGACTAATACCAGTAATTGACCACAAATCGCGACGCCAAACGATAATGTATCCTCTCGTTTGCTTATGACCACTACATTGCATTTCCCTTTGTTGAGGGTCAGTCCCAGTCTATGCAATAGGCCCCATTCATCTGAAACTTTATAACAATGCTACCGTGTACATAAATATGTCGCCTGGGAACAGCCTCATAAGTAACGGGCCTTATCCAGCTGCCCATTTGATACATAGTCAACAACAGCGCACGTACTCCGCCATTTTCAGAAACATCAGACTAAATAAAACGAGAGCTCCCACACTTTTTAAAGTACTGCGGGCTTTCTTTGCTGTTACTGAATTCGTTTCTGGTGAAATTCAACCGTTCGTTTCCATTTGCGTAAGTCATTTTCAAGCAGGCTTAAGCTTTTGTGAAGTACCTGAGTTAATGAAATAAAATTTCATTTTCGCACGCTTCCGTGATGTCACATATTTTCCCAGTTCGAGGGCAATTGGCAGATCTCGGCTGCTATCGCTTGATATTGCTATCGGGCCACTTAGATACACATACATTCTTCAGCACCTGTATCCAGGTTACTATTCAGTTTCGCACCCGCCCCCAGCCTCATAAAATTATTGTCGTTTCCACTAATCATATCGTAGTATTTGCTCCTGGTGGACAGGACCTGTTTCTTTCAAATAGCGTATGACGGCCTCCTTACTATAAAAGATGTCCGCACTAGCCGATCTTCCCTGTTTCTAATCTTGTACAGTTGCCTTTATTTACTTATTTATTCATTTTTTCACTATTCTTTTTTTATTACCACATGCACGTTTACATAACTACAGATACACGATAAATACACTTACCACAGCCTAGCACAACTGCTTCGGTCCAAATCTCTCTCCAGACAGTTCAAGATTCGACTGTACAAAACCCTGATCCAGCCTGTTGTTCTATATGGCTGTGAGACATGGAGTATCCGGAAACAGGACTTCCATAAGCTCCTTGTCTTTGAGAGAAAAGTGCTTCGGAAGATCTTCGGCCCGGTTCTGGATGCAGATACAGGGGAATGGAGGATCAGATACAACCAAGAGCTTGAGGAACTATACCAGCAGCCCAACATAGCAGGAGCTGTCAAAGCCAAACGAATGCAGTGGGCCGGCCATGTGGCCCGGATGGAGGATCACAGATGGCCTCGGAAGCTCCTGGATTTCACACCTACAGGAAAGAGACCGCCAGGGAGACCCAAGAAGCGTTTTAGGGATGGACTCCATGAAGATTTAAAACAAATGTCAATAGATGTGGACGAATGGCGGATAGCAGCAATGGACAAAATACAGTGGAGGAGGAAACTTGTAGATGCGTGCGGTCCACTGGGCCTGATCACGTAGTAGTAGTAGTAGTTGTAGTATAATTTTGGTGGGGAGGAAGAAGGTGTGAAACCAATGGTATCTTCGAGTTTTCAATAACATGTGCACCTGACGTCCACCGTTGGGCGACAACAATAAAGAACGACAGAAACCGAAAATGGCAAGTAGCGCTCGGGTTTTGAAAACATGTGACTGTCACACCACTGTGCGTGAGCACACGGGAACAAACTTATGCTACAGTTAATAACGAATCTACAACCTCCTTGAAGATGTCCTCTGCGGATGAGGGCAAAACATTGGCTTTCACCGATGAAGTCATTCGCCCACGGCACAATGGTCCAGAATAGTTTAATAAGCTCTACATCTTCTGCAAGTCTATAAAAACCATATGCGTCTCCAAGTTATGTTCCAGTCTCTTGTCAGTCACGACTCTAATGCTGCAGATATTCTGTGAACAAGACCTTCCCGCCCGGAAGACAATCTGTTCTTCTACTGCCTCAATTGCTCTCTCAGTTCTAGTTTGAAGTATCTTATCATACGATCTTGATATAGAACGGAGAATTGTGATGCCTCGATAATATGCGCAGTCATCCTTGTTTCCCTTTTTAAATATGGTTGTGATGAACCCTTCTTTAAACTCGACAGGGATTTTCTCTTCACTAAGACAATGGTTAAACAGCTTTGCGAGATGTTCAAATAACACATTTGGCCAAACCTTCAACAACTCCATACATACAGCTCAAGGTCCTAGTGCTTCGCAATTTTTGAACTGCTTAACTGTTTTCTGTTGCTATCTCCTGGATTTCTGTGTCATGTTCATCGTCTGCAATGGAGACTATATCCTGAAATTCTGATCGATCTTCTTTAAACAGCTCTTCATAGTATAAGTTCCATCTGTCTAGGCTTATCAACTGCAAGCTAACTTCTGTCATTTGTTCTTAGCTGTTGTATCACCATCCATGCTTCTTTGCACTTTGAATACCTTATGTAGTTATTTTAAAGTCCCACGTAGTATTTTTTGCTACAATTTCTGTTTTCTTTGCCATTTTCCTCAGTCTTACATAGCCACATCTACCATAAGACTTGTTGCTTATAAGCCGCCTGTTACAAGCCTCCTTTCTCTGTTTCACCTTTGTGGCACTACCATCATCCCACCAATCACTTTTAAATTTGCCAGGCGTGATCTCATCTATTCCGAGACTTTCAAAGGCATCTTCATGAATAACTCTCACAATTTTCTTTACCGTTTCATTATCAATTCGATATAGCTTCAAACACAATCTAAGCCTGCATAAGAAAGCAAGTAAAGGTTTCTGCAGTAAACTTAACTTTCTAGGAAGCGCGAAGCAATGAAAAACCAGATCATCTACACATGTTACGTACAAGTCATTAGAAAGCTGCCTTCAGATAATAGTTGTCGTGTGAAAGTTGGGAAGTTACTATCACAGAAACTTAAAGATAGCAAAGGACTGAGGCAAGGATGCTGTTTACCGCCTACACTCTTTACAATATTTTTGAACGCAGCACAGATAAATTGGAAAAGGAAGTGCGGAAACATTGGAATTAGAGTAGATGATCACATCCTGTTCTCCCTAAATTTCGCCGGCGATCACGTCATCTTCGCCGAGGAAGAAGAAGATGTGTCTCATATATTACGAAAGCTTAAAGAGGAACATGATTGTTGTGGCATGAAAATTAACTTTACAAATTCCTGAATGCTTGGTTATCGGAGATATAGCAAGGGGTCTTGTTATGGTTAATGGATCAGCAGTAAAGTGTAACCGTTCCCGTAAATATTTAGAGTCAATCATTCCCTGAAAAGATGGAAGCGACGATGAAATAAAGCACAGAATAGGAAAGGGAAATGTAACAAGTAAGCAGTTACATAGCATTATTTGGAATAAAACGACGTCAAAAAGTTTGAAAAGGAGGCTATACGAAACTATATGTGAGAGCACCGCTCTTTATGGTGCTGAACTGTGAGAAACTTTCAGGGTAAATAAGAAATTGAAGGCAAGTAGCAAGAAGAGACAAAATAAGATATGAAGAGCTACGAGAACAGATGGGAGTTATGAAATATACTGTAAACACAACTGAAAATAAGCAGCTAACATGATATGGTCACTGCAGTCAGATTGACTGAATGAGCGGTGTGCATTTTCTTTGTGTTCCCACTTGTTCACCGTCGACTCAAGCAAGAGGACCAGTTATGTTATCCCGAGTATATGCATACTGTGCGAGTACTAGAGAGTCAACGTAAATTTCGTGCTACGTCTGTAATAAAGGCCTGCTTAAGTGAGTGGTACATTGTGATACATTTCTGAGTAACTCATTAGGAGAGGAAGTGCACGACCAATTAAAAAATAGTTTGAAAAATAAATGCCCGTCCCAAGCACGGGGCCTCACCGTGCAAGTAATGAAAAAGGAACAGGGACTTTAAAGATAGTCAAGGCGGAAACAATGGGTCTTGGAAAGGTGAATTTTGGGGGAAGAGGCAACAGTAAAAAAAATCCACAATGCAACAAGTGGCATAGTGGTCAGCGTTTTCTCACCAGAGATGCGGCTAGAAACATATTCCTCAGAAGTAACACCGCTGTATGGTATCTTTAGTGGACTTCTTCCCTGAATGCAACAAGCAACCAACAATGGAGATGCACTTTGTAAGAGATTTTACCCCATTGGCACCCAGTCTCCCATTTCCAAAGAAATGAAAATTAGGCATTCGGATGCTGGGGCCTACGATATCATGCAAAGCATGAGTAGGAGCATTCTGAAACCCGCTTTAAACAACGAACCGTAAAATCAAACACAGGAACATATATTACGTGGCCACTTTTAATGTAAATTCGCTCATAAAACAGGATAACTTAAGCTTTAGTATACTTTCAAAAGGGAAAACATATAATGATAACAGCACTACAAGAAGCAAGATTTACTTATCAACACTCTTTAGGTTTAGAACGATTCAGGATATTTAAGGAGAAACCAGGGAAAAGAGTTATGAAAAACGTACTTCAATTTCATTGTGAACAAAAACACAATAAACTCAATAATACAATTTAAATCAATTAATGAAACACTTTGTACATTAGCATTTACATCATCAAACAAAGTTTACACTATTTTAAATACACATGCACCAAGAACTGAAGTAAACAGAACACAGAAAGAACAAACAGAATATTTTTGGAAAAATGTGTCAAACAAGCTAGATCAAATTCTAGCGAAATAAATAGTATTACTATTTAGAGGCTTTAATGTAAAAATTTTGAAAGAACGTCAGCACGGATTAGTAGTATGAAAATTCCTTGCGCGTTAAGGAATCAGCCCAAACGGAGAAAGACTCTAAGCCTATGCAGGCAGCATAAGCACAATGCTAATGTGATGAGTTGCTTATAAAGAGTTGCTTATAAAGATACGAGTTTCTAATATCTGGAACGCTAGCAAAAATGATAAGAACACGAAAAATTTTGTTGATGCGAAGAAACGTGCATCGAAAGGTCTCAAAAAGATCATAGTACAACATTTAAATGATCAACTAACCTCAAATGAGTGACATTTTAAGCAGAACAAAACAAGGACGTTTTATAAAATAGTTTACAGAAGAACACACCACCAAGATTACGGTTTAGGAAGATCCAGAAACACAAAAGACTGTATATAACCCTACGGAGAACCGCAGAATACTTGCGGTCTACTACAAAGGACCACACAACTGCAATCCAAAAGGAGAATTTTATTTTGATAATGTAATCCAAATACAACCACACTCAAAGCTACCAACAATAGAGGAAAGCTGAGAAATCATAAAACAGCTTAAAACTAACACAGTATCAGGAAAAGACAACATAGTTACCACATTGTGGTAATACATCCACTACATGAAAAAGGAAATAAAATTGTTCCTAACAATTATAGAGCAATCTCCTTCTTACCAGTTGTATGTAAGGTCTTGTCCATGGGACTTTTAAAGAGAGTTGAAGGAATACTCGACCAGCAACTAGGAGAGTATCAAGCAGGATTTAGGACGGGTAGGTCTCGTGCAGAGCAAGCACTAAATTTAAAGAACGTAATACGAATGAGGAAAATCAGATACTTGCAATACAGGATAGCTTTTGTTAGTTTTAAAAAGGCTTATGACTCAGACAATAGAAATGCATTAATCCGTATTTTAAAGGGATTCGCACTCGACAATAGAACAACAGAAATAATTATGGAACTTTAACAAACACAACAATTAAAGTTAAATTTATGGGGATCTGTCTAAAGCTTTTGAAATAAAACCAGGATGAACACAAGGAGATGGTTTATCAGCCCCATCTTTACCTGCGCATTAGAATAGATGGTGAGAAAATCGAGAAAATCCATGATTATACTGATGTTCAACTAGGAAAAAAGGAAAACAAAATCATCACAGATTGTGTAGCTTCTGCAGATGACATGGCGTTAATTACTGACTCACTTGATAGCGCCAAAGAACAAATCACAAACAAGCAGATAAAACAGGACTAAAAATATCATTTGAGAAAACACATTTCATGACAAATATCAGTGTTGCCCCACTAGATCTCAAAATTCATAACACCACAATATCGAAAACGAAATACCTAACAGAATTCATAACAAGCTACACGAAAGAAATGATAGCCATAGGAAACAGAGTACACGAAATGGCAAGCGCAATCCAAATGACATAAAACATATATAACAAAAATCTTTCTCCTGGAACACAAAACTAAGACACCATCAAACAGTGGTAAGACCAGAAACACTGTATGTATGCAGCGGAAACACTGAATTTAACAAGATTCGGTGATCTTGAAGAACTGGAAAAAGTTAAAAGAATTCTGAGAAAAGTAATGGGATCTAGAAGTAATGGTAAGGTTGAGTACAAGTTAAGATCAAACAGAGAGTTCTATTAGAAAATGAAAATCCTAACTGATGTAATGACGAAAAGAAGCCTACAGTTTTATGGCCACATATGCCGAATGGGTAATAACAGACTAACCAAGCGGGTCTTAAACTTACTAAACAGTTACAAATCCAAACCCACATGGTTCACCGAAATGGACAAATATATGCACCGGAATTAGAATGGACATAACAGGATACTTTCTGGAGAAGAAACACAAATGGGAGGATTTTAGAAAAGAAAGAAGAGTGCAAAAGGAAGATAGTGGACCCAGGAAGAAAAGGAAGGAAGGAAGTCTACAAGCAACGAAAATTAATCACAAAGAGGCAAAACCTCCAAGAGAGTTATTCGAATAAAGAAATAAATTTTTAAATGTTTTACAAAATGATTTGTGCAAAAGTAAGAAATAAAATGGATTAAAGGAACATTTGACGTGTCTTTCAGTGATGCTCGAAATCATTTACATCAAATGAGATACCGACTGAGAATTTAAAGTTTAACGTTCAAATCAAAATATTGAATTTAGGTATCAATAATGT
The DNA here is from genome assembly GCF_023864345.2 of Schistocerca serialis cubense. Classification (NCBI taxonomy): domain Eukaryota; kingdom Metazoa; phylum Arthropoda; class Insecta; order Orthoptera; family Acrididae; genus Schistocerca; species Schistocerca serialis. The sequence goes on along the minus strand of NC_064642.1, from coordinate 126,704,316 downwards.
TACCTCGCAACTTCATATAGCAATAGTATCTCAAGCCCACACAATAGCAGACTGCACAGTCTACATCAAATGAGATACCGACTGAGAATTTAAAGTATAGCGTTCAAATTAAAATAATGAATTTAGATAGCAATAATATGTCTTATATCACAACTTCATATAGCAACAGTATCTCAAGCCCACACAATAGCAGACTGCACAGTCTACATAATGCATTCAGAAGACATAAATCATTCCTCCGAAATCTGGAGTTGTACATATCATCTAATAGAACTAATAACGTTTTTCTACAGGTATTCTCATTGCATAAAAATTCTATATACTTCGACACTGTCGTCGAATGAACAGAAAATATCGGAGTAGCTTTTGATTCGATTGAAGAGTCCCTCGCAAACAGGACAAAACACATCATCCGTAACAGGGAGGAATCTTCAGACACAAAAGTAAGTTCGAGCGTGTCCCAAGTGTGTGTTGTGGGAGCATTCACTTTCATCTTTTTGTTGTTGTAGTTTTCAGTCTGAAGTCCAAGCTCTCGATGTAGCTCTCGATGTTACTCTATCCTGTGCAAGTCTCATAATCTCCGAGTAACTACTGCAGCCTACATCCCTCTCAATCTACTTACTGTATTCATGTCTTGGTCTCCCTCTACGATTTTTATCTCCCCCCCCCCCCCTTGAGATTGATGATCCGTTAATGTTCCATAACGTATCTTATCAACCGATCCCTTCTTTTAGTCAAGTTGTGCCACACATTACTAGTCTCCCGAATTCTATTCAGTACCTGATCATCAGTTACATGATCTACACAGTTAATCTTCAATATACTTCCGTAGCACCTCATTTCAAAAGTTCCTATTCTATTCTTGTCCAAACTGTTTATCGTCCATGTTTCACTTCCAAACGTGGTACACTCTAGACAAACACCTACAGGAAAGATTTTCTAACACTTAACGATTTTCTTGTCATTGCCGGTCTGCATTTCATATCCTCTCTACTTCGACTATTATTACTTACTTCGCTGCCCAAACTCCATTCTTCTGTAAGGAAATCGTGTCAGTATTTTGCAACAATGACTTATTCAATCGATAATTCAGTAATTTTCATAAATGTCAGCACCTGTTTTTTTTTTTTTTTTTTTTTTTTTTTTTGGAATATTACATTCTCCTTAGAGTTTGAGCGTATTTCGCCTTTCTTGCACACCAGATAGAAAAGTTTTGTCATGACCGGCTCTCCCAAGACTATCAATAATTTTGACAGAATGTCGTCTGCTCGAGGGGCCTTGTTTCGACTTATGTCTTTCAGTGCTCTGTCAAATTCTTCTCGCAGTATCATATCTCCGATATACTCTACATATAATATAAATTACCTAGTAGAGAATTCCATAAATTCCATCACGCTGTTCACGGAAGATGCTCTTGTATATAGAGAAGCTGCAATGTTGGTATCGTAACGATATGCACGAAGACTTGCAGAGGATCTGCGCTTGGTGCAGGAATGGCCCGTTGACCGTCCAAATTAGCAAATGTAAAGTAATTTGTGTAAATAGGAGAGAAAAGTACGATTACATGTTTGCCGAATAGTCAGTAGAAACAGTCACATCCGTTAAATATGTGGGAGTATTCGTACGAAAAGATTTAAAGTGGATCAACCACATAAAAATAATCATAGGAATCAAAGGTGCCAGAAAGAGATTCGTTGGGAGAATTCTAAAGATGTGTAGAGCATCCACGAAGAGGTACCTTCATAAACCGTCGTTCGATGGTCAGTGGAATCTGCTCGTCAGTCTGCGAAACTTTCCAGACAGTAATGTCAGAGGAAATAGAGAATATCGAAAGAAGAACAGAGCCCTTCGTCACGGGTTCAAGTAAGAGCGAAAGCATTACGGAGATGCCGCCAAACTCCAATGGCAAAACGCTACAAGAGAGCCATTGTGCACTACGGTGTACAAATTTCTGGAGCATACGTTTCTAGAACAGTCGGCCAATATACTGCTTCAAATGTCGCGAAAAGATCATGAAGGTAAGATTTGGAAAATTAAAGAGGGAAAGAGTGGCAGTGGTATACAGTGTATCCTCCACCACACACCATTATGTGACTTACGGAATAGATGTAGAGTTTTTATATATCCCTTACCTGCATGACAGCTAGTTCTCTTTCCGTTTTATCGAGAAATGGAGCAATATTTGCTTGAATGAAGAAAATAACAATAACAAGTCCATTAACCACAACAAATAATTTGCACTAAACAGCCAAGGTCCAACCGATTATTAAGAAACAAAGTAGTAGCTAGTGCAGGTGCAGAATATATTCCTTGCGACAGCAAACAAGACTTTTTCATCACAATTTTCCTTACGATGTTGACGACACTCGACATAATTTACCCTCCATGGCAAGTACATATTTCTCTCTTGCTGTGGGTTAGCATCACGTCGACAGTGCGGTAGTTAGATACGCAACGGTGACGCTGCTTTTTGTAGAGACGAACCGAGAAATTAGCAGCGTCTTGTTTAACAAAATTCTCCCTCATCCCGTAACTAACTTACGGCACAGTAGCCGGAAGGTAACGGAGCGTTTAGCATATTAACTCCACCATCATTTCTCCTGCACCCTCCTACGCTGGAAAAAGAATAAAACAAAAGGTACTTCATCTTGTAAGGTGAATAGTTACCGGTTCGTCGATCTCCCTGCAAATATTCGCAGGCGATTCAGTACAGCGTTTATTACAAATTAACTGTCGAATCGGATGGTATCTTCTTAATTTGAAATGTTATTGTGGCTTGTTGTGATGTAATTCAGTGTGCTTAGAGCTTACTATAACTTACTATCATTTAATGCAATACAACAACTGCTACATATACATCTACATCTACATTTATACTCCGCAAGCCACCCAGCGGTGTGTGGCGGAGGGCACTATACGTGCCACTGTGATTACCTCCCTTTCCTGTTCCAGTCACGTATGGTTCGCGGGAAGAACGACTGTCTGAAAGCCTCCGTGCGCGCTCTAATCTCTCTAATTTTACATTCGTGATATCCTCGGGAGGTATAAGTAGGGGGAAGCAATATATTCGATACCCCATCCAGAAACGCACACTCTCCAAACCTGGACAGCAAGCTACACCGCGATGCAGAGCGCCTCTCTTGCAGAGTCTGCCACTTGGGTTTGTTAGACATCTCCGTAACGCTATCACGGTTACCAAATAACCCTGTGACGAAACGCGCCGCTCTTCTTTGGATCTTCTCTATCTCCTCCGTCAACCCGATCTGGTACGAATTCCACACTGATGAGCAATACTCAAGTATATGTGGAACGAGTGTTTCGTAAGCCAGCTCCTTTGTTGATGGACTACATTTTCTAAGGACTCTCCCAATGAATCTCAACCTGGCACCCGCCTTACCAACAATTAATTTTATATGATCATTCCACTTCAAATCGTTCCGCACGCATACTCCCAGATATTTTACAGAAGTAACTGCTACCAGTGTTTGTTCCGCTATCATATAATCATACAATAACGGATCCTTCTTTCTATGTATTCGCAATACATTACATTTGTCTAAGTTAAGGGACAGTTGCCACTCCCTGCACCAAGTGCCTATCCGCTGCAGATCTTCCTGCATTTCGCTACAATTTTCTAATGCTGCAACTTCTCTGTATACTACAGCATCATCCGCGAAAAGCCGCATGGAACTTCCGACACTATCTACTAGGTCATTTACATATATTGTGAAAAGCAATGGTCCCATAACACTCCCCTGTGGCACGCCAGAGGTTACTTTAACGTCTGTAGACGTCTCTCCATTGATAACAATATGCTGTGTTCTGTTTGCTAAAAACTCTTCAATCCAGCCACACAGCTGGTCTGATATTCTGTAGGCTCTTAGTGTGTTTATCAGTCGACATTGCGGAACTGTATCGAACGTCTTCCGGAAGTCAAGAATAATAGCATCTACCTGGGAGCCTGTATCTAATATTTTCTGGGTCTCATGAACAAATAAAGCGAGTTGGGTCTCACACGATCGCTGTTTCCGGAATCCATGTTGATTCCTACATAGTAGATTCTGGGTTTCTAAAAACGACATGATACGCGAGCAAAAAACATGTTCTAAAATTCTACAACAGATCGACGTCAGAGATATAGGTCTATAGTTTTGCGCATCTGCTCGACGACCCTTCTTGAAGACTGGGACTACCTGTGCTCTTTTCCAATCATTTGGAACCATCCGTTCCTCTAGAGACTTGCGGTACACGGCTGTTAGAAGGGGGGCAAGTTCTTTCGCGTACTCTGTGTAGAGTCGAATTGGTATCCCGTCAGGTCCAGTGCACTTTCCTCTGTTGAGTGATTCCAGTTGCTTTTCTATTCCTTGGACACTTATTTCGATGTCAGCCATTTTTTCGTTTGTGCGAGGATTTAGAGAAGGAACTGCAGTGCGGTCTTCCTCTGTGAAACAGCTTTGGAAAAAAGTGTTAAGTATTTCAGCTTTACGCGTGTCACCCTCTGTTTCAATGCCATCATCACCCCGGAGTGTCTGGATATGCTGTTTCGAGCCACTTACAGATTTAACGTAAGACCAGAACTTCCGAGGATTTTCTGTCAAGTCGGTGCATAGAATTTTACTTTCGAATTCACTGAACGCTTCACGCATAGCCCTTCTTACGCTAACTTTGACATCGTTTAGCTTCTGTTTGTCTGAGAGCTTTTGGCTGCGTTTAAACTTGGAGTGAAGCTCTCTTTGCTTTCGCAGTAGTTTCCTAACTTTGTTGTACCACGGTGGGTTTTTCCCGTCCCTCACAGTTTTACTCGGCACGTACCTGCCTAAAACGCATTTTACGATTGCCTTGAACTTTTTCCATAAACACTCAACATCGTCAGTGTCGGAACAGAAATTTTCGTTTTGATCTGTTAGGTAGTCTGAAATCTGCCTTCTATTACTCTTGCTAAACAGATAAACCTTCCTCCCTTTTTTATATTCCTATTAACTTCCATATTCAGGGATGCTGCAACGGCCTTATGATCACTGATTCCCTGTTCTGCACATACAGAGTCGAAAAGTTCGGGTCTGTTTGTTATCAGTAGGTCCAAGATGTTATCTCCACGAGTCGGTTCTCTGTTTAATTGCTCGAGGTAATTTTCGGATAGTGCACTCAGTATAATGTCACTCGATGCTCTGTCCCTACCACCCGTCCTAAACATCTGAGTGTCCCAGTCTATATCTGGTAAATTGAAATCTCCACCTAAGACTATAACATGCTGAGTAAATTTATGTGAAATGTATTCCAAATTTTCTCTCAGTTGTTCTGCCACTAATGCTGCTGAGTCGGGAGGTCGGTAGAAGGAGCCAATTATTAACTAGCTCGGTTGTTGAGTGTAACCCCGACCCATAATAATTCACAGGAACTATCCACTTCTACTTCACTACGGGATAAACTACTACTAACAGCGACGAACACTCCACCACCGGTTGCATGCAATCTATCCTTGCTAAACACCGTCTGTACCTTTGTAAAAATTTCGGCAGAATTTATCTCTGGTTTCAGCCAACTTTCTGTACCTATAACGATTTCAGCTTCGGTGCTTTCTATCAGCGCTTGAAGTTCCGGTACTTTACCAACGCAGCTTCGACAGTTTACAATTACAATACCGATTGCTGCTTGGTCCCCGCATGTCCTGACTTTGCCCCGCACCCGTTGAGGCTGTTGCCCTTTCTGTACTTGCCCAAGGCCATCTGCTACACGAGTCCTCTTGTGTTGGCGGTATATATCCAACCATTCGAGACGATGACACTTTATATTGTATTCAGTTTCAGATACCAGTTGTTCTCTTGACACTATCAGAAATTTCTAAGAAATGCAAATGCGACACTAAGACATTGTAAATCTTGATTCTGAAACTACTGAGTCGAAATTTGTAAGCGACAATATGAACCTTGCAGATTTACAGACATTTCAAAACTTTGAACACACGCTGCGAATTGGCAGGACAATAAAATCGAGGAAGAAAGCCGCGAGAACCTCCCTTTGTGCTCGAGGAGTCTCCACATGACGTGGACTTACAAACGGTTTGAGGTACCACGAAAATTGCATCCACTTACAACTGCGTCTCCTGCTCCGGTCTATTTCCTGACCAATTTTTGCAAAGAACGACATTTCAGTCGAACTGCAGAAGCGCAGTGATGCTTTTGAAACAATTTTACAGTCCGGCACAATAACACTAATTTCTAAACGAAATTACGGTTTTCGGGCGTCATCGGCCATCTGCACATCATAAAACACATGCCGTGGTTCACTCACCACCAATGCGGAAACCACATTGTCAATGAATGTAAGAGACGTGTTTGTAAGGTTGGTACCGTTTCGAAACATAGCCGTTAGAGTTTTGCCGTCGCTTTACTGCTTATGTATAAAATGGCGCAGCCGATTGGAAATACTGCCGATTGTGAATTACGCTCTATTACTCGTTTGTTAAATGCAAGAGACGTGAAAGGTGCCGGAATTCTTCGGCAGATTAGTGAAGTCTATGGAGAAAATTCTTTGTGTGCTGGAATGGTTACAAAATGACGTACTGCATTTAAAGTTGGCACGATGATAAACGAATTCTGCGACTGGCTGTCAGTATTTCATCGCCAGATGTAGAAAGTTGATACAAAAATTCGAGAAGACGAATGCTACACGACTATATCATGCTTTTCCTCACCTTTCACAAATGTTCTTCCTGAAACTGTATCAGAAAGGTAACAGTACAGGACGTTGTGCGCACCCCGGGTGCCAAAAATGCTGATTGGGATACACAGAACTAATCGTTTAGCCACTTCAAAGACTTTCCTCCAGAGGAACTGTGTCAAAGAAATAAGTTTTTAAGTGAAACTTTCACTGATGAGAAACGTAAGTTGCTCATGTTACACCGGGAAAAAAACTACGTAAGTTCAACAACTAGAAGAAACTGAAGTTCAGCGAAGAATTTCAGTCCGAAAAAACATGTGCACTGTTGTTTTTGGAAAGGTGGAGTCTTTCGCTTCTTGCGCGATATAGCAAACTGCGCCAAGGGGGGAAAAAAAATCTGAGTGCGTCGTATGGTGGTGAATAGTTAGATAACCTTCCATTCAGCCTTAATCTACCACCTAGTATCATTTGTTCTAGCACATTCAAGAAGCGCTTTGCCGGTCAGCATTACGAGGAAGATGATGTGAAACAGTCGGTACAGAACTGGTTGAAAAAAAAAATCAGGCGACGTATTTTATACAGGATGGATTTCAGAAGCTGGCATACGACGCGGTAAGTGGCCTTAATAAACTCTAAGACAAAAACAAAACAAAAAAATAAATAAAACGACGCACTACGAACACATTACCCGAATAAGACGAAATTCAGGATGTTGTGGACTGACAAGACAGCCAGTCCACAGTGACGGGTAACCGAAAGGCACGCGCTTAAACTCACGCAGGCTGGCGTGAGGTCTGAAACAGGATACGTAATGAATGCTATAAAGAAAAGTACGTAGCTGCTGGAATACTTAACTTTAATCCACATTTGTATATCGCTCTTGACGATACAAGTTAGACTCTTTAGATACATGCAATATAATGCTAATGGCGCCTTGCTAGGTCCTAGCCATTGACTTAGCTGAAGGCTATGCTATCTATATTCTCGGCAAATGAGAGAGTCTCCGTCCGTATAGTCGCTAGCAAAGTCGTCCGTACAACTGGGGCGAGTGCCTGGACGTCTCTCTAGACCTGCCGTGTGGCGGCGCTCGGTCTGCAATTACTGACAGTGGCGTCACGCGGGTCCGTCGTATACTAGCGGACCGCGGCCGATTTAAAAGGCTACCACCTAGCAAGTGTGGTGTGTCGCGGTGACACCAGACAGGACATGTGATGGACGTGTACAGACAAACAAATGCAAAAAACGAATTACAATTTCAGAAAAATTGGATGATGTAATCAAGGGAAAGAGCTTCACAAATTGAGGCAGTCAATAAAGCATTGGTCCACACCTGCCCCTTACGCAAGCAGTTATTCGGCTTGGCATTGATGGACACAGGTGCTGGATGTCCTAAGAGAAATCGTGCCAAATTCTGACCAGTTGGCGCTTTAGGTCATCAAAATTACGAGATGGTCGTAGAGCTCCACCTATACTGCTCCAAAGGTTCCCAATTGGGATGAGAGACGGCAACCTTGCAACCAGGGTAGGGTTTGGTAAGCACGTAGACAAACAGTAGAAATTCTCACCGCTTGGTACTGGCATTATCTTGCTGAAATGAAGCCCAGGGTATGTTGTCATGAGCGGCTACAAAACGGCTAGTAGAATATCGTCCAGATATCACTGTACTGTAATGATGCCGCAGACGGCATCCAAAGGAGTCGTGCTATGAAAAGAGATGGCGCTCCAGAAAATCATTCCTGACTCTCGGGCCGCATGGTAGGCGACTGGTTCTCGGGCCGTATGGTGGGCGACAGGTTGGATAGCAATAAACTTAATTTCACTACTAATTATTGGGCAAATACTTCTTTTAATCCTAGAATCAGCAGTAGCAATAATTCAAGCTTATGTTTTCTCAATTTTAAGAACTTTATATTCTAGAGAAGTATACTAAACCTACGTTAACAATATCCCACCACTGTCCGAGGCGTCTTCAGACACGTCCTAACGCTGGAATCTCATTGGCTGGAGTAGAATTGTCTTCAGTGATGAGTCCCACTTCCAATTGGACCCCAGTGACCAGTGAAGACCTGTCTGGAAATGCCTTGGACAGTGGTGGATTACCAACATGTCACCTTCCATACAGCTCAATAACGATGAGTTGTGGTCTGCGGTGCCATTTATTTTCATAGGAGGGCGCCTTTGGTTGTCATCTGCGGCACTCTTACAGCAAAGCGGTAAATCGGCGATTTTCTACTCCCTGTTTTGTTGCCCTTTGTGGCAAGCTATCCTGAGCTTACATTTCAACAAGATAACTCCCGCCGCACACTGCTACTGCTTGTCTCCGTGCTTGGCGAGCAAGGTCACCGGATCTCTCCCCAGTTAAAGTTTGGAGCACATATGGCAGGGCCCTCCAACGAGCTCGGCATTCTGACGATCTAACACCCAGCTAGACAGAATTTGACACGATTTCCCTCAGCAGGACATTCAGCAGCTCTATCAAATGATGCTAAGCCGAATAACTGCTGCATTAGGTCCAGAGGTGGACCAAAGCGTTACTAACTTGCAAAATTTGCGAAGCTCTATCTCTTTAATAAATCATCCAATTTTTCTTAAATTGTGATCATTTACTTATTTGTACATGTACATCACATCTACCGATCTCCGTCCCATTCGGATAATTTCTTCGTGGTGCGTCGTATTTTTGTCTCAGAGTGTATTTAAATGCCGGCCGGTGTGGCCGTACAGTTCTAGGCACTTCAGTCTGGAGCCGTGTGACCGCTGCGGTCGCAGGTTCGAATCCTGCCTCGGGCATGGATGTGTGTGATGTCCTTAGGTTAGTTAGGTTTAAGTAGTTCTAAGTTCTAGGGGACTGATGGCCTCAGATGTTAAGTCACATAGTGCTCAGAGCCATTTGAACCATTTTTTTGTATTTAAATAAACAATTTTCCAGTAAAAGTATTTAACTCTCTGAAGTAGTTACGTCTATGTCCTCTTAAATATTTTGTTGAACTACGTATACATGACGTGACGTTTATATGCAGAACCCTCCTTATGTTCATCAATTGAAAACTGGTTTCTCCAGTGGTGAGAGTGAAACATAATAGTTGTTTAATGCTCCGATATTGACCAAAGAGGGTCGAAACCCGTAATTTCGCTTATTACTTAGTGCTATTAGTATTCGTTTCTTGTTTCTGCTGTTGATACCCATACGCTTGTCCCCGGCCACAGACACAGACTTTTAATGTGAAAACCATTCAGAGTAGCACAAGCCAAAACACTTAACACATGCAGTATATTCGAGCGAAATTAATTGGGCAGAATACAGCAATTAGTACCTTTTTTCTTTAATTCTCCTAGGCACTGAGGTGAAAAGTTTGCTGGTCTGTTACAGGCGTGCAACTGACTCGTTCACCACCTTTTCCCTATCAGTCCACAAGTCCGTATATACTGACCCTGAAGTCGACATTAAATTCTTTCTTTGACCATTTTTTCCCTTCATTTAGATGCTTTGAGAATTCATGGACACACTGTGCGTAGTTCGGTTAGCAGTTACCACCTGGATATTTACCGTAAGGGTGACATAGGGGCGCTGCAAGTGCAGGGGGGTACTGAATGAATCACGCATTCCGCCCACTAACAAGTAGGTCGCAGGAAACATTTCCGGGAGCATTTGCATCTAAAATACGAGAGCGCAGCCCGCATACTGTGCCAGGCGCACAGCGGGCGGACACTTCGTGAGCCTCCGTGGAGATCAATGGGGAAAGGTGCCGTCTTCCCTGTTAGCACCTAATGTATTCCGTTCTTTGTACACTCCACGAAGAGATCACGCCGAGGTCCTGGAGAGGCAGCCTCTCAGTTGTAGGCTTTTGCACTGCATGAAGTAAAGCGGAGACTAAATGCGGAAGGAGTGCACTTTTTAGTGCAGAGCCTTCCTTACTCATTACTCGATCAGGCCAGAGGACCGCTACAAAGCTTCTACAACACTGAATTCTATTTCTTGCTTTCTATCGCCAATCACCCTCTTTGCCGATTTGCAGCAAATCCCTATGGGTTCCGTCTACCCACTTTTTCTTTGGTCTGTCTGGTTATCTTCTTCCGCGAGGAGTAAAATCCGTGGATCTATCGGTGTTTATCCATCCGAGCGACGTGCCCTCCCCACACAAGTCGTCTCTCATCCGGCCTACAATGTTTGATCTGTTGCAGATCTCATCCTTCTCACAGTTATGCCGGATACTCCATTTCCCAGTGGTCTCGTATCGGCCCATAGATCTTCCCTAAGAACACGGAGTTTAATGTAAAGAACAATATTGATTAGAGTCATAAGTGCGTGAGGTCAGCCTATTCTACACCAATGATTTAAGAAATCATATGATATGCAGCTCCCCTTTATGGTGCAACACTCTCCAAAACTACACTATTGGCCATTAAAATTGCTACACCAAGAAGAAATGCAGATGATAATCTGGTATAATGTGATTACATTTTCACGTAGTTTGGGTGCATAGATCCTACGAAATCAGTACCCAGAACAACCACCTCTGGCCATAATAACGGCCTTGATACGCCTGAGCACTGAGTCAAACACAGCTTGGATGGCGTGTACAGGTACAGCTACCCATGCAGCTTCAACACGATACCACAGTTCATCAAGAGTAATGACTAGCGTATTGTGAGAAGCCAGTTGCTCGGCCACCATTGACCAGACGTTTTCAATTGGTGAGAGATCTGGAAAATGTGCTGGCCAGGGCAGCAGTTGAACATTTTCTGTATCCATAAACGCCCGTACAGGACCTGCAACATGCGGTCGCGCATTATCCTGCTGAAATGTAGGGTTTCGCAGGGGTCGAATGAAGGGTAGAACCACGGGTCGTAACACATCTCAAATGTAACGTCCACTGTTCGAAGTGCCATCATTGCGAACAAGAGGTGACTGAGACGTGTAACTAATGGCACCCCATACCATCACGCTGGGTGATACCCCAGTATGGCGATGACGAATACACGCTTACGATGTGCGTTCACCGCGATGTCGTCAAAAACGGATGCGACCGTCATGATGCTGTAAACATAACCTGGATTCATCCGAAAAAATGACGTTTTGCCATTCGTCCACCCAGGCTCGTCGTTGAGTACACCATCGCAAGCGCTCCTGTCTGTGATGCAGCGTCAAGAATAACCGCAGCCATGGTCTTCGAGCTGATAGTCCATGCTGCTGCAAATGTCGAACTGTTCGTGCAGATGGTTGTTGTCTTGCAAACGTCCCCATTTGTTGACTCACGGGTCGAGACGTGGCTGCACCATTCGTTACAGCCATGCGGATAAAATGCCTGTCATCTCGACTGTTAATGACACGAGGCCATTGGGATGCAGCACGGCGTTCCGTATTACCCTCCTGAACCCACCGATTCCGTATTCTGCTAACAGTCATTGGATCTCGACCAACGCGAGCAGCAATGTCGCGATACGATAATCCGCAATCGCGATAGGCAACAATCCGACCTTTATCAAAGTCGGAAACGTGATAGTACGCATTTCTCCTCCACACACGTTTCACGTTTCACCAGGCACCAGGCAACGCCGGTCAACTGCGGTTTGTGTATGAGAAATCGATTGGAAAGTTTCCTCATGTCAGCACGTTGTAGGTGTCGCCACCGGCGCCAACGTTGTGTGAATGCTCTGAACAGCTAATCATTTGCATATCAGAGCATCTTCTTCCTGTCTGTTAAATGTCGCGTCTGTAGCACGTCATTTTCGTGGTGTAGCAATTTTAATGGCCAGTAGTGTAGTTGTGATAATAAAAAATTATATCATTTACCACTGAAACGGATTTATCAAACTAATCAATCTTCCGTAAGACTCTCCGTTGAAAACGAGAAGATTATTTAAGTTTTTGGCGGACATTCAAAGTTTCGCAATCATCTAGCACTGCGGGTTGTAATAGTGTGTTGTACAGCTGGAGTTTGAAATTCCACTACGCAAGCCCGTACGCTTTATGTCTTCGATATAGACAAATGTATGAAATGACTGGTAACTTAGAAATCTGATAAAAAGTGCATTGAGAAGAATGTGTTACAATGGTTTTTTGCTTGCCTTACACGAGACTAAGTCAATTATTATCCGTGTACTCCAGAGTACACTCCTCAGTCAAATACTGAACCCACTTCAACATGTCTTCCTGATTTACATGTTTTCTTCATAGGTATAGTTTTTTCTTCATCTCTGTTTTGAACAGCAGAATACTATTTTCCATGTAACTAGTAAGAATTTAATAAACCACTCCTGTTTCTCATTTCTTTCGCATTATCAATAGACTCAACAGTTTTTATTTTCCTTTTCCATCCTTGCAGCTGCGCTTTAATCTTCCATTATTATCGCATACTGATCGTGTTTTACGCGTTTATTTCTCAGACCCCAACAAAAAAATATGCTAGGGGAAAACCGGAACAGTCGCCGCATGCGGTACAGACTGCGAACCCTTCGTAGTTTCGGCAAACACCGAGTGAGTATGTGCGTATCGGCAGTACAGTTGCTCAACGGAAACCAGGCTATGATAAAAGTGTTAACGATTCGATCGAGAAAGTTTTACAAATGCTATGGGAGAGTAACTGAAGTAAGTCTATAAATACTCCTTCAAAACTTTTGCAGCGTCAAGATTAGTTCTTATTGTATGCTAAACAGTAAGGTATTTCCAATTGTTTGAGCAGTTGTATTAACATTAAGTTCTGTTGGGCGTGTTTTGATTCTAGTGCGGTCACCTTGGCTATCAATGCTATGAATTTATATGGTGCGACGTCTCTGCCCTGCAAATCGGGATACATGTCGTAATAAAAATCCGGTACATCTGACACACATTCCTTCGTCACGGGTACTTCCCGCACAAATAAGATAACAGTTTTAAAAAAGTATAGGCATACCTGTTTTGTTTACATTTTCGTTCAAATGCCTTAGCATGCATAACGTTTCAGATCTTGTCGACCCAGATGACGACACAAAAGAATCAAAACAAAGTATCCCTAGATATGTATAAGGAGTTCGGAGAATTATACCTGAAAACAGCTTTTAACTTTTGGTTGCACAAAGATTGCACAATTTTTGTAACGTTTCAGTCGACTGTGGCCGAGAAAATAGAAAGAAAGCCAAATGAAATAAGTTTGTAAATTTAATATTTTACCAGGATTTATTGAGTATGTTAACTACAGATAAATGGTTAGATATCTTAGTTTTAATGCTTTCAACTGTCAGAAAGTAAACTAGTTATCTAAATCAGTGAATTACTCAGCTATATAAATAAGATATTAAAAAGTCTATTGTTAACACTTCATAGTTTTTCTCGCCCAACGACGCATTTATAGCCAATAATGTATGTGCAGGTTTTTAGCATGCAACATATCACGCATAGCATAAGGCATATACGTCGCAATGTAAAGATGTTTCCATGGTCAAATATCATGTTTAAATGTTACATTAAAATATCAAACAAATTGTATCTCACAGACAGCTGGCATTTTTAGTTGTACAAAAAAAGTGTTACTACAAATGCATCAAGCACTTTACATATGCAATTAGAAAATGTGCGCCATCTCTTCTGGATCTATTCTATCAGTCTCAAACGATAGTGGTTAAACGTGTATTCCGTTTTTGAAATATTTTGCAGAGAAATTGAATAATCAAGAAAGATACAATGCGGAATACACGACAAGAATAGCTAGGAAATTACAAACTGCAAACGTGACTGCGGTCAATTTCACCACAAGATCATCCAAATGACGAAGCGAGGTGGAAATGGACTCGTATCCGGGAAGATGGCGGTTCGCATTTCCGTTCCGCTGTCTGGATTTGGGACCCCTTGGTTTTCTTAATCGATTAAGGTGGATGCCAACATGATTCCTTTGAAAAAGCACAGCCGATTTCCTTCCGCCTCCTTCCTTGGGTTATAAGGGTGGTTATAATTATGTGCAAGTACTCACGGAGGTCCATTGTGGGCTGCAATCATCGTACGGCAGCGAAACTTTGTAGTCATTCTAATCCGTTAATGCGGAACCGATTTACTTTGGAAAACAAAGTAGTTCCAGTTGAAGCCAACAGGTGAAAATCTACTGCTATACACGGCTTGTAAGACGGTCTGACATCTACGCTGTCATTTGAAATGCCATAACATGAGTGAACAGTATGGCTGTCTAGAGGACAGACAATACGCTCTTAGTGCAACTGATTTATGTTAACGGCAGCAATTACAGTTCTTCATTGAGAGAGTAACTCCGACTGAAATATCCTAGGAGAGGCCTGTTGTCATTAAATTGTTTCTATTACGGCGTCAAGTCAAGCGCCGGCACGCCAGTCGGAAACGAGGGAGAAGAGGGGGCTGTGAAGAAGACGTCAGCCAGTTGCACGCTCGCCGACCCCTCTCCAGTACGACAACGCGACATCAGCGACCTCTACGCGAAGTGGACATAAGCGCCGCGCCCACTGGTCGCAGCCCATTTCTACAGCAGCATCAGGATTAGGCGCTTCAAGACCAGCGACTTAGGAATTGTATATACTGAGGAGAGAAAGCTTTTGACAATGTTGAATGCTCTCTTTCAAATTCTAAAGGTGGCAGGGGTAAAATACAGGGAGCGGAAGGCTATTTACAATTTGTACAGAAACCAGATGGCAGTTATAAGAGTCGAGGGACATGAAAGGGAAGCAGTGGTTGGGAAGGTAGTGAGACAGGGTTGTAGCCTCACCCCAATGTTATTCAATCTGTATATTGAGCAAGCAGTAAAGGAAAAAAAAGAAAAAAATTGGAGTAGCATTTAAAGTCTATGGAGAAGAAATAAAAATTTGACGTTTGCTGATTAACAGAATTAGTGTCGAGACAGCAAAGGACCTGGAACATCAGCTGAACGGAATGGACATTGTCTTGAAAGCAGGATATAAGATGAACATCAACAAAAGCAAAACGAGGATGATAGAATGTAGTCGAATTAAATCGGGTGATGCTGAGGGAATTAGATTAGGGAATAAGACACTTAAAGTAGTAAAGGAGTTTTGCTATTTGGGGAGCAAAATAACTGATGATGGTCGAAGTAGAGAGGATATAAAATGTAGACTGGCAATGGCAAGGAAAGCGTTTCTGAAGAAGAGAAATTTGTTAACATCGAGTATAGATTTAAGTGTCAGGAAGTCGTTTCTGAAAGTATTTGTATGGAGTGTAGCCATGTATGGAAGTGAAACATGGACGATAAATGGTTTGGACAAGAAGAGAACAGAAGCTTTCGAAATGTGGTGATACAGAAGAATGTTGAAGATTAGATGGATAGATCACATAACTAATGAGGAGGTATTGAATAGACTTGGGGAGAAGAGGAGTTTGTGGCACAACTTGACAAGAAGAAGGGATCGGTTGGTAGGAGATGTTCTGAGGCATCAAGGGATCACAAATTTAGCATTGGAGGGCAGCGTGGAGGATAAAAATGGTAGAGGGAGACCAAGAGATGAATACTCTAAGCAGATTCAGAAGGATGTAGGTTGCAGTAAGTACTGTGAGTAGAAGAAGCTTGCACAGGATAGAGTAGCACGTCGAGCTGCATCAAACCAGTATGACGACTGAAGACCACAACAACAACAACAATATGCTGAAGAACATTTTTTATTTGCATGTTGCCCTTTGCTTGCGACACTTCTGTGCTATTGTCAAAGTTATGTATTGTCATTGTTCATTTCGTAATAAAACTCATTAATACGATTTGCTTGAACTGTTTGACTAGTGATGCAAGAAAGCAGTTTTCCTAGACATCCCACATTCCACAACTAGGCAGGATTCAACAATTTCAAGAAAAGTGTCATGAAATTTGAAACCACGGCTGAACTTTTCTTTAAATTTATGGGCTCCACGAGTGAGCTTGGCGTGGCACGTATCACGGCGGAAGTTATTAACGAAGGTTCTGCTGCTGTAACTGACCATGCAGCACGTAGGCCGGGTAGCGCTAGCACACATGCAGTGTTACGAGAATTGTCCATTCGATGTTCAACAGTACGAAAAGTTTTGCGATCTAATTTAACCTGGTACCAGTAACAGATTCATACTGTGCAGCAACTGAAACCTCATGATGTGCAAAATTGCTCTGAATTTGTTCTTCGGTTGCTGGCACGGATCGGAATTGGTGACGTGTGGCCCGGCAATATTCTGTGGAGTGAGTAGGTACATTTTACGCTACAGGATGCAGTGATTTTTTGGGGTACTGCTAAAGCGCGCGTTGGGCACGAAGAGCCATTACGATCGTTGCATGTGACTACGTAGTGTGGATTCGAAAGCACCCTTACTATCGGTCCGTTCTTCTTGGAAAACAATACACCCAGAGGGCCTGTCAGGTGTACCGTGATGATTCCCGCTTTGAAAGAGCACAACTGTGTCGAAACCACTGCTTTCATGCAAGATGAGGCAACACCTCGTGTCGCTCGCGCAGTGAGAAATCTGCTTAATGCGACCCTCCACTCCAGAGATTTTTCACATGCATGGTCTGCAAGATCAAAAAAATGTTTCAAATGGCTCTGAGCACTATGGGACTTAACAGCTGTGGTCATCAGTCCCCTAGAACTTAGAATTACTTGAACCTAACTAACCTAAGGACATCACACACATCCATGCCCGAGGCAGGATTCGAACCTGCGACCGTAGCAGTCGCGCGGTTCCGGACTGCGCGCCGAGAACCGCGAGACCACCGCGGCCGGCTCTGCAAGATCACGTGATCTTAATGCGTGTGACTTTTGGTTCTGGAGATATCTACAATAACGCGTTTACCACAAACGCGTTCGATCTCTATCTGACCTGAAGGCCAGTCTACAGGACCACGTTGCTCAGATTCCACTGGAAACGCTGCTAGTAACTGTTGATCAGGTCGTTTTACGGATCCAGCATCTCGTCGACGTCTCCAGTGCTCAAACGAAACAAACTGTGGAATCACAGTTATACTTTTCTCAGTTGTTTGACGTTTCCTGCCCATGCCCTTTCCTAATCCCATTACGTATGGAAAAATATCTACATGTTTTTCTTGCATTCACAGCGCCAGATCTACACCTGGTTGCCAAGCTTGGAATTACTTTTTTTCCAGCGTAATTCGGTTTATTGTATGATTATATGATAGCGGAACAAACACTGGTAGCAGTTACTTCTGTAAAATATCTGGGAGTATGCGTGCGGAACGATTTGAAGTGGAATGATCATATAAAATTAATTGTTGGTAAGGCGGGTGCCAGGTTGAGATTCATTGGGAGAGTCCTTGGAAAATGTAGTCCATCAACAAAGGAGCTGGCTTACGAAACACTCGTTCCACCTATACTTGAGTACTGCTCATCAGTGTGGGACCCGTACTAGGTCGGGTTGACAGAGTAGATAGAGAAGATCCAAAGAAGTGCGGCGCGTTTCGTCACAGGGTTATTTGGTAGGTGTGATAGGGTTACGGAGATGTTTAGCAAACTCAAGTGGCAGACTCTGCAAGAGAGGCGCTCTGCATCGCGGTGTAGCTTGCTGTCCTGGTTTGGAGAGGGTGCGTTTCTGGATGAGGTATCGAATATATTGCTTCCCCCTAATTGTACCTCCCGAGGAGATCACGAACGTAAAAGTAGAGAGATTCGAGCGCACATGGAGGCTTTCCGGCAGTTGTTCTTCCCGCGAACCATACGCAGCGACTAGAACAGGAAAGGAAGGTAATGACAGTGGCAAATAAAGTGCCTTCTGCCACACACCGTTGGTTGGCTTGCGGAGTATAAATGTAGATGTAGATTAGCATACCTACGAAGTTTCGCAGTCGTGAGATAATTGTAGCCCGCCCTGGACCTCTGCGAGTAGCTGCAGTTTAATTATAACCACCCGATGTTTCGTCGAGAGTTCGTGTCCTGCACATTGTTAAAAAATATTCTTGCACTTTGATCCTTGTGCGTACTAAAAAGCGCGAGGATTCCATGACTGGGAAAGTTAATGGAAATAAGGGGAGAAAGAATACTGCTTTTTCCTCGGCTCAAAATATCCGTTTATAGTGCTGTTGGGGGACAGCATTCTAGCACAGTCGTGACTCCGTGAATGTTCTCACTCCCAGTGTAGATGCTATAAGCAATTCAAATGCAAAACACTTATTTGCAATCGGAAGTCAGAGGGGAAAGACGAGGGAAATGACTTGCAAATAAAGGTTCAAAGGGCATTTCGCCGCTGACATTAGAGAGGTATTCAGTTCGATTCAGTCCTTGGATTGTCCTGTGTGTAAGACTGTATAAACTACCTACGGAAATATCTCATTCATCTCATCAGTTCCTAATACTTACTACCTAGTACAGCGGCAGTTTACATTCCTGCTTCTGAGTTTCAACCTGCGCTTCATTATTACTAGGTTGTAAGCAGCGTCCATATTTGTGTCGGATGATGCTTCGGACTCCCGTAACGGGTTCTTAATTCTTCGTCTAGCTGATATATTCCTCTGCCACTGGTCCTCTTCCCCCCTAGTACGCCTTCTCTCTTTCTCTATTTCTGGAGACTGATGTTGTTAGCAGCAAATGAAACAAAATTAAGAACCCTAGAAAATTCTCGTAGCCCTTATCCTACCATAATTATTCACGCTTTTCCGTCTCCTATTTCATATTCTGTTCTCGCACCACTGTCATCAGTTTCATACATTCATAACAACCACCACATTCGAGTATATATTCAGTAATTTGTAATAAACTAAACTTGTAGAGTGGCGGAATTTACTGTTTCACAATGTTCCTCGGAGGATAATTTTTGTCCTTACATTCCTCCTCAGTCACCCGTACCTTTCGACTACAGTGCCCCGGCTATAGTCGTTTTCTTATTCCGTTTAACTCCTTATATGCGCAAATACTGACTTCAATCTACTCATCTCGATCATCAGGTAGCTCTGTAAGGTTCTAATGGAATACTGTTGCTCCGGTCTTTGAGTGTTGGCGCTACTAGGAACTATATATTTAGCGATTAAGAATGTTTCCCGCGCGATATCTAATGCATTTCACGTACCGCTGATCGTTACTGATTATTACGTCTGCTTCACAGCTTCCCACACTAACGGAAATAGCATGAAGCAATACTATTACTGCGTTCCATGACAGTCGCTTGGCATTTAAGCAGCTTACCTCGCTGAGATGAGCAGTAGAGTAGTGAGGATTTTTACCTGCAACAGAAAGAAAAGGTAGATAACAATTCTCCTCTGCAGGAAGCTTATTTGAAAGCTTCTGCAATGATCCAGAAAACATTATTCAAGATTAACCTCTTTGTTTTAATACTCTTATTAGTCTAAGCTACATAAAATATTTTAGTTACAAAATATCATTAATATTGTATTAAAACATTGTCCATAAACGCAGAAATCTTTTCCACATAAATCGTTGGCAAAAATTTAAGTTTTGGTAGCATTTCCATTCGTTCTCAATTAGTTCTGTGTGTGCAGAGATATCGTTGGCGATGAAGGTTTGAAATTTTGTCAGACTTTCTCCGAGTACTTCATAGCATCAATAAGCGAAAGAAACCTATTGACAGCGTATCTCTCAGTCACTCATAAAGTACGTTCCGGAATAAGCGACGATAGACAAAAATTATCGTATCTCAACACACACCTAAAACAGAAAATGTACAGTTTTGCTGCCATAAAACATTCTGTAGATATTACGCGTAGTGGTAGCAACTCATCTGGAATGACATCGCTGGCCGTAACGGCCGAGGGGTTCTAGGCGCTACAGTCTGGAACCGCGCGACCGCTACGGTCACAGGTTCGAATCCTGCCTCGCGCTTGGGTGTTTGTGATGTCCTTAGGTTAGTCAGGTTTAAGTACTTCTAAGTTCTAGGAGACTGATGACCTCAGAAGTTAAGTCCCATAGTGCTCAGAGCCATTTGACCCATTTGATATGAATGACATCGAGAGTCAGGAGCAATAAAAATCGCATCCCATAAAAATTATCATCCTAAATCTTTTCTGATCTTGACGATGTACCAAATGTGTTACCTTCTGTATTTCTATAATCTCTGTTGCACTATTGTTTCTCTGTATGAATCGCAGAAAGGAGCACAATCGGTGGCACAGTAACGAGAGTGTTCAATAATTTCACGTTTTTATTTCTTGGAGAGCGCCGACTTTATATCACGTGAACCGCAGACGTTCTTGAGAACACGTATTTCAAATGATTAATTTCGGAACGGAAGTGCTTCTCATCAGAAACAGTTTACGATCTGCATATCAGTATCTGTAAACGACTCTGTTAGGAAATTCTGCGGCATGATACACTCCTGGAAATGGAAAAAAGAACACATTGACACCGGTGTGTCAGACCCACCATACTTGCTCCGGACACTGCGAGAGGGCTGTACAAGCAATGATCACACGCACGGCACAGCGGACACACCAGGAACCGCGGTGTTGGCCGTCGAATGGCGCTAGCTGCGCAGCATTTGTGCACCGCCGCCGTCAGTGTCAGCCAGTTTGCCGTGGCATACGGAGCTCCATCGCAGTCTTTAACACTGGTAGCATGCCGCGACAGCGTGGACGTGAACCGTATGTGCAGTTGACGGACTTTGAGCGAGGGCGTATAGTGGGCATGCGGGAGGCCGGGTGGACGTACCGCCGAATTGCTCAACACGTGGGGCGTGAGGTCTCCACAGTACATCGATGTTGTCGCCAGTGGTCGGCGGAAGGTGCACGTGCCCGTCGACCTGGGACCGGACCCCAGCGACGCACGGATGCACGCCAAGACCGTAGGATCCTACGCAGTGCCGTAGGGGACCGCACCGCAACTTCCCAGCAAATTAGGGACACTGTTGCTCCTGGGGTATCGGCGAGGACCATTCGCAACCGTCTCCATGAAGCTGGGCTGCGGTCCCGCACACCGTTAGGCCGTCTTCCGCTCACGCCCCAACATCGTGCAGCCCGCCTCCAGTGGTGTCGCGACAGGCGTGAATGGAGGGACGAATGGAGACGTGTCGTCTTCAGCGATGAGAGTCGCTTCTGCCTTGGTGCCAATGATGGTCGTATGCGTGTTTGGCGCCGTGCAGGTGAGCGCCACAATCAGGACTGCATACGACCGAGGCACACGGGGCCAACACCCGGCATCATGGTGTGGGGAGCGATCTCCTACACTGGCCGTACACCACTGGTGATCGTCGAGGGGACACTGAATAGTGCACGGTACATCCAAACCGTCATCGAACCCATCGTTCTACCATTCCTAGACCGGCAAGGGAACTTGCTGTTCCAACAGGACAATGCACCTGCGCATGTATCCCGTGCCACCCAACGTGCTCTAGAAGGTGTAAGTCAACTACCCTGGCCAGCAAGATCTCCGGATCTGTCCCCCATTGAGCATGTTTGGGACTGGATGAAGCGTCGTCTGACGCGGTCTGCACGTCCAGCACGAACGCTGGTCCAACTGAGGCGCCAGGTGGAAATGGCATGGCAAGCCGTTCCACAGGACTACATCCAGCATGTCTACGATCGTCTCCATGGGAGAATAGCAGCCTGCATTGCTGCGAAAGGTGGATATACACTGTACTAGTGCCGACATTGTGCATGCTCTGTTGCCTGTGTCTATGTGCCTGTGGTTCTGTCAGTGTGATCATGTGATGTATCTGACCCCAGGAATGTGTCAATAAAGTTTCCCCTTCCTGGGACAATGAATTCACGGTGTTCTTATTTCAATTTCCAGGAGTGTATATAAAAGAGTATAGGTCGGTACAAAAAATGGCCGACACGCCCATCCGAACTTAGTTGCACTGAAACATCTAAAAATAGCATTTTTTCTTCTGTCGACAGTTGGATGTTTGAATGGATGCTGCTGGCAGAGCACTTTCCTCCCGAAACAATAACGTTGTTTCGGCTTGCTGTAACGACGACTTACTTTTTGAGCGGTCACCCATTTCGTGAAATGACAGACGTTATGGCTATGGGTCCTCCATTGTCTACTGCAGTGGCCAACTTCTTTATAGAACATTTAGAGGAACGTGCATTACACTACATTTGGCTTGATTTCGCCCATATTCATTTTATTGACGTGTTGTGTAGGCGTTTATGGTGTGGTCACATGATGCCGGAGCTCTTAAAGACTCGTTGAACACATGAACCGCGTAACTGTGAAAGGTACCCTAATATTGCAAGTACATACTAGTGACAGTTATACCCCTGTGGAACTAGATTTTTTTTTTAAGAAGAACTTTGCGTAAGTTAAAATATTTCCGAAGTTTCTACAATCGTTCGTAGAGACAATACGGTCTGAAATCGAAAGGATCTTTTTGAAATAACCTATAGTTTAGCGGTAGTTGCAGCCGTGACTAACAAAAATTAAAAACTTTGTATTTCTTATATTTAATCATAAATCTGCAGCGATATAATATTATGGAACAACTAATCAGTGACGAAGCTCCAGAATACCCTATTCTTTTGTAGAAGGTATTCAGACCGAAAGACAAACCGACAGCGCCCGCTCTATATATTTTTTTCCCGTATGATTGCTTAATGTCTATAATCAATCTTTCACGCTGTAAGCAAAACACTGACCAGATACTACCTGGCAGCACAGAGCAGAAAGAAGTAACTATGCAGTCACAAAAATCTTTGTTCGTTGGCTAAGTGATCTGTAGGCTAATAATCATTCAAAAAATATTTCAGCATTTGGTTGACGATTGACAGTCCATAGAATAATTTATTATATATTTACATAAATGTATTTGTGTTTCACTCTGCAGAGGTAAACCTATATTTAAATTACCATAAAAGTAGGATCAGTAGTGTTTCATATAACTACCTATGTGACCAGATGCACTTTAAAGAGGTTTGTAATATCTGACTGTTTCATATACTAACTTTTTTCCGTATGACAATGAGTATTCGCATATGGAACAAACAAGGCAGACTTAACTAACTTAGCAAATCATTGGAATCTGTGCTACCACCTGTCACGCAATCGCCAAGAGATCTGAGTAGATGGTATTTAAATTTGGGCAAAATAAAATTGATAACCTTCATTACAGACTACAACAATTATCTGCCGGAAAAATTATGAAACAACTGCGTTATCGTCAGACTGGACCAATCTTATTTCCAGAAGTGGTTGCGCACCCTGATGACACGGTGCATACAGACGATACGGGTCCACTGGAACGGTGACAATTAGGACCGGCGGAATGGCGAAGGCAGTATGCAGGGAATTGAAACGTCCTGATCTCATCTCAGTAATTATGTTAAATCGCGTGCTACGTCATCATAACGTCCGCAATTAGTTTTTTTTGTGTATAAAATTCAAATAACGGCTCGACAGTCGTGCGTCGCCCCGGTAGAATGCGACTCCGACTATCCATTCCGTTCCGTCGGGCGATGACCCGCCCCACCCAGGTGGCTAATGCCACAATTAAACGCCACTAAAACACGCAAGACTATCTTTCTGCGCCATCGTAATAGCGCGATGATGACGCTCTAAAGAACATTAGCTACGGCGATGCCATTCAAAACTACAAAGAAAATTTACATTTGTTCCCTTTTTTGTGATAATCGTTTAAGAATGCATTAAACTGATGAGAACTCCAACCGTACGAAGAACTTATACCTTCACTTGTGTGGTTACTCTGCGTATCGTGTACGCTAAAATTTGTGTAAATGTTTCTTTACTTTTACATGCAACATATTTTCCATAAATGGATCTTATGTTGTAGGTGCCATTATTTGTTTACTTAGGGAAAAAAATGAGGAAGTCAACTGAACATGTACGTCAGTAGTCTTGAAGCTGAATTAAAAGCAGATTTTAATCTATAATCAGTATCCCGATTGGCAAAAGCAATAAAACGGGTTAAGAAATTATATACCTGTGACAACTGAAAAAACAGGATTTGGGCGCCCAAAGAAATAAACAGGAGGTAAAACTGGTTTGGGGTTCGTTTGGGAAATTCACGATGCGCCTTAAACAAAAAGTTTATAACCAGTGTGTATTGCCAATATTTATTTATTGAATTGGAACATGAACAGTAAATGCTGAAACTTGTCCCCGGGCGACCATCTAGTAGCGGAAAACAAGAAACAAGCGTCTTACTACAATAGGGAGGTAGGTCTTACGGAACTGTTGCTGAACACAAATCTGAATCGGCCTAAATAATCTTCATCATACAGCTCCCGCACCCTCCCATTTCAGTGTATTCTTCATCTTCTTCGTCTTCCTCTTCCCCCTCTTACTTCTCCCTCAATCTTTCTTTTTCTTTTGCCTTCCTACTGGTTTTCGCCTGTCACAAAACTGCACCCCCAAAAAGTGTTATCTGTCTGTGTTTGGTCGGCTATTCTCAAATAGCGCTATATCCAGTAGAGAAGTATTGAAACTCACTTGTCAGGCTCAAGCTGTTGATTTCTGTTGAAGACTCGTTGGGCTATTGATGAGAGAAAGGCTGATCAATATACCGTCTTGATAAATATTATCGGTGTCAGAACTAGTTTCTACCAGAAAAGCTTTATTTTATTCTTATTTACACGTCAACTTCCGTAGGACCAAAATGAGGAGCAAATCTCCAAGGTCATGGAACGTGTCAGAACATGAATTTACAACATAAAAGTAATAACAGATAAAAATAAATGTTTGTGGACCTGAAAACAGTCAGTCCATAAGTTTAAGTAAACGCAATCAACAATACAACAAGAATCAGCTTAATTTTTCAAGGAACTCCTCTACAGAATAGATGGAGTGACCCATGAGGAAACTCTTCAGTTTGGATCTGAAAGCGCGTGGATTACTGCCAAGATTTTTGAATTCGAGTGGCAGCTTATTCAAAACTGATGCAGCAGTATACTGCATACCTTTCTGCATAAGAGTTAAGGAAGTCCGGTCCAAACGCAGGTTTGATTTCTGCCGAGTATTAACCGAGTGAAAGCTGCTTATTCTTGGGAATAAGCTAATATTGTTAACAAGAAATGACAGTAAGGAATATATATATTGAGGGGCCAATATCAAAATACGCAGACTCGTGAACAGAGGTTCGTGACCTTACACCACTTATTGCCCGAACCGCCCGTTTCTGAGCCAAAAATATCCTTGTAGAATAGCAAGAGTTACCCCAAAATATAATACCCTACGACATAACCGAATGAAAATAAGGAAAGTAGACTAATTTTTGTGTCGAATGATCACTCACTTTAGATTTCGTTCGAATAGTAAAAATGGCAGTATTGAGTCTCTGAACAAGATCTTGAACGTGGGCTATCCACGACACCTTACTATCTATCTGAACACCTAGAAATGTGGACTGTTCAGTTTCACTAATCATATGCCCGTTCTGTGAAATTAAAACGTCAGGTTACTGTGATTTAGCGTTAGTTTATTTTCTACAAGCCATGAACTGAGGTCAAGTACTGCACTATTTATAACTGAACCAATGTTGCACACGAGATCCTTTACTACGAAGCTAGTGTCATCACCAAACAGAAATATTTTAGAGTTACCCGTAATACTGGAGGGCATATAATTTATACAAATAAGGAACAGGAGTGGCCCCAACACTGATCCCTGGGACATCCCCCACTTGACCGTACCCCACTCAGACCCCACATCACAGCCAATATCAACATTGTAAATAATGAACATTTGCTGTCTGTTGCTAAAGTAAATGATCGTTAAATACTGTACATATATCTGACTTATCAGTTACAGAAATATTTTCACTATGAACTGATTTTATATCGTCGACCTTGTGCTGCTGACCAGACTTCCTTCACAACTGACCACAAGGTTTTAATTTTACCCTGTGAATTAGCTATTCTATTTGCGTACCACATACTCTTTATCTTCCTAATAACATTTTTAAGCATCTAACAACATTTGTAATGGGCTACTGTTGGTTGATTGTGACTACTTCTAACATTTTGATATAATTCCCGCTTTGTTCTACAAGATATCCTTATCCCACTAGTCAGCCACCCAGGCTGCCTATTACTGCTAGTACCCCGTTTAGAACGTTCTAATGGAAAGCAACTCTCAAAGAGTATGATAAATTTGTTAAGGAGCATGAGAAATGTGTGTGATCTTAAACTCCATTCATATATTCAGTTGCAGTTGTGAGATATTCCTGTAAGACTTATGAGCCGTAAGTATTGTCACCATCAACGTATTAAAAGCCATGCAGTTTGTATTCCACTGTCCACACTCCTTGAGGCCTGGCCATAATTTATGAGTATTGACTCGCTATTCACGAGGAGTGGTCTCTGACACTGGGCGAGAAATACACTCCTGGAAATTGAAATAAGAACACCGTGAATTCATTGTCCCAGGAAGGGGAAACTTTATTGACACATTCCTGGGGTCAGATACATCACATGATCACACTGACAGAACCACAGGCACATAGACACAGGCAACAGAGCATGCACAATGTCGGCACTAGTACAGTGTATATCCACCTTTCGCAGCAATGCAGGCTGCTATTCTCCCATGGAGACGATCGCAGAGATGCTGGATGTAGTCCTGTGGAACGACTTGCCATGCCATTTCCACCTGGCGCCTCAGTTGGACCAGCGTTCGTGCTGGACGTGCAGACCGCGTGAGACGACGCTTCATCCAGTCCCAAACATGCTCAATGGGGGACGGATCCGGAGATCTTGCTGGCCAGGGTAGTTGACTTACACCTTCTAGAGCACGTTGGGTGGCACGGGATACATGCGGACGTGCATTGTCCTGTTGGAACAACAAGTTCCCTTGCCGGTCTACGAATGGTAGAACGATGGTTTCGATGACGGTTTGGATGTACCGTGCACTATTCAGTGTCCCCTCGACGATCACCAGTGGTGTACGGCCAGTGTAGGAGATCGCTCCTCACACCATGATGCCGGGTGTTGGCCCTGTGGGCCTCGGTCGTATGCAGTCCTGATTGTGGCGCTCACCTGCACGGCGCCAAACACGCATACGACCATCATTGGCACCAAGGCAGAAGCGACTCTCATCGCTGAAGACGACACGTCTCCATTCGTCCCTCCATTCACGCCTGTCGCGACACCACTGGAGGCGGGCTGCACGATGTTGGGGCGTGAGCGGAAGACGGCCTAACGGTGTGCGGGACCGTAGCCCAGCTTCATGGAGACGGTTGCGAATGGTCCTCGCCGATACCCCAGGAGCAACAGTGTCCCTAATTTGCTGGGAAGTGGCGGTGCGGTCCCCTACGGAACTGCGTAGGATCCTACGGTCTTGGCGTGCATCCGTGCGTCGCTGCGGTCCGGTCCCAGGTCGACGGGCACGTGCACCTTCCGCCGACCACTGGCGACAACATCGATGTACTGTGGAGACCTCACGCCCCACGTGTTGAGCAATTCGGCGGTACGTCCACCCGGCCTCCCGCATGCCCACTATACGCCCTCGCTCAAAGTCCGTCAACTGCACATACGGTTCACGTCCACGCTGTCGCGGCATGCTACCAGTGTTAAAGACTGCGATGGAGCTCCGTATGCCACGGCAAACTGGCTGACACTGACGGCGGCGGTGCACAAATGCTGCGCATCTAGCGCTATTCGACGGCCAACACCGCGGTTCCTGGTGTGTCCGCTGTGCCGTGCGTGTGATCATTGCTTGTACAGCCCTCTCGCAGTGTCCGGAGCAAGTATGGTGGGTCTGACACACCGGTGTCAATGTGTTCTTTTTTCCATTTCCAGGAGTGTATATTAGTACAAAATGTCTTCGCAGGAACGTATCAATTTTAACGATCCTAAGTTTGATGAAATTCTTAGTCGATGGGTGGTGATGTAGATCCGAGCATTGAATGTCAATTTCGGTTCCTTTGTTTTACGTATCTAACTAGTGCAATTTTTATGCTCAATTTGAACCCAAGTATTTAGTTTTATTTTAAACATTTGCTTCCTAGCGAGATACTATAATTTTTCAGAATGTAAAATTCAGTTATCTAACAGTTCGCTTATGCGTAGTATTTAAAAAAGTACAAAAGTATGTTATTTTGTATAATAAACAATATAATATTGCAGGCTGTATTTTGGACAGTAAAGCCAACAGGGAGATTTAAACAACTTGCCGTTGTTTTTGTTGTCTTCAGTCCGAAGACTGATTTGATGTGTCTCTCCATGTACTTCACACATAATTGTAACAGTACTCTAACTGTGTTTACTTTATGTTTGTCTCTTGTAATTGCTGCAGATTATTGTGATTTTGATAATTTTGTTTTAATTTTTTGCTTTTGACCAGCTTTTACTGGTATTCAAATGACATCTACCTTTACGTCAACGTACTTCTTTTGCATTGAATGTCCTTTCGATTTTCCGTCCGACAAAACTTCCCTCATTGTTGAGACCATTGTTACTATGTACACAGAGAAATTTCATGTCTAGGTGTGTTATAGTAGCACAATGCTTTTATTTATTGAATAAGACATTCGTTATGAAATATGTTAAAAAAATGATGAAATTCCTCCAGCTGTATTAAGGTGTTGGTTTTATTGGCAACTAGTTTAGATGTTGTTACAATGTTAACTCATGAGCTACTACCTGCCTTCCGCATGGAACACGCCTATCTCACCACTCACTACTAATGTCAGACACATAAGGTTGCTGTCAACAAGTATGGGCCTGAAGATGATGTTGTAACAACATCAAAACTAGTTGCCAATAAAACCAACACCTTAATACAGCTGGAGGAATTTCGTCATTTTTTTAACATATATTGTACTAGCTGACGTCCCAAGTCGTCCGTTTCAATTATTGATATAGGAAGATTCGTTATGAAAAGTCGAATCTAATGGAGAGAGATTTTATGACCACCTGAATTAGATTTAAATTTTTTGCTTAGCCTTAAGTAAGAACTTTTAAGCAATTATAGAATATTGTAGAAGAATTAATTAAAACAGTAAATATTTCTTTAAAAATTTTAAGACATAAATTACTCTAAAATCAGCCTACATCGTTGGATGTTGCGCTTTTAGTTATGAGTGGTTGAAGTAAGCTATGTATATGCAAACCAGTTTTACTTCAAAGAACTTGACAACACAGTCCTATCGACCAGTCAGTCATACCACTTGCTAGAGATCATTTACGATGGACGCTATGCAACGGGAAACGTACGAGAAGGCATTTCAAATCCCATGGCGGCGTTCCCACGATCTGTCAACGGAACGGAATGTCAACGGCGAAAATTCTCGTAAAGAGGGTACCGACCTTGGTGGAGGGACAGTGACATCGTCTGTTGCGATCGGAAGTTTACCTATTCTCGCCGCTCCCACTCATGTTAAAGAGAGAATTTTGCATCTTAGGCACCTTTTTTGATTGTTTCGTTTGTTTTCCTTACTGCAATGAGTCCATAACTACTCCGGGTTTTTCCCCATGAGTGCACTTCCACAAAATTATGTGAAATGCCGGAAATCTAAAAATGGTTTATCTTTCAGAATATCTGTACAAAGAAAAGGCTCTTGCTATGCATTAAAGCACTGCTGGACATTTGCTAAGCAACAACTGCCAATTTCCACGGAACAACCGAAAATTTTTGCGGAACATCCGACCAACGATAGTGAAAGGAAATTTAGAAAGCGGGACGTGTTAACTGCAGCGAAATTTGTGCAATAATTCTCTGTATAGGCCCTACGTTCGACAGTTCGTGCAGTACGGTGTTTGACGAAGGTGGCTGTATAACCGATTAATGCGACATTCCATGTTGTATGGCAACATGTCTGCAGGACATCGTTTTATGTACACCTCTGCGGAAGAGTATCTGGATAGCTCGAAGTTGGTCAAAGTGTCATTACCGTGGCCACAGTAATGGATGAGTCCAAAAGTGTCATTTCGTGATTAAAAAAAGGCCGCAGAAGATAGAGATGATACGCGAAAGCAAGAGGATCGATACGTAGCCCTAGGAACAAACATCTCACTCCAAGGCAGATCGCTGCTGACTTTCAACGCCTCTGCCAGAACCATTTCGTGGGGATTAAATCAGGCTAGTTTTTGTGCTCGGAAGCGTGTTAAATGTAGCCCACTTCAACCACGCCATCGTCGAGAAAGATTTAGTTGGTGTAGGGAGCATGTTGGTTGGAGGTCAGTAACAGTGGATCAGAGTGATCATCTCCGACTGTGGCAAGTAACTCTGGCTAGCCGTTAACGTCTAGATAGAGGGCACCACATTATGTTCATGAACATCGTCGCTTTGTTCTAAGCGTTTGGTCTGCGCGGTCATCATCTACAATGGCCGGACAACGCTGAATATCTTTCCAAGAGGTACCGTTACAGCATAGATGTGTTGCAGGGAGATTATTCTGAACCACGTCCGCGGACGACAATGCGCGTCCGCACAGGACCTCTGAGATGTCACACCCGCAAGAAAGTGAAGGTATCGAACGCACGTAATTTCCTGCGTAGACCTACTCCCCTGCCCTAAATCCTATAGCCCGTGCCAGGGATGCTCTTGACAAAGGTGTTTCTCGACATACACCCCTTTCCCAATCACCTTGAGAGACGAATACGACAGTATCCCCTAAGGACTCCGCAACAGTTTGATAGCCAGCATGAATTTCAGGTGTGAATTGTGGATTAGTGGCCGAGATGAGCATATTCCTTACTGAGAGTCAGAGATCGATCTTTCTGTTGGGAGTCTGATCTGTATCAAACATGAACGTTATTTGTATCAGCTGCTATCCTGATTTCCCGCATGGTGAAATCTTTATCATTTTTCATTGTAAATAGACCACTCCATCTCTTTTACGTATATGCAGTGTTTCATGTCGTCCATTATTGTCTGTGATTATTCCTGTCCAACAAAGTCTCTGTCCCTTAGGAATTGGCAACCAGTGTAAGAACATCAGCTGATGAAATAGTTTTCATAAAAAATCTTGAACACTGAAGAGGTAAATATAAATGAAGAAGAAATATATGGGTGTTTGCGATTTTATCTGGCACTACTTAGAAAACCAAATATAATTGGCAAGTTATAAAGGCTCTGTGGCATTGCCTTCTAAATTGTCTTTATCGAAAAAATAAATATTGTGTAGAGTAACACTTTTTATCCTTTCACTTCTCAGCAGTGTGGATATTTTTATGAACTACGAGGGACGACCGGAAAGTAACGCGCAGCTATTTCATTACCAAAAAGTGTAATAGGTAACAAAACAAAAAATTCACAAATGAACTTACATATTTTATCTACTTTTCTCCCGTCGTGATACCAGTTTGAGTATGCCCTGTTTGTAGAACTCCGTTTGGTTGTAATATAGTCATCTGTGGACTGCTGATTTCGCTTCCATATCTGTCGTAAAGCGATGGCCCACCAAGATATTTTCATGGGAGCAAACAGATGAAAGTTCGATTTTGCAAGGTCCGGACTCTACTGTGGATGCTGGAGCATCTCCCACCCAAATTTGGCTATTTTCTCACGAACGGGAGCAGAAATGTGGAGCCCAGGCGTTTGTCACGAAGCGCACGACGCAACTTAACCAAAGTTTTAATGGGAGTGCAGGATTAACGGTGGTCCCGTGTCCAAAAAATGGTTCAAATGACTCTGAGCACTATGGGACTTAACATCTCAGGTCATCAGTCCTAACTAACCTAAGAATATCACACACATCCATGCCCGAGGCAGGATTCGAACCTGCAACCGTAGCAGTCGCGCGGTTCCAGAATGTAGCGCCTAGAACCGCTCGGCCACTCCAGCCGGCTGGTCCCGTGTCCAGCAAAGTCCACCAGTGACGAGTGGTGCTCTTGGCAGACGTGTTTCTCGACAAACACCCCTTTACCAATCGCCTTGAGAGACGAATACGACGGTGTCCCCCAAGGACTCCGCAACAGTTTGGGAGCCAGCTTGAATTTCAGGTGGGAAATGTGCATTAGTGGCCGAGTTGAGCATATTCCTTACTGAGAGACCGAGATCGATCTTTCTGTTGGGAGTGGTTCAGCCCATAACGCTGTCACAAGCACTTTCCTAGCAGCCTGAGTCACTTTAGATGTTTCTCGTACTGGGGACCCAGCACGCCCACGACTCATCACCAGTGCCGATTTCTTCGAGAAAGTCAAGTCCTTCTGCGGGGTAACGCGTTAAGTGATCCAAGCTCGTCATCATTCATTGGCCCCTGTGGTTGTATGATTTTTCCTTATAACTAGACCAATCCATCTCTTTTACCTATATGCAGTATTTCATGTAGCCCACTATTGCCATAGGGACTCAGTGAGTACTAACATTACGAAATTTGAAGGTGTCCCGTCTCTAATGACCTCGTTGTCGACGGGACGTTAAACACTAATCTCTTCCTCCTTCAACGTCTCGTGAACAATACAGTACACGGTACCACAAGAAATGTTGAACAGCTGCGATAAGGTTCGCAATTGCACACGCCGGTCGTGCAAAATTCCTGAATCAATGGCTCCGACATTCTGCAGGGTTGCAGCTGTTACTGGCTGCCTGGAGCGTGGTGAATCACTACGGTTCACAAGGCCCTCTTCGAAGAATGCACACCATCTGGAGACATTGGTAAGGTTCGCATAGTCATCCCCCGTACACGCCACGCAAGTCTCTGTGAATCTCATTCGGTTTAGCCCTTGGCCCACAAATATCGAACTATACTTCGCTGTTCTTCACAGGTTGACGACAGTAACATGCGCACCCTGTTTGTTTCGTAGTTCAGGCTTCTCTCGCTAGAGCTGCACATGAAAACAAAGTATCGTCTGTAGCGCAATCTTTAAACTATATCGTCGTGAAATTTCAACATTCCAGCTGCCATATTTGGCCAGAAGAAAATTATTGTGCGTTACTTTCCGATCCTTCATCGTATATCCGTTAGAAATTTTGCTTTAGCCATTAATAAAATATCGCCTGAAATTGTGCTAAACGCATTCTCTGAAAATTATTTCGAGCAGTTACTTCATGAGCCCACGCGAACAGTAAACGATTGTGAAAACTCACTTGACTTCTTAGCAACAAATAATCCTGAGTTAATAACCAGCATCAAACCGATATAGGGATTAGTGAACACAGGGTTGTCATAGCGAGACTGAATACTGTAATAACCAAATCCTCGAAAAATAAGCGAAAAATATACCTATTCAAAAAATCAGATAAAAATTCACTTGACGCTTTCCTGAGAAACAATCTCCACTCATTCCAAATTAATAATATAAGTGTAGGCCAGATGTGGCTTAAATTCAAAGAAATAGTATCGGTAGCAATTGAGAGGTTTATAACAAATAAACACACGACGGAGCTGATCCTCCTTGGTACACAAAACGGGTTAGAACACTGTTGCAGAAACAACGAAACAAACATGCCAAATTTAAACAGGCGCAAAATACCCAAGATTGGCGATCCTTTACAGAAGCTCGAAATTTAGCGCGGAGTTCAATGCGAGACGCCTATAACAGTTTCCACAACGAAGCTTTGTCTCGAAACCTGGCAGAAAATCCAAAGAGATTCTGGTCGTATGTGAAGTATGTCAGCGGTAAGAAACAATCAGTGCCTTCTCTGCGCGATAGCAATGGAGATACTATCGAAGACAGTGCTGCCAAAGCAGATTTACTAAACACAGCCTTCCGAAACGCCTTCACAAAAGAAGACGAAGCAAATATTCCAGAATTCGAATCGAGAACAGCTGCCAACATGAGTAACGTAGAAGTAAATATCCTCGGAGTAGTGAAGCAACTCAAATCACTTAATAAAAGCAAGTCTTCTCGTGCAGACTGTATACAAATTAGATTCTTTTCGCAGTATGCTGATGCATTAGCTCCATACTTAACAAGCATATACAACGGATAGCTCGACGAAAGATCCTTACCCAAAGACTGGAAAGTTGCACAGGTCACACCAATATTGAAGAAAGGTAGTAAGAGTAATCCACTAAATTACAGGCCCATATCATTAACGTCGATATGCAGCAGGATTTTAGAACGTATACTGTGTTCGAACATTATGAATTACCTCGAAGGAAACAGTCTATTGCCGGCGGGTGTGGCCGAGCGGTTCTAGGCGCTTCAGTCTGGAACCGCGTGACCGCTACGGTCGCAGGTTCGAATCCTGCCTCGGATATGGATGTGTGTGATGTCCTTAGGTTAGTTAGGTTTAAGTAGTTCTAAGTTCTAGGGGACTGATGACCTTAGATGTTAAGTCCCATAGTGCTCAGAGACATTTGAACCATTTGAACCAAACGGTCTATTGACACAAAGTCAACATGGGTTTAGAAAACATCGTTTGTGTGAAACACAACCAGCTCTTTATTCACATGAGGTGCTCGATTCCGTATTCCTGGATTTCCGGAAGGCTTTTGACACTGTAGCACACATGCGGCTCGTAGTAAAATTGCGTGCTTATGGAATATCGTCTCAGTTATGTGACTGGATTTGCGATTTCCTGTCAGAGAGGATACAGTTCGTAGTAACTGACGGAAAGTCATCGAGTAAAACAGAAGTGATTTCAGGCGTTCCCCAAGGTAGTGTTATAGGCCCTTTGCTGTTCCTTATCTATATAAACGATTTGGGAGACAATCTCAGCACCCGTATTCTGTTGTTTGCAGATGACGCTGTCGTTTATCGACTACTAAAGTCATCAGAAGATCAAAACAAACTGCAAAAGATTTAGAAAAAATATCTGAATGATGCGAAAAGTGGCAGTTGACCCTAAATAACGAAAAGTGTGAGGTCATCCACATGAGTGCTAAAAAGAACTCGTTGAACTTCGGTCTCACGGTAAATCAGTCTAATCTAAAAGCCGTAAATTCAACTAAATACCTAGGTATTACAATTACGAACAACTTAAATTGGAAAGAACACTTATAAAATTTTGTGGGGAATTCGAACCAAAGGCTGCATTTTATTGGCAGGACACTTAGAAAATCTAACGGACCTACTAAGGAGACTGCTTACACTACGCTTGTTCGTCCTCTTTTAGAATACTGGTGCGCGGTGTGGGATCCTTACCAGGTAGGACTGACGAACTACATCGATAAAGTTCAAAGAAAGGCAGCACGTTTTGTATTATCGCGAAATATGGGAGAGAGTGTCACAGAATTGATACAGGATTTGGGCTGCACATTATTAAAAGAAAGACGTTTTTCGTTGCGACTGGATCTTCTCACGACATTCCAATCACCAACTTTCTCCCCCGAATGCGAAAATATTTTGTTGACACCGACCTACATAGGGCGGAACGATCACCACAATAAAATAAGGGAAATCAGAGCCCGTACGGAAAGATATAGGTGTTCATTCTTTCCGCGCGCTATACGAGATTGGAATAATAGAGAATTGTGTAGGTGGTTCGATGAACCCTCTGCCAAGCACTTAAATGTGATTTGCAGAGTATCCATGTAGATGTAGATGTAGATTAATAAAGTCTACATCGTTGCTACTTCCTACTATTAGCGCACAAATTTCCGAAATTCAGCAGTACTCTTCGGTACCGAGCTAAGCGCAGTGACGTTCTGTTGACGTTCCGTTTGGTGTCGACACAAGTCCATTTAACGGTGACGTCGCCTTTCGTTCCGTCCACGTCCACAGCGTATCGACGTTAAGTCGAGCAGAGCTGGCTGGGACACCCCTGTGCTGATTGCCGTGTGTGAGGCGGCGTGTGGCGTGTGCCGCACACGTGTGCTGCACGCAGAGTCCGCGTTAATTGTTTCCGGCGTGCAGCGTGCGTGCCGGGTCGGCAGCCCGCATACTAAGGCGACGGCAGAGCGGCCGGTCGCCGCTTATGGAGACGGCAGGCAGGCGGGTCGGCGCTCCGCCGGTCTCCCACATAGCGGCCAGGGCCTTGGCCTCGCCTAGAATGTGGACGGGCCCGCACCACCGTAGCGCTGTGCCTCAGCCCTCCATCTGTCCACAGTCTCACGCGGGACAGCGGAGTTACTTAGAGCGACTTAATGACAACGCGACTGAAACATGAAAAACCATACAACAAGACAAGAAAGAGTTGAATGCGAATGTCGTGTGACTAGGTTCTCCCGTCGGGTAGACCGTTCGCCGGGTGCAAGTTTTTCTATTTCACGCCACTTCGGAGACTTACGCGTCGATGGGGATGAAATTATGATGATTAGGACAACACAACACCTAGTCCCTGAGCAGAGAAAATCTCCGACCCAGCCGGGAATCGAACTCGGGCCCTTAAGATTGACATTCTGTCGTGCTGACCACTAAGCTACCGGGGGCGGACAAGGAAGAGTTAGGAAGTGGACGAATCATTATGAAGGAAAATAAGAGACAAAAAAGGAAAAGAACATTCAGAATATTTCCCATGCAGTGCTACCGAGGCTGTATTTAATCCCCCATTTATGAAATACTAACTCGCATCTCAGCAAAATGAAATGAAAAGTGTGTGTAGCTTTATTCTCTGGGAGACCCCGTTCAGGAAGTTCCACCTCTTGGGGCACATCTTTTTATTTAGCGCCAATTCGGCGAACTGCTGTCGATGACGGTGAAATTATGATGAGGACAAAACACACACACACACACACACACACACAGCGCGAGCGGGAAAAATCGACCGGACAGGGGATCGAACCGGGACGATCGGGATTCTGGTACCGCGCGCCGTGGAATTTGAATCCCCGCCACACGTCATGGACGTCGAAGCCCCATAGAGGTCTCTGCACCAACGCGCCATAAGCTGTGGAGGCGCGCGCCTCCTGGCCCGCATTTAGTGTGAGGGCGCCACAGTGGAACATGTGGTTTCTGCGGCCAATAGCGGCGCCCCCGATAGAGTATTTAAGCGCCTGCCTCTCGCTCAGTCAGATCCATCCAATCCAAAGCCCACAACCGCCTCCGCCTCCTCAAACTCCTCTCTGGCCGGACATGGGGGTTGCACCCCTCCACCATCCTCCACACCTACAAATCCTTAATCCGTCCCATCCTCTGTTATTCCAGTCCTGCCTGGATATCTGCCCCCCCAAATTCTATCAGTCCCTCCAGATCCTTGAGCGTCATGCACTCCGCCTCGCCTTCCGTATCCGCCTCCCGTCCCCCACGCGCATCCTCTATGATCTCATTCCTTTCCCCCATCTGCTCCTCTTCCTCGAACATATCCGCATCCTCTACACCTCCCGCCGTCTTGAACCCCCTCACCCCCTGGTTGCTCCTCTCCTCTCCCATCCCCGCCCC
This sequence comes from Schistocerca serialis cubense, assembly GCF_023864345.2. Taxonomy (NCBI): domain Eukaryota; kingdom Metazoa; phylum Arthropoda; class Insecta; order Orthoptera; family Acrididae; genus Schistocerca; species Schistocerca serialis. Next base: position 126,666,622 of record NC_064642.1, on the reverse strand, counting down.
CTGCCACGTCTTCACCGTTGTGTCCCCCCTACCCTCCATCTCTACACCCTCCATCTCCTTTCCCAAGGTGGCTTCCGTCAGCTCCCCCTCCCGGATGATGCCCTCTCTCCCTCCATTTATCCTTCCTATCAACTCTGATCCTCCCTCCCCCTCCTTTCCTCTGTCCTTTCCCTGGGCTCCCTCTTCCCCCCCCCCTTCCGTCCTGTTTCCTCCCCACTACGGCTCTCCCTACCTCCCTTCTCCCCCCCAGACCTTTTGTATTCCCCTCCTCTACCTACCCCCCTCCCTGTCGCGTCTGCCCCCTACCCCTCTTATGGGTCCTCATCCTCCATCAGCTCCTTTCCCGGTTCCCCCCCCCCCCTTCGCTTTTACTCTCCTTTCCCCCCTTTTCTTTTCCCATCTCCTGTCCAGTTTCCCCCCACCTGCTCTCGACTGTGGTGTCACCTTTGCCGACTTTTTCGTGCTGTGTTCTAGTGCCTATTCAGTGTTGTGTTGCGAACAGAAACCATGCTGTCGCTGGGTGTGAATTTTATATACTTTGCGAACAGAATCCAGACTGTCGCCGTGTTTGTTTAACTGTCTATTGTTTTCCCTGTCTGCTCCGTATGTATTTTTATTCGCTTCATCATCCCTCTGTTGCTTGTTTAATTTCCCCATTTTCTTTTCACCTTGTTACTCACTAAGTCCCCGATTTTATCGCCTGTTTTTTATTATTATTTATTCTCCTGCTCTTTGTCAGAAAATCTGTAGGCTGCAGAGCGGCGTACTCAGCTGCTGCCAGCCCGCCCCCCTTTGGGGGGAATTGAAATTCAATAAAGAAAAAAAAAAAAAAAAAAAAAGCTCAGTCAGCATTTATCCCTCCTATCAAATCTGATCCTCACTCCTTTCCTCTGTCCTTCTCCCGGGCTCCCTCTCCCCCCCTTCCATCCTCTTTCTTCCCCACCTCCCCTCTCTTTGTCCCCTTCTCTCCCCCGAGTCCTTTTACATTTCCCTCCTCTGCCTCCTCTCATTCCCTCTCGCGTCTGCCCTTCTCCCCCTTTATTAGTCCTCTCCCTCCTTGGTCCCCCCCCTTTTTCGTTTCTTTTTTCCTCCTCCCTCCTTGTTCTTCCCCCTCCTCCAGGTCCCCCCCCCCCCCCCCCATCTGCCTTTGGCTCGGGAGTGTCATCCTTGTGCCGCCACTTTCGTGCAGCGTCCTACAGTGAGTGTTCTACAGTGAATGTTCCATGTTGTGTTTTTTGGGAAGTGTTGCGAACGGCCATCATACTGTCGCTGGGTGTGCCTTTTATCTCTTGCGAACAGAAACCAGACTGTCGCCGTGTTTTTTAATTGTGTGTGTACTATGTTACTTGTCTGATTCCTGTGTCTTTTATTAACGTTGCCAACCCCTTTTGCTTTCTGTTTTAACTTTCCGCCATTTTACACTTGATGTCACCATTTTATCGCCTGTTTTTCTTGTTTATTTTCTTCTTCCGTTTTTAAAATGAAAGTCTGTAGGCTGTAGAGCAGTGTACTAAGCTGCTGCCAGCCCGCCCCTCTTCGGGAGGAATTGAAAATCAATAAAGGAAAAAAAAAAAAAAGGTCAGTCAGCCAGTCTAACCTTGCGTACGTCTCTGGTCACATCGCCTCGCCTTAGACAGCTTATTTACTTTCTAGTTCTGTGTACGAGTGGATGTGGTTGTTAGGTTTTCTTGTGACTACGTTGTTTCGATCTTGTTGTTGTTCGTTCTGCTCTTCGTTGGTCGTGTCCGTCCTCTCCCGTTGTCCGCCTTTTCCGTCGCTTCAACACCGCGACCGTTCCGGTCGCCGTTCAACAGGGACGAAGGTCAACAACGTGGACTACAAGACCACCAACAGTTAGCAAAAGTTAATATGCTTCTTTTGTTAGGAGCTGTAAGAGATGCGTCATGATCAGCGCCTAAAATGCAATAGGTCTGTGACTGATAGCAGTATGGAAATAGGGATTAAACAACGTAGAGTGTTCATTAACTACTGTATCCATTACGTCAAATCGTATCGCATAGACCATATCAAACAATAAAAACATTTTTACAAATACAATAAAGTTCAAATGCCAAAGAATATATAGATTCTTTGAAGAGTAATAACTGTTCCATATTTCGCGTTGCAGTCTTCAATTCAAGAAATGTGTTGCACTGCACACTGTCTAAAGTGGCCTATGTGCTTCCTCATCGTTAAAGCTGTAGCCATGCCAGATTTCATGAAAATCAGTATAGAGTTTTAGTCGTGAAAGCATAACAGAGTTAGATATAAATTGAATGGGAGAAAGTGGTGGGGGGTGGGGGAGAAAGGAAAGAGAAGGGATTAGTGATTTCAGCTGCATCAGCAGATTCTGCGGAATCAGTGGCGACTAGTGAAAATGAGTACCGGACTGAGATTAGAACCTCGGATCTCCTGCTTACCAGCCAGGTGCATTAAACCACTGCTCCATCAGGGACACACTGTTATCGCCTCTGCGTGGACTATTTCGGCACGCCTCATTGCCACTCCACACACACACCGAGCGCCACCTGTTCAAAATTCAAATTGCTCTGACAAGGGAACCTCCCCACCGCACCCCACTCACATTCAGTTATAAGTTGGCACAGTGGATAGGCCTTGAAAAACTGAACACACATCAATCGAGAAAACAGGAAGAAGTTGTGTGGAACTATGAAAAAAATAAGCAAAACATACGAACTGACCAGTCCATGCGCAAGATAGGCAACATCAAGGAGAATGTGAGCCCAGGAGCGCTGTGGTCCCGTGGTTATCGTGAGCAGCTGCGGAACGAGAGGTCCTTTGTTCAAGTCCTCCCTCGAGTGATGATCTGTCCGTTAGTTCATAGACGTCTCTGTTCACTGTAATAAGTTTAATGTCTGTGTTTTGCGACCGCACCACAAAACCGTGCATTTAGTAGACGAAAGGACGTGCGTCTCCAATGGGAACCGAAAACATTTGATCGCAAGGTCATAGGTCAACCGATTTCTCCACGGCACTGATAACGGCATGTACGTCACATGACAGGAATATGTTGTCGACTCACCTAACTTGTACACTTGGCGAATGGGTAAAAAGATTCTTCTACCTTGCTCGATTTAGGGTTGCTTGTGGATGTGATAATCACTCCCAAAAAGTGATCGCATCGGACGTACTGACGGACAGATAATAATTGTCTGAAGATAAAAAAATTAAAATTTTCACTCGAGTGAAGACTTGAAGCAAGGACCTCTCATTCCGCTGCTGCTCACACTAACCACGTGACCACGGCGCTCCTGAGACCACTTTATACGTGATGTTGCTTATCTTGCGCATGGGCTACTCAGTTTGTATATTTCGCTTATTTTTTTCATAGTTCCACACAACTTCTTCCTGTTTTCTCGATTGATCTGTGTTCAGATTTTCAAGCCCTATCCACTGTGCCAACTTATAACTACATCTGAGGGGGCTGCGATGGGGAGGTTCCCTTGTGAGCACTATGGGACTTAACATCGGAGGTCATCAGGCCCCTAGCCTTAGAAACTACTGAAACCTAAAGAACCTAAGGACATCACACACATCCAGGCCCGAGGAAGGATTCGAACCTGCGACCATAGAAGCCGCGTGGTTCCGGACTGAAGCGCCTAGAACCGCTCGGCCACTGCGGCAGGCGCGCCACCTGTCCGCAGTCCCTGTCCATTTCCTTCATGCTTGCTACTCTGTGATTCCCGCAGGAGATGCATCCACACTGAAGAAAGTGGATCCATTGCCCATCTAGGAGAATCAGTTAGGCCTACACTGATGAGCCAAAGAAACCGGTACACCTGTCTAATATTGTGTTGGGCAGCCGCGAGCATGCAGAGGTGCCGAACATGGCGTAGCATGGACTCGACTAATGTCTGAAGTGGTGCTGGAGGGAACTGACACCATGAGTCCTATAGGGCTGTTCATAAATCCTTAAGAGTCGAAGAATACAATAGGACAGCACGTTGCAAGGCATCCCAGATATGCTCAATAATGTTCATGTCTAGGGAGACTGGCGGCCAGAGGAAGTGTTTAAACTCAAAAGATTGTTCCTCTTTTCATTCTTTAGCAATTCTGGACATGTGGGGTGTCGCTTTGTCCTTGTGGAATTGCCAAATCCGTCGCAATGCACAATGGACATGAATGGATCCACGTGATCAGGCAGGATGCTTACGTCCGTGTCACCTGACAGAGTCGTATCTTGTCGTAACAGGGATCCCACCGAGCGAGGTGGCGCAGTGGTTAGACACTGGACTCGCATTCGGGAGGACGACGGTTCAATCCCGCGTCCGGCCACCCTGATTTAGGTTTTCCGTGATTTCCCTAAATCGCTCCAGGCAAATGCCGGGATGGTTCCTTTCAAAGGGCACGGCCGACTTCCTTCCCCGTCCTTCCCTAAACCGATGAGACCGATGACCTCGCTGTCTGGTCTCTTTCCCCAAACCAACCAACCAACCAACCAGGGATCCCATATCGTCGGCCGGAGTGGCCGAGCGGTTCTAGGCGCTACAGTATGGAATCGCGCGACCGCTACGTTAGGTTTAAGTAGTTCTAAGTTCTAAGGGACTGATGACCCCAGATGTTAAGTCGCATAGCGCTCAGAGCCATTTGAACCATATTTGAATCACACAGCCATTTTACTGTGTCCATTTCAACGTCCGATGACGTGTCAAACCTGGCTGACAATGATGATGCATTCGGCACTAGTTCTGTTCTGTCGCGAATCTAAGTGATTAACAGCAAATCGTAACTAAAAAATGAACATTTCTTTGAATTATGTTTTCTGACTGGTTTGATACGGCCCGCCACTAATTCGTCTCCAGTGCCAACCTTTTAATCTCACAGTATCACTTACTACCTACATCCTCTATTATTTGCTGCATGTATTCCAATTATGGGTTTGTTATTTAACATAATGATGTTCCCACAAACACTAGGTTAAGGATTTGCTGTCTCGTCTCTCTGATGGAAGAAACACAGCCTTAGTTCGCCTCCATGATACATATGAATGCAGCACCTTATTGGCATGGTCAGGAAACCCTCCCATCGGGAGTGGAGGACAGATCAAGACACAATTTCAGTATGAAAAAAAAAAAATCCGATTCATTATTCAAGATTAGATGTTTCATGATATAGACTCTTTTTGTTATTATTTTGCAGTCAGGTTAGAGGAAAATAAAGCCGTTGCACAACATAAAGTTAAATTAGAATTACATACCAATAAATAGTAAAAAGAGAGGATTTCATACTACAGATTTAATATTCAACACCAGAATAAAACGACAATTTAATTTCAGTACTGTTATACATGGTGTTTGATTATTACGGTTGCAAACGGAAGGGACGAGAAGAGCACAATGGAACAAGCAAATAATCCTAATAAACGCAGGTCCGAGAACCAGTGTTTTCTCAAATATGATGTGTTACGGCTGACTACGTGAACACTTTACAGCAGAGTACTCAAGATCCAAACTATAGTTACGCAATTGAGAGCAAGCGCAACAAGACAGCAACGACTACCATTCATGTGAATGCAGACTTCAGCATGTCTGTTCATCGATACCCGTACACATTAAAAAATCCCAGGCGTGTTCCGGAAGCATTGACAACCATATACAGTACGTTCCCGGAGTTCACTAACGTTGCCAATAAGGCTTGTATACACCAAAGATTTGAAATATCCCCACACAAAATAATCCAATGGATTCAAATCGTGGGACCTGGGAGACGATGCATTGGCGAGCTAAGACCGATACGCTTGTCGAAGATCAGTATTCCCGAACAGCCATATGATACTGTGCTGCTGCACTCTCATGCATGGACCAGATCTGTAACCTTTCATCCAAACAGCCTATGTCGTATCAGTTGGGGTGGGGTGGGGGGTGGGGGGGGGGGTGGAGGTGCACTGATTTCCAAACACTTTTTTAATCAGGAATATTTGCTTGTTTCACTGTCTACTCGCTCCTTTTGTCTGCACCCATAACAGTAAAACACATTGTATATTTCCAGAATGAGATTTTCACTCTGCAGCGGAGTGTGCGCTGATATGAAACTTCCTGGCAGATTAAAACTGTGTGCCCGACCGAGACTCGAACTCGGGACCTTTGCCTTTCGCGGGCAAGTGCTCTACCAACTGAGCTACCGAAGCACGACTCACGCCCGGTACTCACAGCTTTACTTCTGCCAGTACCTCGTCTCCTACCTTCCAAACTTTACAGAAGCTCTCCTGCGAACCTTGCAGAACTAGCACTCCTGAAAGAAAGGATATTGCGGAGACATGGCTTAGCCACAGCCTAGGGGATGTTTCCAGAATGAGATTTTCACTCTGCAGCGGAGTGTGCGCTGATATGAAACTTCCTGGCAGATTAAAACTGTGTGCCCGACCGAGACTCGAACTCGGGACCTTTGCCTTTCGCGGGCAAGTGCTCTACCAACTGAGCTACCGAAGCACGACTCACGCCCGGTACTCACAGCTTTACTTCTGCCAGTACCTCGTCTCCTACCTTCCAAACTTTACAGAAGCTCTCCTGCGAACCTTGCAGAACTAGCACTCCTGAAAGAAAGGATATTGCGGAGACATGGCTTAGCCACAGCCTAGGGGATGTTTCCAGAATGAGATTTTCACTCTGCAGCGGAGTGTGCGCTGATATGAAACTTCCTGGCAGATTACAACTGTGTGCCCGACCGAGACTCGAACTCGGGACCTTTGCGTTTCGCGGGCAAGTGCTCTACCAACTGAGCTACCGAAGCACGACTCACGCCCGGTATTCACAGCTCTACTTCTGCCAGTACCTCGTCTCCTACCTTCCAAACTTTACAGAAGCTCTCCTGCGAACCTTGCAGAACTAGCACTCCTGAAAGAAAGGATATTGCGGAGACATGGCTTAGCCACAGCCTAGGGGATGTTTCCAGAATGAGATTTTCACTCTGCAGCGGAGTGTGCGCTGATATGAAACTTCCTGGCAGATTAAAACTGTGTGCCCGACCGAGACTCGAACTCGGGACCTTTGCCTTTCGCGGGCAAGTGCTCTACCAACTGAGCTACCGAAGCACGACTCACGCCCGGTACTCACAGCTTTACTTCTGCCAGTACCTCGTCTCCTACCTTCCAAACTTTACAGAAGCTCTCCTGCGAACCTTGCAGAACTAGCACTCCTGAAAGAAAGGATATTGCGGAGACATGGCTTAGCCACAGCCTAGGGGATGTTTCCAGAATGAAGTTTCATATCAGCGCACACTCCGCTGCAGGGTGAAAATCTCATTCTGGAAACATCCCCTAGGCTGTGGCTAAGCCATGTCTCCGCAATATCCTTTCTTTCAGGAGTGCTAGTTCTGCAAGGTTCGCAGGAGAGCTTCTGTAAAGTTTGGAAGGTAGGAGACGAGGTACTGGCAGAAGTAAAGCTGTGAGTACCGGGCGTGAGTCGTGCTTCGGTAGCTCAGTTGGTAGAGCACTTGCCCGCGAAAGGCAAAGGTCCCGAGTTCGAGTCTCGGTCGGGCACACAGTTTTAATCTGCCAGGAAGTTTCACATTGTATATTGGTTACAGTGCCTAACTTCTTAATCCAGTAAAAAAAAAAAATTATAACCTATTTGGTAAGTAAACATACTGAAAGTTTTATTAAAAAAATAGTGTTATATATAGAGTAGTAAGATACAACATCTTAGCATGTAGGAATACCACTTTTTTTCCTTTTTTTTTAGAATTCTGCATGTTAGTTGTCTGTTTTAGATATGCATCCGTTCTTGCGTAACTGAATGGGAGGGCAACAGCCGATATGTACATAAAAAGATATTAAGAAAACTTTTTGCATTCCATGGTGGGCTGATTGGTAGAACAACCAGTTTCGGTTCCAAAGCGATTTTTATTTAAAGAAAAAAGCAGTCTTGGTTGTTTTATTATCGTTTCCCAATGACGCATTTCATCTTTATTTAGGCATCTTCGGTTTGCAAATAACGCATCTCGCCTGGATCAGGCTTCCTCAGACTTTGAAAGCTGTCACAGCAGTACATATCATTGGCGGGTATCGTGGTTGGTCAGGAAGATTTTTAATAAAAATAACTTTGCAAGCCAGCGGGCCTGATGATGGCGTATTATATGGCCGAAACGGGTAGCCTATAAAATAAACTGGAAATAGACATACAGCTCATAGTGTTCTTGATATTTTTTCATCAGTTGTCTGTTCTGGACAACCACACAAATCTTATTTCGTGGAAAAGGTAAAAACATTAGATAGTTGTTGGGCTAATTGTACTGATTTACTGATACATCTAAACAGTATATGATTTTGTCTCCTTCTCTGGGAGACGAAACGGTAAGGTTGTAAAACTGCTTCTTCTCATGGTCTATTATCCATCAAAAAAGTCGAAAAGAATGTAAATAGCGGTCCTGAGAACCTGCATTGTACTTTACATCACGTGTCAAAGAAAAGTCCCCATTTATAATTGTAGAGAATAAACGCACCAACTGAGAAAAATTGAAATGCTGTGTGGCTAGGGCCTCCCGTCGGGTAGACCGTTCGCCTGGTGCAAGTCCTTCGAGTTGACGCCACTTCGGCGACTTGCTTCACGATGGGGATGAAACGATGATGTGGATGACACAACATCCAGAGCCTGAGCAGAGAAAATCTCCGACCCAGCCGGGAATCGAAGGTGGGCCCTTCGATATGACATTTCGTCGCGCTGGCCACTCAGCTACTGGGGGCGGACACCAACTGGGTAATTACGTAAGATTATTAGGATAACTGGTTATGACTCCTTTTCCAGGTAACAAAACATCCAACATCTAATTACTGTGAAGCGCAGCTCGTCATCAGGGCGAATTTGCACAGAGGAGACTGAAGTTACGGGATACCTTCTAATATCGTGTCGGACCTCTTTTTGCCCGGCGTACTGCAGCAATTTAACGTGGCATGGATTCACCAAATCGTTGAAAGTCCCCTGCAGAAATATTGAGCCAGGCTGCCTCTATAGCCGTCCATAATTGCGAAAGTGTTGCCTGTGCAGGCTTTTCTGCACAAACTGCCCTCTCGATTACGTCCCAAAAATGTTCGATGGGATTCATGTCGGTCGATGTCGGTTGTCAGATCATTCACTAGAATTGTCCAGCACGTTCTTCAAACCAATTCCGAACAACTGGGATATGGCATGGCATATTGTCATCCACGAAAATTCCATTGTCGTTACGGGGACATGAAGTCCATGAATGGCTGCAAATGATCTCGAAGTATCTGAACATTTTCATTCAATGATCGGTTCAGTGGGACGGTAGGACGCAGTCCATTCCATGTAAACACAGCCCAAACCATTGTGGAGCCAGCACCAGTTTGCACAGTGCCTTGTTAGCAACTTCGGTCCGTGGTTTCGTGGGGGTCTGCGCCACATTCGAACTCTACCGTCAGCTCTTACGAACTGAAATCGGGACTCATCTGTCCAGGCCACGGTTTTCCAGCCGTCTATGGTCCAACCGATATGGTCAAGACCTCAGGAGAAGCACTGTGGGCGATGTCGTGCTGTTAGCAGAGGTGCTCTGGTCGGTCATCTGCTACCATAGCCCATTAACACTAAATTTCACTGCACTTATGACAACCTACTACACGTCCGGCTAATTAAGACTTAAGAGAACCGTGTACCAATTGCGCGGACAAGTGATTTACTCCGACAAATAAATGAAATCTATGAAATGTATGTGTAGTTATAACCGAATCGCCAGTACTCTGTACTTGCAGCAATGAGAATACGAAGAAAAAACTCGGAGGAAATTAAATGAATATTAAATTTGACTGGATGGAATTACAGTACCTAATTAAATTTAGGGAAACATTATAAGTTTAGTTAATGAATTAAAGAAAATTAACATTCATCAGCTCACTACGTGAGCAAAATTACTGTCACTAACTTACTCTCTGTTAGTGGTGAAAAACGGACGTAAGATTGCTTGGTTTTGTTGCAAAGCGAAAACAGCACGATGTGTAAGTACTAATCTAGCGTGATTTCGAATGGATATGTCATAGTGAACAAATAGCTTCCAATTATGTAATAGGTCATGGAAATCAATTATCAATAATCAACGGACAACAAAATCTCACCAGCAGTAAACAGATACGTAAATGCAAAAATTAGTGACGTCACTCAGTGTAATGCTCACTGTCTTTAATTTTACTCAAAAAGTTATTTATATTTATTCATTACTGAATGCTCTCATTTGGTTTAAAATTTGTCGCAAATTATATAGCGTCATTCAATAATCACTTTCCTGTGGGCTACAGCAGTGTAATTTGCCAAGTTAAAATTTCGATCGTAAAAGAATAACAAAATTCGTGACATGATTTTACTGAGTCAATTGGTTTCTTGTAAATTCAACTTTTATTACAATTCATTAACAATTACTGCTAAGCACATTGTGGAATTGCTACTATTGTTGGCTCAAGATGTTAACACACATTTGTGACTGATTGCAGTTTCGTAAAAATGAGAACTTAATTATCCATGAAAAACTACAACAAAAAATACCTTTTTCTGAATTTTACTTTGTTAAGCTTGTCTTTGAAATTACTGTCTACTGGAATGAAGCATTTGCGTCAATTATCGTTTTGATAACTACATAAATTTCAATTACTATTATTTATTTCATAAAAATACTGTAATAGTTTCTCAGTCATCAGGACTGTCTCAGGTTCAACAACGGATAAGATAGATACTACTTAGGTATTTTTTCTTAGATAAAAGTGAAGGTCCTCATTTTGGTATAATTCGATATTATTCGAACACAAAATGAAGTACGAGGCCTCATACAAGTTTGACCACGCAATTACTTGGATCTTACTTCAGGTTGAGATGTCGTCGGTGCAATATAAAGCACTGTTCGTCGACATTGTGCGACACAGGTCTTCTTCTTGTAGCTTGGTAGCAAATGAAAGAGGGGCTGCAGCAATCTTCATGTTAATTTGCATCCTCTTGCGGTATTTATTTTGTGCCCAGTTAATGCCATACACTCCGCCCGTCCACATTAAATGTACGCTGCGCCATTACACATTTTAGCTTCACTGCTTTACGACCATTTCTCAGCAAAAAAGCCGCAACCTGCCCAGACTCGACTGCTTGCTTCAACACTCTTCTAGGTTCTGCTCTGCACTGCTAGCGCGAATGCGCGCCCAGAGATAATGCAACTTCCAGTTCACTATATTCTCTGACAATATGGCAGCGCTCTGAGTAAGCCAGCGTATCTACTTACAACATGCTTTCAACGAACATTTATTTAACTTTACAATGAGTAAACATTCCCTTCCATAATACAAACATTAGTACACTTATTTACTAACTCTGATTCGTAGGAAAAATACAACGAAAAGTAAAATTGCAAAGAAAATATGTGGTAGCCCACAGAGTTGTTGCTTGTCTGTTATCAATGACAACTCTACGCAAACACCGCTGCTCTCGGTCGTTAAGTGAAGGCCGTCGGCCACTGCGTTGTCTGTGGTGAGAGGTAATGCCTGAGATTTGGTATTCTCGGCACACAATTGAAGCTGTGGCTCTGCACTGAATTTCCGAACGACTTCCGACGTGGAATGTCCCATGCGTCTAGCCCCATCTACAGTTCCGTTTTCAGAGTCAATTGATTCCTATCGTGTGGCCACAATCACGATGAAAATCTTCTGACAATAGTCACCTGAGTACATACGACAACTCCATCAACGCACTGCCGTTTTGTATCTTATGTACACGATACTATAGTCATGTGTATATTGACAGATCGCTATCTCACGACTTTTGTCGTCTCTTCTGGATCTACAGCCTGCTAATTCACTGCAATTCCTAGTTAAAACTATTTATCATATTAATAAGAAGTGATCTAGAACGTGAACTATTTCATTATACCTGTGTGGGTTGATTAACACGTATCTTTTCTTATGGATGTACGAGTTACCGTGCGTATCCTCGGTCACAAGATCTTTTTATATTTGGGTTGGAAAGAGTCTACTGGGGTAAGCTTGTATGTGGTACCCGAATACTGTAAACTAAAATTAAATTATTATATTGTAAACGATGTATGTCTCTGATGGTCTCTATAAAACGGATCGCTGACTTTGCACGAACGCAGAGCCAAAGATACTGCTTCTGGTCGGAGACAGTTGGGTTGGAGTAAGAGAGTTCTTAGCGCACAGCAGTGACTGTGTATCAGTCTGTGAGAGAAAGAGGATCCAATAGACAGTTTCTGTAGTTTGCTCTGCAAAGCCAACAAGTGTTAGATTACAATGTAGGAATTTTTCTCATACCAATATTTTGTGCTACACCGCACGTGAAACAGGTACTTCTAAATGGTGAGTGATTTTGTCATGGAATGTAAAGTACGATGAAATGCAAATTTAACTATAGCAAGAAAGGATTACTGCATTGATATTACGAGTACATGTATTATTGAAAATATAAATGGGGAAGCAGAAGTCTTCTCGCAGTTAAGATAAAGAAGTTAATTTTTTCCTACTTTCCTTTTGCCAGCGAGAGTTTGCTGATAATTGGTTCAAAAATGGCTCTGAGCACTATGGGACTTAACATCTATGGTCATCAGTCCCCTAGAACTTAGAACTACTTAAACCTAACTAACCTACGGACAGCACACAACACCCAGCCATCACGAGGCAGAGCAAATCCCTGACCCCGCCGGGAATCGAACCCAGGAACCCGGGCGTGGGAAGCGAGAACGCTAGCGCACGACCACGAGATGCTGGCTGATAATTGGTGTCAGTGAGTTCTATGTTGAGTAACCCCAGAATGTACGTAAACAGATTTGATGCATAGGCTACTTAGATACTTCCTTTTGTAATGTTTCTAAGATTTATTAACACAGGTATACATAAGTTGATGATTTGTCTTTATGCTTTTTAGTGATGCTACATAATACTTGCCGTGCAGATCTCATTGTTTGTGACTACGTCAGCAAAGAAAGGTTTTCATTTAGTAAAAAGGATGTCATTTTTCTGAGTAATATAATTTTAATTTTCAGATGTTTTGAAAAGTCAAACTTAACTTCGAATGCAACTTCACTATTGAAAAAGTCAGTGTTCGTAATTCACCCAACCCACTACTGCCTCCCTGTCCAGGTCATATGACTTTTAAAGACATTGAATTTTTCTCAAAAGTTTTCCTTTATCAGCCAAAATATTAAAAAAAAACCGTATTTTTCAAAGTATTACGGCGAGCACTGCACACCGCTAAACCTGTAGCAAGTATCTTTTATTCTTCTTCATGAGAGAGCAGACTATAACGCGATCTACCGTTGCTGCTTTAGAGCTAAGACAGTTTTATTTATTTTGTTAAGGAACCAAAGTTTTCAGTTCTGAACAGGGCCAGAAGATTCAGTACCTATGGAACTGAATGTATTTTGCAAAATAGCTCTGAGCACTATGGGACTCAACATCCGAGGTCATCAGTCCCATAGAACTTAGAACAATTTAAACTTAATTAACCTAAGGATATCACACACAGCCATGCCCGAGGCATGATTCGAACCTGCGACCTTAGCGGTCGCGCGGTTCCAGACTGACGCGCCTAGAACCGCTCGGCCACAGCGGCTGGCTGTATTTTGCAGTGACTGTATTTCTTTATTGGTATTGGGACTTGCATTGCTCGATCAAAAAAAAAAAGTGGTTCAAATGGCTCTGAGCACTATGGGACTTAACAGCTGTGGTCATCAGTCCCCTAGAACTTAGAACTACTTAAACCTAACTAACCCAAGGACATCACACACATCCATGCGCGAAGCAGGATTCGAATCTGCGACTGTAGCAGCAGCGCGGTTCCGGACTGAAGCGCCTAGAACCGCTCGGCCACATCGGCCGGCAAACAATACAACAAATCAGCGGTGGCAGAACACTGCAACAGTCTAGGGGACTGATGACCTTAGATCTTAGGTCCCATAGTGCTTAGAGTCATTTGAACCATTTTGTTGAGTTGTTTGAGACGGATATATCTCTCGTGTCCAGATAAACTTGTGCTTATTGGACGCCCTATCTCGCCCACATACACCAGTCAACATTCGCACCCGGAGTCATGAAACTTGTCTATTGTGTCTTTCGTTGAACCCAGAACGTCTTTTATTTAGTTGTAGCTACAAAAAATCAGCTTAGTGCCTGCCCGACGCAGAATTTTGCCCAGATGTTCAGTGACCCCTTGTGCGTATAGTAGCAAGACGGTGTTCTGTGCTTCGTTCTGCATTTCCCTATTGTCCTCCTCCTTTGGCGCCATAGTTTTATGTATTATCCTCACGTCGTAGCCATTAGCTCCAAAAATGGACCTGAGGTTCAGTAGTTCGGCTTTGTGTTAATCGCTGATCCTGTGGGCCCTCTCAGTTAAACTTTGCTATGCCGATTTATGTTGCGTCGGATGATGGTGGGAGACTTACGTTACACTTCCACGTCAAGAAAAGGCGATATCCCGTTCTTTTCTACCTCCATGGTGAAGTGAATTTTGCTGTGCTGCTGACTGAGATGTTGGTGGAAGTTCTGAAGGTCTTCTTCTCCGTAAAGCCAGATGACAAAGGTGTCAAACTTCCTGGCAGATTAAAACAGTTTTAATCTGCCAGGAAGTTTCATATCAGGTCACACTCCGCTGCAGGATGAAAATCTCATTCTGGGGACAAAGGTGTCGTCAATGTATCTTAGCCAGCATTCCTATTCGCCGATTTCCAACAATGGCAGGCAATAAAGGAAACTTCAATGGAAAACGCCTAATTTCCACCAGTGATAAGACGCAATCCAAAGACCAACAAAAGAACACCTAATACGCCTCTTCCTCACCCTCATGTCCAATGAAAGCACTCCATAGTATACAAGGAGCGCCCATTGAGCAGTTAGCAATACACCCTGTGGAAGGCGTCTTGGAACAGTCACCAAATCATCGAAATTTTATAGTTGACTATGCGGTCACAAACCCAGAAGAATTTTATTGACTGTCCCAACGGCTGCGGAAGCCTTCGTTTACATCCAACGTTACATGTTGTTGTGGTTTCGCCGCGCGGGATTAGCCGAGCGGTCTCAGGCGCTGCAGTCATGGACTGTGCGGCTGGACCCCGCGGAGGTTCGAGTCCTCCCTCGGGCAAGGGTGCGTGTGTTTGTCCTTAGGATAATTTAGGTTAAGTAGTGTGTAAGCTTAGGGACTGATGACCTTAGCAGTTAAGTCCCATAAGATTTCACAGCGCTGTGAGTCTGTATTTTTACCGCAGGTTGGAGGGACATGGGAAGAGCGTGAGACATGGAGCGGCCAAACAAGGCGCGAGCTAGAGGCTGGTGGTTGGTGCCGGTCCACAATGGGGTGATCCATCTGGCGCGCTCTGGCCGGCAGCGGCAGCGGCACGAGCGGCTGACGTAACGCTCCAGCTTTTGTTTCGCGCGGGATTTACGGGACGAGAGCGGATCGGCGTTGCCAGCGCGCGCCACCACCCGCCATGCCAACAACTCGCCCGGCCGGCTGGGTAAACACGGCGGGCTGCAGGGCTGCGCGGGACACGCCTTAAAATAAAAATTTATTAAAAATGTTAACCACTGTCGGTCACACAGCGGTCTTCAGACTATCTACAATCACGGTGCATATGGTCTGAAGATGGTCGCTATTTGACCTTTACCGGTCGCCACTTTTAATAAAAACAATATTGCGAACGAGACTGTTTTAATTTTAATTTTAAAACATTCCATCTCCATTCAAACGCCTCCAAAAACTACGTCTATTCCGTGCGACCCTCCAAGACTTCCTCTATAGCGCAAACCTCTTCGAGTACCACCAACACCCTGCGCCCTTAGTTATGTGTTCGATGTATTCCAAGCTCTCTGTCCACCCCTATAGTTTCTGCCCATGCAGTGGAAGGTATTCTCTGATGTATAAACATTCCTTCGTTCTATTTCTTCTTCCTCACCGACGTTGATGACAGCCTCCTCATTTCGTATCAGTCCACTCAATTTTCAGTGTCACATCTCAAATGCTCTATATTTTCTAGTGTTCTCACAGTCCGTGATTCACTTCCGTGCTGTGCTCCAGATGTAAGTTTTTCCTCATATAAAGGCTTATATTCCTACAGTTTCATCTGCATACATCATCTGCAAGCTATCGTACGGTGCGTGGCGGAGGGTACCTTGCACCATTACTAGTCATTTCCCTTCCTGCTCCACTCACAAATAGAGCGAGGCATAAGAGACTGTCATATGCTCTTATGTTCATGGCCCTTACTTTGGTTTCAATGGGATCGTTCCGCAATCAGCTTCAAAGGCCGGTTCTCTAAATTTTCTCAGTAGCGCACCTCGAAAAGAACGTCCCATTCACTCCAGGGATTCCCGTTTGAGTGGCGAAGCATCTCCGCCCTACTTGTGTGCTGATGCATCCTGCAAGTAAGAAATCCAGCAACCCGCCTCAGAATTGCTTCGATGTCTTCCTTTAATCCGACCTGTGCGGTCCCCAAAGGCTCGATCGGTTCTCAAGAGTGGATCGCACTAGTGTTCTACACTGAAGAGCCAAAAGCACTGGTACACCTGCCCATTGTCGTGTTGGGCCCCCGCGGGCACGCAGATGTACTACAACATGATCTGGCATGGACTGGACTAATGTCTGAAGTAGTGCTGGACGGAATTGCCACCGTGAATACTGCAGGGCAATCCATAAATGCGTAAGAGTACGAGGGGGTGGAGATCTCTTCTGAACAGCGCGTTGCAAGGCATCCAAGATATACTCAATAATGTTCGTGTCTGGGGTGTTTGGTGGCCAGCGGAAGTGTTTAAACTCAAAAGTGTGTTCCTCGATCCACTCTTCAGCAATTCTGGACGGGTGGAGTGTCGCTTTGTCTTGGTGGCATTGCACAAATCCGTCGAAATGCACAACGGACATGAATGGATGCAGGTAACGTCCGTGTCACCTGTCAGAGTCGTATCTAGACGTATCAGGGGTCAGCGTATCACTCCAACTACACACGCCCCACTCCATTACAGAGCTTCCACCAACTTGAACAGTGCTCTGCTGACATGCAGGGTCCATGGTTTCAAGAGGTTGTCTCCACATCCGTGCACGTCCATCCGCTCGATACAATTTGAAACGAGACTCGTCCGACCAGGCAACGTGTTTCCTGTCATCAACAATCCAATGTCAGAGTTGACGAGACCAGGTGAGGCGTAAAGCTTTGTGTCGTGCAATCATCAAGGGTTTGTGCGTGGTTTCGGCTCCGAAAGCTCATATCGATGATGTTTAGTTGAATGGTTTGCAAGCTGACACTTGTTGACGGTCCAGCATTAAAATCTGCAGAAATCTGCGGAAGGGTTGCACTTCTGTCACGTAGAACGATTCTCTTCAGTCGTCGTTGGTCCCGTTCTCGCATGATCTTTTTCCGGCAGCAGCGATGTCGGAGATCTGGTGTTTCACTCGATTCCTGATATTCACGGTACACTCGTGGAATGGTCGTACGGGAAAATACCCACTTCATCGCTGCCGCGGAGATGCTGTGGTCAATTGCTCGTGGGCCCACATAACACCACGTTCAAATTCACTTAAATCTTGATAAAATGCCATGGGCAGCAGTAACCTATTAAACAACAGTGCCAGACACTTTTGTCTTATATAGGTGCCGTCGACCGCAGCGCCGTATTCTGCCTATTTACGCATCTGTGTATTTAAATACGCATGCCTATACCAGTTTATTTGGGTCTTCAGCGTATATGCGATCCCCTGTACATACGACCGGCACTTTACTAAAGCTCTACCAATGAAACAGAATCTACCATTCGCTTTCCCCTCCATGTTCGTTCCATTTCATATCGCGGTGTTGCATTTAATCGACCTGACTGTATGAAGTAGCGTAGTACTAACGCAGTATTCGAACGTTGCCGGCTAGGCGTCATTCTTCACAGTCACTCAACGAGGATATCTTCGCACATACCACAGCATCGTAGGTTAATAGCCGTAGATTGATTCTCACCCTGTCCGTCATATTATTGACCTATATAGAGAAGAGTAGCGGCGCTGACACACTTTCCTAGAACAATACCCTTGTCTCTGATGAATATTAGATGAACACTAGCCGTCGAGAACAACGTATTGGGTGCTGTTACTTGAGAAGTCTTCGAGCCCCTCGCGTATATGGGATCTAATCCGTACGCTAGTACCTTCGCTACCAGTAAACAACAGTGCAAAATACTAGTACACTTATTTGATCAAGGAATGCTTCCTATGTTGTGCTAATGTTCTTATATCCTCCTTGCTTCGTCCACCATGCATTATTTTTCTTCCAACAGAGCAGAATTCTTTCACTACTTCTATAACGGCTTCCCCAGATTTGACGCTAATCCCATGTGTGCTACTCCTCATTACTTCTGTCTTTCTTTGGTTTTATCCAATCTGTGCCCTGTATACATCAGACCATTCCACTTAACAAGCCGTTATTCTTCCTCTGTTTCACTGAGGACAGCAGTGACACCAACGAATATTATCATCCACATTCTCTGGCGTTTTAATTTCAGCGCCTCTTTTGTACCTCACTCAAGTCATTGCCCCCTCTTTCCATTATCATTACTCTCTTTTGATTCTTACCATATTATTTTGCATTTTCCCGCATAGCTTCCCTCGAGTATTTCTGTAAATTTCACCATAGTACATAGTCCATCCTTTTTCTGAGGTATATTACGTACAATACACGGATTTCAGAATACCCACAAGAGTTCAGATAGCCGTATTACCTTGCACAGAATCATAATTAGCAGAAAAAGACACTCGTAAAATCTCTTTATAGTGAACTCGCGCAGCTAAACATATTTGAATAAAAGTTATTGTCACACAAAAGTGGAGGGGAGATGGAGTATAGGTTTATTTTGTAGCGAGATGTCTGTAAACCTTAGCTGCTGAATATTGATTCTGCACTTATCCATGTCCATACTTTCGAGGTCTATGGCTTCCTTGAGCACCGGCCACAGACGTCTGCAAAATGTCAGCCTCGAAAAAAATATAAAAAGAATGAAGACTCAATCTAGCAAATGGACAATTAAGTATAATTATTAAAATCAAAACGATAAAAACGAAAAAAAATTAGAATGATAAGAACTTAAATAAACTGAAACTCTAGCATTTCTTTCACTCCTTTTCCGGCGAAGCTACCGAGCGAGGTGGCGCAGTGGTTAGCACACTGGACTCGCATTCGGGAGGACGACGGTTCAATCCCGCGTCCGGCCATCCTGATTTAGGTTTTCCGTGATTTCCCTAAATCACTCCAGGCAAATGCCGGGATGGTTCCTCTGAAAGGGCACGGCCGACTTCCTTCCCAATCCTTCTCTAATCCGATGAGACCGATGACCACGCTGTCTGGTCTCCTTTCCCAAACCAACCAACCAACCGGCGAAGCTTTCGAAATTTATGAGACGCATTACCAAAGTGTTTGAGTTTGAAGATGAAATGACTAACAGCTATCGCTTGAGCATCTGTCTGGACTTGGTTGACGTTCTGTGTCATTGCGAAAATATAGGTCTACTTCATAACTGCGTGATACAAGTTCTATCTATAAGGAGATTAGCGTAACAATTTCTTGCACCAGTGATTGCTTGGATATGCAAAAGAATATTCTTATGACCGGTTTCGGAAAATATACGCTATCTTCAGATAAGCTTAATCACAGAAAGCTTCATGCTGATAAACAAATGTAATTGATCACTTTGAAGTTTATCACGCGACGATGTGGTGTCCATTCACTGAAATGTTAAATGTCTTCATGGTGTTCAAATTGTTTAAGCATATTTGTGTATTTGTACGTAGTTTTTTTGCACAAAGACATCTGAAAACGGCAAATGTTTGCGAAACTGGTAAAGTGAATATTCTTTTGCATATATAAGCGTTCGTTGAAGTAATAAATTATTATACAGACATCAGAGTGTTCATGTACTTCCAGAAGGCAACATATAAACTGTACAAAAATCTAGGGAGATTAGTATCACCAGTTGAAGTATCGACAACTACTGTAAACATTCGCGATTAACTGAGAAAGGTGTCGATAAGCGTCATGATCGATATTTGTAGGCCTCTAGCCGACGCCTGCCAGACTTCTACGTATGAATAATTTGCACGTTTTGTTTGAAATATTACTTTTGTAATTATGTCTCTACTGTATTATTACGTTACTGAAAAGGATCATTGTGGGTCAATGAATACAAAGCTGTAGTGGATAGTGCATGAAAATGAAGTAGAAGTGGATAGTTCCTGTGAATTATTATGGGTGGAGGTTACACTAAACAACCGAACTAGGTTAATAATTGGCTCCTTTTACCGACCTCCCTACTCAGCAGCATTAGTGGCAGAACAACTGAGAGAAAATTTGGAATACATTTCACATAAATTTTCTCAGCATGTTATAGTCTTAGGTGGAGATTTCAATTTACCAGATATAGACTGGGACACTCAGATGTTTAGGACGGGTGGTAGGGACAGAGCATCGAGTGACATTATACTGAGTGCACTATCCGAAAATTACCTCGAGCAATTAAATAGAGAACCGACTCGTGGAGATAACATATTGGACCTACTGATAACAAACAGACCCGAACTTTTCGAATCTGTATGTACAGAACAGGGAATCAGTGATCATAAGGCCGTTGCAGCATCCCTGAATATGGAAGTTAATAGGAATATACAAAAAGGGAGGAAGGTTTATCTGTTTAGCAAGAGTAATAGAAGGCAGATTTCAGACTACCTAACAGATCAAAACGAAAATTTCTGTTCCGACACTGACAATGTTGAGTGTTTATGGAAAAAGTTCAAGGCAATCGTAAAATGCGTTTTAGACAGGTACGTGCCGAGTAAAACTGTGAGGGACGGGAAAAACCCACCGTGGTACAACAACAAAGTTAGGAAACTACTGCGAAAGCAAAGAGAGCTCCACTCCAAGTTTAAACGTAGCCAAAACCTCTCAGACAAACAGAAGCTAAACGATGTCAAAGTTAGCGTAAGGAGGGCTATGCGTGAAGCGTTTACTGAATTCGAAAGTAAAATTCTATGTACCGACTTGACAGAAAATCCTAGGAAGTTCTGGTCTTACGTTAAATCAGTAAGTGGCTCGAAACAGCATATCCAGACACTACGGGATGATGATGACATTGAAACAGAGGATGACACGCGTAAAGCTGAAATACTAAACACCTTTTTCCAAAGCTGTTTCACAGAGGAAGACCGCACTGCAGTTCCTTCTCTAAATCCTCGCACAAACGAAAAAATGGCTGACATCGAAATAAGTGTCCAAGGAATAGAAAAGCAACTGGAATCACTCAATAGAGGAAAGTCCACTGGACCTGACGGGATACCAATTCGATTCTACACAGAGTACGCGAAAGAACTTGCCCCCCTTCTAACAGCCGTGTACCGCAAGTCTCTAGAGGAACGGAGGGTTCCAAATAATTGGAAAAGAGCACAGATAGTCCCAGTCTTCAAGAAGGGTCGTCGAGCAGATGCGCAAAACTATAGACCTATATCTCTTACGTCGATCTCTTGTAGAATTTTAGAACATGTTTTTTGCTCGCGTATCATGTCATTTCTGGAAACCCAGAACCTACTATGTAGGAATCAACATGGATTCCGGAAACAGCGATCGTGTGAGACCCAACTCGCCTTATTTGTTCATGAGACCCAGAAAATATTAGATACAGGCTCCCAGGTAGATGCTATTTTTCTTGACTTCCGGAAGGCGTTCGATACAGTTCCGCACTGTCGCCTGATAAACAAAGTAAGAGCCTACGGAATATCAGACCAGCTGTGTGGCTGGATTGAAGAGTTTTTAGCAAACAGAACACAGCATGTTGTTATCAATGGAGAGACGTCTACAGACGTTAAAGTAACCTCTGGCGTGCCACAGGGGAGTGTTATGGGACCATTGCTTTTCACAATATATATAAATGACTTAGTAGGTAGTGTCGGAAGTTCCATGCGGCTTTTCGCGGATGATGCTGTAGTATACAGAGAAGTTGCTGCATTAGAAAATTGTAGCGAAATACAGGAAGATCTGCAGCGGATAGGCACTTGGTGCAGGGAGTGGCAACTGACCCTTAACATAGACAAATGTAATGTATTGCGAATACATAGAAAGAAGGATCCTTTATTGTCTGATTATATGATAGCGGAACAAACACTGGTAGCAGTTACTTCTGTAAAATATCTGGGAGTATGCGTACGGAACGATTTGAAGTGGAATGATCATATAAAACTAATTGTTGGTAAGGCGGGTACCAGGTTGAGATTCATTGGGAGAGTGCTTAGAAAATGTAGTCCATCAACAAACGAGGTGGCTTACAAAACACTCGTTCGACCTATACTTGAGTATTGCTCATCAGTGTGGGATCCGTACCAGGTCGGGTTGACGGAGGAGATAGAGAAGATCCAAAGAAGAGCGGCGCGTTTCGTCACTGGGTTATTTGGTAACCGTGATAGCGTTACGGAGATGTTTAATAAACTCAAGTGGCAGACTCTGCAAGAGAGGCGCTCTGCATCGCGGTGTAGCTTGCTCGCCAGGTTTCGAGAGGGTGCGTTTCTGGATGAGGTATCGAATATATTGCTTCCCCCTACTTATACTTCCCGAGGAGATCACGAATGTAAAATTAGAGAGATTAGAGCGCGCACGGAGGCTTTCAGACAGTCGTTCTTCCCGCGAACCATACGCGACTGGAACAGGAAAGGGAGGTAATGACAGTGGCACGTAAAGTGCCCTCCGCCACACACCGTTGGGTGGCTTGCGGAGTATCAATGTAGATGTAGATGTAGATGTAGATTCGTTGTACGATAATGAATTAATAATATCCGTATCCTCCGATAACTTAACAGCAGCTAATAGAACATTTTTGACTATACACAACGCTGTACTTATTAAGGGTCTCCTGAAATGTTCACACTCATGAAATGTTTGTTCCGCATGGGCGTGACCCATTGTGGCGCTGTTAAACTGCTATCAAATTCTGTATTCATGAATTTACATCTCATCATGTACATTTTAGTGATTTGAGAGAAAATGAGTGTTACAAAATAAGTGTTGTGGCTAAGCTGTGATAGTTCAATATATATATCTCGCTCGATTGTCATGTGTTTCATGTTTATTTACTCTTTTATAATCCTGGAAATATTCGTAGTGAATCCTGTTCATTGAAGTCTCTGTTTTATTGAAGGATAATCATGGGTGAACGTAAAGGTGACTGGAAATTCTCTGAAGGTTTTTGACAAAAGGAGAAATGTTGGAAAGCCAAAGGAAGGTGTTTTTACCATAAATAACAAAGACGATAATCAGGTCTGTGAACCTAACCTTGCTGGTACACCTGCCCATTGGAATGAAGGCGACAAAGAAAGTACTTTTCAGAGGAAGATTCGTTCAGTTAATGAAAAGTATGAATGTTTTATGGGCGAATCGGATGTGAATGAAATATTTGATACGTCAGTTGCAAACGGAATTTTTGGAAATTTTGTAAGATATATTCAGTGTAGTGAAGACGGACTGGAACCCTCTACAAAAAAAAAAAAAAATCATGAAGAAGTTGTCAGTGAAATGGAAATGACGTGTGGTAAGTATTCATACATGACCACCTTTTGGGACAGTGTTGCATTAACTCCAAATGAAGAAAATGGTAGCAAACTCAATGAACACAACGTTAGATTTGTTTATGCCTTGCGTACAATTGCTAAGGTGCAGTTTTCTGTGACCTGATGAATCTTCAAAATCCCCCATCCAAGTTTATGAGCTTTAAAAGACTTATTGCGTCTGAAATAGAAGATGTCTGCATAGAACTATGAGGAAAGCTGTGGAGAGGCAGTAACAGAAAACAGTGGTAATAGGGACTTGACTGCAGCGTTCGATGGTACCTGGCATAAACTGGGACACACATCTCTTCATTGGGTAGTATCTGCCACCAGTATGTATATAGGGAAAATTTTAGATGTAGCAGTAATACCTAAATATTGTAGCTGTCCACAAAAAAATAAAGGTACACATGAAAATAGCTGCACAGCTAACTACAGTGGCAGTGCGAAGGAATGGAAGTGACGTGTTCCAAGTGTATTTCAATGTTCTTTGCGGTTGATAAAGTGCGATATGTGAATTACCTTGGTCACGGCGATTCTAAAAGTTGAAACGTATTCAAGAACTGAAGCTCTTTGGTGATGATGTTGTAGTGCAGATATTTGAGTGTATTGTACACGTACAGAAACGAGTGGGATCAAGACTTCGGGGACTGAAAGTTTTGTACAAAAAATTATAATTCAGTGATGGTAAAGTGTTGGGCGGGAAGTGTAGGTTAACTGACAGTGTAATTGACAAAATAGAGAACTATTATGAAATGGCTATTAGGCAAAACACACACAGTATCGACGAAATCAAGAAGGCAGTTCGGGCTCTTTTTTTTTTTTCACACTTTTACAACCGATGAAAGACCCCGTCATTATTTGTGTCCCAAAGGAGAAAACAGCTGGTGTCAGCATAACAAGGGATTGCTAACTGGTGAAGTGTACACTCAAACATAGTCTGCCTGATGCGGCAATGGAGGTGATGAAACCTATTTTCAGAGACTTAGCAGCACCTGAACTGTTAAAGAAGTGTGTTCATGGAAAAACACAAAACCCCAATGAAAATGTAAGTAGTGTTATATGGTCAAGAATCCCCAAGACTGTGTTTGTTGGCATAGAAACACTTCACTTTGGTGTGTATGATGCTGTTGCTACTTTCAACGATGGTAACGTTGTAAGGTGCAAAGTTTTCGAAATATGGGAATGAAGATAGGTTTCAACAAGTAGGAACGATGGT
This sequence comes from Schistocerca serialis cubense, assembly GCF_023864345.2. Classification (NCBI taxonomy): domain Eukaryota; kingdom Metazoa; phylum Arthropoda; class Insecta; order Orthoptera; family Acrididae; genus Schistocerca; species Schistocerca serialis. The sequence continues at coordinate 126,641,842 of NC_064642.1, read as the reverse complement.
TTCTTTAGACAAGGAACGTCTTCGGGCTGCTGACAGGGCTGTAAATAGCCTAGAAATGTAAGCCAGAGTAAACAGGAGGAGGACAAAGAGGAAGCTGGAGGAGGAGTTCGCAGAAAATGAAGATAATCCATTCTATGGATCTGGAATGCACTAAAAAGATAATCCAAACTTCGCTGCTCGATTCCCAAAAGTTTAATTTTTTCATACAAATTACATGTTTTCTCAGGATCTAACAAACCAATTTGCTTCAAAAGTTCTGCGTAACTTAACACAGCCTTTTTCCAAAAACCTTTATCTTGTTGAATTTATAGACAAAAATGACACAGAAAAGTAGTTAATTTTCATTACAATAGAAAAAATTAATCTCTAACAACTAAATTAAAATATCTAAAAACCCTTGTGTTAATTTATAGTCTATATTCCAATAAATAACCTGCAAAAATTACAACTTAGTAGCTCAAATGTTTCCTGGGAAAACATGTAATTTATAAGAGCTATTTTAACATTGAAAGATAGGGTTCTCTGGAACCCCTTAGGAAGTTCTCTATCTTGTCTCAAGGAGAAGGAATTTATTATTCTGATTGTAATTACAAGAATGAGCGAACTGCATTCTTGGCAAGGTCTGATTCTTCATGTACATATCGTTGCACTATGAATAACAGTACTATTTTATCTTCGAATAAACCTGGGGTATTTCTGCTGAACTCGCAGTGAATCTTTCTGATGGATGCAAAATACACGTATTCCCTGTTCCAGAACTTTGAAAAAAGGGGGTGATCAAACAGAAAATGCGAAATAATCTCTCATTTTTCAACAGAGCCTCGCGAGTGATTACACCTTGCCCACCTACTATCTAACTAGCTTACTACCTCTATAATATAAAATTTGTCCGCCCGTCCAAAATAAAGACATCTGCTGTTCACTTATGTATGCGAATTTATTGTGACGATAAATTATAACTGTAAGACGAAACCTTGGAAATTCGCTGAAGAGTTAAGGCCTTATAGTTTCGCAAAGACGATCCGACTCGTGTATTATCGTGAGCTACCATGATGAAAGAAAACTTTTGCCTTCTTTGCCATATACAGGCGTTTCATTTGAATAGTATTTTTCAGTTTTCCGGCAGCTAAGAGTAATATTCCTTGATGATAATTGTTCCGAAGCAGGGACGGCCTGTGAGCACTACGTCTAAAAAGAAAAAGTACTACTTATAATTTTTTCCTGGAAACGAAAAAGTTATTACTTTGTTTCGGATCACTGACTCCTGCAACTTTGTAATGACGCATTCTTGGTATATCTGCTGATAAGAAATGTCGATTAACTGACTCATGAATATGTGTCCATTGAGTAAGACATGGTTTGTTTATCGCATTTTTGCTGAACTAGTTTTCGGAAATCTTGAAGTCTCGTTGTCTTCTGTGGACAAACGAGGATTATTAAATACACAGATCGAATTCTTAATCGTCAATATCCAAGCAGAAGAATCATTCAGCGCCGAATATCTCATATCGATTCTACCAAACGTGCTTAGAAACGCAAAGTACCGGGTGATCAAAAAGTCAGTATAAATTTGAAAACTAAATAAGTCACGGAATAATGTAGATAGAGAGGAACAAATTGACACACATGCTTGGAATGAAATGGGGTTTTATTAGAAAAAAAAGATAAAGTTCAAGGAATGTCCGACAGATGGCGCTTCATCTGATCAGAATAGCAATAATTAGCATAACGAAGTAAGACAAAGCAAATATGATGTTCTTTACAGGAGATGCTCAATATGTCCACCATCATTCCTCAACAATAGCTGTAGTCGAGGAATAATGTTGTGAACAGCACTGTAGAGCATGTCCGGAGTTCTGGTGAGGCATTGGCGTCGGATGTTGTCTCTCAACATTCCTAGAGATGTCGGTCGATCACGATACACTTGCGACTTCAGGTAACCCCAAAGTCAATAATCGCACGGACCTGGGAGGACCTGGAAGGCCAAGCATGACGAAAGTGGCGGCTGAGCACACGATCATCACCAAACGACGCGCGCAAGAGATCTTTCACGCGTCTAGCAATATGGGGTGGAGCGCAATCCTGCATAAACATGATACGTTCCAGCAGGTGTTTATCAGCCAGGATGGGGATGATGCGATTCTGTAACATATCGGCGTAACTCTCACCCGTCGCGGTAGCAGTTACAAAACCAGAATCACGCATTTCCTCAAAGAAAAAAGGCCCGATAACGGTACCGTAGATGTGGTAAATCCAACCCATACCGTGACTTTCTCGTCGTGCAATAGAGTTTCCACGACAGTTCTATGATTTTCGGTAGCCCAAATTCTGCAGTTGTGGGCGTTGACAGACCCTCGGAGCGTGAAATGAGCTTCGTCGGTCCACAACACGTTACTCAACCAATCGTCATCTTACGCCATCTTTTGAAACGCCCACACTGCAAATGCCCTCCGCTTCACTAAATCGCCAGGTAACAGTTCATGATGCCGGTGGCTTTTGTACGGATAGCATCGGAGGGTACGCCTAAGTGCCAACCAAACAGTAGTGTATGGAATGCCGGTGCGACGTGCGACTGCACGAGCGCTGACTTCCCCGTGCATAGACGAACCCGCTACAGTCTCCATTTCTTCCTGAACTGTCTCAGCAACATTACGCCTTGTGCTTGGTCGGCCACTATGGGGTGTATCGTCTAAACAACCCGTGGCTTCGAGCTTCGAAATCATTCTCGCCGCAGCTGCATTTGTCAACGGGTCTTTACCCGTTCGAATCCCCTTCTTATGGCGATAGGATCGTAACGCTGAACTAGCACACTCCCCCTTCTGGTAATACAGCTTCACTAAAAGCGCCTTTTTAGGTAACGTCAACATGTTGCGACTGCTGGCGCATCTGATTCTCTCTCTGATTACAGCTCCTTTTATGTACGATTGTCATGCGCAGTCACTGACGTTTTGCTGCCCAGCGCCATCTGTCGGACGTTTTGTGAACTTTGGTTTTTTTTCGTTCTAATAAAACCCCATGTCATTCCAAGCAAGTATGTCAATTTTTACCTCTCTATCTACATTATTCAGTGGTTTATTAAGTTTTCAAATTTATACTGACTCTTTCATCACCCGGTACTTTATCACAGCTCGTATTCTGTTTTATACGTGTAAGACGAAACTCTTAGCACCTGACTGCAAACACGACTGTCAGATACAAGTAATACATTTGACGGGTATACAAGTCATGCCCCGCAGCTCGTAAATATTGACGTCACAACACGAACGGTACAATAGGCTGATGTAAGGAAATTGTATGTTATGTAAATGGTTGGTGTAGGGGGAAGGGGGGGGGGCGCAGAAAGGAAAGGGAAGGAACTGATGATATTAGTTGCATCGAAACATTATGTGGAATCAGCGGCGATGATTTAAAATATGTGCAGGGCCGGGACTCGAACCCGGGACCTCCTGCTTACTAGGCAGTTTGTGTTACTACTGCCCCAACCGGCCACAGTGTTTATCGCAAATGCACGGACTATCTCGGCACTCCCCGGGCCGACCCGCATTCCCACGTAGCGCCACCTATCTGCTGTCCTCGTCTATGTGCTCCACGCTCGCTGATTTCAGATTCCCGCTTCAAGGTCGAACGATATTGAGGATCCGCACTGAAGGTTGTGTTTGAGGCGAATCAATTACTCGGACATGCCCAGAAGATCACATACCACGCAGTCATGTGGCTGTATGTCACTTCATGATGATCGGTTCGACGGCAACTCATAGTGAAACAAGACTAGGAATATGGATTGAGAGTAAACGAAAGAAATACGAAAGTAGTGAAAAGCAGCAGAAATGAGAAAGCGCGAAAGTTAACATCAAAACTGATAACCACAAAGTAGATAAAGTTAGGGAATTCTGGCACTTGAAAGCAAAATAACCCATGACGGAAGAACCAAGGAGGATATAAAAAGCGGACTAGCACAGCCAAAAAGGGCATTGCTGTCCTAGAGAAATGTCCTACTATAAAGCACAGGTCTTAATTTGAGGAAGAAATTTCTGAGAATTTAGATTTGGAACGCAGAATTGTGTGGTTGTGGATCACAGACTGCGAGAAACCCGGAACAGAAGACAATTGAAGCATTTGAGATGATGTGCTACAGAAGAATGTTGAAAATTAGATTGACTGATAAGGTAAGGTCTCAGGAAGTTCTCCGCAGAACTGGCGAAGAAGGAACGTATGGAGACCAATTACAAGAACACAGGATAGCATTGTAGGACATGTTTTAAGACATTAGGGAGTGTCTTCATTGATACCAAAGGCAGCAGTGGAGGGTAGAAACTGTGGAGGAAGACAGAGATTGGAATATATACAACAAATAAGTGGTGACGTAGGTTGCAGGTGCTAGTCCCAGATGAGGAGGTTGGCACAGGAGAGGATATCGCGGAGGGTCGCATTAAATCAGTCACAAGAATGATGACTCACATTAAAAAAAATTGACCTTCCTCACAGAAATAACTAAGAGTGTCACGGATATGCTACATCACTATGTGTAGCTGTCATTACAATAAACGCATTTACCCTTGCATCGAGACTTTTTCATGAAATTTCTGTCACCGACTTTCTAACACAGAAATATTTTGTTGATGCCCAGCTATTCACAAGAATAGACTTAAGTCTTAGTTTTTCCCATGGTGTTCAGGAGTGGAACGGCGGAGGATTAGTCTAAAGGTTGTTCGATGTACTCTCTGCCAGTCTCTAATTATGAACTGCAGAGTAGTCCAGTAGATGTACCCATCGAATTATACTGGTGTGTCATCTAGGAATTCGCACGTTCCCTAAATCCTATTAATTTGTTAACATTTATGCCATGTCGCTGTTAGTTCGATAGCTTTCAGAACGTCCTTCGTAGAAACCTCCTCGACTGTTATCTGTTCATAAAATAGTATGAACATCCATTATTGTACAGTTGGGATTGTGGCTTCTTTAAAATTTGAAGATATTACATACCTGCATCCTATCAACATACTTTTAATCTGCGTTGAAAGTAAATACGCAAAAGTTATCTCATTATAGCTTGGTGGACAGTAAACAAACAAATATTATGTCACATCGGTACAAATTTCTTTTTTTTCATGTTGTCTCTTACAAATGGCGTGAGAGCAAGAACCTTTTGTCCTAATCGTACTGCTCTGTGAAAATATATTGCTGCGAAATGTCCTCCCGGCATGGGTGTGGGTGTGCGTCTTGTTCTCAGCTCAGCGTAAGTTAATTTAAGTTTGATTAAGTAGTGCGTGAGCCTAGGGACCGATGACCTCAGCAGTTTGGTCCCATAGGAACTTACCAAAAATTTCCACGGAAAATGGTCCATATTTATGGGGTTACTATATGTGGTCTCTTAAGTACAAATTATTTCCGTGTAGACGACGGTAAAGATGATACATGATTAAGGACGGAGCAATGTTTATCTTGGCTTTGTTTGCACATTGTCTTGCTTCAGGCAAAGAGAACTGAAGTAAACTTGAAAAAACTTTGCTTAGAAACTTGACAGTATAACAAACTGAGGAAATGTGTCACACATAATACCCCTAAAGAAAGAAACAATGCAGAGGTTTTGTTTATATTTCAGTTGAGTGTCATGGTGACGCCAAAAACTGCCCTTTCTCAACTTTTGTGTCACTTTCGTTTGGAAGACAATCTGAACAGCCGTCTTCGGTTGTTTGCAGATGACGCTGTCGTTTATCGACTAATAAAGTCATCATAAGATCAAAACAAACTGGAAAATGATTTAGAAAAAATATCTGAATGGTGCGAAAAGTGGCAGTTGACCCTGAATAACGAAAAGTGTGAGGTCATCCACACGAGTCCTAAAAAGAACACGTTAAACTTCGGTTACACGATAAATCAGTCTAATCTAAAAGCCGTAAATTCAATTAAATACCTAGGTATTACAATTACGAACAACTTAAATTGGAAGGAACGCATAGAACATGTTGTGGGGAAGGCTAAACAAAGACTGCGTTTTATTGGCAGAACACATAGAAAATGTAACAGACCTACTGAGGAGACTGCCTACACTACGCTTGTCCGTCCTCTTTTAGAATACTGCTACGCGGTGTGGGATCCTTACCAGGTAGGACTGACGGAGCACATCGAAAAAGTTCAAAGAAAGGCAACACGTTTTGCATTATCGCGAAATATGGGAGAGAGTGTCACAGAAATGATACAGGATTTGGGCTGAAAATCGTTAAAAGAATGGCGTTTTTTGTTGCGACGGAATCTTCTCATGAAATTCCAATCACCAACTTTCTCCTGCGAATGCGAAAATATTTTGTTGACACCGACCTACATAGGGAGGAACGAGCATCTCGTGGTCGTGCGGTAGCGTTCTCGCTTCCCACGCCCGGGTTCCCGGGTTCGATTCCCGCCGGGGTCAGGGATTTTCTCTGCCTCGTCATGGCTGGGTGTTGTGTGATGTCTTTAGGTTAGTTAGGTTTAAGTAGTTCTAAGTTCTAGGGGACTGATAACCATAGATGTTAAGTCCCATAGTGCTCAGAGCCATTTGAACCATTTTTTTTTAGGGAGGAACGATCACCACGATAAAATAAGGGAAATCAGAGCTCGTACGGAAAGATATAGGTGTTCATTCTTTCCGCGCGCTATACGAGATTGGAATAATAGAGAATTGTGAAGGTGGTTCGATGAACCCTCTGCCAGGTACTTAAATGTGATTTGCAGAGTATCAATGTAGATGTAGACGTAGATATAGATTTGACCCTCGTAACTCATTAAATATTAAAAGCTGTGAGGCAGTAAAAATAAATGTCAGCGCTTTGATTGGTTTAGTAACAGTTCTCCATATTTTATTATTATTTAGTCAGTTTCTCGAATGTTCTCCTTGGTATGTGCAATACCATAATTGATTCTGAAGCTGAATTTCCTGTAGGTCCTCCACCTCAGCCTGTTATCGGTTGACCTTGACAACAAGTAGCAGCCACCAGTTCCTGGAAGATGCGAGCCTTCCCTGAGAGCAAAGCGTTGTTGGCGTTGTATCTTGGGAACGTTATGTGACGTCCCCCGCTACCGAGCGCGTAATTACGTTAGTCGAGCTACGCGCCGCGGCGTCTTCTGCGGAAGCCTCTTCATTAGTGGAGGGGCCCGGATCGTAAAGCAAGCCGCTCCTTGCGTGGCCGCACGGCTATGATAAGTCGGCGAGAGCTTTCCCAGGACTCACCCCTCCACTATTTCCAGGAACCGCCAACTTACGGGCCTCTGACTGAGCTGCTGTTTATGCGGTAGTGAGTCATGTGCGACCACACGGTACCGCTAGAGTTCCTGTCCGCGATCGCTTAGTCAGCATTGACACTTTCACGTCTTGCAGGCTCGGCAGTCTTCCAGGCAACAACAGTTGCACGTGTAGGATAAAATCTCGGTTTTCAAGCAGAGTCAGAAGTAAAACCACTGACTGCAGTTTTACTCCTGACGACGATGGCGGAGCTAGCCATCGAAAGCTCAAGAATGTTATTGGAATTGACGCGGCTTGAAACCTGAGAAGATTTTATCCAGTCATGCCGCCGCGAAAGACCCCGAGGATACAGCTGTACGTCTGCATCACACGCTGTTGCTGACTATAAGACTTTCGGAACTGCCCGAAGTACAGCTGTGCGGAGGGGTCATGGCCCGTGCTTTGGTGGATCAGTTGGTAGAGCACTTGCCCGCGAAAGGCAAAGGTCCCGAGTTCGACTCTCGATCCAGCACACACTTTTAATGGCAGAAAGTTTCACATCAGCGCACACTCCGCTGCGAAGTGAAAATTTCATTCTGGAAGAGTGTACATTATTTCCTTCATTCTGCCGTTCTTTTCGTTTCTCTTTGTTGTCTTAACTACTTCTCGTAGGCGTCCAAATGATTTGGGCACTAATAATAATAATAATAATAATAACAATAATAACAATAATCCTCGTCCTCGTCCTTTCAAGGAACACACAAACAAAATCGTTCCCATCTTTTTCTGGGTCTTCCAGTATCTCTTTTCCCATTCGGCTTGCGGTTTAGGATCTTCTGAAGAATTCTGTGGCCTGACATTCTCATGAGGTGTTGTTTTTGAATTTTTCCATTCATTCTGCAAATATTTAATTCTGTTCTAGTATCTGCGTATCTAATCATATCTCTTCCTGTGCAGCCGCGTGGAGTAACAACGCGGTCTGGGCAGCTTGTCACGATCCGTGCGACTACCCCCGTCGGAGGTTCGAGTCCTCCCTCGGACATGGGTGTGTGTGTTGTCTATAGCGTAAGTTAGTTTAAGTTAGATTAAGTAGTGTGTAGGCTTAGGGACCGATGACCTCAGCAGTTCGGTCCCATAAGACCTTACCACAAATTTCCAAATTTCTTCTTGTGCAGCCCTTTGTCTTTCTGAGGAACGTCATCTCCGATATTTGAATTTTATTTTCTTGTTTTTTTTTGTGGTAAGCGAGCTTTCGCTTCTGTAGCGTAACACGTAAGTCAATAATTTATTTGTGGAGAAAGAGCCAGTTTTGTGGGACAAAATTCCAGAAGATTGCAAGGATAAGATATACACAAACAATGTGAAAACGATAAGTAGAAAAATTCGCTAAGCACAGTCGTTTAAAGATGTTTTTCGGAAATTCAAAAATTTATGAGTAATAATCTTTTCAAACAATTATTTTAGGAATAGCCAGATTACAGACCCAGGTGAAGTCCTCACATTATCCGCGGACATTCCTCCACATTCTTGTCTAGCTGCCCATTATCGATTATCTGCAGTTTCATAGCCATCTCTGTCACACGCAAAGTTCTGCAAAGCCTTTTATGGTATCTACAGTTCAAAGATTTTAGAAAAAAAATGCTAACGTTTGTTCAAGTTCCATCTTGCTAGGACCCTGCTGCGGGATTGTCAAGCAATAAAATGAATGGAGTTACCGTGCCGCGCCAAGTTCAACAGCAGTCGGATAAATGTGGAATCGCTTTGGCGTCATGCCATACACATGGTGCCTTTTAGACGGCTGTCGCACATGGGTGAAATGGGCCAAAGAAATTTTCCGTCGCTTGACGGAAAGACTTCTAACTTATACCAATAAACAGAAGACCTAGGAAGCAAAGTAAGCAATGTGTTAATACTACAGTTTGTTGTGTTTTTCGACACGTCGAGAAACATTTCATTGAATTTACCGAATATAAAAGCTGCTTGCCATCCTGGTACAATCTGTTCAAATGGTTCAAATGGCTCTGAGCACTATGGGACTCAACATCTTAGGTCATAAGTCCCCTAGAACTTAGAACTACTTAAACCTAACTAACCTAAGGACATCACACACACCCATGCCTGAGGCAGGATTCGAACCTGCGACCGTAGCAGTCCCGCGGTTCCGGACTGCAACGCTAGAACCGCTAGACCACCGCGGCCGGCTACAATCTGTTTCAATCCGACATTCTGTTTCCAAGTTGTGTGTGAGTCCTACTGGAATCATCCCACACCACAGCAGCTGCAGTTGTGTCAGGCAAATCCAACACCTTCCATGAAAACCCTGACATGATAAGCAAATCCAGTAGTATGTCACATAGCTCCGAATAAATCGTGACATTAAATTAACCAAAGTAATACGAGTAACGAGTGAGCAAATGGAATACCACAGACTAACACAAGAATGCCTAAATGCATGTCATACCTTCCCACCGTGAGACAGACGCAGTTCCGAGGGGAGAAACGAGAACAGAAGCCGAGAGCAGAACCGTGTTAAGCTGGAAGGCCCTACGATAAGGGACGGATACCCACGTTGCCAGCTAACCGCTAGGACCACCCCCCAGCCCATGTTAAAAGCTAGAGCCCTCCAGAAGTACAGTATACTCGTAGATCTTACGATAACACTAAAAGGACCACACCAGCTGCAAGTTTTAGCGTGAGACTTTTTCGCGTCTCTGTTACGTTGCAAACTTTAAAAACATTGCCCCACCACGAAAAGTATAACGTGTCTCATTGGATAGACAGAATTTTTGTAGGCGGAGCTTAAGGTTAACATTGAGACCCTGATTGGTCAGATGAAAACACAGCCAGATAGTTTTTTCAAACCAACTTCGGTAAATTGTAGTAAGGAGAAGTTAGGAGGGAGTTACTTCCTAGACGGCGAGGTGAGCGGAGCTGTGCTGCCCGTCGCCCCCTGACGAACACCGACAAGGTAATGAACATACGCCATGCCGCATAACAGCGCATAAAGCTTCACTCAGAACCGCAGAAGTCTCATCTGTTACACCCCCTTTTTGCGTAATGCTAGTGTCGATCGTCAATTAAAGCTCATGGTGTTCACATTTGCCACTTGAAGTAAAAATCTGAAACGCCATGATTTTTCTGTTATATAGTTATTGAGAAGCCACATCAGCCACTGTAATTCAGCCCGCATCTCGTGGTCGTGCGGTAGCGTTCTCGCTTCCCACGCCCGGGTTCCCGGGTTCGATTCCCGGCGGGGTCAGGGATTTTCTCTGCCTCGTGATGGCTGGGTGTTGTGTGCTGTCCTTAGGTTAGTTAGGTTTAAGTAGTTCTAAGTTCTAGGGGACTTATGACCACAGCAGTTGAGTCCCATAGTGCTCAGAGCCATTTGAACCACTGTAATTCACGACAAGTTAGATAAGTAATTAAAGATAATTGAGGGTCACTGTAGACCATTTTGATAGTTTTCTCTCTTGTGAAACTTAATTTAAACCTAGATTATAGATGTGATATGGCATAGGTCATCCTTCGATACATTGTAGAACTTGGAAACCCACTCAGGGAATATTCGTTCACATTTTTGTTGAACGCAGTTGGTTTTTATCATCCTGTATTAAAACATTTCCTTTAATCAATAGTGCAATTTATAAACAATGTTTTGTGAGTAGAATAAAATTTCCAATGGTAAACTTAACTTCTTTTTCGACGTTATTTTACCAGCTAACTACAAATAGGAAAGCCTTGAACCCCTTCCACTAAATTTAGTTAGTATTAAGATTCTTTTACAGGGAGTGCAGTGGAGCTGACGCTGAAATCATTAAGTATCGCTAGTCTCACTGAACTCTTCTGAATTCTACATGTCATGTGTGGTCTGGCGTCTCCTTACCAGCAACAGGTCCCAGGTTCAAACTAGTCAATTCCCTAAAAAACACGCTCAGAGCGTCGTTGCGCGAAAGTGGTAGGGAGACACGATATAGAACAAACAGACACCACGCAGAATGTTGGACAGTATAGTCCAGCCATCTGTCATGGGGGGCACGCGAGTTCGGTGCACATCGAGCTGAAGCCAAAGCAGCGAGTACTTTGGTAGTCTTCCAGACAGGCGAATAACGGCGGCTGTCGCACTATTGCTCGTCGCCGTGACGTTCGTCAATCGGGCAGAGAGATGACATCGCTCTGTCTGAGAGGGCAATAAGTGGTCCTGTGATGTCATTCAGCGGCCATAGGCAAAGACGAACATTCCCGTTATCAGCACACGTGGCTATTTAAGCAAATAAGCAGCAGCATCTTGAATTTCTGTCTGTAACCAGCAGACTATAGTCTTCATCAGGATTCTTCATGCCCCATGTATAGCAGCCACGAACTCTCAGCGATGTCTTAGCTCTGGGCAGTCTTTACTTCTGCAGAGTGACTAAATTTCAAGCCACTCTAACGAGTTATAACGATCAGCTCACGCAACACGAAGGGCGTTGCATAGTGACTGCCCAGTATGAAAACAGTGCAGTGCAGGTACTGCTGTGGGGCCAGGTCGTTAACGGCTGCCAACGTAATGGGACCTGATTTTTTTCAGTAACTCCACAGTCCGGGATGCGGTAAAACGAATCCATGTGCGGGATTGGCGTGTGGAACGTACATAAACCTATGACAGGTACAACGGTGCACCCCGTAACTCTTATTTTCTTTGGCATACTGGTGCAGAACCCTGGAGTCGGCTCCATCTATACTGTGCCGGATGATTTCTTGGGGCTAATTGGCTTATTATTGTGGATTCACACTCTACACATCTACAGAATGGGTTAGCATTTTGGTAAACACTCCATTCCCTCAAACAGATCATTGCAGTAAAAGGTCTCTCAACAGCTATTACTACAGATAATGGCTCCTAGTTCACTGCTCCAAAATTTGTGTATTCCTGCATGGCTCATGGAATTTAGCACCTCTGCAGCGCGCCATTTCATCTGGAATTGAACAGAGTCACGAAACGCTTCTTTCGGACTTAAAAGGCTCACGTGAAAAGACTCATTGCTGAATACACTTGCTGATTTTATTTCTTCTTGGAGGAGTTCGCCTCATGAGGACACTTCTTCGACAGAGATTCTGGACGGACGGAATACTAGGACCCTTCTTTCCCTCACTGCATCTCGTCTATAGGGTAGCACCCAATCACTGGGCTCGGAAGATAAAACAGCGAATTCAAGTGCACGCCATGCTCTCGCCTTTCTGGTTGCAGTATGGAACGACGTAGTGGCGTCCTGGGGCTGTTGTCTGTCACCTGGGTAGCCCAATGTATGTCATACTGATAGTGGAACGGGATACGCTAAACAAACATGTGGATCAGAGTTGATACTTTTCCTCCTTCCAGGAATTATAGCCCAGATTCAGTTTCAGGTGAAGTTACCACTTCTGAGCTCGCTCAGTAAGATTGTTGAGAAGGTGATTCTCAAACGCATCACTAGGCACTGCATAACAAATGACAACCTGAGACCGGAGCAATTAGGCTTAAGGAATCACCAATCCACAACACAACAACTCCTACGGGTCGTTGAACACATAACACATGGCTTCAACATAAACAAAACTACAGGGGCAGTGTTCCTGGACATCGAAAAGGCTTTCGACCGTCTATGGCACAACGGCCTCATCCGCAAACTCAGCGACGCGGGATTCCCCGACGGGCTGCTGCGTCTAATACACTCATACCTCACAGACAGGAGTTTCAACACTGACGTGCAGGGAAAACAATCAACACGACACGGTATACACGCGGGAGTACCCCAGGGAAGCATCCTAGGGCCCCTACTGTTTAACCTCTACATAAACGATCCAACCACACACAACACAATGATGGCAATCTACGCGGATGACACAGCCATCCTTGCGCAAGATTGGAAACCATCAAACATTACGTCGCGCCTACAGACTGCACTCAGAGTGGCCGAGCATTGGTTGGAGAAATGGCGTGTTAGAGTAAACGTCGACCAGTGCGAAGCCGTTCTGTTCACTAGAAGACCGAAGCAACTGCGCAAACACCGCTACTGCAGACCAATAACTCTACATGCACGCCCAATACGTTTCCGCGAGAAAGTCAAATACCTCGGTGTCTGGCTGGACCGGAAATTACTCTGGGGGGACGACATACAACACATGACCAACCGAGCTAGTGCGAAGCTCAAACAGCTCTATCCTATGCTCAACAGGCGTAGCACACTGAACAGAAGGGTGTCGAGGTCCATGTACATGACACTTATCCGACCCCTGATGACGTACGCAGCTCCTGTCTGGGGATACGCTGCGCCTACACGCCTGCGCCGTCTGCAGCTCATACAAAACAAAGTACTCAAAATCATAAGCAATGCTCCACGATACACACGCATCGCGGACCTTCACCGGGAATACCGACTTGAGACTCTCACGGAGTTAATCCACAAACTCACCACAAGACTATACAGAAACTCCAGACATTCGCAGAACCCGTTTATTCTGAATCTGGGGAACTACGACCACAACCATAGACGGAAACATAAAAGACCAAAAGACATACTTGTAAGGACATAACATCTATGGCCAAGCATAAGCAAACATAACGGCACAGTCGAGCCCCTGTTAATCAGACGCCATTACTGGATATCCAGCTGAAATATACTGTCGAATAACTGGCACCACACAGGGAAGCCGTACCGTACACTGCACGCAAACAAGCTCCACACACCCCCCACACAGTGAGATGATCTATGGCCGATCTCCCACTACTGTATAACGATTTTGATTGTTCCAGGAATGTAGCAGCTGCAGCAACTGGGACACATCGCCATCGATTGTCACTGTAATGATGCATGATACCTATACTAACAAATCCAACCTTGCATGAGCTATCGCAGCTAGTAAGCCACTACTGCTCTTACTACCCATCCCACTGTCGCAGAGGTTTTTTTCCCACGCCACGAGCCATGGCACTTTTTTCCCTCTGCTCTTCAAATCGCTACCCTCACTCGCGTTTCGTCCACTATCTATCACCTGATGGACCGTGTAAATGAGTAGCCTTACCCAGACGCACGGACAACATCACAGCCCAGCATCCTGTGATCCACTTACTAGACAACTAACATGTTTACGGAGGTGACAGTACAACTTTTGGTTTGGTCACCACGTTGGAGCGGGCGTGGAGGGGCCCCATCTCTATTTTTACCCTGGAAGGGGGAGGAGAAGATGCAGAACCGCAGGAGCCTACCAGTGACAACAACCCCCACCACCAGACTGGATGGACTCAGTGTTGCAGGATCAACACAGAGGCCAGGATGGAAGTAGACCTCGTCCATTAACCACAGAAGCAGCTCCTTTGGGGGTTGGAGGGACCGAAGGGATGCTGTATCCTACACCGCAATCCCACCATTAAGTCCACTGTTACAGTTGGATGGAGATTCGCCCTACATCAAGGTGAAGTCAGTGGAGCGAGTGGCGGCAACACTACTTGTGCGTCTCTGTCACGTCCACCAGTCACACAAAGACATCTGCCTGAGAAGTCAATGAGCAGATGTTTGATACTGTCTGGCTGCCGCAGCCAATCGCATTTGTTTCCGGTGTCATGTGTACGAAATTCGCTTTCCAACGAATTAGATTCACAATTGTCAGTCTGCAGTCTTCGGCAGCATACTTCAGTTCATGGGTATAGCACCCACCACACACAGATAAGCTCAGCGACCTCAGTAACGAAATAGTTGAAGTCTGGAGGGTGACTACACGTATAATGGACTTAACCTCATGCAAGGCAAGTTTCCTCTTCATCGTCGATAATGTGGATGGCAGGACATATACACTCCTGGAAATTGAAATAAGAACACCGTGAATTCATTGTCCCACGAAGGGGAAACTTTATTGACACATTCCTGGGGTCAGATACATCACATGATCACACTGACAGAACCACAGGCACATAGACACAGGCAACAGAGCATGCACAATGTCGGCACTAGTACAGTGTATATCCACCTTTCGCAGCAGTGCAGGCTGCTATTCTCCCATGGAGACGATCGTAGAGATGCTGGATGTAGTCCTGTGGAACGGCTTGCCATGCCATTTCCACCTGGCGCCTCAGTTGGACCAGCGTTCGTGCTGGACGTGCAGACCGCGTGAGACGACGCTTCATCCAGTCCCAAACATGCTCAATGGGGGACAGATCCGGAGATCTTGCTGGCCAGGGTAGTTGACTTACACCTTCTAGAGCACGTTGGGTGGCACGGGATACATGCGGACGTGCATTGTCCTGTTGGAACAGCAAGTTCCCTTGCCGGTCTAGGAATGGTAGAACGATGGGTTCGATGACGGTTTGGATGTACCGTGCACTATTCAGTGTCCCCTCGACGATCACCAGTGGTGTACGGCCAGTGTAGGAGATCGCTCCCCACACCATGATGCCGGGTGTTGGCCCTGTGTGCCTCGGTCGTATGCAGTCCTGATTGTGGCGCTCACCTGCACGGCGCCAAACACGCATACGACCATCATTGGCACCAAGGCAGAAGCGACTCTCATCGCTGAAGACGACACGTCTCCATTCGTCCCTCCATTCACGCCTGTCGCGACACCACTGGAGGCGGGCTGCACGATGTTGGGGCGTGAGCGGAAGACGGCCTAACGGTGTGCGGGACCGTAGCCCAGCTTCATGGAGACGGTTGCGAATGGTCCTCGCCGATACCCCAGGAGCAACAGTGTCCCTAATTTGCTGGGAAGTGGCGGTGCGGTCCCCTACGGCACTGCGTAGGATCCTACGGTCTTGGCGTGCATCCGTGCGTCGCTGTGGTCCGGTCCCAGGTCGACGGGCACGTGCACCTTCCGCCGACCACTGGCGACAACATCGATGTACTGTGGAGACCTCACGCCCCACGTGTTGAGCAATTCGGCGGTACGTCCACCCGGCTTCCCGCATGCCCACTATACGCCCTCGCTCAAAGTCCGTCAACTGCACATACGGTTCACGTCCACGCTGTCGCGGCATGCTACCAGTGTTTGCGATGTAGCTCCGTATGCCACGGCAAACTGGCTGACACTGACGGCGGCGGTGCACAAATGCTGCGCAGCTAGCGCCATTCGACGGCCAACACCGCGGTTCCTGGTGTGTCCGCTGTGCCGTGCGTGTGATCATTGCTTGTACAGCCCTCTCGCAGTGTCCGGAGCAAGTATGGTGGGTCTGACACACCGGTGTCAATGTGTTCTTTTTTCCATTTCCAGGAGTGTAAATATAAAACGAAACGAAAAACGGAACTATAAACACTTACTGAACTACGGAGTCACAATTATTGTACTGTGCTATGAATTTCTCGGTTGAGCAAAAGACCTGTGTATAAAAAAGATGAATAATCTGAGAAAATCAGGCAACTAGTTGCATGTATAAGAATTTATTGACAACCATTATCAATGGTTTCAACAAGTGTAAAACTGTCATGCACTTCGGAAGAAGACAATTTTACAATTGTTGAAACTATGGGCAAGGGTTGCTAAACAAACCTTTATACCTGCAAGTGCTTGGCTGATTTTCTCAAATCATTCATTTACATTCACCGTTGCTCAACAGCAGCTACGTTCAAAATTTTGAAAAAGAACTATGTTATTCTCTATCCCGACACGAGTTAGAGTTTTAGCTGAAATGAGAAATGTTTTCCTTTTTCTTGGTGTTATCACCGAAAATACAAGTCCTCGTTTTAAATTTTATGTAACGGCAGAAAGTGGTCAACATTGTCTAGGGGAAGCCTCTTTGACTAATACTCATTACGTGCTGGGTACAAGGTCTGACCCCAGCAATAGCTTAAATCTTGAACAAGAACATCAGTAATGGCTGCCGAAACTTCTAGTATAAGAAGTTACCCCCATTCTCCCCAGTCGCAAAATTACGAGGAGTCTACAATAAGGAATGCAACACATTTTTGCACGGCCAGTTTCGATTGATAAACGGCAGAATTTGTTGTGGGACATCGTGAAACATGCATGCTTCAGCCTCTATAGTTTCAAGAATACCGATAGGTGGCGGCAGTATACGTAGCTGAGCCGTGGTAAAAACTGCTGTTTTGAAGAGCGCGCCGCAGCGCGTAGTGTGAAGCCGTCGCCCTCCGTTTCTGGCGGTGGCACCGCTGTGGCAATCGCAGCTTTGGTGTCTCCCTCTGGGGGTGGGGGGAAGGCGAAAGGTAGCCTGTTCACGTGCATTTAAGGGCTTCTATGAGTCAGTCTGGGCCAGTCTCTCGGCCCCAGCTTGCTAGTCTGTCTCTCGTACGCATTTTTTAGGCAGTTAGTGTCTGTCTGTCGTTCGGAGTGCTAGTATGTCTTTCGCAACCTTTAAGACCGGCAAAATGAGAGTCTTTCCACTCCGCCAGTAAGAGAACTCAGCGAATGGTCGCTCGGTCGGGGCTTAGTTCCTGCATCTGACTCCGCGCGTTAGGCCGCCAGTTTGCTCAGGCAATGGTCGAGGCGGTTGGATCTATCGGTCGGTCGGTCGCGCACTGAGACACAAGATGACTTATCCGTCTTGAGCATCGGCGCATGTGTGGTCACCACGTGAGTACAGTGGGCCGCGCCGTATAGCGAGGGGGCAGTGGCTTCGCGGTCGACACGAGAGCAACAAGAGTCAACCCACGACATCGGTCTGGCCGGTGCGAGCTGCGACGCCGTGAGACGGGAGATCGGCGCGCCTCCCTGCGCCCGTTGAAGCGGCTGACATCGGACGGTTCGGGAGAACAATTTGGGGGTGCTGCGCCAGATCTTCACCAGAAATAGCAGTTTATTAGAAGTTATGTGATTGGTGATATGTTGTTTCATTTAATTGTTAAATTCTACTTGTTTTCTTGGTGAGGTCACCAGCCGTTTTGTTTTGGGGTCGTCCCACCGTTCTTCTCTGTTTGTCCATCCGCGGGAAGGTGGTTGTTTATGAATTGGGTGGTCTGTTTTTTCTTTGTGGAGTAGGGGCGGGTTAGAGCAACCTGCGGTTCGGGTTGTTCAGTAATCTCCCCATCAATCTACCGTACGTTAGTAGCTGCCTCTCTCATGTTTATCGGATTCGGTGCGTTAACGAATTTATTGCTTGGAGTGTAACGGCCTAATTCCTGAAAAATGTTTTTATCTTGCCTATCATCTTAAGAGGCGGTACTGTAGAGCATGTTAACTCGTTTGGACAACCTTGTGTAATTTTATAAAAGATTGCATTTCATGGGTTTTTATTTAAATGGTCATTTTAGTATATAAAGTTGCCACCCATCCAGCGTTTCACTTTTCTTATACGTTAAAATCAAGTTGCACCTTCGGTGGCAAGGTTAATATTTTAATTGTTAGTGTTTTGTACCATATCCATCCCTCCTACGGGTGGGGCATAGTTTGTGTGCTTGTGTAAATTGTTAAAACTCTTAGTTTAAAGTTATCTGGTGTGTTGCAGATTTGGACCAGTGTAGTCTTTCAGAGGCTGTTGTGAACGGTCGTAACTACGACTGTGTCAAAAGGGGCGGCAAGGTTCTCTGCCCGAAAGCTCATACAGTCAAAACTTGTTTCTTTCTGCCTCTGAATAAATTGTAACTTTGATATTTAGAGGGTGCTGCCTGCTTATAAGTTTCAAAAAATGCTTTTAGGAATAAAATTCCCACTTGTTAAAGGCAATTTGATTTTGATTTCATCAGTTACTCCCTCGCAACTACTTCCACGCTCACATAGTGTGATTAAATGTGTTAATGTTCTTGATGAATCGCTAGTAAATAAGATAAATTTTTAAGAATATTCTTTGAAATTAAATCCACGTGTTCAGTAGCCTTAAAAACGGCTTCTGTAACGGAGGTGCATCCCAGGTGGAAAGTTTCTTTTGGCGGATAACCAAAGCATCACAGATAGTCGTAGGCGCTTGAACTATATCTACGGGGACCTGCCGTGAACAAAAGCACGGTGAGCCGTTGGTTGAGGCGTCTTTCATCATTGCAACAAGGTCCCGCAAATCCGTCCGATTTCCAGCGTGCCACCCCGTTGCACACAGCTGTCTCTCCTGCAATGTTAGAACGTGCGGACACACTCATTCGTCGTCACAAAAATGTAAACGAACTTCTCCTTCCCCATCACAACGCAAGACCCCACACAAGTCACCGCACTCGAGAGATCATCATAAAATTTCTTTGGGAACTTTTTCCTCATCCATCCTACAGCCTGGATCTTCCACCTCCCGACTTTCACCTGTTTAGCCCAACGAAGGATGCACTCCACGGGAAAAACTACGTTGATTATGGGGACGTTGGTTGCTGATGCAGCAAGACGTTGGCTCCAACGTGACCTGTAGAGTGGCACAACGTGGGCGTGCAGGCTCTTCCAGTTAGGTGCAGTAAGGCCGTCGCATTGAATGGAGGTTGTGGCCAAAAGAGTGAGAAATAACCTGGGGTATTGAAATCGTGAGCAATACTAATCTGCTGTCAGAAAAAATTGTTTGCATTACTTACTTAAGGACCCTCGTAATATTAACGGCTGCCTTGGTGGTTTGTATGACGAGGGAATATTTTTAAAGTATCTTTTCGGACATCAGCTTCAAGTATGAAATATGTCAAAACAGCACACAGCCCTCTTTTTAAATCGCAATTGAAAGTAATGAGAAACAATGTGGGTACTTTAAAAATGAGGCTATGTACTGTTGTAGAGGCAGGACAGTGGGCAGTCCCGATTAATGCAGGCAACATATATAAAAACATAAAGTACGTAAGCACATATTATGTTGAACTTAGCTACATTCGCGATGATTTCCAGACTTTTACCTGCAGCAAAGTATACAGACTGCCAAACCAAAGGCAGGAAAATAACCTGATCAAGCTTAAGGATGGTGGCACAGAAGGAAACAAATGTGGAAAAATATTGATAACTACAGCCTTTGAAGCAGGTATGATGTGGTAAATGAAACGATAGCAACAAGGGAGGAATTAAATAAGATTAAATTGCTGTAACACACTGTCAGTATTGTCACACTGACTAATACCACAGTTCACATACTAACATGCTGCGAGAAAATATACATCTGGAAATGGACAAGGGGAAAAACTGACCATTATCAACAGGACGTTTGAGAATGCAATATATTTAAATTATGTAATCCAATAAGTCTGCAGTGACTACCCAGAAGCAAAGAACAACAGCACGTTATGGCTCATAAGACAATATGAACTCTTTTTCCTCACTGATAAGATAGCCACAATGCAGGAATATCTTAAATATATCGCGGGAATTCACTGTATCATGAAGAAACAGCCTCACTACAAGAAACGGTTCCAAAACTTCCTCCGTGTGACTTGTTCTAGCTGATAGACGTTAATGTGTATATACAAACATAACGAAAAAGTTTATGGTCCACGTTCTGTTCTGTTATAACACATTTTTTAAGTAAAATATTTCTGTATGAACTATTTACTCTAGTCATCAGCAGTCTATGAACTATACTGTGAATAATGAAGTGTATTGGAAAAAGGGGTAGAGTCGTTGACCAGTAATGAAAACCTACTGTTCTGGGTTCTATCCCAGCCACTGCACAAATTTTGAATAAAAATCAACATCCATGGTTGCCATAACGTCGATTATAACAAGTCACCCTCAGTCTGATAGTGGTTTTGTCAAAGACCTGACCGAGGTTCAGGCCACTCTTTTACCCTGTCGGCGGGAAATTGTCCCAAAATGGTGGAAGATTCAGCAACGATCAAACATTATGAGCATGCAGACAGTAATGGAAACAACTTCATCCAGGACACACAATGTCTACCGATAGGACACGTGACTTGTAACCGAGAAAGTGCGTTATGATCCCTTCATTCCATTTCAGTCCTCCATTTGGATCTTAGAGGGACTGCCAAGGCTGAGGAGAAAAATTTTGGGTGACTAACGGTAGTACATTACGAGTAGGAGAATGGACTGCCATGTCTGAGCATCGTCGGAAACAAGGAAATCAGGAAAGGGAAACTGCAAAGACCTATTTAAGCTTTAGTGGAGGACAGTGAGCTGGATAATGATTTCTAAGCAGAAAAATTAAACAATAGCAGCATAAAATGATGGAATGGGAGAGAATTCTTTAGGAAAAAGAGATAGGGCAAAGACTATTACGGCGAACAGTTCAGTACAGAGTTGTATTAATCAGAATCAACAGCTAACAACAATAGTTGCGCCGAGGTCACAAGCAGAAGATGAAAGAGAAAGAGACAGAGAATGAGAGAGAGAGAGAGAGAGAGAGAGAGAGAGAGAGAGAGGGGGGGGGGAGAATATGAGGGTATTGAACGTATTAGTTAATACTTAAGCGGATATGAAAATCCAATAATTATGGCTGATATTAATACTGAAGGAGCAAAAGAAAGGAGGAGGAGGAGATTGGTTTCTAACGTCCCTTTCAAAGGGACTGAAACGATTTAGGGAAATCGCGGAAAACCTAAATCAGGATGGCCGGAGACGAGTTTGAACCGTCGTCCTCACGAATGCGAGTCCAGTGTGCTAAGCACTGCGGCACTTCGTTCGGTGAACAGAAGAATGGAATACGGGAAAATATGGGTTCAGTAGCAGGCATGAGAATGGAGAATGGGTTCTGTGATAAATTTCAATTAGTAATAGCGGATACACTGTTGAAAAATCGCAGGAGGTGGAGATATACCTGGAAAAGACCTGGGACATGTGAAGATTCAGGCTGGATTGCATTTTGGTCAGACGCAACTTGTGAAATCAGGCCCTGGATTGTAATGTGTACCGAAGTACACAAGTTAGCACTGTTGAGGAATTTGTCGAAGCTTAACAGATGTGGAAGGTAGTGGGATGTTGAAGTATTGAGGAATGATGAGCTCCGATTAAAATTATCTACGGTTGCGTATATTGTGGTGATTTATACCACAACATGCAGCTCGAATGAAGTAGTATGAAGAGTGATAACAATGGCAGTCACCCAAGTTGGACGAATATGGATACAAGGAAGGTAACGGTGATGAAACCGTGGGTAAGAAATCAATTGATCAACGAAAGACGTACTTACAAAAATGTCGAAAAAATATGAAAATACAGCAACAAACGGGAAGGGGAGGAAGTTCAAAACGTAATGCCTGCAGGAAAGAAGAAATAAAAGCAAAAGTAGTCATCAATGGAGTAATTCAGCATAAAGAGAAGTCAAAACAGTCTTCGGTAAAACTCAGAATAAACAAGTATCAGTGTAAGGAACGTAGGGGATCAGTAGTAGAGCCAGAGCTGAAGGTAAATTCAGAAGACTTGCTATCAACAAAGGTGGTACTTTCAGATAACATTCCTCTGGAAATTCTAAAATGATTGGTTTAAGTACTCACCAACTGATGTTTGAAGTTGGTTTGTCGAATCTGTGAGTCTGGAGATATGCTTTCAGATTTATGAAAACAGTATTACCTACACATTTTCGAAGATAGCAAGGGCAGATAAGTGTGAGATCTATCTCACAGTTAGCTTAAAAGCTAACGTCTACTGGTCTTTGACGAGAATAATATACAGAAGAATGAAAAAGAAAATTGAGGATTTGCTAAATGACGATAATTTTGGCTTTAGGGAAGGTTTTTTTTTTGGTAGGGTTTAAGGGCGCTCAACTGCTGAGGTCATTAGCGCCCAGTCACTGGTGTTAGAGCACAAGGAACCTGCTAAAACTCAAGGGGATGGGGGGACATCAAAAGGACATGACAAAGGTGCAGATGAAATAAGTAAAAAGGTTAAATGTCTTTGGTCAAGCCAGTTAAAGTTATAAAACGCAGAAGACGAGCAGCTGCTCGAGCGTCATCAGCTAAAACATCCGGTAAGGTAGATGGCAGGGACAGGACAACACGAAATTGACTAAAACGGGGACACGACAATAAAACATGGCGCACCGTTAATGCCTGACCACAAGGGCACTGCGGGGCTGGGTCACCAGAGAGCAGGTAGCGGTGGCTAAACCGGCAATGCCCAATCCGCAACCTGGTCAGAAGGACCTCCTCGCGCCGAGATGGTCGGGAGGAAGTTGTCCAAGCAGTTGGGAGCGGTTTTACTGCCTGGAGCTTGTTTCCTTGGAGGGATGACCAAGCATCCCACCACAAGGACACAAGCCTCTTACATACGTACCCACAAACGTCAGATGACGGGACACAATGGGAGGCTGGCCGAGGCTGGAGGACTGCAGCCTTGGCTGCAGCATCCGCAGCCTCATTCCCAGGCACTCCTACATGTCCGGGGACCCACAGAAAGCTGACAGAACCGCCATTATCAGCGAAAGAATGGAGGGACTGCTGTATTCGTTGAATCAAGGGATGGACCGGATAGGGAGCCCCAAGGCTCTGAAGAGCACTGAGTGAGTCAGTGCAGAGTACATACGATGAATGGCGGTGGCGGCGGGCATACTGAATGGCCTGATGGAGAGCAAAAAGCTCGGCCGTAAAGCTGGAACATTGGTCAAGGAGCCGGTATTTAAAGGTGGCGGTCCCGACGACAAAGGCACAGCCGACACCATCGTCAGTTTTGGAGCCATCGGTGTAAATAAAGGTGTGACCAGCAAGTCGAGCACGAAGTTCGACAAACCGTGAGCAATACACTGCAGCCGGAGTACCCTCCTTCGGGAGTGAGCTGAGGTCGAGATAAATACGAACCGGAGCCTGGAGCCAAGGTGGTGTCGGGCTCTCACCCTCTCTGAAGGTGGTAGGGAGGGCAAAATCCAATTGTCGAAGCAGGCGACGGAAGCGGACTCCGGGAGGCAGCAGGGCAGACACATACAACCCGTACTGACGGTCGAGAGAATCGGCGAAGAAGGACTTGTAAGAGGGGTGTTCGGGCATAGACAACAGCCGGCAGGCATACCGACACAGCAGTATGTCGCGCCGGTAGGTCAATGGTAACTCGGCAGCTTCAGCGTAAAGACTCTCGACAGGACTAGTGTAGAAGGCTCCGGTCGCAAGACGTATCCCCCGATGGTGGATGGAGTTGAGCCGGCGTAAGAGGGATGGCCGAGCGGACGAGTAGACGAAGCTCCCATAATCCAGCTTCGATCGGACTATGGACCGATACAAGCGAAGCAGGACAGTGCGATCCGCTCCCCAAGATGAACCGCTAAGAACTCTGAGGACATTAAGGGAACGTGTACAACGGGCCGCCAAATAAGAGACATGTGGAGACCAACACAGTTTCCGGTCCAACGTGAGCCCTAGAAACTTAGTTGTGTCCACGAATGGGAGAACAACGGGACCGAGATGTAAGGATGGCGGAAGGAACGCTTTATATCGCCAAAAGTTGATACAAACCGTCTTCTCTTCAGAGAACCGGAAGCCATTTGCCACGCTCCATGAGTAGAGGCTGTCTAGACAACGCTGGAGGCAGCGCTCCAGGAGGCATGTTCTCTGGGCACTGCAGTAGATCGCGAAGTCATCGACAAAGAGAGAGCCTGAGACATTAGGTGGAATGCAATCCATAATTGGATTGATCGCGATGGCAAAAAGGGCTACGCTCAAGACGGAGCCCTGAGGCACTCCGTTCTCCTGGAGGAAGACGTCGGACAATACGGAACCCACACGTACCCTAAACTTTCGATCCGTTAAAAAGGAATCAATAAAAAGGGGCAGACGACCGCGTAGGCCCCACTTGTGCACAGTGCGGAGGATACCTCCTCTCCAACAGGTATCATAAGCCTTCTCCAAGTCGAAGAACACGGCTACCGTTTGGCGCCTTCGCAAAAAGTTGTTCATGATGAATGTCGACAAGGTCACAAGGTGGTCAACAGCGGAGCGGCGGCGACGAAAGCCGCATTGGACATTAGTAAGTAGTCGTCGAGATTCAAGAATCCAAACTAACCGAGCATTAACCATGCGCTCCATCACCTTACAGACACAGCTTGTAAGAGAAATGGGGCGGTAACTAGAAGGAAGGTGTCTATCCTTCCCGGGTTTGGGTATGGGAACAACAACGGCGTCACGCCAACGCATGGGGACCTGACCTTCGGTCCAGACGCGATTGTAGGTACGAAGAAGGAAGCTTTTGCCCGCCGGAGAAAGGTGTGCCAGCATCTGAACGTGAATGGCATCTGGCCCCGGAGCAGAGGACCGGGACAATGCAAGCGCACGTTCGAGTTCCCGCATAGTACAGGGGGCATTGTAAGTTTCCAGATTCAGCGAGTGGAAGGAAGGTCGCCGAGCCTCGTCTGCCTCTTTCCTGGGAAGGAAGGCAGGATGGTAATGGGCGGAGCTTGAAACCTCCGCGAAAAAGCGGCCAAAGGCGTTGGAGACAGCCACAGGATCAACAAGGACCTCATTACCTGAGGTCAGGCCAGGTACTGAGGAGTGGGCCTTAATGCCAGACAGTCGGCGCAGGCTACCCCAAACAACGGAAGAGGGAGTAAAACTGGTAAAGGAGCTCGTGAAAGAGGCCCAGCAAGCTTTTTTGCTGTCTTTGATGACTCTACGGCATTGCGCTCGGAGTCGTTTGTATTCAATACAATTCGCCAACGTAGGATGGCGGCGAAAGGTGCGTAAAGCACGTCGTCGAGCACGGATAGCGTCCCTACAAGCCTCGTTCCACCAGGGGACGGAAACGCGACGTGAAGAAGAAGTAGTACGAGGTATGGAACGTTCGGCAGCATGGATAATAACAGCCGTGAGGTATTCGACCTGACTGTCACAACTGGGAAAATCGTGGTCCGGAAAGGTCGCCAGGGAGGAGTAAAGTCCCCAGTCAGCTTTCAGTATGTTCCAGCGCGAAGGACGTGGGGATGGGGTGTGGTGCAGGAGACGAACGACACAGGGGAAGTGGTCGCTCGAATAGGTGTCAGAAAGGACATACCACTCGAACCGACGGGTAAGAGTGGTAGAACAGATCGAGAGGTCCAAGTGGGAGTAGGTATGAGTAGAGTCTGAGAGGAAAGTCGGGGCGCCGGTATTGAGGCAGACAAGATTGAGATGGTTGAAGACATCCACCAAGAGTGAGCCTCTTTGACAGGATGCAGGAGAGCCCCAAAGGGGATGATGGGCATTGAAGTCGCCAAACAATAAGAACGGCGGGGGAAGCTGATCGATCAGGTGCATCATGTCAGCCCGACTAACAGCAGATGACGGTGGAGTGTAGACGGTACAAACTGAAAAAGTAAAAGCAGAAAGAGTAATGCGGATAGCTATTGCTTGGAGTGGGGTGGTCAATGGGATGGGATGGTAATAGACATCGTCCCGAACGAGCAACATGACCCCACCATGAGCTGGGATACCGTCCACAGGGGCGAGGTCATACCGCTCCGAGGTATAGTGGGAAAAGGCAATACGGTCAGTCGGGCGCAACTTGGTTTCCTGGAGACCAAGGACGAGCGGACAGTGCAGGCGGAGGAGCAGTTGTAATTCCTCCCGATTAGATCGAATACCTCTTATGTTCCAATGAAACAACGCCATTGCTAGTCAAAAAGTTGGGGGAACGAGACGGGGAAGAGCTGGTCACCTCGATGGCCGCGGAGGGCCAGGTTGCGAGGCAACAACGCTACAACCGACGGGAGGCGGACCCGGTTCCATCGACTCGTCGCCAGCTGCGGCCGCTGTCCCTGATTGTGTAGGAGGGGCCGCATCATTTGCCGACAAAAGGCCGGCAGAACGCCTGGCAGCAGAGCGTCCCGGCGAAACTGAGGACGGCCGGGAGCAGCGACTCACGGATGAAGTGTCAGATGAAACGCGCCGGGGTGGAGAGGGGGATAGAGACTTCTTCTTGGAGGCCTTCTTGGAAGGCCGAGGAGGCACAGGGATGGTGGGCTGGACCCGAAGAAGGTCCTGACGCGCGGGGTCCGTTTTGGAACGCCGGACCTCGGAAGCTGGGGTCCGGAACATTTCCCCGATGGACGCCTGAGAAGAGGATCGCTTCTCAGGTGGCGTGGGGGGAGGAGGAGTAGGAGGAGGAGGAGGAGGAGGAGGAGGAAGGGTGGCCCCTGGGGCAGGGGGGGTGGGGGCCGCGGGGGAGGAGGAGTTGGAAGGGAGGGATTTGGGAGGCGGAGGCAGAGCCCCCTGATGGGCAGAGGAGGCGGAGGGGGGACAGGATAGAGGTGAGGATACAGCGGAAGGAGTGGACACAACTGAGGCAAACGAAGTGGCCAGTGACACGGGATGAAGGCGGTCATACTTCTTCCTGGCCTCAGAATAAGAGAGCCGATCCAAAGTTTTGATTTCTTGTATCTTTTTCTCCTTCTGATAGGCGGGGCAGTCTGGGGACCTAGGCGAGTGGACGCCAGGACAATTAGGGCACCGAGGTGGTGGGGTGCAAGTATGTTCCCCACAAAGAGGACGTCCACAGTCGCCACAAAGGGGCTCAGCCTCACACCGGGACGACATGTGCCCAAAGCGCAAACACCTAAAACAGCGCATAGGAGGCGGGACGTAAGGTCGCACGTCGCACCGGTAGCACATCACCTTTACCTTCTCCGGGAGAACGTCCCCCTCGAAGGCGAGGATAAAGGCCCCGGTGTCGATGCGACGGTCTTTGGGGCCGCGCTGGACTCGCCGGACGAAATGCACGCCGCGGCGCTCCAGGTTGGCCCTGAGCTCCTCATCAGATTGTAGCAGGAGGTCACGATGAAAAATAACCCCCTGCGTCCTATTTAGTGCCAGATGTGGGACAATGGAGACTGGGATGTCCCCTAGGCGGTCGCACGCCTGGAGTTCCGCCGATTGTGTGGCAGAGGTGGTCTTGATAAGAACGGACCCTGATCGCATCTTGCTGAGAGCCTCGATTTCCCCGAAGACGTCCTCAATGTGCTGAACAAAGAACATGGGCTTGGAGGTGGCGAACGTCCCCCCATCTGTTCGAGAACAGACCAAATAGCGGGGGAAGTACTTCGCCCCAAGCCGGCGGGCCTGTCCCTCCTCCCATGGAGTGGCCAAGGGGGAAAGGGCAGGAGAACCAGAACTAGAAACGGTACCTTTTCTTTTGGAAGACTCGGCCGCAGAGCGACCTGATACGTGTTGACGTTTCATGTGCGAAACGTCCGCCCCGATACCACCCACTCCGACCAGGGGCTCTCCCCACGGGCGCCACCCAGCCGCAGCAAGGGCCACCTGGCAGGATGACCATTGCCGGGAGTCCTGATGCCCCAAGGAGATGGGCATCTACTCCTTGGCCAACGTGGGGAGGGTGCAGCTCAGGTATCGGCAGTACGATCCCTGTGTTGTCAGGGGGCTACAACCTAGAGGGTACATGACGACCCCACCACAACGGGCTGGCTACCGTGCTGGATTTCTGGTGCCATGGAAAGTCCATCATGATCGCTGGTGCAGATGGAGATGCACTATGGGCGTAACTTGGACAACCCATCAGGCGTTTAGGCCCAATTGGAGGAATAATGGGTATGGTGACAACGCCGGTGCAATGCTGAGTGCCAAGGTCTTAGTGCACTTAGGACCAGTGGTACACCATGTAAGGTGTCCTTCCCCAAAAGGCTCGTACTTCTGTAGAATTTTGAAAAATGGAGGTCAAACCCCAAGGGGGACCGTCACATTAAGGCCAAAACATTTGAGACTCCTTTTAGTCGCCTCTTACGACAGGCAGGAATACCGCGGGCCTATTCTTACCCCCGAACCCGCAGGGGGGGCTTTAGGGAAGGTAAAGGCACCAGAGAGGCACTTCAGGCGACGTACTTGACAATGGAAGCTAGGCGTAACAAAACTCAAAACACCTGCATAGGATACTTAAAACATGCGCTGAACTGTTTCCTGTCACGACTTTCTTCTAGAAATTCCGAATATCCTATTCCATTTTACCTTGCTCAAATCAAATGGTTCAAATGGCTCTGAGCACTATGGGACTTAACATCTGAGGCCATCAGTCCCCTAGACTTAGATCTACTTAAACGTAACTAACCTGAGGACAGCACACACATCCATGCCCGAGGCAGGATTCGAACCTGCGATCGTAGTGGTCGCGCGGTTCCAGACTGTAGGGCCTAGAAACGCTCGGCCTCCCCGGACGGCAGAGTTACCTTGCTCAAAACATTTCCTAGATTCACAAATGCTAGGAAAATATATAATGATTATTTTCTTTTTTTCAGTTTTCCTTAATTACCAAGTGTATTTCAAGATTCTCGGGTACCTTCTCTGAAACCAACTGGTTTTCGTCCAATACGTCTTCTTTGCACTGTAATGTTCTGTATACAAAAGGCGCAGCCAAATGAAAACGACACAGATGGGAAAAAATTAAAGAAACTGTTTATTATTTCGAAAGTAATCGCCGTAACTGTTACTACATTTATCCCACAGTCAGCCAAAACGGCAGATGCCTTCATGCACAAATGTTTGTGGTTGCCTATGGAACCATAATTGGATCCGGTACTGCACCTCTTCGTGCGAAGCAACCCGGCGGCCACGGATGCTTTTCATCAAGGTCTAAAAATTTGGAAATCGCATGGGGAGACGACGGGAATGTATGGAGGACGTGTAAGGTCTTTCCAGCGAAACTTAGTCGGAAAACATTGGCAACATGTGGGCGGGCATTTTGTTGCGAATACGCTGCTGAAGTTTCACTGGGAAGACGTTACACATCCTCCACAGGCTCCCGGTCTCTCCTCATGCGATTTCCATGTTTTTGGAGTCCTGAAGAAGACATTCGTGCCGTTGATTTGTTTGGGACGAAGAAATGCATACATTGGTACAATCACGGGTCCGTAGGCAACCGCAAACGTTTTTCCGTGAAGGAATTGAGCATCTTGTATCAGAGTGGGATAAATGTATTAAAAAATTAGGGCGATTATTTTTTAAATAGTAAACAGTTTACTTACCTTTTTTCCATCTGGCTCGTTTTCATTTGACTGCCCTTTATATACACTCCTGGAAATGGAAAAAAGAACACATTGACACCGGTGTGTCAGACCCACCATACTTGCTCCGGACACTGCGAGAGGGCTGTACAAGCAATGATCACACGCACGACACAGCGGACACACCAGGAACCGCGGTGTTGGCCGTCGAATGGCGCTAGCTGCGCAGCATTTGTGCACCGCCGCCGTCAGTGTCAGCCAGTTTGCCGTGGCATACGGAGCTCCATCGCAGTCTTTAACACTGGTAGCATGCCGCGACAGCGTGGACATGAACCGTATGTGCAGTTGACGGACTTTGAGCGAGGGCGTATAGTGGGCATGCGGGAGGCCGGGTGGAC
Source organism: Schistocerca serialis cubense (assembly GCF_023864345.2). Taxonomy (NCBI): domain Eukaryota; kingdom Metazoa; phylum Arthropoda; class Insecta; order Orthoptera; family Acrididae; genus Schistocerca; species Schistocerca serialis. Next base: position 126,611,532 of record NC_064642.1, on the reverse strand, counting down.
GTACCGCCGAATTGCTCAACACGTGGGGCGTGAGGTCTCCACAGTACATCGATGTTGTCGCCAGTGGTCGGCGGAAGGTGCACGTGCCCGTCGACCTGGGACCGGACCGCAGCGACGCACGGATGCACGCCAAGACTGTAGGATCCTACGCAGTGCCGTAGGGGACCGCACCGCCACTTCCCAGCAAATTAGGGACACTGTTGCTCCTGGGGTATCGGCAAGGACCATTCGCAACCGTCTCCATGAAGCTGGGCTACGGTCCCGCACACCGTTAGGCCGTCTTCCGCTCACGCCCCAACATCGTGCAGCCCGCCTCCAGTGGTGTCGCGACAGGCGTGAATGGAGGGACGAATGGAGACGTGTCGTCTTCAGCGATGAGAGTCGCTTCTGCCTTGGTGCCAATGATGGTCGTATGCGTGTTTGGCGCCGTGCAGGTGAGCGCCACAATCAGGACTGCATACGACCGAGGCACACAGGGCCAACACCCGGCATCATGGTGTGGGGAGCGATCTCCTACACTGGCCGTACACCACTGGTGATCGTCGAGGGGACACTGAATAGTGCACGGTACATCCAAACCGTCATCGAACCCATCGTTCTACCATTCCTAGACCGGCAAGGGAACTTGCTGTTCCAACAGGACAATGCACGTCCGCATGTATCCCGTGCCACCCAACGTGCTCTAGAAGGTGTAAGTCAACTACCCTGGCCAGCAAGATCTCCGGATCTGTCCCCCATTGAGCATGTTTGGGACTGGATGAAGCGTCGTCTCACGCGGTCTGCACGTCCAGCACGAACGCTGGTCCAACTGAGGCGCCAGGTGGAAATGGCATGGCAAGCCGTTCCACAGGACTACATCCAGCATCTCTACGATCGTCTCCATGGGAGAATAGCAGCCTGCATTGCTGCGAAAGGTGGATATACACTGTACTAGTGCCGACATTGTGCATGCTCTGTTGCCTGTGTCTATGTGCCTGTAGTTCTGCCAGTGTGATCATGTGATGTATCTGACCCCAGGAATGTGTCAATAAAGTTTCCCCTTCCTGGGACAATGAATTCACGGTGTTCTTATTTCAATTTCCAGGAGTGTAAAAAGTCGACAGTTCCAAAGTGTGACTTGTCAGGATAATCGTCCGATAGTGTTCACGTTTTTCCGCACCTGTCGTCTGCGTTAATGTGATGATAAAATCCAGCATTATGTCATCCGTTTCGTACATTTCGGACAAACAGCCTCCCAGTTCCTATCCGTTATTCGTATTCCATTAACTCCTAACGTTCTCTTTGTCTTCCAGCAGAACAAACGAATCTCCTGTGACACTTTATAATCATTTGTTTTCTGTCTCTCTCTTTTTCTATGTCTCTCCCACGCAGAGTTGTGATCTAAACATAGAGGTTCGTGAACATTTTTCTGGTGACAAAGTCTCTACTGAAAGGGGATGAATGGGGAGGGAAAAAGGAAAGTAAGATTTTTTTTTATTTCCCTTTTGCCTGCTTAGTGTATCTACAATTCGTTAGAAGTGTTTCAGAAAATTCTTTCCAGATTTCGAAGCAAGTTATTCCACCTCCTGCAGTAAAAAGCCTTCATTAGCTCCACAAATATCGCGATAGTATTCCTGTTTTTCTTAATTAGGTTGCTAACTTTTAACTGGAATTAAATTTGATATAAATTGGACATAAATTTTTATCGGCATCAATATATCAAGCAGCAGTCTCCTTAATGTTCCCCTGTAACGAAAATCGAGCTTTTGCCTTAAGAACCAGAACATGACCCTACTTGTCCTTATTGCTTCTCCATCCCCGCTTGCAGTGCTTATCTGATACGCTGAAACAAGTTTTCGCTACCATACCTTTCCCTCGGTTTTTACTACCGGTTTTTATACAGAGATGTGGTTTAGTTGCAGAAAATCACATTTCTTTTGTCGGCTGTATTGTAAACCTGAATAAGTCATGATCTTATTCATGCACAAGAGAGCACGTGTCACGCAACATATCTTCAGAAGTAGAAAAAATTTAATAATTTGTTCCGACTACCTGAGGAAAAAGAAAATCAGAAAGAGACGAACACGATAATATACGATTTGTTGCGTGCTTGGTTAAGGTATTGACAGCATCAGAACTTCATAGAACTGGAAGTCTAATATTTTAAACTGGTGAAGTTAGACTCTAGTATGTGAAGTTCTTCAGAAACGTAAATTCTTACTTTTCCAATTTAAATGGTGAGGAATCACGTTATCGAGTCTTCCAGAAATTTATTTTATCCTCTTGTTTCTTTTCTTGAACTATAAATAAATATTAAGCACTTATGAAGACGTAGGACGTCACCAAAGCGACTATTTCGTAAAATTATGGCATCGTCGTGTTTGGGACACAAATACGCAACCGCAGATGCCTACTTTCTCAGGCTACACGCAGTGGATGCGACCGATTATCTTCCACACCAGATCTCAACTTGTGCTGAGTCAATAAAGATCTTGAATAAATGGAACATTAAATTTTATCCTTTCTTCTCTTTCTCGCAGTATCAGTCCCAGCAACATTCTTTCACACAGGGAGTTTCAAAAAGGTTCAGCCGATTTCACGAGACTATGAGTGAAGGTAGAAACTTGGGGTGAATTTTAAATTAAACATAGGAACATTTTTCTTTATCGACAGAGGCGCATATCTTTTACACGTGAACACATACGACATTGGTGTACCCTTTATAATGAATTTAACGTCCTAAAAGATTCAGTATGCCCTCCACCAGAACACGACAAACATATCAAAGTGACCTAGAAGCTTGTGGTCTTTCACAAAAGCAAAAAATGCTCGTACCGTGAGATCAGGTGATCCTGAAGCTGAGTGGTTCAAAGTGAGATCCGTACGACCCTTATAGCCGATCCAAGGCAACTCGTTAAGAAATGCCTTTATGTGCAGGTGCCAGTGATAAAGTGCTGAAAAATGAAAATTTTGGTTTGTTTCTGCAGTAGTGAAAAACGTCAGATCTCCAACGTATCCATACCTACCCAGGCGTGTGAGCGTACGTACCAGCTGTCTGTCTTCACCAGAACGACCGGTAACGCTAATCACATGAGTCGGCAACTTACAACTGATGCCAATTTAAATTCTTAGTTACGATGCATGCAGTAATGTAACATTCTCCCCAATTTTCTGTCTTCATTCACATACAAAATATAGTTTTCTGAAATCGGATGAATCTTTTTCAAACAGCGTGTACAAGTTGTTGTGGTCTTCACTCCAAAGAATGGTTTGATGTAGCTCTCCACGCTACTCTATCCTGTGCAAACCTCTTCATGTCTGAGTAATTACTGCAACCTACAACCTTCTCAATCTGCTTACTGTGTTCATCACTTGGCCTCTGTCTACGATTTTTACCACCTACGCTTCCCTACGGTACTAAACTAGTGACCCCTTGATGCCTCAGAACATGTTCTACCAATCGATCCCTTCTTCCAGTCTGGTTGTACCACAAATTTCTCTTCTCCCCAGTTTTATTCAGTACCTCCTCCTTAGTTACGTCATCTATCCACCTAATCTTGAGCATTCTTCTGTAGCACCACATTTCAAAAGATTCTGTTCTCTTGTCTAAACTGTTTATCGTCCATGTTTCACATCCACACATGGCCACACTCCATATATATACTTTCAGAAAGGAATTCCTAACACTTAAATCTATTCTCGATGTTAACAAATTTCTCTTCTTCAGAAACGTTTTCCTTGTCGGTGGCAGTCTACATTTTATATCCTCCCTCCAGCGACCATCATCAGTTATTTTGCTCCCCAAACAGCAAAACTCATCTACTACTTTACGTGTCCCGTTTCCTAATCCAATTCCCCAGCATCACCTGATTCAATTCGAATACATTCCATTATCCTCGTCTTCCTTTTGTTGATGTTCGTCTTGTATCCTCTTTTCAAGAGACTATCCATCCCGTTCAACTGCTCTTCCAAGTCCTTTGCTGTCTCTAAGAGAATTACAATGTCATCAGCAAACGTCAAATTTTTATTTCTTCTCCCTAGACTTTAAATCCTGCTCCAAATTTTTCTTTTGTTTCCTTTACTGCTTGCTCAGTATACATGTTGAATAACATCGGGGACAGGCTACCACACTTTCTCACTTCTTTCTCAACCACTGCCTCCCTTTCATACATCTCGACTCTTAGAACTACCATCTGGTTTCTGTTTTTTTTTTTTTTTTGGTCATCAGTCTACTGACTGGTTTGATGCGGCCCGCCACGAATTCCTTTCCTGTGCTAACCTCTTCATCTCAGAGTAGCACTTGCAACCTACGTCCTCAATTATTTGCTTGACGTATTCCAATCTCTGTCTTCCTCTACAGTTTTTGCCCTCTACAGCTCCCTCTAGTACCATGGAAGTCATTCCCTCATGTCTTAGCAGATGTCCTATCATCCTGTCCCTTCTCCTTATCAGTGTTTTCCACATATTCCTTTCCTCTCCGATTCTGCGTAGAACCTTCTCATTCCTTACCTTATCAGTCCACCTAATTTTCAACATTCGTCTGTAGCACCACATCTCAAATGCTTCGATTCTCTTCTGTTCCGGTTTTCCCACAGTCCATGTTTCACTATCATACAATGCTGTACTCCAGACGTACATCCTCAGAAATTTCTTCCTCAAATTAAGGCCGGTATTTGATATTAGCAGACTTCTCTTGGCCAGAAATGCCTTTTTTGCCATAGCGAGTCTGCTTTTGATGTACACATTGTAAATAGCCTTTCGCTCCCTGTATTTTACCCTGCCATCTTTAGAATTTGAAAGAGAGAATTCCAGTCAACAGTGTCAAAAGCTTTATCTAAGCCTACAAGAGTATAAGCATAGGTTTGTCTTTCCTCAACCTATCTTGCTCATCAGATGAAAGAGTTTTGTCATGGCTGACCTTACCAAGTCTATCAATTTTTACACAAGTCTTTCAGTGTTCCCTTCTCATCTTCGTGTACGTCTTTTTCCATTTCAGTAATATTACTCTCAAGTACATCTCCCTTCTACAGACCCTCTATACACTCCTTCCACCTTTCTGCTTTCCTTTCTTTGCTTAGGACTGGCTTTCCATCTGAGCTCATGATATTCATATTCTTTTTTACAAAGGTCACTTTAATTTTCTTGTAGGCAGCATCTATCTTATGTTTTGTCTTCTACATCCTTACATTTATCCTACAGCCATTCCCGCTTAGCCGTCTTGCACTTCCTGTCGACATAATTTTTGTAGGTTTGTATTATACCTTTCACCTGCCTCATTTATTGAATTTTTATATTTTCACCTTTCATCGATTAAATTCAATATCTCTTGGGTTACCCAAGGATTTATACAAGGCCTTCTATTTTTTTGCGTACTTGATACTCTGCTGCCTTCACTGTTTCATCCCTCAAAGCTACCCATTCTTCTTCTACCGTATTCCTTTCCCCTGTTCATGTCAATCGTTCCTTAATTCTCCCTTTGAAACTGCCTCCAACCTACGGTTCTTTTTCTTTCAGTTTATCGAGGTTCCACCACCTTAAAATCCTCTTTTGCAGTTTTTCAGTTTTAATCTGAAGTTCATAACCAATAAATTGTGGTCAGAGTCCACATCTGCCCAGGAAATGTCTAACAATTTAAAACCTGGTTCCGAAATCTCTGTCTTACCATTATATAATTCATCTGAAACTTTCCGGTATCCCCTGCTCTCTTCCACGTACACAACCTTGTTTCATGATTGTTAAACCAAGAGTTCCCGATGATGAAATTATGCTCTGTGTAAAATTCTGCCAGACGGCTTCCTCTTTCATTCCTTTTCTCCAGTCTGTATTCACCTACTACTTTTCCTTCTCTTCCTTTTCCTGCTATCGAATTCCAATCTCCCATGTCTATTAAATTTTCGTTTCCCTTAACTACCTGTGAAATTTCTTTTATATCCTCATACATTTCTTCAGTTTCTTCATCATCTGCCGAGGAAGTTGGCATATAAACTTGTACTACTGTGGTGGATGTGGGCTTCGTGTATGTCTTGGGTATAACAATGCGTTCACTATGCCATTCACAGTAGCTTATCCGCTTTCCTGTTTTATTTAATCGTGCATTACCCCTGTTTGATTTTGTATTTATAACCCGACGAGAATTTCTCTTCCTCCTGTCACGGAACTTCACTAATTCCCACTATGTATAACTTTAACCCATACATTTTAAGTTTTCTTACCTACCTGCCCCATCAAGGGATCTGACATTCCACGGTCCGATCCTTAGAACGCCGGTTTTGTTTCTCCTAATAACGACATCGTCCTGAGTAGTCCCAACCCGGACATCCGAAAGGGGAACTATTTTACTTCAAGAATATTTTACCCAATAGGCCGCCATCATCATTTAACCATACAGTAGAGCTGCATGCCCTCGGGAAAAATTACGGCTTTTCCCCCTTGCTTTCAGCCGTTCTCAGTATCAGCACAGCAAGGAAATGTTGATTGATGTTACAGAGCCAGATAAGCCAATCACGCAGACTGTCGCCCCTGCAACTATTTGAAAGGCTGCAGCCCCTCTTCAGGTACCATACGTTTGTCTGGCCTCTCAAGACATACCCCTTCACCCCTTCTTTGTGGTTTCACCTACGGTACGGCTATGGGTAACCCTGAGGCACGCAATTCTCCCCACCAACAGCAAAGTCCTTTGTTCATGGGAGGGGGGGGGGGGGGGCTGTACACGAAACTGATTCTAAAATTATAAAGAAGCAAAAGACTCAATACTAGATCAAACAGACTTTTTGTACCGTGAAAGTGTAGTGACGAGATCATCAAGAATGCACGAGAACGTGTATTAAAACGAGAATACATAATACGTACAATGCCTCACAAAAAGTGAAATACTCAGAGGGGGAGGAAGCGAGATCTATGATGTTATTTTAGTAATTATAAACCCGAATTAAATTTGCTAAGAACTTTGCAGTAAGATCCCACTTATCAGCTTGCTGTTACACCCCTCTGGCCTTGGTGCACACACTGATTCTTTTGCGAAGGATGTCATCAGGCCCTTGTACTCTCTCCTGAGGAAAGATATGCCACAGCTGTCGCTGTTGGCAGTATGACATAGTTGACGCCTGAGCTGGTCCACACACACACTCTATCTTTGTACCTTGCTGGTCACATCAGTACCTCACCATCAAGTATAGTTCATAGAAATGCGTCCCATATGTGGACGAGTATTATCCTGCTGAAAAGTGACCCCTATATACTGTCACATTATAGATTACACATGGAGTCGAGGAAAGTCTGTTAGACATCTTTGTGCCATTGTGTTTCACTACCAGTCAGGACCTGAAGTCATATCAAATGGCTCTTCATACTATAACACTGGGAGCGACACAGTTGTGCCTCTCTAAACACTGGAAAAATGGGACCTCTTCGCATGACGCCTCTATACTCGAAGACGACGTTCATCTCGGGTAGTGTAAAATCACGATTCATTGCTCAATACAGTGTGACGCCATTCTGAGCTGTCGATGTTTCTCGGTCATGGCACCTCTTCATACACATCCACTTGTGTTGTGACTACTTCAGATGGAGAGTACGGCAATGGCTGCTCACTATACGACAATTAATGGTAATACCTTTAGCCATGTGTTGTACTGTTAACAGCAGTCTACAAATGAGACAGCGATTCCCTAGTCTGGCTGCTGCTAAGCTCCAACCACTGGTGTGGGATGACACAGAATGTTGCTTGTTCTCAGGTGGCAGTGCATATGTGAAGGAGTTACAGTGTGTTTGGTTCACAGTACGATGATCCTCTCTTGTAGTGGTCAGATACGATTGATCAGAGCATGACATGTCTGTGTCCTTCAGTAACAACTCAACGTCGTACACTGTCCACACCTCATGTGCACCTTAACACACCCAGTAACAATACTAACCCACTCTGGTGGTCCTTCCACGTGTCACAGATAAATGCAACTCTGATCATTTACCTGTCTGCCACACTATGTACACATATGGTATTACATTATCATGTTTTCTGAGTGCTTCACATCATTGTTAGGCAGTGTATTAAAAAAAATATCTCAAGTAAAACTGTTCTTATGGATGTGCAAAACATCAAAAACTCTTGGAACATATTTGCACTGAATATGTAAAAACAAACCGTATAACAGAACATGCAGATGTGCAATAGAGGTGCGTTGTAACGTAACGCATATGCAGGCGAGCAGATCAGCCACCTAGGACTGGTATGAGATGAGGGGAATTTGTTTGGGAACCGTGCAGCCCATGGGCTGAGTGTACATCACTGCCGTTCTGGCTAGGTAGCCATAACGGGTGAGTCCAGGTGCAAAGGTCTCCGCTTGCCCAGATTGTAAATCCCAATATGGGGAATTCTGATGACTGTCGGTTGCTTAAGAGGACAGATAATTGTCCAAGAAATTGCGCAGTGTTAGACAGTCTGAAGGTTGGCTATTTTTGCTTTTTGAAGTTCAACAGTAAATCGCAGATACATAATAAAGCAAATCTGAACACATCTATGGTCTCAGATAAATGAGGCACATCTTATGTCATAACAATATCTCCAATAACTTCGAAACTACAGAAGTTATTATTTCACAGTGAATAAATGTTTTTGTAATGTACCTCTGAATTAACAACATTTAAATGCTTCATGTGATTCCAACAAACGCTAAGCCTAGATGAAAGCATGGCACTATAGGTGTCAGCCTTGATTTATTACATTCTTGATATTTTTTCATTATGCAAATATTTGTCAGAACATCATATTCTCCACAATGACACATAGTATGAATGCAGCATCAATACATCATATTTTGTCATACTTGTGTACTTATTTAATGAATATATTACTACTACTGTCGAACATTTATTCAACTATTGATTACAATTTCTAATACAAAATCGTGGAAAAATAAAAAATGGTGAGCCGCATATGTTAGCTGACACCAGTATTGTCAAGAGCATCAAAAGATGCCTCTGTCAAACATGCATAACTAACTATTTCAACAGTAATTAGTTACAATCTGTTGTCATTTAATTTATGTGCACTTGCACAAGAATGTTGCCTTATTTATTTAAGAACAAATCTTTATTTGTAATAATTGTAAATATTCTGAGCATGACCAAATATTTATTTATAATATCTTTTATTTAAATATTTTTGTAATATATTAGTTTACTGTAGTATACTGGTCTACTGTGGGAAGTGATGAAGCTGAGTCAAATGATGTCTGTAGAACTTAACAACGATGTATTTTTGTGGGGATGGCTTTCAGCCACTGGAAAAGCAAGCAGTGACGGGACACCACTGGAGCATGGTGAGAGACTTTCTCACATATTACACTTAAGGGAGCGATTATTGACACTTTTTGCTTAGATCTTTATGTGGAGATATGGAAAGGAGACCTGCCTTTGGTAACGGGTGTTATTCGATTGTTTAGGTGACCGATTTTTAGGTGGTGGACAGCCACTACTACACTTCTGAAGGGACTACTGAATATGCTCTACTGTATGACATTACGGAATTGTGAACAGAGAGAGTACAAGTTACTACTCTTTGTATTAGTGTTATTTGTAAATCGAATGCTGAACTCTTAATTATTTGAGCTGGCTAATATTTCGTGTATTTTGATCAAGAAAATTTACTTAGTTTTGTCAGTTTAGTTTGGGAATTTTGCTACCATTCTCGCAATGCTCTCAATGTAACTTCGCTTCATTGTAGAAGAGTATACCTGCCTGTAATATACTTGCTTATCATAGGATCATTTCTCATTTATTTGAGCTTAACTTCCTTGAATAAACATTTTTCAACGTACGCATTTTACTAACGTTTGAAGCTCCTCCTCTTGTTCTTCCGAGTTTGCGATTTAAAAAACAATGGGTTGTTTCGAAAATCACTCATATGCATACACAATTATTTTATTTTTATATTTATCCAGACATGCTTCGACACCTATGTGTCATCTTCTGTGGATCTAATTTTTATTTCTGCAAAGTACAACATCACATTTATAATAATTTAACTGCTGTAGGATTAAAATTACAATATGCGCAGTTCCCTTTGTTTTGTTTAGACACACACTTTAAAATTACATCACTAACTGAACTGTATTATTATACACCAGTTTTGGTGCTCGTTTTCGTAGTTCTTTTGACAGCGTGTCATCTGCAAACTAGCCGCGAAGAAAATTATTTCGTATTTGTGAAGAGCTGTTTCGGGGATAGAGGTTATGTACGTTTGTGTACTTACATGTTTCGTCGTGTTTCGTGTCTCTGGTTGGTGTCTCGAATAACTGCTATTTAGTGCATTATTTTCACTCAGTTTTTCAAAAATTTCAGCTCACTACTTCACCTCACATGCACTTTAACAAAATGCGGCGAAAGGTGACCTGAGCAGACACTTCTGATAACATACTCAGTGAGAGGTGTTACGTTATTGTCGCAGCTCACTTGTCCAACGTCGGTCTTGTGTTGTGGGGCTAATTTTGAATGTTTCGTCAGAACTGGTGTGATGTGGCTGCTGGGAGAGGGGCAGCATATATGTGTGTGTGTGTGTGTGTGTGTGTGTGTGTGTGTGTGTGAGAGAGAGAGAGAGAGAGAGAGAGAGAGAGAGAGAGAGAGAGAGAGAGGGAGAGAGAGGAGGGGGTAGACGGAAAGAGGGGCGGGAAGGGAATCAAGAAAACAAAATTCCTTCTTTATTATTATTTTTTATTTTTTAGTATCTTCGGCTGTTATGATTTTTGTGGGGAGTCGCCTTTGTATAGCTCATTGAGTGTTCCAAACAGTGCTCTGTTGCACAGCATTGTATTTTCATTCAGGACTCTCTTTCCCTATATTATTGCTTTTTTATGTCGTTGTTCCCCTCTATTGGTAGTTTTTTTAAAGCGACTGTTGCTGTCTCCGAGCATCTTAAGATATGTCTCACTTCTTAGAGCTCTGAGGTGTTTGGAGTACATGGTTTTGAAATTCCTGCATGTTTGGCCTATGTAGATCGAATGGCATGAACTACAGGTTAACTGATATATTCCAGCTTTGGAGAATTTGTCTGCAGCGGTGTTCTTAGAGCTTAGATTCTTCTGTACTGTCTTATTTGTGCCGAATGATATTTGTAGCCATTGTTTCTTCAGTATGTTTTCCACCCTGTGGACGTTTCTGTCACTGTATGTTAGTTTGTGCCATTCTGTACTCTTTGTAGGGTGTTCCTAGTATCCTGTGTTTGTCTGGAGTTTGTTCTTGGTTCTCTGTTGAGGCTGGTGATTTGTTATGGTTTGTCATCTTTTAATTGGTTTTTTGATTTTCTTGCCACTTTGTTTATCATTTGTGTGTTGTACCCATTCACTCTCGCTATTTGTTGTATTGTAGTTAGTTCCTGTGTGTAGTTGAGATTGTCCAGTGAGTTCTGTTGAGTCGGTGTAGCATGTGTCTGAAACATGAGAGTTTGTGTGCTTGGGGGTGGTTTGAGTTGATGTGAATGGTTGTATTTGTGGCTGTAGGTTTCCTGAAAATTCCAAAATTATGTTTGTTGTTGATTCTGTCTATGTTAATGTCTAAGAAATTAAGTTTCATTTCCTCTTCCGTCTCAATGGTGAACTTCATTTTTGGGTAAACTGTATTTATGTCACTGAGTAATTATTTTATTCAGGTATCTGTTTAATCAATCAAGCAAATGATATCATCCACATATCGGTACCGGACCGGTATATAATCTTGTACTGTTTTGGATGCATGATTTCATTGAATATTTCGTTTTCAGTGTGGTATAGAAATATGTTTGCAAGTAGACCACTGATGGGAGAGCCTATTGGTAGGCCATATTTTTGCAGATAGAACTCTTTCTCAAAAGTGAAGTAGTTCTTTTCTGTTATAACATTTAGGGTGGCTTCTATTTCATGCCATCCATCTTTGGGATTATTCATGAATGATAACATCCGTATACAGTTTTATGACATTTTACTTTCCAATAAATGGAAAGCATAACAATATTTCGAGACGTCTCATCTTCAGGTGCATAAAATATCGCTACGAGTCTACTAGAAGGGGATAATAACATTCTTTGACACGTAGTATATATCGAGGAAACTCCTCTCATAAATTCCATGGCCGCACGGAAATCCTCTCGAAGACAGGCTCAAGCGTGACAGTAACACGCACCCACGTAAAGTGAAGTAACCAGATCTTCACACACAATAGCGTACGCACGCTCATGAAGTAACGTACTATCCGCATACAGTCGTTAAAATGTCGTGTATGCACGTATGCGGTATTGTGTGCGGAGGTCTGGTTGCTTTACCTCATACGGACGCATGTCACTGACATGCGTAAGCCGGAAGCACTGTCCAGTTCTCCGAGAGGTTTTTCTGGCGTTCATGATTCTATGACACGAATTTTCTCCTTACATATTCCAAAGAATCACTATATTACCCTGGATCCGTGCTCCAAGTTCGATAGCTCGCGCTCGCCGATTTGAGCACCGTCATTTACGGTTAGAGGGTCTTTGGTTTTCTCTCTCTAGTGAAAGAGTGGGCACTCGGAATTGGGCTATTATGTTGGTTGGTGCATTCTGTGAAACGTAGGGCCTTCCTGGAGAGCAATTGGTCAGCGCGTCCGCAGCTTGTGGTCTAATGGCTAGCGTTGCTGCCTCAGGATGACGGGGTACCGGGTTCGATTCCCGGGCGGTTGGGGATTTTTCCCTGCCCAGGGACTGGGTATTTGTGTTGTCCTCATCATTTAATCATCATCATTCGTGACCGTAGCCTATTTGGATTGTGTAAAAAGTGGACTGTGTAAAAACTGGAACTTTGTACGGGCGTTGATGACCGCGTCGTTGAGCGCCCCACAAACCAATCAATTGGTCAGCGTTTCCGGTGCACCATTTTTCTGCTGTGAGCGTTGGCGGTCGGCGTTCCCCATGCTGTTGACGTGCCGTGCTGGGCCAGCCTAATTCTGCCCCGGCTGCACTTGTTCGCGTAGTACCCGGGTTCCTCCTGGAGAAGTTGGAACGTTTCGGAGAAGCCCACCTCTCGTGTCCCTTCCGCACTGGACGACCAGAACGCCTACACCACAGGATTTTGCCGGGCACTGTGTCAACGTGTACTTCGGGTTTCTTGGTCGAGGAAAGAGCCAGTTTCCGTTTTCTTATGTGTATGGTGGGCGTCATTTGTATGTTCTCGAGAGACTTGTCTCCACCGCCTGCTGTTGGTTGTATTTGGAGCAACTTGGCGTTGGCTTTCGATTTTTGCCGGGCTGCGCTCCCCTATTTCATTTAATGTGATTCTGAAAGGGCAACTCTCTCCCGTGAAAAATTGGCTTGTGCATGGCGTACAAGTATTTTGGCACCCGACTCATGTGTTTTGGTGATTTCATTTTAAAGCCTAGAGGCCTGTGCCTAATTCAGAAGTAACGTCTTGCCGATGATGGCCTTTAGAAAAGATATCCGATTTATTTAGTGGCACTAACCTGTTTCTTGTAGTCAGTAAGTTTATTCCCCCTTACACGCCACAACAACCTTTAAGAAAAACCAAGGAGGTGGCGCAGAGGTTAGTACACTGGACACGCATTCGGGAGGATCCCATTTCGAGCCCGCATCTGGGAATCCTGATTAACGCTTTCCATGATTTCCCTAAATCGCTTCAGGCAAATGCTGGCAACGTTCCTTTGAAAGGGCATGGCCGATTTCCTAATTCGTTCCCAAATCCGATGGAACCGATGACCTCGCTGTTTCGTCCCCCTCCGCCAACTCAACCAATCAACAAATCTTTAAGAAAAATAAAATAAATTTTTAATATGATCGTTAAATGATGCTTGTCTGTTAAACTGTATGTAACCATTCCATGACGACAATTCAGATTCTTAAGAATCTCTGATTTGAGCGCTAAGCTAGCAATAGGCTACTGGTACACTAAGTGATCAAAAATGACACCTGGTTGAAAATGACTTAAAAGTTCGAGGCTCCCTCCATCGGTAATGATGGAATTCAATATGGTGTTGGCCCACCCTTAGCCTCAATGACAGATTCCACTCTTTCAGGCATACGTTCAATCAGGTGCTGGAAGGTTTATTGGGGAATGGCAGCCCATTTTATACACTGAGGAGAGGTTGGTGAGGCCTGGCACGAAGTCGGCGTTCCAAAACATCACAAATGTGTTCTGTAGGATTCAGGTCAGGACTCTGTGCAGGGCAGTCCATTACAGGGATGTTAACGTCGTGTAACCTCTCCGCCACAGGCCGTGCATTATGACAGGTGCTTGGTCGTTTTGAAAGATGCAATCACCATCCCTGAATTGGTCTTCAACAGTGGGAAGCTTGAAGGTGCTTAAAACATCAAAGTAGGCCTGTGCTGTGATAGTGTCACGCGAAACAATAAGGGGTGCTACCCCCCCCCCCCCCCCCAATCCATGAAAAACATGATCACACCGTAACACCACCGCCTCCGAATTTCACTGTTGGCGCTACACACGCTGGCAGGCCGGCCGCGGTGGCCGAGCGGTTCTAGGCGCTCCAGTCCGGAACTGCGCGACTGCTACGGTCGCAGGTTCGAATCCTGCCTCGGGCATGGATGTGTGTGATGTCTTTAGGTTAGTTAGGTTTCAGTAGTTCTAAGTTCTAGGGGACTGATGACCTCAGATGTTAAATCCCATAGTGCTCAGTGCCATTTGAACACGCTGGCAGATGACGTTCACCGGCCATTCGCCATTACCCACACCCTGCCATCGGATCGCCACATTGCGTACCGTGATTCGTCACTCCACACGTTTTCCCACTGTTCAATCGTCCAGTGTTTACGCTCCTTACACCAATCGAGGCGTCTTTTGACATTTACCGGCGTGATGTGTGGCTTATGAGCAGCCGCTCGACCTTGAAATCCAAGTTTTGTCACCTCCCGCCAAACTGTCACAGTACTTGCAGTGGATCCTGATGCAATTTGGAATTCCTGTGTGATGGTCTGCGTAATGTCTGCCTATTACACATTAAGACCCTTTCAACTGTCGGCGGTCTCTGTCAGTTAACATACGAGTTGGGCCTGTACGCTTTTGTGCTGGACGTATCCCTTCATGTTTCCACTTCACTATCACATCGGAAACAGTGGCCTTAGGGACGTTTAGGAGTGTTGAAATCGCACGTACAGAAGTATGACACGAGTGACACCCAGTCACCTGACCACGTTCGAAGTCCGTGAGTTCCGCGGAGCTCTCCATTCTGCTCTACCACGATGTCTAATGACTACTGAGGTTGCTAATATAGAGTACCTGGCAGTAGGTGGCAGTACACTGCACCTAAAATGAAATAGGTATGTTTTTTGGAGGTGTCCGGATACTTTTGATCACATAGTGTATATCTCGGGATGTGGATGCTAGTTTGAAGGTGAATTACGATGTGGTGATATTGGTTCTATTCTTAGTAGTTTGATCCGTGGCTGGTAGCAGTTCTGGCTTTAAGCGTGTATCTCGCTCGAACGTGTTTAACTTTAACTAGCATTACGAGGCGAGTCAACATTTAGTGGCACTTTGATCTTAATATTAGGTATTGAATTTCTCTTAGAGTCTGGGAAGAGGCTTTGGTTTCGTGTAATCAATTAACGGATTAAGAGAGCTGTGCTTTATACGTTGTAGTACACTACACATCCTTTCTCGGCTTTTTGTCGCCGGGGCTGTGTCCCGATGTCTACGTCTCAGGTCTGTTTTGTCGTCTGCGGGTTTGTGCGCTGACCTACCGTGGTGCCGCTCTGTTACTTCACTGTAATTTTCAGGTTATGGTGTGCCCCGGAATGACGTCAGAGTAAATTATCAGTATTTAATATGTTCATGAATTGTAATTATTTGTAGAAAAGCTTTAAAGAATACCTAAATTGTCTCGCTTCTGGTGCTTCATATTTAATACCTGTTTTGAAGGTGAAAGCTCAAGTCAAATGTTTAATGTGTTGTTTTAGTTGAGTCTTGTACTGTTTGTTAGTAAACTGTTTTAAAGAGAGCTTGGTAACAAATGATATTCAATAGTTTTCCCCATTCCTTCCTCTAGAACCTCTTCGTGGATGTCCTCCTAAGTTAAACCTCTTGTTGCCTATATCAACACCCGTTGAATTGACTCGTTTGAATACTCTGTTCAATCTAACAAGAGACTGTCGTCCTGGAACCTAGTTGTGATTTCCTTTTATTGGAAATTAAAATTTTATACATATGTATGGTAGTGTTATATAGATAACAGTTGTGGATACATTGTAAGAAGACTCATGGGTTCTTTGGGATGTTTAACTCGTGCTCACAGTGGCATGAATGTCGGTTATGTCAACAAAGCGTTGACTCTTCGTCTGAAATTCTGCACTCTTTCGTTTTGTGGTAGATTCGTATTGATAGTACTAAGTTCTGTGATGATTTTTTTCCAGGAAACAACTGTCCGCGTTTTGCAGTTCACGTAAGACAAGAAGATTTTCTCGGGAGTTAAGTTGTGCGGGACAAAATTTAGCACATATTTTTCTTCAAAACGCTGTACAGAATGTCTTGAACACTTTATCCAGAGACGTTGTTCCATTGTCATTTGTGACAACGTTGGCACTACGGCCGCACGTCCATTATCAGACACCGCTTGTTTGCCAGTGACTGGTCGAATGCACATCTGTTGTTTACAGTTGTTAGTTCAGGCCGACACCTACCTTATTTACTGCGCTGGCATCGCTTATACGCCAATAATAAAATTCTCAGAACTTTTTGGACGGACGTTGTAAATACAAATGTCTACTGTTACATATTCTGACATGACTTATATGATTTTATGACCGCCAAATATTTTTACAGTTCCTTCATATAATCATAGAATATTAGTGATTCAGACCCACAACTGTGAGTTCTAACAGAGACGGTTCTCTGATGTGCGGATAATATTGATTTATTTTGCTTTCTATGCATTTTTAACATAACCATCTACAATTACAGATTCTCTCTTCTAGGCCAAAATCGAAATTAAGCTTTCACACAGCTGACTTTCTTACTCCACCAAATTAACTATGTCTTGATCCCTCATGATGTGTCCAATCAACTTATCCCTTCTCTTATTTAATTTGTGCCACAATGCTGTTTTGTCCCTCCATTGATTCAGTCATCTTCATTATTTATCCGATCTATCAATCTAATTTTCGACTTTGTTCTGTAACATGGTGGTAAGTTCCTATGGGACCAAACTGCTAAGGTCACCGTCCCTAGGCTTACACACTACTTAATCTAACTTAAACTAACTTAGGCTAAGGGCAAAACACACACCCATGCCCGAGGGAGGACTCGAACCTCCGACAGGGATAGCTCTGCGAACCGTGGCAAGGCGCCTGAGACCGCACGGCTACCCCGCGCGGCTTCTGTAACATGATGTTTTAGAAATTCCACTTCTTGCCTCTACTGTTACAGCTGCCGTTAATGTACAAGTAATGTGGACGCTTAAGTTCGGTATTTAGGAGCATTACGTCTTCGTCTGAAAGGGTTCTTTACTTCACGTGAAGCGTAGTTATCGCTGATGTTCTGTAAAGCAGTAATTCGCAAATAGCCTCTCCCGAAACCACCCTTCCGCAATGGTGATGAGACTCTCACATCGTCGGGAAGTTATACGTGTTGCTTGAATATTCTTAATAGCTCTGGTGATAAAGTCGTAGTGACCGTGAAGAAGATTCAGCAGCCGAAGTTTATAGCGGCCTTAAGATTCTCCGTCTTACATAGGATCCAAAAGCAACTTGGTTTACTATTTCCACTTATCCACATTCACAATTGCGAATAACTGTCATATGAATTTTTTGTACATGTTTAACGAACAGCCATGGTTGTCCGTTAGCTGGGTTATTGTTATACCGACAAATTTCTCTTCGAGTAGTTATGTTTTGGAGACTCTTTATTTCCTCTATCTTGTTAAAGATGGAGACCTTGTCTTGCTGCTGTAAAATGAGTACTCAGGCTATTAATTTTTATAGCACGACTGATTTGAAAATATGTTTAATTTTCAGTTTAACCTGCCGAAATCGTAAACTCCCTTCGTAACGTCATAATATGACTCAAATATTCGTAATGTCCGGACTGTTCGTAAACACTGATAAACTGAAGACAGAGGCACATTAAAACAGGCGACTTCTTGAGCAGCATAGTGGAACTCGGTGTTATGTCACTTAACTGTCTTCACGGTAACTGACCGCTCTGATATGATTGGAAATGTACTGGGGCGTCCGGTAAGTAATGGAACATATTTTTTTTCTGAAACCAGGTTGGTTTTATTCAGGGTTACAATACACCACAATACTCCCCAATCTTTTGTCTACAAAACCTCGACTTTCAAAATCTCTGTTTAATGCGACGGCCTTACACCGTCTTACGCGGAGGACCTGTATGCCCGCATGGTACTACTCATCTGGTCGACGTCGGATACAACTTCTTTCTGCATCAATAACTTCCCCATCAGCCACATACTTCTTTCCGCGGAGTGCATATTCTATTGGGCCAAACAAATGCAAGTCGCAAGGCGCGATATCCTGGCTGTAGGATAGATGAGGTGCAGCAGTCCAGTGGTATTTTGTGAGCGCCTCTCTGCGTTATCATGGAGAAGTTCGTTTGCATTTTTGTATCGACGAACACGATGAAGTCGTTTCTTCAATTTCCCTAGCGTAGCACAATACACTTCAGAGTTGATCGTTGCGCCATGAGAGAGGGAACTGAATAATCTCTTCAGAGTCTGGAAGACCGTCGCCGTGACTGTACAGGCTGAGAGATGGCTTTGAACTTTTTCGTCGAAAGATTGTGTGGCGCCACTCCATAGGATGCCGTTTTGTTTCCGGTTCGAAGTGATGAACCCATGCTACATCGCCTGTAACGATGTTCGACAAAAAAATTACCGCAATCAGCCTCCTCACGGGATAAGAAGTTTCTCACATTTGGCCCTTCGTTGATCTTTATGCTCTTCTGTTAGGCGGCGGGGAAACTAGTGGGCACAAACCTTTGAGTACCGTAACTGGTGGACAAGTGTATAAGTGCTACAAACAGTGGTGAGCAGTGACATGTTTGATTGTGATACGTTGATCATCTCGAATGAGGGTGTCCGCACGTTCCTGCACTGCAGGAGTCGCAGCTGTGTGCGATCGGCTGGCACGGGGGAGATCGAACAGGTTTACGCGATCTTGTTGCAATGACGACAGTCGCCTCGCCCAACGGTTCACCGTGCTTTTGTTCACTGCCATGCATCTACGAATATCTGTGATGCTCTGGTTTTTCGCCAAAACAAAATCAGTCATAGCTCTCTGCTTGGAACGCAGCTCTGTTACAGACATTTTGAATGCTACGTATATTGCCAACACCTACGGGAAATTCATGAAACTATGTGGGTTGTAGCGAGAATATTTCACGATGTACCACAACAAATTCCGCATTTTTTCACGGCTTCTATCATTGTATTTAATCAAGAGATTGGTCAGTAAGAAGAGAAATTTGGATCGGATGCACGATATGACAAAATAATTAAGTACAGAAGGTCCTTTACAGTTACTCCAGAAAACAATACAAGAAAACTTAATAAAACGAATACTTGCGGAGTAAAGAAACCCTCTTTTTCCTGCTCGGTTGCGCATGACGTGTTGTAAAGAAATAGAATGCTGACCACCGTGTACAACCCACATTTATAACATAAGTGTAGCTTCATATGAGCAATTACACCAAAACGTATGCACATGTTACCGTTTTAGGCCTAAAATAGGGAACCAGTCGAAAGTACGTATAATATTTTTCCAGAAATAAAACGAGAGCCACAGAAATGTCCCATGCATGTTTAAGCATGAACGAGTAAATAATAATAAAAAGGAAAAACTTCGTATTTTGCAGAAGGTAAAGTTTTTTAAAAAAAGAATTTAACTAGCAAACTTGGAGAAGGAGCAACAGGAGGGTGTAGCATCATCGATGTAAAGTGTAGGGATGCAGCAACACATGACAGTAATCTTGAAGATATAATTCCCACACTAAAAATTATTTTTCGAAAATTTGTGATTCATTCGAAATTGCTACGGACCTGTGAGTTTAAGGGAACCGTCATACGATGTGAACAATTAGCCTCGAACTTTTCCAATTTCTTTTACACAACCTGTGTCAGTATGTTACAGTGTCCTGACGTAGATGGAGTAAGAATGCCGTAACTACATCAATTGTCGCCGGAACAGCGGGACAGGCATAGTCACATTTATAGATTCTCGCACATAGTGCAGTTTTCCAGTCCCGTTGTTGTAATCGTAACTGTGGGAACCGTGCAAGGCCGTTAACACCCACCAGCGCAATTTAAACGGAAGTTGTCATCGCTTCCTGCTGCTCGTTAAACTGAAGGCACGGCGACTTTCAAGTGATGCACCGGCCGTCCTGAGGCAAGATGGCATTGTGTGTCACTCGCAGCGGGTACATTTGAATAGATTCCTTTGTGCGGCTAACAAAGCTTTGAAATATTAAGAGGCGCGGGAACATGTAATTACCACTGCTGCCGTATTTCTAAGTGGCTGAATTAATTCTGCGCCGATGCATGTTGGTGCGGGTGCAAGTTGTAACAGACAGCACAGTACCAGATAGTCCCAAGACGAGGGAATTTCGATGCGAACCAAACTTTTATGCAGCCGCCAGTTATATCTCCGTCCATGCTGAAAATATGCTACGCAAAGTGCGCAGCAGAAGTAATTTTCTTACTTTATAACCGTGTCAGTTGTTACGGATTACCTCCGTTCCAGTCATGTGAAAGCGAAAAATGACTGCTTATGTTGTCGTTGTGGACTTCATCTCCCAGTACCAACCGCAGCCTACATTCTTCTGAATCTACTTAGTATATAAATCTCTAGGTCTCCCTCTACAATTTTTACTACACACGCTGCCCTCCAATACTAAATTGGTGATCCCTTGATGCCTCAGAACATGTCCTACCAACCGATACCTTCTTCTAGTCAAGTTGTGCCACAAATTCCTCTTCTCCCCAATTCTATTCAGTATCTCTTCATTAGTTACATTATTTACCCATGTAATCTTCAGTGTTCTTCTGTAGCACCACATTTCGAGTGCTTCTATTCTCTTCTTGTCTAAACTATTTATCGTCAATGTTTCACTTCCATACACGGCTACACTCCTTACTAATACATTCAGAAAAGACTTGCTGACACTTAAATCTATACTCGAAGTTAACAAATTTCTCTTCTGCAGAAACGCTTCATCAGTTATTTTGCTCCCCAAATAGTAAAACAGGTCGTCTACTTTAAATGTCTCATTTCCTAACCCAATTCCCTCAGCATCCCCTGATTTAATTCGACTACATTCCATTATCCTCGTTTTGCTTTTGTTGATGTTCATATTATATCCTCCTTTCAAGACAATGTCCATTCCGTTCAGCTGATCTTCCAGGTCCTTTGCTGTCTCTGACAGAATTTCAATGTCATCGGGAGACCTAAAAGTTTTTATTTCTTCTCCAGATTTTTCTTTTGTTTCCTTTACAGCTTGTTCAATGTACAGATTGAAAAACATCGGGGAGAGGCTACAATCCAGTCTCACTCCCTTCCCAACCGCAGCTTCCCTGTCATGCCCCTCCACTCTTATAACTGCCATCTGGTCTCTGTACAAATTGTAAATAGCCTTTCGCTCCCTGTATTTGACCACTGCCATCTTCAGAAATTGAAAGAGTGTATACCAGCCAACATTGTCAAAAGCTTTCTCTAAGTCTACAAATGCAAGAAACGTAGGTTTGCCTTTCCTATCTCCTTAAATACCCATTTTTTGCAATTTCTTCAGTTTTAATCTACAGTTCATAACCAATAGATTGATGTCAGAGTCCACATCTGTCCCTGAAAATGTCTTACGATCTAAAACAGACAGGCCGCACAAAATATGTGAACCAGCTCACTTAGATGATGAGCTGGAACACCTTAGAGCGACCTTTAAGAAGAATGGGTATTCCAACAGAGAGACAGATCGTGCACTACGCCCTAGACTGACAACCAGGACGGACGAGGATCGACACCAACCCAAGGGGAAAGTGTTCTTACCATTCATCAGTAAGGTCACTAATCGCATTGGAAAAATTTTAAGCAAGTGGAAACTGTTTTCAGACCCAGAATATTTAAGATCCGCAAAAGATAAACGACATCCTCTAGTTACACCAGGTGTCTATAACATTCCGTGCAGCTGTGGAAAGATCTGTATAGGCACAACAAAAAGAAGCGTCAACACCCGTCTGGGTGAACATAAAAGAAACTGCCGCCTCGGCGGTAGCGGAACATGTGTTTCAGGAAGGTGATCATGAAATAAAGTTTAGTGAGACGACCGTCATAGCAAAGATGTCGCATTATTATGCGCGAATGTACAGAGAGGCTATTGAGATTGCCAAACACTGCAATAATTTTAATAGAAAAGATGAAGGCATTAAGTTGGATAAGATATGGATGTCAACTTTGCAGCAACAGCGTGACAATCGATTAATTACAAGTGAGAAAGTTGTCAATATCAGAGATCACAGCACAGCCGATGTCACGTGATTGACAGCGGTGCCCTCTGGATGGCTTATATATACGGCGCTCACTCGTGCTCTCGTTGCAGTTCGCCGATTGTCCTCGGAGGACGACTTCCGCAGTCGAAGGCGAAACGTCAGGGGAGACTCTTATGTATGGACCACGGTATCTCAGCCCGGAAGTGTTGAGGATGTGTTAGATGACGATCAGTTTGGCTTTAGAAAAGGTAAGGGCACGAGAAAGGCAATTCTGACGTTGTGGTTGACAACGGTAGCGAGACTACAGAAAAGTCAAGACATGTTCATGGATTTTCGACCTGAAAAAAAGCATTCGACAATGTAAAATAGCGCAAGATATCCGAAATTCTGAGGAAGTGGGGGTAAGCAGTAGGGAGACACGGGTAATATACAGCATGAACAAGAGCCGAGAGGGTTTAATAAGAGCGGAATGCCAAGACCGAAGTGCTCGGATTAAAAAGGGTGTAAGACAGGAATGCACTCCTCTGCCCCTACTGTTCAATCTGTACATCGAAAATGCATTGATGGAAATAAAAGAAAGGTACAAGAGTGGAATTAAAATTCAAGGTGAAAGGATATTAATGATACGATTCGCTGATGACATTGCTGTCCTCAGCGAAAGTGTAGAAGAATTACATGATCTGCTGAACGGAATGAACAGTCTTATGAGTACACAGTATGGACTGAGAGTAAATCGAAGGAAGACGAAAGTAATGAGAGGCAGCAGAAATGAGAACAGCGGGAAACTTAACATCAAGACTGATGGTCTCGAAGTAGATGAAGTTAAGGAATGCTGCTACGTAGGCATCAAAATAACAAAGACGGTCGGAGTTAGGAGGACACCAAAAGCGAACTAGCAATGGCAAAAAGGGCATTTCTGGCCAATAGAAGTCTATTACTATCAAACATAGACCTTAATTCCAGAAAGAAATTTCTGAGAATGTACGTTTGGAGCATAGCATTGTATGATGGTGAAACATGGACTGCGGGGAAGCAGGAGCAGAAGAGAATCGAAGCATTTGAGATGTGGTGCTACAGACGAATGTTGAAGGTTAGGTGGATAGGTAGGGTAAGGAATGAGGAGGTTCTCCGCACGATCGGGAGGAAAGGAATATGTGGAAAGCACTGGCAAGATGAAGGGTCAGGATGACATGGCATATGTTAAGACATCAGGGAATGACTTCCATGGTACTAGAGGGAGCTGTGTAGGGTAAAATGCATCGAGCAAATAAGTGAGGACGTAGGTTGATCGTGCTACTCTGCGATGAAGAGGTTGGCACAGAAGTGGAGTTCGTGGCGGGCAGCATCAAACTGGTCAGAAGGCTTGTCACTCAAACGAAGAAGGCTGTAACACCGAAAATGCAGGATGCATGGTACGTGCTACCGATATATAACTTTTTTTTTAAAAAAAGTATGCAAATATTTGTAGCTTAAACGCTTTCCTTTAATAAGTAAGGACATTTCTTCACTGTATGAGTACATTTAGGTAGAAGTCTGTTGACGTTTAATTTTATTTATCTGTGTTTTACTGTGAAACTTACAGGCTCTGGGAAAAAGGTAAAGGAATTGTTATTTTCATCGCCTAGAAACGATAATAGAAGTGCTTGTGCGTTGTAAAATCTTTGTGTAGGGAGTTGTTGCACAGAGCGCGCGGAGAGAGAGAGAGAGAGAGAGAGAGAGAGGGAGAGAGAGGTGGGGGGGGGGGGCGTTCCAGCGCTTGTAGTGTGTGGAAGTGTGGTGTTAACGCTCTCGCAGTAGAGAGTACCATTTTCGGCAGCATCACGTACGCGCGCCTCCCAGATGTCTGGAGCAGGAGTATGGACAGTGGACGGGCGGAAGAGGCTCTGTTACTTACGATTGCCCGTTCCTATAATTTAGCCGTGGCTCCACAATATGCTATCGTCTTCAACTACAGCTGCAGTTCCAACAAGACAGTTTCGTCGTCGGATCCGAGTTTCGTCGTATGCATAGCACTGAAGTAAGACTGTTCATTGGTAGAAAGTATTAACGGCTAATCGGAATCACTTCTTCGGGAAAGATAGCCTTATACAATCAGAATAAGTCCGTTAGGCAAACACACGATTCACGGTCATATTTTATATCGCAAGCCGGATAGACCGATAAGTAAGAGGGAGGTTAGAAGGCGTACAAGAAAAAGCTAGGATGACAACCTTAATATATACTGAGGGGCACTGAAGGACACAGTGCTTAGCCTAGGAGGAAAGGAAGGAGAAGAAGAAGAAGAAGAAGAAGAAGAAGAAGAAAGGTGGTGCTAATTACTTAATGAGAAAACAAATACAAAAACTTGAAAAATGTTAGTGAGGGTAATTAAAGTTTCGGTGAGGTTTAATTTCAAACAATTTTATATAGTGGCCGACAGGGTCTGTTGTGTTACAGCAGAACGAAATTTCGTTACGTAGGATCGTAGGTTGCCCACGATCCAGCGTCATTAACGTGATCACCGCCTAGGTTCTATGTCATCGTGCCGTAACCACTCACAGGCGGGAGATGGCACCACTAGAAGTGGAGGGATGACGCCGAAAAACAGTGCAGTCGTTGTTGTAATGCGGAAACAAAACGATTTATCTGACGTCCAAAAGGGCATGATATCTGGCTTTAGGGCCAAGAGCGGATGCATTTCTAAAACGGATACGTTTGGGACTACCAGCAGTGCCTCCTCAACGACTGTTGCTGTGTACGGGTCTCTGCAGCAGCTACATTGTCCATACAGCTATGCTGACAGCTGCTCATCGACGCGAAGGCTGGAATTTGCACGCGAGTATCGCAACTGGACGTCCACTGAGTAGCGACAGTTGGCCTTTTGAGGTGGATCATGTTTTATGCTTCACCGGACAGATGGCCGTTGGTGTGCACGACGTGAAACGTCTGAAAGCGAATACCCTGCAACAAACGTCGGAAGGATCCAGGGCGGAGAAGGAAGCCTTATGGTCGGAGGAATATCTTCGTGGCATTCCCTGAGTGAGCACGTCATTCTGGAAGCCACAGTGGATCAACATCAGTACGCACCTATCCTTACGGAACATGTACACCTCTACACGCAGTTTGTTTAACATCGACACGATGGCGTCTGCCAGTGAACGCAACGTACACTCTTCGCAGTGTCCGCGCGTGGTTCGAAGAACATCAGGATGACTTTACCGTGATCCGCTGACCACCATAATCTCTGGGATCGGTCTGTTCGAGCCATTGATTCTGAGACGGGGCGGTAAATAAAGTGCGGTTGAAGAGTTCACACGAATGTGCGTATATAAATGTTCGTTAAAAATGTTAGTGCAAATTTTGGCTCCCACGTTAGTCTCAGGGGATAATTTTCACACTTGGTGCATTAGTACACTGTTCCACAACCGTGCATTGGTTATAGTTTTTGAATTAATATTCATGAGTACAGTTTACGCTAGGGAACAAAAATTAGGCGATTATTATAGCAAAATCAGTTTTTCACGACACAGTTCAATCACTATTTACTGGCGTTGTCCTTTTCTTTCACACAATGACATTAGCACTGGTGGGACGGTTTACAGTTTTACTTTAATAATAATTTGACTCAGATCCCCCAATAGCAGTAACGTAGGCTGCTATAAACGAAAATTACTCAATCAGTTCGAACAGAACCATAAATCCCACTGTCCTCTTTGTTCTAGAAGTTTTGGCGCGAAATCACAGATCGCAACATGTTGACTTACGCCGATGTATACCTCGTAATTCATACTCACACAAATAATCATAGCACTTCCAGTTCACCAAATATATGCGTGCACACTTGCACCATGAACCAATACTCTTTGTCGAAATAAATCGGCATGTAAAAGAATTCTTACTCAAACGACCACATGAGCCACCCAAAAGTGCGGCTTGCTCGCCACCCACTGGCTCCCCGACTGACAAACGACTGCCCAACAACTGACCCCTTGGCCAAGATGGCCGCTCGCTTATATAGGCTCGGACGTCTACCCCCCCCCCCCTCCCCCTACCAATCTCACCAGTTAAGGTTACAAATTTTGATGCATACATCCCTCGACAGAAGTAAGTACACCATCGGAACCACGCTAAAAAGTACATCTTGTTTACTACGTTACATTAATTTCTAGGATTATTCTATCGCCCGTAAATCAAGTTTTAGTTTTTTCAAAATTTCGCCGCTTAGCGCAAATTTGTTTACATCTGTGCTACAAAGTTTTAACATGGAACAGCATATAGCACTGTTTTAGACGTAATCTCTAGGCGCTCAGTCCGGAACCGCGCGACTGCTACGGTCGCAGGTTCGAATCCTGCCTCGGGCATGGATGTGTGTGATGTCCTTTGGTTAGTTAGGTTTAAGTAGTTCTAAGTTCTAGGGGACTGCTGACCACAGATGTTAAGTCCCATATTGCTCAGAGCCATTTGAAGCATTTTTTATACGTAATCTATAGCGATATAAACATTGCACTGCTCAAAATCTTCATATCTCTAACAATTAATTAATTATGGGCGATAAATGTTAATAATAATTTGCAAACAATGAGAAGTATTGCAAGTTAAGTTATAGTATAACTTAACTAGTTTAAAATACGTGTGATGACACCCAAAATAATATATAGTGCCGTTCTTTACGTCATGAATATTCTATTGAATTTTATAAACAATTTTCCATCAAACTTTGTTTATTGCTCTTTACGGGCTTAATTATTTATGAATCTTAACCTATGACTACGGCACTCGATCCGCTACAACGAAACGTTTCTAATGAGTGCTCGCTCATTCATGTAAGTTGTTATTTACTATTTTTATTAATCTTTCAGTATTCGTGATATTAACCGATTTTGAGGTTACTATAACTTTTGCAAAAAAAATGGTTCAAATGGCTCTGAGCACTATGGGACTCAACTGCTGTGGTCATAAGTCCCCTAGAACTTAGAACTACTTACACCTAACTAACCTAAGGACATCACACACATCCATGCCCGAGGCAGGATTCGAACCTGCGACCGTAGTGGTCGTGCGGTTCCAGACTGTAGCGCCTTTAACCGCTCGGCCACTCTGGCCGGCTTAACTTTTGCATCTCGTGACTTAAAATACAGATCGATCTTTCAGAAGGTGCCTATTGCTGACCACAATCCACTACCGCATCGCTCTTCGCCCCAAGCTGCGGGCCACGTGCCCCCCCCCCCTTCCCCCACCCACGGGTGGAAACATCCCGCCGACCGTTGCAAATCCCGCGCGGGCGCGCCACGCGCTTCCGCAAAGCGCGCACCATGTCGCGCGCTCGCTCTCCACAAAGCAATCCTTGCATACTACACCTATTCATCTAGTAATGGGGGTTTGTACCGTCACAATTCTCAACCGAGAAACCTGACGCAATGAGCCACAGCAATGGAGTCGACATGGGTCGACATGCCTGCATCCACGTTGATACCTTGCGGAACCTCACTGACTGTCATTTTACCCGTTTCGAAGCGGTCTGCACTGCAAAAGGTGGTTGTTCAGGTTTTTGGCAAATGGTCACATTAATGTGAATGGACAGCTTTGGTACGAAGCAATCGATCTGGAATAGATCGACTGGTGGCAGTCGATTTGGGAATCATGAAAAGACCGGAGAATTCAATTAAATTACATCGCGGTATACTTTGCCTCGTTCCATGTCACTGAATGTGATGGGATCTACGAAAAATGGTAACTGGATGAATGAGTGAACAAATTAGTGAAACTGTTGCTGGTCGGCGGCCGTAGCCGCGAAGACCTAGAGTCTAAAGTGGAAAGAGCCATAACTATACTTACAACAAGGTGCCACAAGATGAAAATGACGATCGCGCCCAATAAATCAACATATCTCTTACTCAAAGGCCAACTTGTCAGAAATCCCACAGTAAGAATCAATGGCTCACCAGTTCTTCGGTGCCGTGAGGCTCGATATCTAGGTGTCGTCATCGACGAGAGGTGGAACTTCGCATCACATACTGATACCGTATCTCAAAGATCTTTAGTACTGCTAAACAACCTCATTGGAATAGGCCACAAACGCTTTCATCTTCCACCCAATTTAATTAAACTGTACCACAATAGTATTCTAACATCAATAGAAGGATACGGATCAGGTGTCTGGGCACACAGATTCACGACGGTCATGCCTGCTATGGCCGTAAGATGGGTGCAGCGTAATATGCTCCTACGTTCAGCAGGAGCATACAGAACAACACCTGGAAGGGCGCTTCTTGTGCTAATGGGGATCTGTCCACTGGACATTAAAATTCGTGAGCAGGCAGCCTGGTACTGGCCGAAGAACGAGAAAATGGATAAGGGAGATACTGGAAGTTTACGCTGGGGATAAATCTGGAATTAAAAAGAGAGGGATCGAACTATGGCAGGAACAATGGAACAACGAGGATACGGGGCGCAGAACTTATGAGCTGTTACCGGAGTAAAGCTTACGTACTTCATGCCTACGAGAGGAATGCTGCACTTTCTTACTGGACATGGACCCAACCGACATGTCTATGTCAGTATGGGTAGCAGGCTACACCCGCGTGTGACTGTGGTGCTGTGCAAGGCACGCCAGAACATGGTGGTGCCACCTCTTCGATGACGTAGCAAACGAACTACGACAACAACTTCCGAATAACGACACGTACCATCTACTAAGGCACGACAAAACCTTCAATGTCTTGAACAAATTAACAGACGACATTTCGAAAAAAGTACTGGACTTGGCCAGACGCTTCACGGCTGGGATCCGCCTTGCTCTAGACTAGGAGGAGAGGGGGGGGGGGAGGGAGGGTGTACATTTAACCGGATAGGACACGCACCAATTGTGATACTGGACTTACAATAGGTTAGTATGTAGAAAGATAGGATAAGGTTTTCTAGGATAGACTGCAGCGATACCAAGTTACCGGCCACCACAGTGCCAGGGGCACGCCCACTAGGATTAGCTCAGTGCGAAAGGCCAACATCCATCAAGTTTATAGATCACTGGCACACCTGTAATGCTGCAGTTAGCATTAGTTTTGTAGATTAAGTAGAAATAGGAACCCTGTAGTGGTAAGATCAAAATTTAATATTACCTGTAGGAAAACGAGGATAATGGAATGTAGTCGAATTAAGTCCGGTGATGCTGAGCGAATTAGATTAGGAAATGAGACACTTCAAGTAGTAAAGAAGTTTTGCTATTCGGGGAGCAAAATAACTGATGATGGTCGAAGTAGAGAGGATATCAAATGTAGACTGGCAATGGCAAGGAAAGCATTTCTGAAGAAGAGAGATTTGTTAACATCGAGTATAGATTTATGTGTCAGGAAGTCGTTTCTGAAAGTATTTGTATGGAGCGTGGCCATGTATGGAAGTGAAACATGGACGATAACTAGTTTGGACAAGAAGAGAATAGAAGCTTTCGAAATGTGGTGCTACAGAAGAATGCTGAAGATTACATGGGTAGATCATATACCTAATGTGGAGGTATTGAATAGGATTGGGGAGAAGAGAAGTTTGTGGCACAAATTGACTAGAAGAAGGATTCGGTTGGTAGGACATGTTCTGAGGCATCAAGTGATCACCAATTTAGTATTGGAGGGCAGCGTGGAGGGTAAAAATCGTAGAGGGAGACCAAGAGATGAATACACTAAACAGATTCAGAAAGATGTAGGTTGCAGTAGATACTGGGAGATGAAGAAGCTTGCACATGATAGAGTAGCATGGAGAGCTGCATCAAACCAGTCTCAGGATTGAAGACCACAAGAACAACAACTGTAGCGTGGAAAAATAGCGGCAAACATGTGTATGAAATTAGGACCCACTAATGTATTCAGGTAGTGGGTTAATATGTTAATTTAATGATTTGAATAAAGATTTTTTTTAAAAGAACTCTTGCAGGCTGGGAGTGTGTCTGAAAGACTTACAATAACACAAAATCGACCATTGTTACAGCAAACTGTAACAGCCTCAACTTTTAGTATTCTGCGTAAGGGAAGAGAGCTTCTGCGCGTACGACCGCACCAACTGCTAGCGACTAATTGGGAGAGGCGACTGTCCTCACGCTGAGTAGAGCGGCGAAGGCCAGAGCGCGCGGGCCTCACCTACATATGAAACTGGCAGAAACGTCGCGTAGCTAGTGTGGCTGGCTTTCCTCGGACGCGGGCCGGCGCTAATGAGTTTCGCTGTTTACTACCCTCGCCGCGGCGCGCAGTTACTCACGACAGGGCGCAGTTTGTCCTCTCGCGAAGATGCTATCACGCGGAATAAGCCGGGCCGGACAGCACCGCAGCGGGCGACACGTCGCGCCGAGGCACGGCTGCGGCCGCGACTGTACGTTACACGCGTCGGGTAATTACTTACCTAAAACGACACAAAGACTCTGTCGCGAATTTTTCCAGGCCGCGAAATGTTGACACACTGGGTGGGGAGGGTAGGACGCTTGCACGCACCAGCTGGTTAACCACTATCGGGCCTTCCCACACGTTGTCGCATGCGCGTCACGGAACAATACCTCAACTTGCTTCTCGAAAGCAAAGATGGATGTAAGGCCATCGTGAATGCTGTCTGCGTAACGTGGGAACAAGACACACACACACACACATACAGAGAGAGAGAGCGCGCAATCCAAAGGTGTTAGTAACGCATTTCGCTACGTCGTATACATCTCCACATAGCCTCCGTCCATCTAGTATCAGGGAAGCTACTCTCTGACCTGCCCCTTCTTTCTTGGCTCATCAGTCTTGACGCGCCCGCCACACGAATTCCTCTCCTGCGCCGGTAGCACCGGCACCCAACGTTCTCTACTACTTGTCACATGTATCCAAATACACTAATCAGCTAAAACATGATGACCACTGCCCATCGCGACTTTGGATGCCGCCTGGCGGCGTTACGCGCAAGTGCCACTGTAACGAAAGTATGTAAGCGGAGCAGATACGGAAGGGTGATCATCCTCGTGAAGATGTGGCCTGCAGATTACATTGAAATAATCGGCTTTGACATAGGGCAGATTATTGTTACGCAGAGCCTGTGAATGAATATCTCGAAAACGGAGAAGCTGGTAGAATGTTCATGTTCTACTGTTCTGAGCATCTACGGAAAGAGGACAGCGGCATGTCATTCTCAATGGAGAGAAGTCTTCCGAAGTAAGAGGGATTTCAGGTGTGCCGCAAGGGAGTGTCGTAGGACCGTTGCTATTCACAATATATACAAATGACCTTGTGATGATGATGATGATGATGATGATGATGATAATGATGATGATGGTGTGTGAAATCTTACGGGACTTAACTGCTAAGGTCATCAGTCCCTAAGCTTACACACTACGTAACCTAAATTATCCAGGACAAACACACACATCCATGCCCGAGGGAGGACTCGAACCTCAAGGGGATCAGCCGCACTGTCCATGACTGCAGCGTCCTAGACCGCACGGCTATGACCTTGTGAATAACATCGGAAGTTCAATGAGGCTTTTTGCAGATGATGCTGTAGTAAATCGAGAGGTTGTAATAATGGAAAATTGTACTGAAATGTAGGAAGATCTGCAACGAATTGACGCATCGTGCAGGGAATGGCAGTTGAATCTCAATGTAGACAAGTGTAATGTGCTGCGAACACATAGAAAGAAAGATCCTTTATCAGTTAGGTACAATATAGCAGGCCAGCAACTGGAAGCAGTTAGTTCCATAGATTATCATGGAGTACGCATTAGGAGTGATTTAAAATGGAATGACCATATAAAATTAATCGTCGGTAAAGCAAATGCCAGACAGATTCATTGGAAAAATCCTAAGCAAATGCTGTCCGAAAACAAAGGAATTAGGTTACAGTGAACTTGTTTGCCCACTGCTTGAATACTGCTCACCGGTGTGGGATCCGTACCAGGTAGGGTTCATAGAAGAGAGAGAGAAGATCCAACGGAGAGCAGAGCACTCCGTTACAGGATCATTTAGTAATCGCGAAAGCGTTACGGAGATAATAGATAAACTCCAGTGGAAGACTCTGCAAGAGAGACGCTCAGTAGCTCGATATGGGCTGTTGTTGAAGTTTCGAGAACATACCTTCACCGAGGAGTCAAGCAGTATATTGTTCCCTCCTACGTATATCTCGCGAAGAGACCACGAGGATAAAATCAGAGAGATTAGAGCCCACACAGAGGCATACCGACAATCTTTCTTTCCACGAACAATACAAAACTGGAATAGAAGGGAGAACCGATAGAGGAACTCAAGGTACCCTCAGGTGCCTTGCGGAGTATGGATATAGATGTAGACGTAGAAACTACCACTAGGCGTCAAATGGTCGGATGTCAACGACTCTTCACAGAAAGTGGGGTTCGGAGGCCTGCTGCTCTGCAAAATAGGGAAGATGGTGATTCTTGGCATCTCTGCAGAAAGAGCACAATGTTGGTGCACGCACAAGCATTTCGGAGCAGACCGTTTCATCGTACATTGTTGAACATGGACCTCCGCAGGAAACCACCGCTACGTGTTCACATGTTGTCGCAATGACCTCGACAGTTACTACTGCATTGGGCACGGGACCATCGGGATTCGACCGTCGGTCAATTGGAACGTGTCGGCTCTTCAGGCGAATCACATTTTTGCTACACTAGGTAGCTATTCGTCTCCACAAACGTTGTCATCTTGGTGAACGGCCGCTTGAAACGTGCTGTGCGCCACGGACACAGGCTGGCGGGAGCACTACTACGCTGTGGGAGACATTCTCCTGCCTTGCAAGGGACCTGTGGTAATAATGCTGACAGCTGCGAACCGCTTGCATCCCTTCATGCTTGATATATCCTCCGACGGCACTGTCTTCTTTCCTCTTTACTGACGAAGCTTATTTTTACCTGGACGGCTTCGTCAATAAACAGAACTGGCGCATATGGGGAACCGAAAAGCCCCATGTTGCAGTCCCATCGTCCCTGCATCCTCAGAAAGTACTGGTCTGGGCCGCCATTTCTTCCAAAGGAATCATTGGCCCATTTTTCAGATCCGAAACGATTACTGCATCTCGCTATCTGGACATTCTTCGTGAATTTGTGGCGGTACAAACTGCCTTAGACGACACTGCGAACACCTCGTGGTTTATGCAAGATGGTGCCCGGCCACATCGCACGGCCGACGTCTTTAATTTCCTGAATGAATATTTCGATGTTCGTGTGATTGCTTTGGGCTATCCGAAACATACAGGAGGCGGCGTGGATTCGCCTCCCTATTCGCCAGACATAAACCCCTGTGACTTCTTTCTGTGGGGACACGTGAAAGACCAGGTGTACCGCCAGAATCCAGAAACAATTGAACAGCTGAAGCAGTACATCTCATCTGCATGTGAAGCCATTCCGCCAGACACGTTGTCAAAGGATTCGGGTAATTTCATTCAGAGACTACGCCATATTATTGCTACGCATGGTGGATATGTGGAAAATATGGTACTATAGAGTTTCCCAGACCGCAGCGCCATCTGTTGTTGACAATTGTAACTACTGTAATTTCGAAAGTTTGTCTGCCTGAAAATGTACTGTTGTCCCAAGCATATTGCAACAAACGGTGTATTTCTATCGCTGCTCGTTTAGTTTGTATTGCCGTTTCAAATATACCGGTCATATTTGAAACACCCTGTATTTCTAAGTTCTAGGGGACTGACGACCTCAGATGTTAAGTCCAATAGTGAACCATTTGAACCAAACCCGAGCGGTCCATTCGGCACGTTGTTGGGCCCATCTGTACCGAGCTGCATGGTGTTGTGGTTGTAAAGATGGACCTCGACATGGACGTCGGGAGTGAAGTTACACATCATGTAGCCTACTGTGCAAAGTTTGAGTCGTAACACAACGTCCTGCGGTTGCACCAAAAGCATTATTCAACATGGTGACGTTGCTGACAGGGTTACTCCGAGCCATAATCCATAGGTAGTTGTCATCCACTGCAGTATTAGCCCTTGGGTGGCCAGAGCGAGGCATGTCATCGACAGTTCCTGTCTCTCTTTATCCCCTCCATGTCCTCCATTTCCGAACAACATCGCTTTGGTTCAGAGCCCTTCCTGGCGCAAAGTAACAATGTGGACGCCATCGAATCGCGGATCTGACCGTCTAGGCATGGTTGAACTACAGACAGCACGAGCCTTGTACCTCCTTCTTGGTGGAATGACTGGAACTGATCGGCTGTCGGAACCCCTCCGTCTAATAGGTGCTGCTCATGCATGGTTGTTTACATCTTTGGGCGGGTTTAGTGTCATCTCTGAACAGTCAAAGGGACTATGGCTGTGATACAATAGCCACAGTCAACGTGTATCTTCAGGAGTTCTGGGAACCGGGGTGACGCAATTTTTTTTATGTGTGTATATCGAGTAACAGAAATTGACAATTCTTATCGTTCCCGCCTGTCATTTCCACTCATTTTAAAGGATTGTGACGACAGATATCTAGACAGACTCTTTTTAAGCAAATAACCACTACACATGTGAAGTTTTTTAATACCACGAACAAGGGTAAACAGTGCCGACACCACGATTCTGCCGAACTGAAGGAAGTCGTGCCGACAGAAAAATGCCGCACCGCAGTGCTAAATGAAATGTCGCGCTGCACCGAATACTTCCGAGAAGTACCGAGAGGAGCCGAGATAAGCTCAGCCTTGGCCTGCACGCGGCCCCTCACACCGTGCTCCGATGTATTTTGGGACGCATAGGCCGACACTGATATAATACTTCCAGTGTGAAAGACTTTACTGAAGGTCCTGAGATACAAGCATTTTTCAGACAATGTACATTTTCGGGTTCGAAGTTTTTCAAGTTGGAGTCTTTGCATAAAATGCCGGTGCACTTGTTGTGGCAAGTTAACTGAGAACTCTCTATGTAAAGTACATTTTCGGTTATCGGTGTTTGCAGAAAAAAAGCAATGTGTAAGAAATTTGGAACCCGTTATATCTTAACTTCCAGCTTCCATACTGCTCATGATCATCCGATTTTAACAAATTCTCACAGCTTTTTAAGAATTCACTTACTGTCGAATGGAAAGATGCGATGTATTTAACTATATAATGACTTATTTGATCAAGGTCGCATTATTACTACGTACATTCACAATACCGGTTTCAGCAAATCATTGCCATCCTCCGATAGACAAACAGTTTTATGAAGCATGAAGACTAGTTTTATGCATACAAAATATTATAAACATATGTCATAGTACGACTCACCCCATCACAGAGTAAAAGGGTCAGAAATTGAAACATGATCGTCTAATGTTCCTATAAGGCTTATGGATGAGTGGGGCTTTGGAAGAGGGTATTGTAACTATAGCTGTAGGCGAAGGCGGCAGAGAAGAGAACGCTCTATATGCACGTCTGTTTGCTCTATGTAACATTTAGAGGTAATTCTTGAAAGTGCAAGTAATCGCAAAAAAGTAAAAGTTACAAAATTTTAAAGCAACTTTTATAAAAACATGTAGGTATAAAACTAGTTTTAAAGATTTATAATTTATAATTTTGTACACTTTTACGCTTTCACTGTTTGTGGGTATGTAGCACACCTGAAGAATGCAGTGATTTACTGAGACCCGTAATGTAGTAATTAGGCAACCATGAAATAATGATTATATGAAAGAAGGATCTAGCAGTCACTGTCATAAGAGGTCTGAAATAATTTATTGCAGCAAATCTCAATTTGTCACTGTGTTACCTTCTGGAGTTCAAAATCTGTTCGTTAACTGCTATGTTCTTCTGTATTGACGCCATGCTTTTGTTACATGAGTCTGCAGGGCTTTAATTTTAGCACTGAAGTTGGTGGCCTAGTGATTGAAATCGATTTGCTGTAATAAATGATTTCAAACCTCTTGCGACCAAGGTTGCCAGCGTTTTTGTTTACAATGCTAATATTGCTGCCTTTGAGCACTTGGTTCCCAACGGAATACAGCTTCAGTGAGATGAAAAATCTCATAATATTCTTAAAACGCGATGCAAGTTTCTTACGCTGAAAATGCAGACTAGTGACCTGTAGTTTAGGAAAGAGTAGGTTAGGACTGCAACTGGAGAAGGGAACAGAAGTAATATGACATTGAAACTATTGGGGGGTTAAAACTGTGTGCCAGCCAGGGATTCTAATCTGGGATGCTTGCCTTTCAGGGCAACTGCTCTGCGAACACGACTCACGACCCGTCCTCACAGCTTTACTTACGCCAGTATCTCATCTCCTATATTCCAGACTTCAGTGAAATTCTCCCGCGAAACTTGCAACAATAGTACTCCTCGAAGAAAGAACAGGCAACAATAGTACTCCTCGAAGAAAGAACAGGAGGTGAGTCGTACTCGGGTAGCTCAGTTGGCAAACCACTTGGTCACGAAAGGCGAAGGTCCCATGTCCGAGTCGCGGACCTGCATACACAGCTTGTTTGTCAGGAAGTTTCATACTAGCGCATACTTCACTACGGAGTGAAATTTCATTCTGGTTATGTGACACTTCCATATACACTGCTGGCCATTAAAATTGCTACACCACGAAGATGACGTACTACAGACGCGAAATTTAACCGACAGTAAGAAGATGCCGTGATTGCAAATGTTAGCTTTTCAGAGTATTCACATAAGGTTGGCGCCGGTGGCGACACCTACAACGTGCTGACATGAGGAAAGTTTCCAATCGATTTCTCATACACAAACAGCAGTTGACCGGCGCTGCCTGGTGAAACGTTGTTGTGATGCCTCGTGTAAGAAGGAGAAATGCGTACCATCACGTTTCTGACTTTGATAAAGGTCGGATTGTAGCCCATCGCGATTGCGGTTTATCTCATCGCGACATTGCTGCTCGCTTTGGTCGAGATCCGATTACTGTTAGCATAATATGGAATCGGTGGGTTCAGGAGGGTTATACGGAACGCCGTGCTGGATAACAACGGCCTCGTATCACTAGCAGTCGAGATGACAGCCATCTTATCTGCATGGCAGTAGCCACGTCTCGATCCCTGAGTCAACAGATGGGGACGTTTGCAAGAAAACAACTACCTGCACGAACAGTTCGACGACGTTTGCAGCAGCATGGACTATCAGCTGTTAAACCATGCCTGCGATTTCCCTCGACGCTGCGTCATAGACAGGAGCGCCTGCGGTGATGTACCCAACGACGAACCTGGGTGCACGAATGGCAAAACGTCATTTTTTCGGATGAATCCAGGTCCTGTTTACAGCATCATGATGGTCGCATCCGTGTTTGGCGACATCGCAGTGAACGCACATTCTGGCGTATCACCCAGCGTGATGGTGTGGGGTGCCATTGGTTACACGTCTCGGTCGTCTTGTTCACATTGACGGCTCTTTGAACAGTGGACGTTACATTTCAGATGTGTTACGAACCGTGGCTCTACCCTTCATTCGATCCGTGCGAAACCCTACATTTCAGCAGGATAATGCACGACCGCTTGTTGCAGGTCCTGTACGGGCCGTTCTGGATACAGAAAATGTTCGACTGCTGTCCTGGCCAGCACGTTCTCCAGATCTCTCACCAATTGAAAAGGTCTGGTCAATGGTGGCCGAGTAACTGGCTCGTCACAATACGCCAGTCACTACTCTTGATGGACTGTGGTATCGTGTTGAAGCTGCATGGACAGCTGTACCTGTACACGCCATCCAAGTTCTGTTTGACTCAATGCCCAGGCGTATCAAGGCCGTTATTACGGCCAGAGGTGGTTGTTCTGGGTACTGATTTCTCAAGACCTATGCACCCAAATTGCGTAAAATTGTAATTACACGTCAGTTCTAGTATAATATATTTGTCCAATGAATACCCGTTTATCATCTGCATTTCTTCTCGGTGTTGCAATTTTAATGGCCAGTAGTGTAGATGGGAGTACTGCAAAACGTTTGATCGAAAAGGTATCAACCGCTATTTGGTCTTGCGGATAACAGCAGAGTGTACGTACACTCGTGTACCCTTTTGTAGCCATCAGGCGCTCAGTGATTGCGTGACGCGGTGAGTGCAGACAGGCTGGTGGTGCCACGGCGTGCCAGCGAAGGCCGTGCCGCTGGCTCAGTGAGCGCGCCTGCCCCACGGAGGAAAGTGTCGCTGCGGCTGCGGTCTTGCGCAACGCTGCATCGCTGCAGTTGGCAGCCTTGCAGAGGTGAGGGACCTCCACGAGACGGCCAGCGCGCCGCCCGCGGCCCGACCGGATCGCTTCGGCCCAACTCGGCAAAAGGAGCAGCGAGACGCCTGCCCGCCGCAAACCCGGGACCCCGGGCGTGCGGCCGGAGCTTCCGGACCGCTCTTCCGAGGGATTGGGCGGGCGGCGCTCTTCCCCACTCTTGTACGTTCCTCCAGAGGTGTATCAGGAAGTACAGGTAGAGGAAGAATAAGAGGAGTAGGAAGAAAAGCTATGAATAGATAAAAGAAGAATAAGAAGAAGAAGAAAATGAGGTACTCGAGGAAGAAGTGGAAGAAGAGGTTGGGATTAAGAAATAGGGGAAAGGAAGGTAGGGGTAAAAGTAAGAACAAGAAAGAATGAGGTGAAAAAAGAAGAGGAGATGAACGATCTGAAGGAAGCGGAGAAGGAACTTGAGATGAAGAAAGAAGGTACAAGGTATGAGAAAGTGAACAAGAGTTCAAGGAAGGGAAGAGGGAAGAAGGAATAAGTAGGAAGAGAAGTAAGGGGAAAAGAAAGAGGAGATGAAGAAAGGGAAGAAGAAAGATTGTGTAATACATGAAAGTGGAGAAGAGAGAAGGAAGAAGAGTTGAAGGAAGGGAAAAAAGGGGAGAAGGAGGATGAGATGGAGCAAGAGATGATTCTAATTTTAATGGTAAAACAAATTTCTCAAATACTGTAATTCTGAGGGTCAAGGAAGTCATAATGGTTCAAATGGCTCTGAGCACTATGGGACTTAACATCTGAGGTCATCAGTCCCCTAGAACTTAGAACTACTTAAACCTAACTAACTTAAGGACATCACACACATCCACGCCCGAGGCAGGATTCGAACCTGCGACCATAGCGGTCACGCGGTTCCAGACTGAAGCGCCTAGAACCGCCAGGCCACCTTGGCCGGCGAAGTCACAATGAAACAGTTCCTGTATGTCAATGCAATTTTATTCTTGCAACAACAACTGATATCCAGTCACATCCAAGTGCTAGCTCTAACAAAATTGCTTTGACAACATCGGGCATGAAGCGTGAAAAGATGACCACTGTTCAGTATAGCGATACACGCAAAGCCTGTATCTCAAGTTCAATTTTGAAAAGCTGCACTAAACATCGTTCTTGTGAAACACAACTACCTCTTTACACGCAACAAGTGTTGAGTGCTACTGACAAGGATTTCAGATTGATTCCGTACTTCTGGATTTCCTGAAGGCTTTTGACACGGTACCACACAAGCGTCTTGTAGTGAAATTGCACACTTATGGAATATCGTCTCAGTTATGTGATTGGATTCGTGATTTCCTGTCAGAGAGGTCACAGTTCGTAGTAATTGACGGGAAGTAGTCACTGGGTAAAACAGAGGTGATTTTTGGCGTTCCCCAAGGTAGTGTTATAGGCCCCTTGCTGTTTCTTATCTACATAAACGATTTGGGAGACAATCTTAGCAGCCGTCTTAGGTTGGTTGCAGATGACACTGTCGTTTATCGATTAGTAAAGTCATCAGTAGATCGAAACAAATTGCGAAACGATTTGAAAAGATTTGTGTGGTGTCAACGTTAGACACCACGTTAGAGGTTGCGATAATCGATAGGATCCAGCACTTGCAACCTCTCTGGACTCGCTGGCGCTTGCACGGACAGAGACTTGTAGATCGCGCCTGCCGAGTCAGCTAGAGGTCGTGAGCGAAGTCAGACTAGAATAACCTTCAGCTCGTTAGGTTCGCAGCCTCTAGTTCATGTATTAAGCACACAATACCAGAGCTCTGTTTTCTTGCTTGTTGTATAATCCAATTAATGTCTGCTAATGAGTCATTTGTATTCAAGAAAGGTAGTTGTTATTAGTTATGTTCCTGGAATGCAGTAGCAGGACAAAGCTAAGTAAAAGTTATTTACTAAAGTATTCCAGTACTAATTATTATAGAATGTTCCAGATTCCTACAACCACCCCACTCGTGCTAGCCTCTGTCATCTCACTGCAAATCCTAGGAGTACCGATCGAAAAGCATCCTGCATTTGTGAGGTCATGACATGATGCCATCGACCTTCACATCAATCTGTATGGGGCGAAAATTGGCAATTGACCCTAAATATCGAGAAGTGTGAGATCATCCACGTGAGTACTAAAAGGAATCCGTTAAACTTCGGTTAAACAATAAATCAGTCAAATCTAAAGGCCCTAAATTTAACTAAATGGCTAGGAATTACAATTACGAACAACTTAAACTGGGATGAACATAGAAAATGTTGTGGGGTAGGGTAAACAAAGATTGCGTTTTTTTGCCAGGACACTTAAAAAGTGTAACACATTTACTAAAGAGACTACCTACACTTCGCTTGCCTCCGCTCTTTTAGAATACTGCTGCGCGGTGTGGGATCCTTACCACGTAGAATTGACGGAGTACATCACAGGAAATCAAAGAAGGGCAGCACGTTTTCTATAGGGGAGAGAGTGTCACTAAAAAGATACAGGGTTTGGGGTGGACATCATTAAAACAAAGGCGTTTTTCGTTGCGGCGGAATCTTCTCACGAAATTTCAAACACCAACTTTCTCCTCCGAATATGAAAATATTTTGTTGACGCCGACTTACATTGGGAGAAACGATCACAACAATAAAACAAGGGAAATAAGAGCTCGCACTGAAAGATATAGGCGTTCGTTCTCTTCCACGCGCTATACGAGATTGGAATAGTAGAGAATTGTGAAGGTGGTTCGATGAACCCTCTGCCAGGCACTTAAATGTGTTTTACAGACTATCCTTGTAGATGTAGATGAATCCTTTTATCACAGTGAAAGTTGGTCAACGAATAATTTCTTCAGTGCCTGCTACTTCCTTCGTGGTATCAGGTTGCGTCATATAGATTTCTTTTTGGGGTCATATCTAATCTGGAAAAATATTCTCACCTAAAATAAAACTACTTTTAATGAGAAACTTATCTGTTAATATAGGTAAACTTCCCTTTGGCACATCTCATCCGTGTTCCTCCTGTGCAACAACAATCCAGTTTCTCTGTCAAATTGCCAACGCCACCCCGGCTTTATCAATCCGTATCTGTTTTAATTTTTCCTCTCACTTCATTTGCTATCATTTCTTATCACCCTATCATATTTTGCTCTTCCCCAAACCACTGAACTTTCATTGCAAATTTAATTCCATCTGTACTGTGACCATGCATCTCTATTGTTTGTCATTATTACAGTTCGATAAGAATCTTACGTTATGAGAAAAATATTAAACACACTGTTAATTACTTTAACCTCTATAGTATTACAACTATTCTTGTTATGCAGATCTTGCTTACTACTCACTTCGAAACGTTAACGGTGTATCTACGGATGTCCTGTTAGATGTACGAGTGAATCTGATGGCCCTCACCATCCCAAAATAAATAAATAAGTGACACTAGATGACAGATAACTTGCGTAGCGGAGCTTAAGAGTACATTCACATACCTCGCAAGAGTAAAAGTGGAAAGAACCGCTCTGTTACTTTTGTACTTATCCCCAAGTACATTCAGTCCTTAATTACGCTATCAATTTTTGGTAACGTACAAAATACGGCTAAAATATTCAAATAACAGAAAAGGCGGTTAGAATAGCTAAGAACAATGACTGTCCTCACTGTAAAGAGATATTTAGAGATTTGGAGATTTCAGCTGCATCATCTGAGTGCTTGTACAACTCTCGAACCTTTATGCACGTTAAGAAAAACATCAATAATTTATGTTAACAATAAGAGCTCTATTAAGGACCGTGGAACAACAGGTACAGAGAACTTATATGTATCGAGAAAAATTAAACAATAAACTTAAAATGGTATTTTCTAGCACGTATCAAACTTAAACTGGATGGTTCTGGAAATCGGCCTTATGCAGACACAATCGACGAAAACGAGCACTATAATCGACGTATAATATTACAATTCAGTTACCGATGTAATTTTAAGGTGAGTGTACAAGCAAAACGAAGCAAATTGCAAATATTGTACTTCTTAGGCCTACAGCAGTTAAATTATTGCAAATGTGATATTGTACTTTACAGTAATAAAGTTTGACCCACAGACGATGAAACATTGGTGTCGAAACATGTCTGGGTAAATGTAAAAATAAAAAAAAAAATAAAATAAAATAATTGTGTTTGCCAAAGGCTGATTTCCAAAACCACCCCCTCAAACACGGAAGAAAGAAAAGAGGAGCTTCAAACCATAGTAAAATGAGTAATTAAATAAACAGTCCAAAGAAATGTAGCAATATCTGAAATATGTTTAAGAGGGTCGTTAAAGAATACCTTTTAAATAAGGTGCACTACGCAGTGAAAGATTATTGAAATGATAGATGTTGGTAAGTGTTCGGTCTGGTAGAAATTAAAATATTAACCCTTGCAGACATTGCACAAATATTGTGATACCCTTGACGGGTTTGCAGACAAGTCAAGTTGTTACCTTGATGATCAAAAGATATTCCACTGGGAAAGCTTACAAACTCACATTCCACAATAAACTTTCGAAACACTGCATAATGCACATTGCTCGGGAATTGTAAGACTAAGATTTTCACTGGAAAATACGTAAGCGGGGGTGCACAAAACTGTAATATTGCCTCTCGAGAAGAATTGGAAATGGCCCGCATTGTAGCCGGTGAAGGAGACTGTGTGAGAGCTCTTTCGAGTCTCATATTGAGCAGCAGCGAAGGCTCTGGTGAAAGAGGTGAGGATGGGTGGGGGAAGGGGAGGGCTGGTCCTTGAGAGGGCGTGGCAAGGCCACACAAGCGAGAGGTCATAGCTGCGCGCTCTCCCAAGACAGGCAGCGAGCGTGCCTAGGGCAGCAACTGCGGTGCCCCTGTTTACAACCCGCTACTACTGTACATTCACGGGAAACCAAACGGCAACACAGTGGTCAAAGCGCTAGACTCTATCCAGAACGTTCTTTCCGCTCTGCAGCGGAGTGTCCGCCGTCTTGAAACTTCCCTGTAGGCTAAAACTGTGCGTTCCACCGGGACTTCAAACCCGGAACCTTACCTTTCGTGGACTATGGTTATATCGACTGAGCTATCCAGGCACGACTCATACTGTAGTGGACTGCTTTACGAGACAGCTACTGGTGGAAATAGAACGGTGGGAAAGGCACGTTTTGCAACGCCACATGTTTAATAGTTCGGTGTCCTCCTCCGGTTTTCTCACAGTCTGATTCACTTCCACATAGAGCTGTGGTCCAGACGTCAATTCTCAGATATTCGTCTCTCATAGCAGAAACCCTATGCTTGACCGTATTATTTTAGAGGTCGGGCAGCCGCAGCCAAAGCTGCACATGGTGAACAAAATCCTCCATTCTGTCTGTTAAAATACTTTATTAACAAGTCACGACAGGGTTTGCATCAGTGTCGATCCATCTTCAGGTGATAAGTTTCCCTATTTTTTTACACAGTCATGGGGAGGCGAAATGAATGCTTAGAGCCAAATTCCATCGTTCATTGTCAAGATTAAACCAATAGCAAACTAAAAGCGGTTGTCTATGATTAAACTGACCCACGAGACTGAGTCGTATGTAAAAAAAAGTGTAACCATTACGTTATAACTTTTGTTTTTGTTTCTTTCTGACTTTAGTATTGCACTACACATCATCTAAAATTTATTTTATTTATTGTGTATGTAGCTTAAGACCTCCGTTTCAAACATGGAGCTTGCCAAGTTGGAGTGACTGGAATGTCCAAATATACAGCTTGACATACAGCACAGGTGACCACAGCGGATTTGTGGAGAGGCCACACAGAACTGTAACTCCTCAACAGGGATAGTAGCCTTTTCAGTAATTGCAGGGGCAACCCTCTGGATTATTGGCTGACGTGGTCTCGTAACATTAAGCCAATATGACCGTGCTGAGCTGGCGAGGCGAAAGACTGAAATCAAGGGGAAACTACAGCCGTTACTTTTCCCGAGAGCACGCAGGTCTTCTGTATGCTTAAAAGATGACGGCATCCTCTCGGGTAAAACTTTGCAGAGGTTAAATAGACCCGACACGGACCTCCAGGTAGCAAGATATCGTCATCAGAAAAGGCATGACGGGTCGGACCGTGAAACATTAGATCCTTTAATCGGGTACAGAGGTTAGACGATTTAAAGGGAAATGGA
Source organism: Schistocerca serialis cubense (assembly GCF_023864345.2). Lineage (NCBI taxonomy): Eukaryota > Metazoa > Arthropoda > Insecta > Orthoptera > Acrididae > Schistocerca > Schistocerca serialis. The sequence goes on along the minus strand of NC_064642.1, from coordinate 126,566,842 downwards.
TAGGCTGAAGTTACAGTAATTTCTCTCTCTCTCTCTCTCTCTCCTCAGCGATCACAGGCCCTGTAGACCACGCGCTGTACCAACGATCTGCTTCCACCGCCTTCTATCTCTCACAGCCTCTCCCCACTCTGCGGAAATTACTAATGTTGCGATGTCCTTCTCTATGTCATCTTTCGACCATGTACGAGGTCGGCCCAATGGTCTTGTTGTCTGGAGAGTTCCTTCAAATGCTTTCTTGGTGATTCTGTTGTTTTCCATTCTATCCAGATGTCCAGCCCATTGCAGTCTCCTACTTTTTAATTTCTGGATGATAGTGGGTTGCTTCATTAACTGATAAATTTCACTGTTCTTTCGAATTCTCCATACACCATTCTCCAACATAGGACCCCAGATTTCTCTCATTACTTTTCTTTCGAAAGCATTGTTTTTCTCTTTCATTCTTTGTAAGCGTCCAGCTATCTGAACCGTGCAGTACTATGGGGCAGATGATAATGTCGTATATCTTCAACTTTGTGGTGACTGACAAAGCTTTACTTTTGAGTGGGCTGCTTAGTGAGTACAGACATATTGACCCTGAGACTATTCTTTCATTTATATCCATTGTTATGATATTTTTACTGTTGAAACGTGAACCAAGGTATTTAAACTGGAGAACGTTTCTGAATTTAGAATGCTGGTCAATCTCAAAGTAAGGATTTGGGTTTATGACTCGACCTATTTCCATATATTCGGTTTTCTCTTGTTTAATCAAAAGCCCCATTTTGCTGGCACTGTACCTGAGAGATCTGTAAATGTCTTTCAGTTCTTCTTCAGTTTCACTAAGAAACACTATATCATCTGCATAAGCCAGGAGTTTTACTTCACTGTGTTCGAATCGGAGAAAATAAGAATGCCGTTTAGCTACTATGAACAGAATGGTGAAAGTATTACCACAGCCAAGATGGACACGAAGCCAGCATCCTTCACATTAGTACAAGTTCATATGCCAACGAGTTCCGTAGATCTTGCGAAGATTGAAAGAATGTAGAGATAAAAGAAATTATTCAGATAAGGGGGACTGGAATTTGATAACAGTAAAAGGAAGGGAAGGAAAAATAGTAGAATAATATAGACCGGCTGAAAAAAATGAGTGAGGAAGTCACCTTGTAGACTTTTGTATAGAGCATTCCCTAATCATCTTTAACACTTGTTTTATAAGGCTTTATATCTGGGGATAATGGAAAGTTTCAGATTAAATATATGGTAGTAAGACTGAGATTTCGGAACCAGATTTTCAATCGTAGGATATTTCCAAGCGTAGGTGGGGACTCTGAACATAATGTTTTGGTTATGAACCGGAAGTTAAAATTTCAGAAATTGCAAAAAGGTGGGAAATCTTTTAAGTTGAACGAAGGAGAGATACTGACAGTTTTATAAGGAGCATTACACAACGTTTGACTGATACGGAGGAAGGGATTACAGAAGAAGACGAATTGGTAGGTTTAAGGATGAAATATGAAATAGTGGAGGCAGCAAAGGATCAAAAGGGTAAAACGAAAAGATGTAGCAGAAATCCTTAGATAAAAAAGGAAGTACTGAATTTAATTGACGAAAGGAGAAAATATAAAAATGCGAAAAAAAGATGTCTAAAAACATGAGATTCGCAGAAACTGCAAAATGGCTGAACAGGAATGGATAGAGGACAAATGGAAGGCTATAGAAGCATGTATAAGTAAGGGAAAGCGAGATGCCATCTATAGGATGACTCCAGAGATATTACAAGCATTCTGCGAACATCAAGAGCTCAGATGTCGAGCCAGTACGAAGGAAGAAAGGGAAAGCTGAAAGGCGGAAGGAATATACAGAGCGGCTGCACAAGGGAAACAAAGACAAGATTATGGAAAGAGAAGAAGTAGATGAAGATGAGATGGGAGATATGATACAGAGCGCTGTAAGGTGAAGGTCGAAACATGGCCCATCGAGTGGACGTCATTCCCTCTGAATTTTCGAGAACATTGGCAGTGCCAGCAATGACGGAACTATTCCGCCTGGTGTGCAATATATGACGCACACGAAATATTTCAAGGAAAATGTGATAAATCAATTTCAAAGAAAGCAGGTGCTGACGGATGTATTAGCGAAAAATCAGTGTAATAAGTTATAGTTTCAAAATACGCGAAATGTTTACCGAAGAAAGTGAAACTGGTAGATGTCAACCTCAGGCAGGGCCAGTTTGTATTATAGAGAAATGTAAGAAAGCATTAATCCTACAACTTATCTTACAAGATAGATTACAGAAAGACAAACCTACGTTTGCGGCATGATGCTTCTGACAATGCTGACTGGAGTACACTATTTGAAATTCGGAAGATAACAGGAATAAAATACATGGAGCGTAAGTTTTTATACAACTTATAAAGAAACCAGACAGCAATTTTTAGAGTCGAGGACACAAAACGGAAGCAGTAGTTGAGAAGGCAATGAGACAGGCTTGTAACCTATCCCCGATGTTATTCAACCTGTGCGTTTGTCAAGCAGTCAAGGAAACTAGAGAAAAATTTGAAGGAATTGAAGTACGGGAAAACAAACAAGAGCTTTGGGATTTGCTGGTGACCGAATTCTGTTAGAGATGACAAAGGAGCTGGAAGAGCAGTTGATCGGAATAGATAGTGACTTGAAAAGAAGTTATAAGATGAATAATAACAAAAGTAACATAAGGCTAATGGAAGTTAGCCGAATTAAACAGGCGATTGTAAGGGAATTAGACTACTAAATGGAGCACTAAAAGAAGTAGATCAGTTTTGCTATTTTATCGGTAAGATGGCCGATGATTGTCGACGTAGAGAGTTTATAAAATAAGGACTGACTATATCAAGATAAATATTTATTAAAAAGACGAACTCTTTTCTGAAGGCACTTGTCTGTAGCGCAGCCTCGTACGGAAGTGAAAAGTAGCCGATAAGCAATGTAAGGAAGAATGTGAAATATGATGTCGCAGAAAAAAGCTACAGATTACATGGTTAGGTCACGTAACTAATGAGAAGGTTCTCAGTCGAACTGGAGGGGAAATTAACTTGCGCACAACTCGACTAAAAGAAGGGATAGTTTGATAAGACATATTCTAAGGTATCGCCAATTTGGTATTGGAGGGAACTTTGGAGGGAGAGGGTAAATAATGGATAGCAAGAGATGAATACAATAAGCAATAACTGTGTTCAGATGGAGAGGCTTATACAGGATGGACCAGCGTGTAGAGATGCATCAGACAGCTCTTCGTACATATCTAAAAATTTCCTTCAAAATCAGTCTTTCCGTGAGAAATATTAAAATTATAATCCTTACATATCTGGCTCAGACAATGTATTGCCAAGTCAGGTCGGTTGTAGACGATTTATGGCGCTGGCAGATTCAAGTATCAAATAAAATTTATTAACAGTCAACCTCGACAGCTCATTCGATAACAGCACCGGTGTGTACATAAATTTTACACTTCAATGGTTTATGACACCCATCACCTAATATCAATTTCGTTTCGTCAACGGTGCAAAATATCTAAACGAAGTTCTCAAATATTACTACGCAGAAGGGCACATAATTTTGTTACATGGCTAACAAACAAGAATTAAACCTTCCGATTGTCGATCTGATAGTGGGAGAAGATTTTTAAAGGCTTGCTAACAGGAGGAGGACAGGTTACAAGGAAATAATGTGGGGGTGGGAGAGAACGAAGATGGGAAGAGATACAGAAAGTAAGCACAAAAGCAATACAGAAGGCGGCTACACCAATGAAGATGTAGACGTCACCAGGACATGGACATGTACCAATAGCAAGGTATTCTATATGAATATCTAAGCAAGTTATTTAATAAATGTATGTGGTATGGGGAGGAAATTCCAGCAGAGTGGAACTTAGCTTATCTAAGTCCCATACATACAAGAAAGTAGTTAGCAACCGTCGTAATATAAGTGTCACAAGTTCAATCAACAGGCTGTACGGGAGGATTTTAAAATCAAGTATGGAGAACATTGTAATCGAAGTGGAAGAACAAAGTGGCTATCGAAGGGGCAGGTCATATGTAGATAACATCTTTACTCACAGACGGATCACGCAGAAGAGACTGTAAACGAAAGTAAGCAGTCGTTTGTTTTTCATAGATCTTATAAAAGCATATGACACAGTAACACTAAAGATATTGTTAGAGATTCTGAGGTGAGGAAAAATGACTAAAAATTATGTAATAAGTATCAGAAGCCTCTACTAGTCGGCAGAATGTGTCAAAGTGGAGAAAGAAATTTCTGGAGAGGCATTCAGAATAACTAAAGGATTCTGTCTCCCGCACCCTTTAAAATGTGTTTTCAGAAGGCACTCGATCTCTTATATAGAAAGTGCATGGGCGTGGGAACTGAAGTAGGAAACCAGTGTATGCTAATGATTAGGTCGTTGCAGCAAACGAAATAGAAGATACATCTTACATGCTCAGAACATATTCTGAGGTTAGGTTTCTAAAACTGATTTTGAGGGAACGGAATATTTGAGATGCGGAGAGGAGGGAAGTTATTCGGGCTTTGGCGTATCAAATTAAAGTGCCAGAACAGTACCCTATCACATGATGCAAGATATGAGAGAGATATCTAACAACGGACAAGGAAGGGAAGAATGGGCATCCAGAAAATAAACCTTTCCTTTGGTTCTCAGAGTTGAGTTTAATGGTTAAAATGTGGCTATACAAATCCATCATGGAACCAGTAACAAGTTATGGAAGTGAGTGTTAGGAACTGACACAAAGAAATAAAAAGAGAGAGCTTTAGAAATAGAGCACTTGAGAAGGGCGTGCATAATTTCGTTGGTTGGTTGATTCGGGGGAGGGGACCAAACAGCGGGGTCATCGGTCCCGTCGGATGAGTGAAGGATACGGATGGAAATCGGCATTGCCCTTTCAGAGGAACCATCCCGGAATTTACCTTAAGTGGTTTAGGGAAATTACCGAAAACCAGATTCAGGATGGACGGACGCGGGTTTGAACAACCGTCCACGCGAATGCGAGTCCACTGTGTTAACCACTGCGCCACTCGCTTAGTACGCAGAATTTCCCCACCTGATCGCCTAAGAAACGAGGAAATAAAACAAAGAACGTAGACCCACTGCCGGCCGGAGTGGCCGAGCTTTCTAGGCGCTATAGTCTGAACCGCGCGATCGCTACGGTCGCAGGTTCGAATCCTGCCTCGGGCATGGATGTGTGTGATGTCTCTAGGTTAGTTAGGTTTAAGTAGTTCTAAGTTCTAGGGGACTGACGACTTTAGAAGTTAAGTCCCATAGTGCTCAGAGCCATTTGAAGCATTTTTTGAAGACCCATTATAGTATTATGGATAGAAGACAGCTAGGAAGGTTAGGGCATGTCAAAAGGACGGAAGCAGACAGGTGGCCAAAGAGAACACTTTCATGGCAACCACATGGAAGGAGAAAAAGACCACGAAAATGGTGGTTAAGGGCTATTCACGAAGCGTTGAGAAATGAGGAACAGAAGACGATGAGTAGTTACATCCAGGCGTTTGGTAACAGAGATATGGGATCTGGCGATAGTTGTAGCACCCCAGCGGCAAAGTGAAGTTAACACTCTCTTGTGTCAATGGAAATGTAGAAGCAAGTATGGTTTCTGTTTAAGAGAACGATATACTGTTTTTTTTTTTTGTTGATTAATTTGAAATCTCTTGCAGTGATGAGTACAGTGATACAACACTCCTTGATGTGGTCATTGAAATACTTCAGAAAGTACTTGAAAAATGTGCTGTAACACAAAAGCAAGGCGCTGGTAGCCGTTATAGCGGTGTAAACAGCGGTAATCGTTTTATTGCGGATAAAGACGGAACCTCGCGTGAGAGCTCCTCTAGGCGGTGTTTACGTAACTCATCCTTTATAGTCAGTCAGCTGTATGGCAAAGGGTACTTAGCGTACCATTCTCATTTCCCTTCTTCCCTGTTTTATTCAAGAATAGACTGGAAAAGAAAGAAAACTTGACGGTAAGACTCCGTACATTTCCCGAGATGTGTGTGAAAGAATGTGATACGTTACCTGACTTCTTGGAACGTATGCGCTCGGTATTTTTGCGGTAATGTTTCGCGTAAAGCATAACGTCTATCTTCGTCTTACTCATGTGTTTCACAAGCTTCTCCGTGATACCCTCAAGCTTGCTAAACGAAGCCGTGACGAAAAGCATCGTTCTTCTCCTTTTATCTGTTTCTGTCTCTGACGAATAACCGGTTAATCGAGGTAAGATATTTATTCCGAGTGTAAATTACGTTTCCTTAGTTCACTTCCAATTTCAGAGGGCCATCTGCATTTCCTTAAACTAGCTTCATGTTGTCGTTGCACTTTTAGTTTCACTGGACGCATGCTGCCACGTATTTTACAGTTGTTACAGCTTCCAGTGTAATATTTCCGCCCATTTATGCTAAAAAAGCTAAATTTCCAGAGTGAATTTTCACTGTGCAGCAGCGTGTGCAGCCGCGCTGGGTAGCCGTGCTGTCTAGGGCGCCTTGCTAAGGTTGGCGCGGCTACCCCCGTCGGAGGTTCGAGTCCTCCCTCGGGCATGGGTCTGTGTGTTTTCCTTAGCCTAAGTAAGCTTAAAGTACATTAAGTAGTGTGTAAGCCAAGGGACCGATGACCTCAGCAGTTTGGGCCCATACGAACTTACCACGAATTTCAAATTTCAGTGTGTGCACTATTTTGAAAAAATTTTGCTAGACTGGGACATTAAGCTGCAACCTCAGTCCTTCACGGACCGTTACTCATTGCAACTGACGCAAAATTCCACATTCACGTCCCGTTCAGCACACAGCTACATTTATTTGTGTTGCGGTTCAACTTCCAGTTCCTGCACCAAAAGTCTATCGTCTACAGTCTTCCTACATTTCGTTAAAATTTTCTGACCTTGCGACGGTTCTGTGTTAAATGATATTATCACCTGGGAATTTGCTCACAGAGCTTCCGACCACCTGATCAGTTACGCAAATTGTGAACCCCGGCACCCGTCAAAAGCGAAATGTTGAGTCTTGACTCTATTCATTATCAACTTTTTAGGTGATTTTTGTCCCACTGCTGCAGTGATACATTACGTAACATGAGGTTCCGGTCGAGGCAGATAATAAAATGGAATTTTTACGTAATTTGTATCCGTGAAGATTATGGATGATGACCGCAAAGGGATTTTTTTGATTGTAAAGGTAGTTTTAGAAGTTTTTGCATTTTGACATAACTGTCATTAAGGAGTGTGACTGAATGAAATTCAAAATGTTTATTTCACATCACAAGCGGTCGTCAAGCCAAGTTCAATGAAACAATAAAATTTTTATATGGTTGCATAACTAGTTTCGAAGCTCTGAGTCGTCATTTTCAATTGCAACCGCAAGTCTGGAAAACTGCATTAATAATTACAACCACACTTGTTTCAAATATTAGGAAAAATACACTAAAACCAGTAAAATGAAGCACAGGCAGCAGAATGATTAATCAACCAAAGATTGTGATAACGTCTTCTTACCCATGTCACTGCCTGTGCTTCAGTTTACAGGGTTTAGTGTATTTTTTTGTAATATTTGAAAGAAGCATGGTTGCAATTATTAATGCAGTTTTCCAGGTTTGTGATTAAATTCGAAAGTGACAGTGCGTCGAATCTAGTTATGTAATCTTTTAAAAAATTCATTGTTTTAGTGACTGATGCTTACCTACGGTTTGTAGTGTGAAATAAACATTTTAAACTTTCTGTAGTTACAGCGTATTAAATGGAACCGTGCGCCTACCGAAATAAAGGCAGCTGTGGGCTCTGATTAATAAGTTCAGGGAAACATTCGACCAGTATATGAATTTCTACCCAATGAAGTTTTGCTGAGATGATGCACCGGTGCCAACGCGCAAGCTTCTTCGCGTGCATTTAGAAACTGGTACCGAAACATCTTCATTGTGGAAGAGAAACTGATGAAGCAGCGTATATAGCTGCAAGTATATTCAGCGAAGGTTATTCACCTATTCTGAAGACCACGAACGTGTTAGGAATCGTCATAGGTACGAACGGTATAAACTTCGCTGAGTTATCCGACAGGTGATGTGTGGCCACTGCGGAGTAAGGAATGTCTGTTTGTTAAAAGAGCCCGGATATAAGAAAATACAGCACCAAACTTAGAACCAGAGCATGGTGCAGGAAGAGGTAAGATTCCTCTATGGTCCTGGGATTGCAGATTAACCGCAAGTTTTGAAACGATTTTTTCTTTCTTTTTGTTGGTTGCTCCACACAACATCTTTCAGCGTGCGAAGTGCTTTAGAGCCTCTACAGATAACCGATTCATTTGACATATTTTAAATGGGAGATGATACAAGGAGTCTTGGCTAGAGTTTTTCTCGAATATTAAATACCTTCTTTAAACATTTGAGCTTTCCAAGAAACTGAAAGGTTTTCAGGTAGCAGTCTTCTTTGAGCCACTTTTAAAAACCCCATCGCAATGGCCTCCAGAATTCATTCTAATTTAAGAATTTTTTATTTTTTTGAGTTTCAGGAATAGTCACGGCTCTGCACGCCGCGAGGCGCGTCCTTTGACAAGAGCTGCAGCTACCATTTTTAATTTTTTACGAGATGAAAATATACTTTTCTTACAGGACTGTACCGTGTGATCAAAAAGTCAGTAGAAATTTGAAAACCGAATAAACCACGGAATAATGTAGATAGAAAGATACAAATTGACGCACATGCTTGGAATGACATGAGGTTTTATTAGAACCTAAAACGTACAAAAGTTAAAAAATTGTCCGACAGATGGCGCTTCATCTGATCAGAATAGCAATAATTAACATAACAAAGTAAGACAAAGCAAAGATGTTGTTCTTTACAGGAAATGCTCAATATGTCCACCATCATTCCTCAACAATAGCTGTAGTCGAGGAATAATGTTGTGGGCAGCACTGTAAAGCATGTCCGGAGTTATGGTGAGGCATTGGCGTCGGAAGTTGTCTTTCAGCATCGCTAGAGATGTCGGTCGATCACGATACACTTGCCCCAAAGCCAATAATCGCACGGACTGAGGTCTGGGGATCTGGGAGGCCCAGCATGACGAAACTGGCGGCTGAGCACACGATCATCACCAAACGACGCGCGCAAGAGATCTTTCACGCGTCTAGCAATATGGGGTGGAGCACCATCCTGCATAAACATCGTACGTTCCGGCATGTGTTTATCAGCCAGGCTGGGGATGATGCGATTCTGTAACATATCGGCGTACCTCTCACCCGTCCGGTAGCAGTTTTGCTGTCCAGCGCCATCTGTCGGACATTTTGTGAACTTTGTTTTTTTTTTCTTGGTTCTAATAAACCCCCATGTCATTCCAACCATGTGTGTCAAATTTTACCTCTCTATCTACATTATTCCGTGGTTTATTAAGTTTTCAAATTTAGACTGACTTTTCGATCACCCGGTATATGTAGTAAAGCGATAAAATCCCCAGTCTGATAAAAACAAGTCTTATATGAAAAAGCTTTCTAAATTTCACACACTTTCCGTGCCTCTAAACCAGAACTTCCCATTAGCAGTAAGCCTGTAGGGTAACGCTTGTTTTTTCGATCAGTGTAAGCTAACTTTAACCTAACTTCTTGTAAAGAAAAGGAAGGGAAAGGAGGTGCAAGAGTAGATGAGAGTGAGAGAAAAGGTGGTCGAGAATTAGGAAAGCGACGCAGTGGCGCTGGACGAGCGCAGGGTGACGCAGCACCCACGCCTCACGTTTGGCTTCGCGGAATGCGGGCCGCCTCGCCAGACGTCGCGACACTTTCCCCGGGACTGGCACCTCGTCTTGTCATGGGTGCAGGCCACACCGCTGAGGCATGAAAACGTTCCGGATTCCGCCGCCGCCGCCGCCGCCGCCGCCGCCGTCGGGAGTAGTGAAAACACCTGTCAATCAGCTTCTTGCAAATGTTGTCACTAATTCAGCGGAGTGGCCGTGCGGTTCTAGGCGCTACATTCTGGAACCGAGCGACCGCTACGGTCGCAAGTTCGAATCCTGCCTCGGGCATGGATGTGTGTCATGTCCTTAGGTTAGTTAGGTTTAATTAGTTCTAAGTTCTAGGCGACTGATGACCTCAGAAGTTCAGTCGCATAGTGCTCAGAGCCAATTCAGCGACCACCTAAGGCAGTGATACACACGAAGGCACTTGTCTTAAACGATGTTGTTCAGATAGTCGTCCGAGAACTAAGCAGACGATGATCACATTTCAGAATTTCACTGTGAAGCATGGTCTGCTATGAAGCCTGTATACTATAATTTTACACTGAAGTCTTTCAGGCCGGTTGTCTTTGATGCTGGTGAATCTTCCGTCTTGTGTGGTCGCGATCCATGAAACTGCCTCCTTCCTTACGTTACGTCCAGAGCCGCGTTGCATATCTTCAGTGGTACCCAACCGATTTAGCGGAACTTGGAGTACAACTCAAGAGGTCCAACGCAGCTCGGGAAGTACAGTCAGAAACAAAAAAGGTTCATGGGCAACTACACTGAAGCGCCAAAGAAACTGGTATAGGCATGAGTATTCAAATACAGAGATATGTAAACAGGCAGAAGGCGGCGCCGCGATCGGCAACGCCTGCATAAGACAACAAGTGTCTGCTGCTACAGTGGCAGGTTATCAAGATTTAAGTCGGTTTGAACGTGGTGTTATAGACGGTGCACGAGCGATGGGACACAGCATCTCCAAGGTAGCCATGAAGTGGGGATTTGCCCGTACAACCATTTCACGAGTGTTCCATGAATATCACACATCCGGTAAAACATCAAATCTCCGACTTCGTTGCAGCCGGAAAAATATCCTGCAAGAACAGACCAACGACGACTGAAGAGAATCGTTCAACATGACAGAATTTCAGCCCTTCCGCAAATTGCTGCAGATTTCAATACTGGGCTATCAACAAGTGTCAGCGTGCGAACCATTCAACGAAATATCATCGGTATGGGCTTCCGGAGCCGAAGGCCCAGTCGTGTACCCTTGATGACTGTATGATACAAAGCTTTACGCCTCCCCTGGGCCCGTCAACACTGACACTGGCCTGTTGATGACTGGAAACATGTTGCCTGGTCGGGTGAGTCTGGTTTCAGATTGTATAGAGAGCATGGACGTGTACGGGTATGGAGACAACCTGATGAATCCATGGACCCTTCATGTCACCAGGGAAATTTTCAAGCTGGTGGAGGCTCTGTAACTGTGTGGAGCGTGTGCAGTTGGAGTGAAATGATACCCCTGATACGTCTAGATACGGCCTAGACAGATGACACGTACCTAAGCATCCTGTCTGATCACCTGCATCCATTCATGTCCATTGTGCATTCCGACGGACAGACTTGGACTATTACAGCAGGACAATGCTGGGACAATTTTCAAGCTGGTGGAGGCTCTGTAACTGTGTGGAGCGTGTGCAGTTGGAGTGAAATGATACCCCTGATACGTCTAGATACGGCCTAGACAGATGACACGTACCTAAGCATCCTGTCTGATCACCTGCATCCATTCATGTCCATTGTGCATTCCGACGGACAGACTTGGACTATTACAGCAGGACAATGCTGGGACCGCAGTCTTGTGATATTGGGTTGGTACATAAGTTGGTAGCGTTTTGCCGTTAGTGTAATAGATACAACAGATACGCATAACAGACACGTTAGGCATCAATAACATATTCTCCTTCATAATTTATAACAGTCTGCCATCACTGACTTTTCAGTTTCGTGACTGTAGAAATCACGTGGTTTTGAGGCGAAGAACTCGTAGAACCTGTTGGGAGCGGATTTACATCCGGAAGCGAAGTTCCTTAGGCAACGGCCTTGCAGCAGTAGTAACACCGGTTCCCATCAGATCACCGAAGTTAAGCGCTGTCGGGCTGGGCTAGCACTTGGATGGGTGACCATCCGGTCTGCCGAGCGCTGTTGGCAAGCGGGATGCACTCAGCCCTTGTGAGGCAAACTAATGAGCTGCTTGATTGAGAAGTAGCGGCTCCAGTCTCGTAAACTGACATACAGCCGGAAGAGCGGTGTGCTGACCACATACCCCTCCATGTCTGCATGCAGTGACGCATGTGGGATGAGGATGACACGGCGGTCGGTCGGAACCGTTGGGCCTTCCTAGGCGTGTTCGGACGGAGGAAAAGAAAAACGAACTTCCTTGAAAACTGTTAGAGAGGGGAAAATGTGAAAATCTGAGGGCGCAAGATCAGGTCAATAAGGTGGGTACGGAATGACTTCCCAACCCAGCTCAGCCGGCCGGTGTGGCCGAGCGGTTCTAGGCGCTTCAGTCGGGAACCGTGTGACCGCTACGGTCGTAGGTTCGAATCCAGCCTCGGGCATGGATGTGTGTGATATCCTTAGGTTAGTTAGGTTTAAGTAGTTCTAAGTTCTAGGGGACTGATGACCTCAGATGTTAAGTCCTATAGTGCTCAGAGCCATTTTGAACCAACCCAGCTCCTCTATAGTGATTTTTGTCAGTCTATCAGAATGCGGGCAGCCCTTATCGTGGAGCAGCATCACTTCAAGCACGCTTCCTAGTCGTTATTCTGCAATACGACTCAGTTGTTGACAACAAATGTCAGAAGTGATGGTTACATCTCGGTGAAGGAATTTGCAGTACACCACGCCTTCACTGTTCCACCATTTCAGGTCACCAGTAACGATATAGGATAGGGATGGCCGGTGTTGTTCAAGAGCCAATTGATGATCAGCAAGCAGAGATGCGTACCCATGGCCACCCACTCTTCTTTGTTATTTGGGCGTAGAGCATGCGGTACACAAACACGCAATTTTCGAACCTTACTCACTGCAAGTAAATGTCACATGGTGGTGGAGTGATCACAGTTCATCACATTTGCCAGTTCACTAGTACTCTGATGTGGATAATTGCGTATTAATGTGTTTAAGCGATCTTCATCAAACACCTAAGGCCTTCCTGAACGTGCAGAGTCACTAATGTCAAAACGACCATCCTTAAACGATAAAACATCTTTCTTGCCACGCTCAATCCAATGGCGTTATCCCTATACACTGTGCAAATATTGCTGGCTGCCTCCGCTACTGTTACCCCTCTATCGAACTCAAGCAGAACAGTATGTCGGAAATGTTGTGGTTTCTCTAATCGACACTCAATTTTCTAGCATTCACAGCCCTAAACACTGTCCCCAAATGACAAAAATGACAATATGTAAACTCAGAGAGCAACAGTGAACTACAAATAAAAATGACGAACGATAAATAAACCCACAGCAACCGGAATACCAACATGCAAAACAAAAACGCTACGAACTTATGATACAACCTAATAAATTGAGAGTAAGAATGTATTTGCCTCAACCTTTACTTAAATGATCAGTTTCATTATTACGTGATAGCTTTCGGTTTATCTACACACATTAAAGAAATACAATAAGGCAGTGCATACTTAATACAATTGCGTTACTTACTGATTATGACTTAGTAACTACATAGATATCTTCCGGTCACGAGATCTATTAAAGCTTCTAGGTTCGTGATAAAAAAGTACATAGAATTACAGTTCTACTTAGTCATGGGAAACGAACGTTCACACAATGACGTCAGCCAATGGCGTTGACATTTTATTTATATTCAAAATTATCCAACATTTATAATGTGTGTGTGTGTGTGTGTGTGTGTGTGTGTGTGTGTGTGTGTGTGTACAGCATGAAGTTACTACGTTACTATTCTTGCTTTGGGAACACATTTTAGAGAGAAATGTTATGTACAGCTCAGTGGTTAACAAAAGCACATCAGCGTCAGTTTCCAAGGTGCTAGCCTCGATGGTGTAAGTCTCAAATTTCTTCAGGGAACGATTTACTTGTTATAACCTCGCCTGTCGACATCTCATAACGTAGCGAGAAGCCTCATCCTACCGTGCTGTGTGACACAACGGTCGTAAGCGGACTTAAGTGCCGAAAGAAATGTTAATAGCAACTAAACCCAGCACGACACACGAGCTAACGTGGAAAAGGCCACGCGCTAGCCTCAGAAGATAACTGTGAGCCAGAGACAGTTCACGTTACACTGCGTTTAATAATCACAGAATATGGGTTCGATCGAGTGACCTGACGCAGTGATTAATTAAGATACTGGTTGCGCACGAGAGAGTAATGCGTTTTCAAATCATCACCGTTAATCCCACATTTTCAGGTTACCCTAAATAGATTAAAGACATTGGATTTTTCATGATAAAATCTTCTGAGTCATTAGACTGTGTCACACTCATTGTTCGACGTTTCGATCTTCTTCAGGATTCCACTGGTGTCCCTGGATGGCTGAACACTCCCGAGCAGTGGAGAAGAGGTATGTGACGAGGCCTAACGACTCTGACGATTTTATCATCAATGATAACGGCCAGGAATGCGTGAAAGGAGCACACCTTCTCCTTGGTAGAACCTAACACCAAGGGCAATATGCAGTAGTGGTCATAGGAGTCAAACAGGTCGTAATAAGACTAGATTAGATTAGATGAATACTAGTTCCATGGATCATGAATACGATATTTCGTAATGATGTGGAACGAGTCGAATTTTCCAATACATGACATAATTAGGTTAATTTAACAACATACTTAAGTTAATATAACAACTTTATTTTTCGTGTTTTTTGTTTTTCTTTATTTTTTATTTTTTAATTTTTTTTTATTTTTTTTAATTTTTTTTAAATTTATATCTAAAAATTCCTCTATGGAGTAGAAGGAGTTGTCATTCAGAAATTCTTTTAATTTCTTCTTAAATACTTGTTGGTTATCTGTCACATTTTTGATACTATTTGGTAAGTGACCAAAGACTTTAGTGCCAGTATAATTCACCCCTTTCTGTGCCAAAGTTAGATTTAATCTTGAATAGTGAAGATCGTCCTTTCTCCTGGTATTGTAGTTATGCACACTGCTATTACTTTTGAATTGGGTTTGGTTGTTAATAACAAATTTCATAAGAGAGTATATATACTGAGAAGCTACTGTGAATATCCCTAGATCCTTAAATAAATGTCTGCAGGATGATCTTGGGTGGACTCCAGCTATTATTCTGATTTTCCAATAAATACTTTATTCCTCAGTGATGAATTACCCCAAAATATGATGCCATATGAAAGCAACGAGTGAAAATAGGCGTAGTAAGCTAATTTACTAAGATATTTATCACCAAAATTTGCAATGACCCTTATTGCATAAGTAGCTGAACCCTTTTTCAAGAGTCAAGTGTCTTCAACAACACACACTGTGCGCCTACAGAACAACTTTATCCTGTACTCTAGTCCCTCCGAGCTGGCAGTCCGTCTTCGATGGTTTCTGCACCAATTTAATTTCCGCTCTATTTCGTTACCGAGACGTTCGTAATACTATCGCATGGACATGCGGACTGACGTTACATAACATATTGCGAAGAAGATAGAGACTCACTCGAACCCATTACATTATAATGGTTTGGGAGAACCTCAGAAAACTAGAATGTGTAGATCATGTATCAGTCCTGATTCTTCCTTAGTCCATTCCTTTTATTCTCTTCTGGACGTGTCAGCGTCGTTTCGTACATGTTCGCGAAGTTGCAGAGAGCGTCGTCCGCTGGCTGCGCAAGTGTCCGACGAAGCGACTTGGTTTTACAGTCAGCAGCCCTTCCTTTCACTATGAGGCCGGCAGCCGTTGCTCCTTTCCCTTCTGTTGCGACCAGAGCACCGCCCACAACGAAGCAGGGGCGCGCCGCCACTACCCACGCCAAACTTCCAGTTGGAAGCAAAGACTGATGCAGCTGGCGGTGGAAATGTTCGTCCCTGCAATCGCTGTCCGACTAATGACCACGTAATCCCTCGCAAACAGTCGAGGGCTTTGAAACTCAACCTCGTTTCATTCTCTGTTTCTTCTACTCAAAGTTTCCGGGTCTCAACAAGACCCTTTTTCAAGAGTTAAGTGTCTTCAACAACACACACTGTGCGCCTACAGAAGAGGGTTTGGGTTGTTTGGGGGAGAACAGAGAGCGAGGTCATCGGTCTCATCGGCTTAGGGAAGGACGGGGAAGGAAGTCGGCCGTGCCCTTTCAAAAGAACCATCCCATCATTTGCCTGGAGCGATTTATGGAAATCACTGAAAACCTAAATCAGGATAGCCGGGATTGAACCGTCGTCCTCCCGAATACGACTCCAGTGTGCTAACCACTGCGCCACCTCGCTACGTTGCCTACAGAAGATAGTACGTTCATTTAAAACCGCTATGAAACCTGCAGACACTGAAATTAATTTTTCTCCCCTCACACGTAGTGGCATCCGGCAGCATACTACACTAACTACGCCATTCTTAGTATTTCGAAGCACTGTAACTGGAGGAACTGGTTCAAATGGCTCTGAGCACTATGGGACTCAACTTCTGAGGTCATTAGTCCCCTAGAACTTAGAACCAGTTAAACCTAACTACCCTAACGACATCACACACATCCATGCCCGAGGCAGGATTCGAACCTGCGACCGTAGCGGTCTCGCGGTTCCAGATTGCAGCGCCTAGAACCGCACGGCCACTTCGGCCGGCAACTGGAGGAAATCCATTTGCTCAAATTTCTGGAGTCATCTCTTACTCTCGACAGGTCTTCGGGGCTGTTCTGGGGAAAATTCTAAGTTATAATTAACTAACGTGACTCATAAAAAATAAAGAAAATTTGTCTGTGGGAACTACAGATACGATATTTGGTAGCAGCATCCAGCATGTTCGTAGAAATTTAGCTGTAAAATGACACATTTCGTGGACCCACAGCGGAATGTGCAGGTGATATCGATTCATTTGTAATAATGACAGTAAGTAATGTGTTTATAAAACGATGAGTGAATTCATGCTTAGGTGCAAAAATGGTTCAGATGGCTCTGAGCACTATGGGACTTAACATCTAAGGTCATCAGTCCCCTAGAACTAGAACTACTTAAACCTAACTAACCTAAGGACAGCACACACATCCATGCCCGAGAAAGGATTCGATCCTGCGACCGTAGCAGCCGCGTGGTTCCGGACAGAAGCGCCTTGAACCGCTCGGCCACCATGGCCGGCGCAACGTAAACATAATAGGGATAACTATATGTATGTATAGCTGATACTAATACGATCGTTTATTTTCAGACTACGAAGCGCTCTCGCTTTCTTCAGTATCACGAACTGTCGATGAAGAAACATATAAAAGTCATGCAATGTAGACTTACAATGCCAGTGTTTACTCCCGTTAAAACTTTCGTGTTGAGAGGCCATGGTTTGTCTACAGGGTTTCAATTTATCTGAAGACACTGAAATATCTCGAAAACAAAACATATCTCGGAAACAAACAATTTACAGTTGAAATACGTTCGTCTCGGAGGTGGATATCCAATAATAACAAACTCTGCCGTCAACCTCACCCCGAGTGTGGAGGCAGGGAAGCAACTTTGGAATCTTGAATAGGAAACCCCATTTTTTATTGCAGAGTCGGATTCTACGGAAAAAACATACGTAAGTTTTGTCTGGAACATTTCCTTGGTTTCGCGGTAGATGGCACTGTAATCGGAAAAATCAGAAACGGTAGAAAATCATATGTTTCAAAATGCTATCCAATGACACCTGAATTAATCCAGCACCTCCGAGGGCAGGCAATTATTTCAGAACTATTAATGAGAAATCCCGTTCTCAACTTTGTGTGCGTCCGATAAAACGAAAATGGGGGCTGGTCGACGCGCCACTGTGGCCGTATAGAGAACTACGACTTATCGTCACAGACAGTGCAGTAACATTAAACGTTATGAAATAACTGGCTGACCTACCCTCGAACCGTGGAGGTGGGGAACTAATTCAGGTGTCATGAGATAGCATTTTGGAACATGCAATTTGCTACCCATTTTGATTTTTCCGATTACATCGCCATCTCTAGCGTAACGAAACAAAAGTTTGTGACAAAACGTACATATTTTTTCCGTAAGAAAAATGTTTCAGACAAAACTTAACTCATTTCTTTCCGTAGAATCCGAATCTGCAGTAAAAATTGGGGCTCCCACTTAAGATTTCAAAGTCCCCCCGCCCCGCCCCTCCCCACACACGGGGTGGCGTGGTGGGTTGGATTTGGTATCATTGGATGCCCCTTCCGAGACGAACAGATTTTAATTATAGTTATTTGGATGCAACATGTAGTTTTCGAGATACATGAACGTCTTTAGATAAATTGAACACCCTATATAAAAGTATTCCCTTTCGTTTCGTCTCCGACTGAGGAAGACATCTTCGGACGTAGAATGGCGACTACATCTAGAATTCGAGGGTCTCCCGAATTTATAGAGCTGTATGGAGGGTACCAACCACCATTTTTCATGTGATGCGTGATTATCTCTGGCTGGCACCATCGTTCTCAATTAAAAGTAATCGATCGTCATAACGTTGATGCAAAGTTGACATCCATATTTCATCTCCTTTACACCTCCTTTTCTGTTAAAATTTATTTAAGATGATTCGTTTGAATGAAGGTATTTTATTTGTAGCAGATACTTTCACGAGCAATATAGCAGCTTTAGACACTAGATGTTACCCGGTGCATCGCTCGCATGTCAGTAGTTTTGTTGTGATGGGTGATGGTGCGTAAGCAGACTGATAATTTTACGATATATCTATGTATACAGTGGTGTAAAGACAAATGTACAAAAAATGTATGAAGTGTCGGTATACAGGTACGTAATGAATGTGTTTCTATTATTTTATTATTTTGTTGTACGTCAATTGTGAAGGCATGCATTATATTTCCTAATTAAATTTTAAAAAATGTCTCGATTCATTGCATTCGTCCAGAAGTAGAAATTTTAGGGTTTTCTCTGTCTCACGTGATAATGTATATGAGTTTCTCCAGCAGAACAACACGTATCAACCGTTTCTCCCTTTCATGTTAGCATATATGGTACCTACATTTTTGATCCATGTGTAATGGATGATTAACATCCTCAGTTAATAGATTATAATCAAATGCAGACTCACCAAAAGCCTCCCACATTCGACAAGTATAGGTACGACTCTCTGATTGTCGTACAGCCGTCTTTGTGAGTCTTCAAGCGTCTTGGACGCTGTTAGAGTCGCGTGACGCTCTGCGTCTAAAAAGCGACGGCCTTGTGACTGTTCTAATGTCTCCGTACCTCTCAAGGTCATGTGACGTTCTGTGATGAAATTCCGGTGGGCACGAGACTGCTCTGAGGTTTGTTGGATTCGAATAAGTTTCACAGTTTGAGCTCTCTTAGAACTATGCGCCAAATCATATTTTTGCGAGGCTTACAGTAATAGTTTTAAATATCGTTCTCCAGCTTACCGTCCGATTTTATTGTTGTATCTTCAACCAAACTCTCTATCTATGCCAGGTGGTATAGGAAATCAGTATCGTAAGCCACGCGCACAGTAACATAGTATTTGCACTGTCACGTGCACTATGATTCGCCGATCATAGCGCAAGCGTCGTCTGCGTGTTAATAATAGAGACATACAGACTTCTAAAGTAGCCTATGGTCTTCCTCAGGGTTCAAGCTATCTCGATAGCAAATACCTTAGGAAACGGTTCAACGGTAAAATAGTGGAAACGTAACAGAGTGAGTTACTTTCGCAGTTAATGGTACTGGCATTAATATGGATTAAACACGGTAAAAATTGAGTAAACATTGTACTGATTACGTTAAATCATACTGCGTAGCAACTAATAAAATCATTTTTACAATTGTGATAGAGTTCAAAAGTGAAGGAGTAAACAGCCTTTTGAAAGAGCAAATAATTTCCTTAATTTTCGTAATACTCTTAAAATCAATAAACATCTTGCAAAGTAGCCTATATCCTTCAACATGGTTCAAGGTATCTCACGTCAGATTTCGTGTATCTTGCAAAGTAGCCTATATTCTTCAACATTCTCCAAGGCATCTCATGTCAAATTTCAAGGATGTCGGTTCAGGGACTTTCTCGTGAAAACATAACAGACAGGACTACTTTCGAATTTATAATATAGTGTGGAAGTATGGGATGACATGGATTAAACACTTGAGGAATGTATAAGCAACGTATAATAGCTGTTACCCACGTCTGCGTTCGAGTATTAGTAAAATGAAATGAAATGTGCGTATGGCTTTATTGGCCAGGAGATCCTGGTTGGGCCGGCCGGAGTGACCGAGCGGTTCTAGGCGCTTCAGTCTGGAACCGCGCGACCGCTACGGTCGCAGGTTCGAATCCTGCCTCGGGCATGGATGTGTGTGATGTCCTTAGGTTAGTTAGGTTTAAGTAGTTCTAAGTTCTAGGGGACTGATGACCTCAGAGGTTAAGTCCCATGGTGCTCAGAGCCATTTGAACCATTTGAGATCCTGGCTGGGATGTTCGGGATCTTGGTGCAAGTCTTTTTATTTGACTCCGCTTCAGTGACTTGCACGTCGATGTGCGACAAAATGATGATGATAACGCACACATCTAGACGCGAGCAGAAATCAAACACCGATCCGAGAAGGAACTGAACCTCGGGAACCCGTGATCGAGGAATAGCAACCTAACCGCATGTCCGTGAGCTGCTCACATAAATCTGAACTGAACATAAAACTGGTGAGTGGCGCTTGATGCTCAGCGGCTAAAATGTGAAGCGCTTGTGATTCATACTATTACGGATTAAACAGAGGATTGTATGAGCATTGCATGTATTACGCTGTATCGTATTATTACATCACATCACGCTCTAAAAGCATTTTCACAAATATGACAAAATTCAAAAGTCTCGAAGTAAACAGTTTTTTCAAAGAGTCATTGTTGTTCCGTATTTCGCGCCATTGGCTTCAAATCAGTAATTACGTTGTACTACACTTTTTCTAAAGTAGCCTGTGTTCTTAAGCGTTCAAGCTATCTCCATACTAAATTTCATCAAAATTAACAACTTAAAATTAACAGAGTATAACGATAAAACAATATAGTTGTTTGATTGTGGAAATATTCTAGTGACAACATTATTCTTTGCCTAAGAGAAATCAATGAATTTTGGACACCAAACGCCCACCATCAACTATAGATTGATCTCCCGCTTACCAGTGACATATAAGATCGTAAAGTTAAAATCTTCTGGATTATTAGGCCGCGTCATATTTCTTCTAAAATGATCGACGTTTCGACCCCTCTGCTGGGATCTTCCGGTGTCCACTACTGCTAGGACACTGTCAGAGACGAGTGTCGAGTCCTCTTATAAAGGGGAGTTTCCCCGCGTTCGTGCTCGAGAAATGGTAGTATTGGTTAAAATTATGTCTACCATTGGTGGAGCATAGTCATAGGATAATATTCCTGGTCTGATGCAGAAGAAGGGGCGTTGTTATCTCCTGTGGATACTATCGGTGGCCTATCGTCATTGGATAGAAAGGCACTGTTCCACACTGGAGAAGGGTTATTGGTTGAAATTCCTCCTACTGCTATTGGTTGGTCCTTATCATTGGCTAGACTCGAAACGGACTGAGCAAGAAGGGAATGTTTACCCAAAACCTTATTGTCCACCGAGGTGACTTGCAGCGCGTTGTTTACGCCGCTCGGACACCGCGGCCGCGTATTCACTTCCTTGATGGAGTGGAGCCATGACGTCGGAAGCATATAGCCGTCCTCTCTATTGAAATTAGATGCATTCTTGGAAATTTCAACCGCTTCTCCGACCTTTCTTCTATAAGTGTTTGTTTCCTTAGCCAGCACACGTACGTTATTAAAATCGATGTCAGAGCCACAGTTCTCACGATGTTCGCTACTGCTGATTTTGCAGTTTGTTTTAGTCGCATGTGCCGTTCGTGTTCCTTAATGCGTTCTTTAACAGATTGTGGATCAGCGGTTCAGTCGTGAAAACATAACAGAGTGGGTTAATTTCGCATTTATAATACAAGTATCGATTTGTCTGGATTGTCACACTACTAGCTATTTCCAGTAAAACAGCCTTTGGTTTTTATATTAACAAGAATACTACTCAGTCGCCATTATAACGATCTTACGCAAGGGCGTTGATGAAAATGCTGTTTAGCGCCCAACAACTTTAAATCCATGCTATCTATCCATCCATCCATCGATCCCGTACAACAAGGAATTTCACGAGGAAATAGACGGGGTAGGCTCGGGCAGCCATCTTTGTCCAGCTGTTGCCAGTTTGTTAACAGAGATTTTTGAACAACGCGCGCTGCGAACAGCCAATAAAAACTAGCTAAATAGTACCGCTATGTGGATGATACCTTTGTAGTATGGTAACATAACATTTCAATAGTATCATTCCGAAAATTCAGTTAAAGATGAAGGATGAGAGCAACGGGCAGCTTAATTTTCTGGGTGTGGACGGGTTTTTGGGTGATACGGTGTACGGTAAATCTACACACACTGATCGATACTGCCATAAAGAATGGAACCATCACTCAAGACAAAAAAGGGTTGTCTTAAAACCCTTGTGGACGGGGCTAATAAAATTTGCAAGTCAGTTTACTTACAAGGTGCGATGCATCACTTGACGTCGGCCTTAAAGAAAAACGGCTGCTCCATTAAGGAAGTGACTCGAGCAGTCCGTCCAAGAAGAGAGAAAGCCAGGGCTAATGAGGAATAACGTCTGCCAACTCGGACAGTTGTTTTCTCTTTTTTTTTTTTTTGTTTCCCAACGAGATTACGTATCGCATCTGGAATGTAGCCGAACATGCGGCTTAAGCTAACTGTAGACCCGCTAATAAAATGGAAGAATTCTTAAGAGCGGAAAAAGACCAACGGCATCCACCATTGATGTCTAGGACTTATAGAATTCCATATTGTAGGCAGGTATGCATCGGTACCACAAAAAGAAGTATTAACACTTGCTCAGCCGACCACACAAAGAAATTCTGCCTGCGACACAATGGCAAATCGACCTCAGCAGAACACTTTTTCCGAGATGGAAGTTGCTGCGTCGTTCGAAAAACGCACAGCAAGGGCAAATGCACCACAGGCGCAAGGTTGCGAGTTGGTGCCATTGCCGTAGAGACTCGCCACTTGCATGAGTTCCACCAGCGCCACGGGCGGCACTGGGGATGAAGATATCAACTTCGCCTCGGCCAATTGCCGGCCGAGCACAATCCGCCAATGACAGGACGACAACGGACAGAAGTCTACTCGGAAGATAGAAGAGCAGCTCTCGCCCACTTTGTTACAGACCATCGTCCAGGGCAGACTTAGTCAGGGAACGTCGTTTAGTGAACTCTTAGAAGTGAACAGACAGGTAGTTTTAAACTGCATTTGCAATGAACTGTGAAGTTTATCTACGATTATTTGCACTTAGCCATTGAGGACCTTTACTGTGTTACACTACATGCAGTGTTGCACACCTCAATATCCGACTGGTCGCAATGATATGTAAACCTTTTGTGACTTTGTTACTAATTTTTTGGAGTGTTATAGAACCTTTGTTCTCCTATCGTGTTACCTGAACCGGGGGCATAGCTGTGTAATAGTGACAGGGAAATATTGTCTTGTGCTTCACCAGAAGCATTTTTACGAACCCACAAGCTCAGCCTACCGTAACAACAGAGGCAACTCGTTTTCCACAGCAGTAGCGACGAGGCCTTTACAAAACCGGCTACGACGATTCACAAATGAAGCCACAAAATAAAATTCATTGGGACGAAAACTTCAGCAAAAACAACACATGTTTTACGGGTATCTTTAGATTTAGAAGCACCATAATAATCAGTCGGAGAGAAAACGTTAGACACTGGACTCGCATTCGGGAGGACGACGGTTCAATCCCGCGTCCGGCCATCCTGATTTAGGTTTTCCGTGATTTTCCTAAATCGCTCCAGGCAAATGCCGGGATGGTTCCTTTCAAAGGGCACGGCCGATTTCCTTCCCCGTCTTTCCCTAATCCGATGAGACCGATGACCTCGCTGTCTGGTCTCCTTCCCCAAAATACAACAACAAGAAAACGTTAGGGAATAGTCTTAAATATCGACCCCGGCCTCTCAGGCTGGAATTATTAACTAAGTAACTGACTTCTGTTCCCAACTAAGTGAGCTGGGACAGTAGTTAAGGTACTGGACCAGCCTTACACGATAAACCAATTTCTTTGCCGGCCGTAGTGGCCGAGCGGTTCTAGGCGCTACAGTCTGGAAGCGCGCGACCGCTACGGTCGCAGGTTCAAATCCTGCCTCGGGCATGGATGTGTGTGTGGTGTCCTTAGGTTAGTTAGGTTTAAGTAGTTCTAAGTTCTAGGGGACTGATGACCTCAGAAGTTAAGTCCCATAGTGCTCAGAGCCATTTGAACCAATTTCCTTCCGTAGTCGGGTTTGCACTTCATCTCTAACGATCTCATCGGTATATTGAACCGTAATCCTCCAGTAAAAACGTGCAACCAAGCAACTTCAGCTTCATATACTAAATGTGTGTTACTGTCCAGTCCGTGCGTCAAAGTCACCTGCGGTTTCTTTTTCTCATTTTTTTTAAAGAACTTACACGATTTTTCTCCCGCAGCTAATGGTAGTGCAACTTACAATGACGATGACCACTGTCAGCCGCTTTGCGGAAATCTTTTGACAAATAGCGCTTCGAACGTGGTGGCTGTGTTGGGAAAGAACCAGAGCTACAAGCCTTAAAAGAAAGCACTCAAGCTCAAATAATTATTGGTACAGGAAGCTGTCTGAAGCTGGAAATAAGTTTAGCCGAAATTTTTAAAAACGATCTTACAGTGTTCAGAAAGGATAGATTAATTACAGTTGGTGGTAGAGTATTTATTGCTGTCAGAGGTAGTTTGCCTTGTAGTGAAATTGAAGTACTTGGTTCCTGCGAAATAGTGTGACTGGAGGTTATACTTGACAATCGGACTAAACTATTAATTGGATCGTTTACCGACCCCTCCGCTCAGAAGATATAGTTACTGTACAGTTCAAAGAATACTTGAGTCTCATTTCAAATAGGTACCTCGCTCATAGAATTATAATCGGTGGTGACTTCAATCTACCCTCGATATGCTGGAAAAATGAAACGATTAAAGCCGGCGACAGGCATTAAACGTCATCGGAAATTGTGCTGAATGCATTCTCACAAAATTAATTTGAGCCCACTCTAAGCGTAAATGGTTGCGAAAGCATACTTGGCCTCTTAGCAACAAATAATCATGGACGAATAGGGAGTATCATAATGAATACGGGGATTAGCTACCACAAGGCAGTTGCTGCTAAGCTGAATACCGTAACACCGGTAACCATCACAAAGAAACGCAATCTATTTAAAAATAAAAGGTGATAAAAATGTTCGTAACGCCTTTGTAACAGACAGTCTTCACTCCTTCCGATATGATCGTGTAAGCGTACAAAAACTGTGGAATGATTTCGAAGCGATAGTATCGACGGCAATTGAGAGATATATACCACATAAATTACTAAGTGATCGTACTGATCCCCCATGGTACACAAAACGATTCAGATCGCTGTTGCAGAAGCAACGAAAAAAGCATGTCAAATTTAAAAGAACACTAAATCCCCAAGATTGGCAAAGTTTTGTAGAAGTTAGGAATATAGCGCGTACTTCAATGCAAGATGCTTTTAATAATTTCCACAACGAAACTCTGTCTCGAAATCTGGCAGAAACGCCAAAGAGATTCTGATCATACACAAAGCGCACCAGTGGCAAGACGCTATGAGTACCTTCACTGCGCGATAACAACGGTGAAGTCACTGATGACAGAGCCACTACAGCAGAGTTATTAAACATGGTTTTCTGAAACTCCTTGCCCAAAGATGACGAAGCAAATATTTCTGAATTCCATTCAAGAACAACTGCCAAGATGAGAAACATAGAAGTAGATACCCTCGGTGTAGCAAATCAGCTTAAATCACTTAATAAAGGCAAGGCCTCCGGTTCAGATTGTATACCAGTCAGATTCCTATCAGAGTATGCCAATGCGATAGCTCCGTATTTAGCAGTTATATGCAACCGCTCGCTCACAGAAAGATCCGTCACTAAAGACAGGAAAATTACTCGAGTCACACCAATAACCAAAAACGGAAATAGGAGTAATCCGCTGAATTACAGGCCCATATCAATAACGTCGATTTGCAGTAGGGTTTTGGAACATATACTGTATTCGAATACTATGAAGTACCTCGAAGAAAACGATTTATTGACACGTATTCAGTAGCGATTCAGAAAATATCGTTCTTGTGAAACACAACTAGCTCTTTCTACTCATGAAGTAATGAGTGCTATCGACAGGGGATGTCAAATTGATTCCATATTTTTAGATTTCCAGAAGGCTTTCGAAAAAAAAATGGTTCAAATGGCTCTGAGCACTATGGGACTTAACTACTGAGGTCATCAGTCCCCTAGAACTTAGAACTACTTAAACCCAACTAACCTAAGGACATCACACGCAACCATGCCCCAGGCAGGATTCGAACCTGCGAACGTAGCAGCAACGCGGTTCCAGACTGTAGCGCTTAGAACCGCTCGGCCACTCCGGCCGGCAGAAGGCTTTCGACATCGTTCCTCACAAGCGTCTTATAACCAAACTGCGTACCTATGGAATATCACCTCAGTTGTGGGACTGGATTCGTGATTTCCTGTCAAAAAGGTCACAGTTCGTAGTAATAGACGGAAAGTCATCGAGTAAAACAGAAGTAATATCCGGTGTTCCTCAAGGTAGAGTTATAGGCTCTCTATTATTCCTGATCTATTTTAACGACATGGGAGACATCTGAGTAGCCGTCCTAGATTGTTTGCAGATGATGCTGTCATTTACCGTCTTGTAAAGTCGTCAGATAACCAAAACGAATTGCATATTGATGTAGATATCTGTATAGAGCGAAAAGTGGCAATTGACGCTGAATAAAGAAAAATGTGTACTTTTTCACATGAGTACTAAAAGAAATCCGCTAAAATTCGATTACGCGGTAAGCCACACTAATCTGAAGGCTGGAAATTCAACTAAATACTTAGGAGTTACAATTACAAATAAGCTAAATTGGAACGATCACGTAGATGATGTTGTGGGTAGAGCAAACCAAAGACAGTGATTCATTGGCAAAATCACTTAGAAGGTGCAACAGGTCTACTAAAGAGACTGCTTACACCACGCTTGTCCGCCCTATTCTGGAGTATTGCTGTGCGGTGTGGGATCCGCATCAGGTGGGACTGACGGATGACACTGAAAAAGTACAAAGAAGGGCAGCTCGTTTTGTATTATCGCAAAATAGGGGAGATAGTGTCACAGACATGATACGTAAATTGGAGTGGCAATCATTAAAACAAAGGCGGTGTTCGTTGCGACGGGATCTTCTCTTGAAATTTCAATCACCAGTTTTCTCTTCCGATTCCGAAAACATTCTGTTGACACCCAACTACATAGGGAGAAACGATCGTCACTATAAAATAGGGGAAATCAGGGATCGCACAGAAAAATTTATGTGCTCGTTTATCCCGCGCGTCGTTCGAGAGAGGAACGGTAGAGAGACAGCTTGAAGGTGGTTCATTGATCCCTCTGCCAGGCACTTTATTGTGATTAGCAGAGTAATCACGTAGATGTAGATGTACATGTAGCTGCAAAGGAAACGAAAGAGAAATCTGGAATGGAAATTAAATTTGAACAAAGAGAAATAAAATCTTTGTGGTTTGCCTATAACGTTGTAATTCTATCGAGACGTTAAAGGACTTCAGTTCAACAATAAAGAAAATTGTCTTGAAATGAGGTCATAAGCTGAATATCAAAAAAATTTAAACAAAGTACTAAAGTTAAATCAGACGATGCTGAGGGGATTAGATTAGGAATTGAGACAGTTAAAAAGGCTTTTGCTTCTTTGGTAGCAAAATAACAGAGGATAGACGAGCTAGAGAGGACATAAAACGCATACTGGC